>NC_140643.1:22427359-23052359 GCF_978046115.1 Saccoglossus kowalevskii | reverse complement strand
AATAAACCTGTCAATCATTTCATCACGCACTGAACCCAGACCGGTGACAAACCATCAATGATATAATCTGAGAAGATTTCTCATGTATAGGAAAAAATCTAAACCACTTTTATGTGTACAGGGGTCAGTGAAAGGTTGTCTGAAAAAGTGGTAATGTAGTTTAAATGGCATATTCTTATCCAATGTACAATATTCAATACTGTAGAACGGGAAATTATTTGTGCAGTTTAATTTTTGTGTGGTTCGCGACGGTGAATCTCTGTGCTAAAATTAAAATGCCTGAAAATTTCGTTCAGTGGTTATTTATTTTACTTTCGCTGCTGCAGTGCTGATCGGTACACGGCAAAGACGTATAAATGAAAAGTTAAAGTTGAAATAATTCATCTGCAAGAAGAACGCGAATAATAAAACGTGTGAATTAGACGAAATTTGCTTTCACACAAAAATTTCATTGCGTGAAAATTTCCCGTCTCACAGTATAAAGCTATACTGTTAAAAATATACATACGCTTCACTTTTAGCATTATTAGGATTAGCGGGAGAAAAATCACTTCTCATAGACATTGGGTCTGCTGTTTGTGGAGCGCTTTTAGACTTGGATTCAGCGTCTCCATGCAAACTAGGTTCTGAACTTTTAAACGTCGTTGTCGTAACAGCTGCATCATCAACAATTTGCTTTGGTCTTGTTCCAACAGTCTGATATCTTGGATTTTGCGGCTGACCACGGAATGTGTCAAACTGATCTGCCCATGTGTCCTGGTAAGTTTGCATCGCTTCTCGTTTTTCTCGTTCCTTTCTTTCTCTCATTTCTTGCCTTTGTTTTTCTGAAGAAAACAACGTGCGTGTGGTTATTTGGAAGCAATTTAAAACTAGCCTATTAAACAAGAAGCATGTTAGCAGAACAGAAATACAAAAGGAATAAACGTTACTGGGTATTGTAGATTTATGGTCTGTTGTATTGTTTTGTTAGATATCTGAGAAAGAGCTGAAAATTGGCTAATTTATGTAATTTAGGTGATTAGTATGCACAAATTTCAACGATAATATAATTAGTTGAGCATATTATGAGTAACTATGTGCTGGCAGTTTCAATAAAATGTGACGAGTGGTACTGGAGATATTTGTGCAAAAGCTAAAAATTGGCTAATTTCAACCAAAAAGTAATCAAAAAATAATTTGGATTTCAATCAAAAAGTAATCAAAAAATAATTTGGATTTCAACCAAAAAGTAATCAGATCTGTGCATTAAAGTTGTATTGTTGGCATGTGTACGGTAATAAATGTAAATGCTACGAATTCATCAAATATCCACATTATCCACATAGCTAAACAACACCAAGCAGTTCTGTGGATATGCTTGTAAGTTTTCGGCATCTTAGGGGGTCAACAAATCCACATGCAGAATTCTCTGTTGCCTATATTACGAAATTAATATTCAATGCAAAGTGCTTTTTATTAAGGTTTAGTCTGTATATGGGACTCTTGAGTTGTTTTCTGTATAGACATTAAGTCTCCCCTTTTGACTATTTCACTCAATGAAATTTGAATATTACATATTTTCTAGGTTAGTTGTGATTAGCTTGCATCTAAGGCAAAGTTCCAACAGCAATGCATGATGGGATTTTTTGTAGTAAAAGCAAAAAATAACATAACAATGCAATATGCAAGTTTTGATCAGTATAAATATCCCTGCAACATCAAATTCACTAAAATTAAACACAGTGAAAATGTTTCCTGCAGTACATGAAGTTCCATTAACATTTTCACCACCAGACTTCCTCACAAAAAAATTAAAATTTGAGTAAATTTTCAGTTTTTACTCAAAAAATTTGACTATTTTAGTCCAAAACTATTTTGTGAAATTATTCACTGGTGGTGAAAAGGATAAACTTTGAAAATGCTAGGGTTGTAAATTTCATGGGACACATTTCTTTGAATTACACAATTCACAAGTCAGCATTTATTAGGGTTATCATCAAGGATGAATACCATTAAAACAAATCTTATTGAATTCTGCAATATGGTTGTATATTATGCTGTTGTTCTCAAAACCAAAAATATACGATCACTAAACTACTTTATGCACAAGACACAGGTCATACATTTTTTTATTTTTGAGATATTTACCACTTGTTTCCAGAGTAAAAAATTCTCAGCATATCTCAACTACATATGGTGAAAATATGAAATAATGCTCTATACATGGATTCTTATGGAAATTGTAATTTTTTCGATAGTTTTTCTCAAAAAAAGAGGGAAAGAATTCAAAAAATTTAATCAAAATCTGAATCAATAATTATGTAACTTGTGATAAATTTTTCACCCTTATTTAATGAATGGTTGAATACCGTTAATGAAGGGAATCACAAACATCTTTGAATATTTGTAGTCTCTGTGACTGCCCTCTTACTATCAAAATCATGAAATACTTATAAAAGTACCTAATTCTTGCAGCCATTGTTGCTTTTCTTCTCTTTTCACAGCGCTGTGTTGATGCTCTCTGGGTGAGATCTCACCGAGTACAAAGGAACTTCTCATGGCGGCTGGCACCGCTGGCTCCTGAGTGTACTGAGCTCTAGGGGGCGACAGACTTTGATATGCAGCAGGTGCTCTAGTTTGTCTGGATTGATTGTGCTGAAATGTAAAGTGTTGTCGTTATTATAATTAATCATCTAGATCGCAGTAAAAACATTACAGCATTGTAACATGAGTGTACACATACTCATTGTAAATTCAATTTGCATCAATATAATCTTTCACTGTGATTTGCTGTCTTAAAAACCTCAATGAAATTGTTCACTGCTACAAAGGTCACTGTGACTCACTGTCTCAAAGATACCGATGAAATTTTCACTTCTATAAATTTTTGCGGGATCCCTGACATGCAAAATGTGTCAAATTAAAAAAATCAATCAGCAACCAAAGATAAAATTACAGTGTCTTGTAAGTTTAAAATTACTGCAATTACCTGATTTTCAGGTGCAACCACTGAGTGGACCTCATTGGGAGCACCACCACCGGACCGTCCAAATGGAAACCACTCATTCATAGACCTCTGTAATTCTGCATCTTGTGACTTCCTCAAATTTCTCTTCTCACCTTCATGTTTCTTCTTTAAAGCCACCTGATCATCTGCAAAGAACAGAAAAAAACAATAAAGACCAATTTTAATCATTTCAAACAATTAGCTCTATACTGGTAAACCAATTTAGTATACTGTAAAATACTTAGCTGGACCTAATTTTCGCTGAATAGACTTTTTGAGTGTTTTGTATGGATTTTATTTTCACTGATTTTTGATAAGTTTAATGTGAAATATAGGAAAAAAAGTATATTCGCTGGATTTTATTTTTACGGAATCATCCCTTCAGCGAAAATAGCGAAAATAAATTCCAAGGGGTAATAAAGTATTCTACAGTATATCAATTTCTTTTTATCAAACTACAGCATTGTCGTGATATGGTCTTATAATATTTGATACAGTTTTACTTAGGTACACACATTAGGATGATACCACAAACAAAATTGGAAGAATTTACTTCATCCTCTTATGCACCGGTATAACTCCATGAATCTATGCAAAATGATAGAAAGTCTTTATGTTTTCAGGAAATGATGTAATCTATATTTTGAGTAAGGTTCTTACAGTTTTCATGTCATGAACTCTTGAAAGAAAATGCGGAAGCATTTCACATCAGATAATAATTTACCATGCATGTTGAGTGTATTGCAAACTACCGGTATTTTTAAATAGCACAAAGAAAAAAAAAATGTTTTTCCCCTATATTTGAATAGAATACAAAAATAAAAGAAAATTTTCTGTGTCATTGTAAAAATGTATCAAACTCCATAACTGTATACAATGTATAATGACCGTCTTCTCAGAGAAAAACAGTGAAGAAGTCATTGGAGTGGAATTCTTACCTAATTCCTGCTTCCACTGAAGTCGTTTCATCTCAGCTAAACTTCTATCATTGTACCCTGTTGTTCCTATTATGCTGCCGATATTACCCATACCTGTTGCGTAATCATTCTCGCCTGCAATCTGACGCGTCGCTTTCTCATTCTGGCTTCTCGGAACATCTTCTGTTTCTGCCTGTTCCCTCATTGGCGATTTCACCTTCACTTCTTCCCTGTTAAGTAAATTCTCTTCAAGGGAAACTTCTTCCTTCTGCTTCAATGCTTCGGAAGATTTCTCTGAAACGATGGATTTTTCCTTTTCTGCAGTCAGTTTAACCTCTCCACTCTCTGAAATATGATCAAGGTGATTGTCACAAAGAATTCAGGATTCGTTTATTATAAAAGGTGTGTCGAAGTAACAGTACATATTCGTAGTTGTACATTTGTGCAATTCACCTTTTCATCAAAAGAATATTATTTGGGGTTTTTGATTTGAACGAATCTTGCGTCTTAATGAGTATGCAATATTCAAAGTTATCCACATTACTCTTTTAACATAATGACAACTATCAGCACCATATGCAACCCCTAAGCCCGGACAAAATTTAAAAAAAAAGGTTTTCATTGTTTTCTTTTTGGTCAATTTGTTTTTGAAAACAATTTTAAAATGTTATTTTTTTTTCAAAATTGTAAGTTCCTTTAGTTTTGTTTCTTCTCTGAAATTCTGACGAAAACCTGAAAATCAGAACCAGAAACGTGAATATATTGATATCTGCACCAAAAACCTGATTATTTATATTTTTATGAACCAGAAACCTGAATATATTATTTTCTTGGCAGAAACCTGGATATATTATATTCTAGGCATAACATATCGAGGTCAAATTTGTGTCTGAAGACACATTTCAGAACCACTGTGTTTATAAGATGAATTCATAGTAAAATAGTCCGTTCATGTGGAGTAATACTTATGGACAATTCACTCACCAACTGCAATATTTGTACCAATAGCAGCCAACAAAGCATTCAACTGTTTCTGTGTCATTGTTACCATATCGCTATCTCCTTTTTTTTTACCATTATCCAATTTTGTTCTAGACTTCTGTTTTCCAGGACCACCAGTATTTTTAACGGCAACAGTATTTCTCTTGATGAAATCTACTGAGGGTTTTTTCTTCACTTGCGATTCATTCTCATTGTTTTCGTCCTGTGTTGCTGCTTTTTGAAGTTGTGTTCCTGGTCTTCTCAGTGGATACTTTTGAGCTTTCTTTTTGTAACTGAACTGAGATCAGATAAAAAAAAAAATTTTTAATTTAATGGTAGTATCAAAAGAAATATCACTCAAAGCGTTAGTCAAGAAATTTCAAGTTTTCCAGTTTCAAGCAACAACTCCAATGTATGTGATAGATTGCGGTAGTACAAAATGTTATAGATAAACAAGAACTAAAGAGGGGAAACACAGATTTGAAATTTGATTTGTTTTTTACAGAAATTTTAACAGACTTTCAAGAAATCAAGTTGTTCAAATGCATCAGCAAATTCATCGAATGTGACTGATAAATTTATTGCTGGGAACAGAAATCTAAACATTTCATTGCTTTGGAATATAAACTATATATCTGAATATTCGTATAAATATCCTACCTTTTTCTTCTTTACTGGGTCAGGATCTGTTAAAATAATATTATAAATTACTAATTAGTATTGAAAAATGTAAAAATGTTATCTATGTATTTAACATTTATTATGCTGTATTAAAACTATACTCCCTTGCATCACCTCAATACACAATGGCAATGTACAGTAGACATTCACTGCTAGATCATGCGTTATGCGTGAAATCGAACATAAAGACAGGACAAACAGAGGTCATAGCATCATAGTGGGGACAAACATTGTGTGGGATTTGACAAACGCGAAAGTATTTTTGGGGATATTGAACCTATTAAATAAGTATTTTGTATGTACCATTCTCCAAAATAAATATGCAAAATCACTCACAAATTTTCTAGATATAATAAGTTTCTTAAACATTGCACTAGTATTGATCATGATGTACTGCACAGATTTAGTACTATCAAAAAGGGTATCAAGTATATTCATACATAAGTAGTGATATGTTTTATTTTAGTATATTATTGCATGTGTTAATGCCCATTTTTGTTTTGTATGTTTTTTTGTAAAATTGGGACTTTACACCTGTTGGTTGTTCAAATAAATAACTAAAACTGGATATCATAATCTAACATCGCTCACCATTTCTAGTGAACTGTTGGTATGTAGTGTCTCTCATTTGTAACTCCAGATTTCAACACGTCAAGCAGTGTGTTATTTACACTGGTGAACAAAATGCAAAGTTTCACTACTTATGGACACCTGTGCATGGCCATTATAATAAAAAAGCCTTGTATTATACCAATTCTGACTTTTAGGTTATTACTGAACCTCTAGCAGGATATACTAGTCACCGAGGTGTGAATAGATAATAATTGAAAGCATTATTAAAATTAAATTGGTATCATAAATGTCAAATATAAGGGTAAATGCATGATATATTTAGTAAACATACAGTGATTACCATGGAAACAATCATTTTGCATTTAAAACTGGGCAAGTGGACAGGCTGTGCAAGTATTTTTGTATCATAATGATATTACAAGCAATGGTCGAAATTAACACCTCATAAAGGTTCGCATGAAATCACAACCTTGAGTAGATGAACCATTCAGCTGGTACCATGCTTGTCCAGTAATGTACTTGGGCGTTTAAAGGTCACGCATAAATTTTAATATTCAGTCCTTGATGCTAGCCAAGGCAATTTCTATTATTATTTTCAGAAGCTTTAAAAAACGTGCTTGCTGCTCTCCAAAATTAAACACAGTATTGCAGAATATGTTGAAATGGTAAATTGCAGGGTGTCATGTATAGGGTCTGTGTTACGTTTTGCCAGCCACCTGTCGTTTTAGACAGGCAATCTCCATTTTAGATGACCACAAAATTTTATTTGACAGACTAAACTCTATAAACCTGTCGACTTTTGATTGAAAATTTCCACCGTCAATTACTGTAAAGGGGGTAAAATTATTAGCTTATTATGCTGACTGGAGAAATGCGCTAAATTAAAACACAGTGAATATGTAAAATTTAGCATAGAACACATTATCTAAATGACGAAACCGTGAATTTAAAACCCACTGAATATGCCTGAAATGGTAAATCAGTGAAATTTAAACCCAGTGAAAATTAGTCATTTTACAGTACCTTTGCACTGAAATATATTGCTACCACATTGTGTGAATAGACAAACATTTTATAAAAGCGGTATTAGCTGCGTTTTTGGCAAGTTTTGTAATACTGATCAAAAGTGTTTACGATACAGAATGTAAGGTCAAATCATCGTCTCATGGTGTTGAGGGACTGTGATCAAATGTTGGGACATGTGGGCTATGCATATGCAAATAGCAATGTGACAATAGGAAGATTAACTTTTTTTGTTGTCACTAAATTTAAACAAATGAACACTGTACATGATAACAATGATGGGAGTGGTGAATAAAAAAAAAGGGGGGTAAGCGACTTGGTTGAATCATAGACCTTGTTTTCTAAGGTCTATGGGTTGAATGAAGAAATATCTCGCTACAATTCAGCATACCACAAGACAAAAGATAAAATGAACTCTGATTACACGCACAAATACCATTTGGTATCATTTTATGAACTTTGTGCAGAATAAGATAGTAATTTGTAATTGCACAATTGCGATAAGGGTTACGATTATAAACAGTTCTGGGAGAGAAATTAGGGTAAGGTTATAGGTTCATTTATTGCAAAGGTTAAGTCTCAGTATGATTTGAAAGAATATATCATTAATATTTTACCAAGAAGAAATACTAAATTGTAGAGCATATTAGCCCTATTCTACAACCACATTCAATTTATAAGTTTTTGAGTTACAGAATTGCCTTTGCCAGATGTATATGCAACATGGGACAAATATTGGAACACAACACAGTGCAATGACTATAGAGGTTTAATCATGGATTCTTACACAACAATGTAATCCCTGACAAGTTTTTACTTTCATTTTGGAAGCTTTTTCAAACACTAAAACTAAACCAAAAAACCTAATAGGGCAAAGTCGTTACTAATTTACTAGTCGTTACTAATTCATATGAACATATCAAACTTTTTTGTTCTACTTGAGAATTCATCAATTTAAAACCCGGTGAATATGCTGAAAATAGAGAAATTAAATACCTCTACAGTATTACCCGGTATGTTTAAATCCAGGCATCAATCACCTTATAGAATTTGTGTATTCCAATACATGTATTTACCACATTACGAATACAGAGATAAAACAAGAAATTACTTACTTCCTAACAGGTAGACACCAGCCGAACCCTGCTTTGCCAGTGCGGCAATACGTAGACCTTCTCTGTAACACAGTGAAAATAATAAAATTGTTAAATTGTATTGTCAATGAAATTTTGCTCTTTAAAATATAAGGCATTGATAAGCTATCCTGATCGAAACCTGACATTTATCAAAGTTATTATTTTCTTCACTAACTTCACTAGATTGTGTCATACATTGCTGTTTTGAACTGTGCTTTGAGTGTGTGCTAAACATGACTACCATAAGTATATTACATGTTGTATGTTCAAAGTTTGCTCAGGCACAGTTGCAACACAAGTAAATGAAACACAAGATACATGTGGCACTATGAAATACTAAAGGGTTGTACAGGGAACAATGGGAACTGATTCCCATAGTAGTTGTGTTCACGTTACACAAAGTACGGGCTAAGATTTAAGCTGATTAAGGCTTATCTAGCATATTTGCATTTCGGCTAGACACAATTGCGTCCACGCACAGGGAGGGCCAGTCGTTAGCACGGGCTAAGGGGCGCCATTAGACGGTGACCTTTGGTGAAGCGCCGTGCACGGGAACGCGAGAGAAGACGGACCAAACTTATTTGGATGCACAGAAACAGTATACAACGGCGTAACAGAATACAGAGTTTTATTAATGCCTGTCGTAGACAGCGAACCAAATTTATTTTGTCTACAATTGGAGCTGCTGCACGCTCTACTCATGGAGGTACCATGCTCTACTACAGCGACCCGATCAGTGTGGAACCGAGCGCAGAGTAATGACTGGTGGAATAGAGTCGTTATACGAACATGGGACAATGCAACATTCCTCGAAAACTTCAGTTCTGTTAACTTTTGGAATGAGAAAGTTGGACGTATTTGATCATGTGCATATTTTTCACACCCAAAGGTCGCCGCAGAGGGCGCTTAGCCCTGGGCTAAGCGTTCGCGCAGACTTCGTTAGCCCGTGCTAAGGGTCTAGACCGCGTGTTAATTTCGGATCAGATTTAACCCGTACTTAGCATTCCTTAGCCCGTGCTAAGCGTTCGCGCACGTTTTCTTAGCACGGGCTCAGGAATTTGACCCCTTAGCCCGTGCTAAGGAGCTGTGCATGAACGTATCTAGTATTTTGATTCTGAGATAAGATCATTTTCAAATCAGTGATCAGAAAATATCGAGTTGTATAATCAGTGACTTGATGATGCCCCAAGATATAGAAAACTTGCAAAAGAATCTATAGCAATGCTCGGTAATTTGTGATTGTTGGCATGAAGCTTTTGATGCTGATATCTTGTGAATACTGTTGCATTTGGTACAACATTAAAAAATATTACGAGGTTATTGTGCGTATACTGATGCAAAGTATTACAACAAGAGTATCAACAGATGCACTAAAAAGGGGGATGCAAGCTATTACTGCCTGAGTGCATACTTTGCGGTATTCTCCTAATACTTGTAACATTATTATACATTTTTCCAATCCAATCACTTGGTATAGGATGCTCAGAACTGAGCAAAATAGTGACAATTATGGTAGGGTGCAGAAACCCTGTACAATATCGCAAGATACAGTGATACAATGACAGATGTATAATGATTTATATACAAGCATATGTCAAATACTTCAAATAAACTATAGTCGACAATGCAACTATAAAACTCCACTACTATGTAGTTTAATTTGTATTACATGCAATGCAATAACATGAGCAAACAATAGAATGTTTTAAAATCATGTTTACATATCATAAAACACAATTATCGGAAGCTGTGGACCTGCAACCACAGCGTTGTGAATCAATGATACCGGTACTCACGCAGTAGAAACTCTGGCACAGCCGACATTGTCAACATTATGCAACAGATTGTCCAACATGTTGGCTGTGGTCAGCACGTCCATCACTTGTAAAGGTACACGTCGGCCAGCTAGACAGTGTTCAGGATAACCCTTGAAACGCTCGACGACAGTTATGATATTATGTTTTTTAAACTCAGTGATTGTATTCCGACTCGTAAGGCGTGTGAAAACAAGTCGAAATCGACATTGAATCTAGCGATTTCTACGAATTCGTGTTACAGCACGTACGGAACATCGACGCCTGATTTGTTTGCAGTCGCATCGGTTTATCACGGTATTTAAATTTGATAATTCAAAGCATCCTGCCTAAAAGGCTCTATAGTCAAGCCGATTGCTAAAACTGTTATAAACAAAAACACATTAGGATCGTTCACCTCTGCGTACGAATCAGACAGCGCAACGACGACCGGGGTCAAAATTGACGGCAATATTTTAAGCCAAATCCATAATCTTACTTACCCAATATTCATCTTTCATTTACGGGGACATTCTTACTTAACAGATGAACGAGATTAATATATCACTATACACGTAAATTGATCACAATCACAAGTTTTCTTTGGTCTTTACGGTGGTATACTACTCCACAGTTCGTTGTCAGGAATCTGTTATTAC
The DNA here is from genome assembly GCF_978046115.1 of Saccoglossus kowalevskii. Taxonomy (NCBI): domain Eukaryota; kingdom Metazoa; phylum Hemichordata; class Enteropneusta; family Harrimaniidae; genus Saccoglossus; species Saccoglossus kowalevskii. Next base: position 23,041,610 of record NC_140643.1, on the reverse strand, counting down.
TCATGGGGTCAAAGGTGAATTTAAATTATTGATTCACCACCGGGGGCGCTATTTCGTATCCTTCATTGTAAAAATTCGCCATGCGATATCCACGTAAATTTATAGTCAAACTCGTTTGGAATTTGGCAAACACAATGAATATTCTCAAATAGTGAAATTAGAGTCTATTCACATTTATTATAAATATGTAATAAATCACTCTCATAACAAACTAAAACAAAAGATGTGTCCTTTCCATACATTTCATTTTGAGATTACCAGAGGTTCATATCCCTTAGATTTATAAATGTCAAATGTAACTCGGCCTTTGAACTCAGTCTGTTTTTCACAAATCTGACTAAATTTAAGACAAGCGCTTACCCTGGTAAACTGATACATCGCTACAATCTCAATATTTTATGGTGCATATATTGGTCAGAGGATTAGTACCTTGCAGATTTGCGAAGTGGAAATATAACTTTAAATATCATATGTATGAACCTCGTTGAGGGCAAGAAAGCAAACTAAATCACTTCACAATAAATAAAGAATGTGCAGATACTAAATATCAAATTTTATTTGTTGTACAATTAAAAATAAAACAATTTATCATTTGTATAAAAAGATTTTTTTTCAAAGAGAAAGTTGTAGAAACGAGTACATCAGGTTTCATGAAGGCACTGGTTCACTTTCCTAATTTAATGTGCGTTCTGTAAACTTCGATATATGATTAACTAATTTCAAGTGTTTACAAAATCTTTTGCATTCATGACAGTATCTTGGCCAATCTCATGGGTAATGAGTGTTAACAAAAATGGTTTCTACACCCAATGAAATCATCTCGTTTGGATTTAAATGACTTGGGCAGATCTTTTGGTTTTATAAATAATAAATGTCTATGAAACAAAAATTCACACCTTCATGAAACCCACTGTAAAACAGTATCACTCACGACAACAAGGCATTCCCTTCATCTTTATAAATATTTATAAAAATAAAGGAATGTTTCTGTTGCACAGAGAGTGACAAATTAAAGCAATTTTCAGTTCTTACAAAAACAGACATATCAAAATACAAAACTTTCAATATTAACTTCTACATTAAATAAATGATGTACACATTAAAAACAACAAGTTGCTGGTTTTAGAAGAATTGATTAATTAATCTAATTGGTATAATAATCCCAAATAGCGCATCGGCTTTATTTGTAACAAATGCGCTTATGTAAATGACAGAGGTAAGTGTGTGATCAAAATCCATTCTTGGCTTATGTGTGCTTCTATTGGAGATCCGCTTCTAATATTGGATGCAACATTTTGTATTTGATGAATGTATTCCCATGTTCTGTGATCATACACAAATTAGGGTACATACATGCCATTAGAAAATGCCAGAGCTGAATACATCTTGCTTGCATACAAATATTATCAATGTTTCAAACTACATTGGCAGATAGCAGTCGAAAATATTTGCAGTCACCACAAGAGCTTACATACGGCATAAAAAGATCCGCTGTAAAAATCAAATGATTCAATTTTGAACTTTTGAGAAGATTCAAGAATATATCAAAATTTACAACCATCTAATGTGTATCGCAGCACATTATTAAAGTAGCGATTGCTGTGATTTAAAAATAGTTTTTGTTTAAATATAATCACATAACCAAATCTTACCGAAAATATTGTTTATTTGAAATCATGGAGGGTGGCTGGAAGAGCGTGGTCGAAGCAAATTTGTTTTCCACGTTGTCTTGTCTGTACATTTTTATTTTTCTTGATTTGCCAATATCTTTTCCATGCAATTTTTTTCTCTCTTTGTGTCCAGATTGCATAATTTTTTTTAAACAAATTTTCTGGCCATCCCTCATGCTTTCAAATGATCGACTCTTTATGACACACAACGCACACTATTATGGAAAGCAAAACATGAAATAGTCAGAGAGATCGAGCCTTAGCCTCACAAGATGGTGGCGTATTTAACATTTTGGCCATGGCCAAGGTCATATTGTACCACAATCCCAGAGGTCAGCTTGAAAAAAATTCAATAACTGTTATAAATTGTTTGATTTCATGCATAAAACGGGATGTTGCAGTGAGCAAAAAATTATTTAGTTAGTGCACTGAGAAAAGTGCCAACCAGAATTTTCAAAAACAAATGTCAGATATCTTGTAATTCTTACAGCTGAACTGGCAGTGTAAAGTCTAACTGTAAGTACATGTGTCAATGGTTTACTGGGTTTTATTTCTGCTGATGGCAAAATGCCAAAATCTGTCACAAAGCAGTGAATTTTAAACATACTGAATAGCTCTGCAACATCAAATCTGCTAAAACCAAGGTAAACAATGTTAAAAAAGTAATAGAAATATCAATACCAAAATAATAAGTTTTCTTGAGTTGCAATGGAGGGAAAGATTATTATACTTATGTTATCACTTAAAACATTTCAGATTGCAAATTTAAAGACAGGAAAAGTAAATTCAAAAATATTCTAAGAATTGGTTATGGTTATTTTGGTGGCAGTGTTATATAATTCAGGACCAAGTGTTGGCATCCAAGAACCAAAAATTGAAATCCAGGGACCCAGTGTTGGAATCCAAGGACTGAGAATTGAAATCCAGGGACCCAGTGTTGGAATCCAAGGACTGAGAATTGAAATCTAAGAAACAAGTTTTGCAATCCAGGGTCAAAGGTTGGAACCAAGAAACAAAATCCATGAACCTGTTTGTTTGAATCGAGGGACCAAAAGTTGGTTTCCAGGGACCAAGTGTTGGGATGGGGCAATTTTTAAAAGACATTTTTTATTGTATTCTCCTGTCATGTTGAATCCATTTTTCTTCGCTTTGAATTAAATGAATCTGAAATAAAACAAAAATAAAACAAATTATTACATCGCATTGAAACTGTTAATTAGAAAGCACACCAGACAAATATTAAGAAAATTATTCACCAAAATTTCTTACTAAAACAAAAGATAAAATGATAAATCAATAAAAAAGCTAAAAATTGGCTAATTATGCAAATTGGGTAATTATTATGCATTGATTTCAAACCTAAAACTAATCAGTTTTTCAAATTGTCCCAAAGGCATCTGTGTACCAAGTTTCATTGAAATGCAATGATTAGTGCTTAAATGTCGATTGAAAAACCAGGAATTGACTTACAATAAAGCTAATTAGATAATTAATAGTCAATTTTAGATTTTCATATTAAACTACCTGGTTGTCAGGTCTTTGAAACTTGATGATTTTTCCGATAATGGTAAGACAGACATACATACAATTATTAGTTTAACTCACCAGACTTGTTGTCGCCATAAACCTTTGCAGTCAGTAGACCAGACTGCTGCCTGGTATTGTACGTTGGCTTCACATTGGGGAAATGGTTTGTCATCTGAGCATTGAATGTCAATGCATTTGGTGTCAACTTCTTTGGAGTTCTTGAGGTAGATTTGCCACCGCTGGGATTTCCAAAATTACTTGGTTTGATCTGTTTGCTTCCACAATTGTCTGTTTCCATAGCAACAACATTCTCCACGTCATCCATAGTCAGGGTGGCATCCCAAAGTTCCGGATCATCTTGAGAAATGAAAAATTTGAGATATAATTTAGAGAAAATTGATATCTCCCATATCTCCCGTCTTGGTAGAGCCAAGGTAAGTAGGTACGAAGTAGAACCTACCTTCACCAAGGAGAACACCCTCAGTTGGCTGATTTCCAGCAACGTCAGGTGGAGCAATGATTTGGTGATTCGGTACAATGATTGCTGCAGGTGCATCCTTTGGTGGTAAATCGCATGGCGTTGATGTGGCCAGTGGAGATAATCTACCTGTAAATGTGTAAATCAAAGTAACAAAACTTAAGGCTAACAGAAATGCATAAAGACAGTGATGTATACAAGCTAAATATTTGTATTCCTTAAAAGTAAACTGTTTCAACTGCATCATCAGAGCCAAACTTAATACTGTATACACACACACACACACACACACACACACACACACATAGAGAACAAAACACAAGTCCCCGTTTTTAGACTGCGTCTGAATGAGGTGAAGGTGAAACGGTGACGTATTACCATTCATCATTGTAGCCCATTCATCCGCAACCAGAGGGTGCTGTCTAGCTGGTGTTTTCATTTCTTGCTGCTGTTGCTGCTTCTTTTTCAAATTCTCCCTGAACTCCAGCTGTTTTTGTTGTTGTCTTAATTTCCTCTGAAGCAATTCATCAGGGGCTGCAGTGGACGACGAGGTTGATTTAATGGTTGATGATTTGGGGGGCAAATTTATTTCTCTTGGATTGGTTTCGTTTGATGATGAACTGGCAGGCATCCTGGTAACGCAAACAACCAATATAAAGATATTATGTATGAGAAGACTTTGGTAAGCAATGAGGACAACAATCTCAGTAGAGATAAAAAAAAATCACAGTAGTATATCCTCATCAAAAATGAGTATTAGATGATCATAGCAAGTTGACAGGACTCTTAAGGAAATGATTAGGAGCAAACAAAAACAATACATTTTACACATGTTGTATACATCACTATGGGTATCATATTGAACATGGCATGGTGCGATGACAGTAGCGCTTTAACGTTTTGAATGTATAATGACAAGAACACATAAAAATAGGTAATATTCTAATGATAAAGTATACAATAAATGCAATTTTTGCTTTATATGCAATTCTAAGAGAGGACACACTCATGTTCAGGTCAATGTACTAAAAATAAACTGATGAGAACACAACATAACCAGTACATGAAACAAGACTGATCCAAGAAAAATTATGCCTGAAAAATTCACAGTGATAGTAGCTTCATTGATCTGTCAAGCTTGTACCGACATAGGATCAGGCAGTTATCCCAATCAAATTATCCAATCAGAGTCAAATAAATTACATGAAAGTGTCAGCTGTGTTTTCAATACATACATGTATAATTCAGGGGCTTGGAAGAAAATGAGAAATAGCAAACAAATGTACAGTAATTGTGACAAGAGATAACAAGACCATTGGATCTCATTCATGTACACATGTCTGAGAGTAATAAATGTCAACTTACTTTGGTTCTTGTTTGATGCATTTATTAGGCACAGGTAAAGATCTTTTAATACCATCTGCTCTTGGCTGTACAACACAATTAGGTGCTTTGAAAGCACTATCAGATGAAGCAGATATGCCTGGAACAGGTGTATTCTTTATTATAACTGGCCTGGCAATACGTGAACTGGGCCCTGCAGTCTGTATACTGCTTGGGGATATAAATGCACTAATGTTCGATCTGACTTCCAAATTATTCTGATTTAAGGGGCTGTTTGTTGAATTTATCTTTGGCCCTGAAGTTTTTTCAACAGGTGTCATCTTTTTAGCCTGATCGTTGCTAGGAGAGATATTCTGATTCCCGGCTCTGCTCATACTAGGGCCTGCAATCGCTTCAGGAGTTCTGATGGCAGTTCTCAAATGATGTTCATGTTTTTCTGCATCAAATATTTCTGTATCCATAGCGACAGGCTGATTAACGGATGCCCCGTTATGATGGACATGATTAGGTTTTTTGTATCTAGCTTCTTCAACATGTTCACTAATGTCATTCCTTTTCATTTCTGAAAGATCGTAAGATCTTTGGGGCTACAAGAAAAAACATGCATTATTTAATACACAATAATAGTAGAAGACCATTGATAGTTCATTATAAAAATGCTTTAAAACTGATAAAAAGTTGCCCAATGCCCACACAATTACCTTGGAAACTTAATTGCATATTCAGGCATAAACAAATGTTGGCTACATAGTGGTGAGGCAGGGATGCAAATGATTTCATTGTGTAAACATTTGATAGCCCATCAGCGCACCGGGAACCAGGGAAACATGTGAACAAATTGTGTGATCTAGATATCAACGACCCATTTTTGTACAGAAACCGACTGATGACGCTATTGCTCACTATGGGTCAATTATCAAACGTGACGCGGTGCCACAGCTGTAGAACCTAAAACTGCTTTGTTCCTCTAAACTATTAAAACTGACTTACAGGTTTAGGAGCTTTTCCAATGTATTTCAAGTAATCCTTATCACCAAGACAGTTGCCAAGACCATGACCAAAACTCCTGCAAAGGAATTTTCGCATATATCATTTTCACACAATTTAAAACATTCGTCTACATTGTCACAATTTTAAAAACAATTATATTCAAAAGCAGCCCCGAATCCCCACATCAAGGTACTGTAAATAGTTTAATATTTACCGATACTGCTAGATTTGATAGCATTTGTGAAAACAAAATTTCACTGACACCGTATATATATTATATATATTTATTTATTGCCAGCCAAATTAAAATCATAATACAATGCAAGTTCAAAGCCAACTGAAAAGTTATATTTGTGTATATTTGACAGTACAGTACAGGGAATACAAATGGAGAGATAGTCATGTTTACAATCACGTCAATGTACGGGGTACTTACTTAAGCGCCCTCTTGAGACCATCTGTCACTGCTTCTTTCCTTGCCTTTTCTAAAGAGAGTGCTTTGGATTTCTGGCCTTCACTGACTCCATAGCCCACATCCTCATGGAAAACACCATCCTAGAAAAAATAAGGTCAATTACACATCAGGTCTATTACTTTCTCTGCTTGGATGATCCATGTGTCATGGATTATACATCAAGTGAATAGCGCCACCCACAGAAAAACAAAAAAACTTGGAATTAAAACCTCATGAGGGCAATATTTAAAAAATTTAGGAAACCGTATCACTATCTTTTTGAGGTATGACGGTTTATACAGAAAATAAAAACTTTCTAGTAGATTACAAATCAGCCAGCATGAATTTTCAAACAGATCGAACATGCTCTTGGCAGAAGTACAAACACAAAATCCCTATAAACACTGATTAAGTTTACCTTTAATTGTACTTTAACTATGGCGCTCACACCCACATAATACTTAGAGTTCATCTGATCAACAAAATCTGTAGAAATAACATGCAAGAAATGTAAGTCCTGTATTATTCAAGCTGTTCTCTGAGATCATTCATATAGCATCAGACCACTAAAAGAACAGACTGTGGCGATCAAAATCAGTCGAATTAACATACTAAAAGGAAACATACTGTTTGAACTTTTATGAACAAGCAACTTCACACACGAAATAAAGTTGACAATGTTCTGTTTGATAAGATAGTAGCTGTTAGCTTTTTGCCATGGTTATTGTTCCCTCAATGCTCTTGTCATATCACAACCATGGTAGTTTACATTAATGTTGCCATGGCAATTAAAAATATAATCAGCTGGTTACCAATCCCATAGAGTTCCACCCAAGGTTCTCACATACAATTACATATAACTGAGCTAATAAGTTTGTAAAAAGAAGTCGAAAATACTATTTTTTACCAAAAATGACAAAAACATTCACAAAAATATAGACTTGAAGATGACGTCAAAAAAAGGAAAAAAATTTGACAGAGGTCAACCCAAGGTACCTTCCGGAGAAAAATACCAAGTATCTAAATCATTGGGCTTGTAGTTTTCAAGAAGATGTTAAAATTGTGATTGTTGAAGAACAATAGGCAATCAATTATTTGAAAAGTTGTAACCAAACCAGGAAACTCAGTGTTTTTTATACTCCACATTATATATTCATGTATCACAGACTTAGGAATACTTGGGTTAAATTTTTAGTAGTGCAGTGATTTTAAATCTTGTGTTTACATGTTCATATGCAAAAGTGAGTACAATGAAAACTCATTCTGGGTGTAAAAATGATAATACCGTACGGGGTTCATCCTGAGTAAATAACAGAATAGAAAGGGTGCAAACCATGTTCTGTACGTTCCCCATGCACTCTCATAAAAGAACGAACCAAACTACTGGTACTATACCAATCACAATTTTTATTAAAAAAAAAAACTTTTTACACGCATAATTTAAAAAATATCGTCGATGCCTAGTAAAAACACCCTGGGCTAAACTCGTTAAATGTCTAAAAACAAAGAGGGTGGGCTTATACTGGGGGAGGTACTTATGATCCTGCAAGTACAGTAAATCAACTAGGTATGTTCAATGCAACAGTTTGATACACAGTAATTACGGTACTCTATGTTCATTTTTCACTAGCAATCAAAACATCACTGTATATGACATTCAATAGCATGAATAATGCATGAGTTACAGGAAATATTTGAGTAGTCCTCTGATACAATCCTAATTACAGTAGGCCACATTAATTTAAAAATTAATGAAGCTTTGTTAATTCATGTACGTCTGAACTCTATTCATAAGAAATAGAAATTGTAATTCAAACAAACAATCAATAAGCTGAAACGATTGCCAACATTCAGACTAGCTAAAAATCATTTAAATTTTAAGGTTTACATGTTGTAAATATTTTCCACAATTTGCGAGAGTTAAAGGAGTTAAAAAAAAAAACGAAGTAAATACTATGTTTACAGTAGCTGTTCAACTTACCAATATTTTGATGTGTCACTGAATGACTCCAGCCGTTAAAACCAAATGTTTCGTTTGCGAGCTGGATAATTCGCCAACCTTCAATGTATGCTAGCTGAAAGTCAGAAATAATGTGAAATGTCATACTAGAATCTCTCAAGTGAATTAATTAATCTATTTATTAATATTCAATACAATTTATGACATTTTCACAGTTTTGATGTTGTGCAAATCGTTCATTGACATCTAATAAAGACATCTTTATCTACTTTGCACATTAATCAACTGAAGCTCAGTATTCTCCACAGGATACAAGGGTGGTAAACTGCCACAGTGCTTTGTTTTACCACTACACTAGTCTGACACCACCACAGTCATTATCCTGACTGCCACAGTGCTTTGTTTTACCACAACACTGGTCTGACACCACCACAGTCATTATCCTGACTGCCACAGTGGTTTATTATATTATTGTTTGCATCTGGAATGAGTGTTTTATCAAGTATTTTAACCCTTATCCGGTCAAGTCAATGTAAAAGTACATGAGGCTGGTAGAATAAGTGTTAATCATTACAGGGTTTGTGATAATTTAATTGAATTACTGGTAATTATGCAAATTAGTTTGGAAATTGTTACCCGTGGTTTAAATTTCTGGGGATTAAAGTTAAATTGACTTTATGTTTACAGTTTTTGCAACATGCTATATCATTCTTGTGACTTAATTTCACCAAACGGTATTTGGATAAGTATGCTTTGTAAATAACACAGTAAAGGAATGAGCAAAACATAAACAGAAAATATCTAAGAATTCTTATTTTGTATACAAGTAAATACCTTTTGGCCACCTGGACCAGCTCTCTGACTGATAAACTCTGGTCCTAATCTCTGCCTTAGTGCTTCTTGGACTGATCTGTGTTCGTCTTCTGTAAATTCAGTCTGTTCATTAGTGAAGAAAAAATCATGATCATCAATGAATTTTTGTAAGTATACAAGGTAGATAATTTGCATATACCGGTACACTAACAGAATATAGAAATAATTAATATATTAATACTAGTACCTCTATTGTTACTAGTATTTCTGTAACCGAGTAAGGTAAAATTGGCAAGCTTAAAGATGCAGTATGAATTAAAACTGTAAAATCTTCATTAGAAGCCGCAGCTTCTATTAAAATAGTACAATGCAACAGAGGGGATGCAGCTTCAATTAGAGCATCTACACATGAATTTTTGATTCTCAATTATTCAAAAAGAATTGCTGTGATTTCTATTAAAGATGCAGCTTCTAATACAGATTTTACAGTAGTACTCTTTAGGAAAAGGGAATCAGACAGGGAATCAACTCAAGCCAGTTCAATAATCAGAAGTGGCAACATTATAGGACCTTACAGCTACATGTATTCCATCTCGAAAATCACATTGAGGTTGTTATCAAATCAGAGGATAAGGTTGGGGATGTTAGGCATAAGGATTTGTATTTAGCAGTAGCAGTTAACGGATGCAACTTGCTACCAGGCACTGGAAGCAAATATAACCACCAACCGGATATTATAACAACTCTGTTAATGGGTGTTGTTTTTTTCAAGACAGGTATCTACAGAGTGAGGCCAGGAATCTTATTATTCATGGACCTCCTACTCCAGTGTTCTATTTATTACCCAAGATTCACAAGACACCAATAACGTACTTAGGAAACTGGAACTATTTCGTCTTGTGCCAGATATGCCTACTTTTTCCAGCCTCCTTTGGATGTGAAATCATTGTATACATCTATCCCACATATGGGCATCAGCATTAACATGCTTTCTGAAGAAGTGAGTCATGCAGAATCTTGCAGAATTAGGTTTAACAAACATAAAAACTCACACTGTTAGTTACAAATGTACACTACACGCCAATGCAGTATAATCATTCCTTCAGCGAAAATTAATTCCAAGTGAAAATAAGTATTATACAGTAATATTTGTCATCACTTGCCAACCACTGTCATCATTAGAATGGTTTATTATAGTACATGTATGTGTACAGTAAATGTGGGATTGGCTCTACAGTTCATCGATGGGAGAGGGGGGGGGGGGGTATGGGACATTTTGCATTTGCGGTATACTGGGTAGGAGGAAACATTTATCCAGTGTTGTTACCTCATACTTCTAGTGGTCTATGCATTTTAGATACATGTATTTCAACTTCTGGGTTTGTTTTGTTACTAGTAAACAAGATCAGTTACCACATGTAGAAGATCAAGTCATATTTCAGACCTGGAACTAGACTTGCTTGCAGTCTGTTGCGATTCCGATGAAAAATCCTTTGCATAAACGAGGGGTGAACGCGAAAGTCATGAGACCGTGAAATCCCAACAGACTTGCCATCAGTGTAAGCGCCCTCACATTACCGACCAGATTCGGGCTTGTAAATTTGCTTATATGTAATAAGGTGGGCGGAGCAGCCGAGCCACGAATCATAACAATAAACTGGACATCGCACGTGCATGTGTTTACTTGTCTCGCGCTACGCGCTATGTTACCATGTTGCTGACGCCAACAAAATTGAGTAAAACAACCACCGTTTCTCCGAGAACGCAAGAAATTATCTGTACTGTGTGCGGTCTTGACATCGTAAAGGCAAACGACAGGCAATAATTGCTTAACGCTGGTAAAAAGACCCTTGCTTGCCAGGAGATTGTTGATCCGCTTTTGCAGGCAAATGTCGCCAGTTGAAGTTGTTCAAGGAAGGCGACAGCTATCGCAAAAAATATTCTAAATTTGAAAAAGTTGTGTATGATTTCCGGGGTCTCAGTTGATATGTTAATTAGCCTGTCTTCCGATTGTTTGAAACATACTAGACATATCAATCATTACAAGCCCGAATCTGGCCGGTAATGTGAGGGCGCTTACACTGATGGCAAGTCTGTTGGGATTTCGCGGTCACATGACTTTTGCGTTTATATGTACTTTTCAAGAATTTATCATCGGAATCGCAACAGACTGCAAGCAAGTCTAACCTGGAACCCAATGTAATGAATTTAACTGTATGTCATAACAATATGATACGCGTTTAATTGTAGTATTGTCCTAGTCATAGTTCTATTGTTTTAAGTTCTCTATTGTTTTAATATTTATGCAAATTTCAGTATACCCATTAGTTCTCCCATGGAGGTAGAAAAGAGAAGGAGTGAGGACGCTATTTAAGCCCATGTTAATCTTATAAACATCCTTTGTCTTCGCTCTGGTTAAGCCACTTATTGTTTTTGTTTAGAAGTCGTTTTATCTACATGATGATAGCCGCTTATTTACACAAGAAAACGAGAGTAGAACTGAAAAAAATAAATTCCGTTTAAACATCGTCTATAAAATTGAATGCGCAAACCATAAATAAAAGAATTGTGCATGCGCAATGACCTTTATCGGATCACAAAGGTCATTTCACACTTGTAGGTACCGGAAATTCTGCATACGGACGCCACCAAGATGTGTGATTACTTCTTTTCTGATATTTTACATCGCAATAGTCGTCCAACTTTGGACATTGATTAAAAAAATCTCGCAAATTTCCGCAGTGAAATTTAAATATACATGATAAGATTATAACAAGATGTTTTGACTCGTCATTTTTCATTGGTGTGCAGAACTGTGCAGATGTTTAAAATCGCGCATTTTGTTGTAATAGATTTCGGGCGTTGAGTACACTCAGCGTACGTTTTTCACTGCATTCTGTATTATTGTTATCTGTTTGGGCATGCGCAGTGCGTTGAGAATCTTCGTGAAGCTTCCGAATACAGCCGAAACACGTAAGCCGATTAACTGTGACATTGTACAGCGTGTTTGCAAACTAATTACATTGTGTATGTGAGTAAACAAATCCAAAGCATCATGAAACCAGCGGAAACAATAGCGTCATCACTCCTTCTCTTTTCTACCTCCATGGTTCTCCTTTGCAGCTAATCCTCAATCAGTGAAAAAAAAAATCAAACTTTCCTGATATTTTGTTGCAGTGGTTTTGCAACTTTTGTTATTCATATAGACTCGGTCAATGCATTTGCAGTCGGCTGTGTAAAACCAACCCTCAACATGAAGGTAGCTAAATCTGTACAGTTCTCATATAAATTGTGAAATCATTTAAATAACTAACTGTCTTTATGTCAAGGAATTATCTCTTGATCAATTGTCTGTCTCTCAGGTGAATTCTCTTGATTTGGAGATACTGGTAATCTCCATTTTGGGGGAAAATGTCTTAAAGGTACAACATTGGGTTCGTGATCCACTTTTGTCTAGCACTCTGGTTTTAAGTGGAGTTAAGCCAGTATAGCCAGCATGCTTGAGAAATTATGTAAAGATTAATTAACAAGACTGAAATTTTAATAATCCAGAGTGACAGACGAGTTAATCTTTCGCAGAAAAGTCAACTATTCAATGCTGCAGCAAATCATGTCTGTAAACTCCTAATTTGTACCAAAATATCAAATAGTTACATTGACCCATGATTGACCACATGTTCATAAACACGAATATGTATATTTCACCACAGTCAGAGGGACTGTGATTTCACCTTTCTTCGGGGTCTGTAAGTAACGAAAATTGAGGGAATCGCGGAAGTATGTGATGCTCACTAGAACTACAGTACATTGAAAATGCATATTACCCACTTATACTATCATTCCATGTCAACGGGCTCGTGACTTTTAAGTCAAAATAAATAAAATTTACTGAAATAGACGGCGTTGTTTGTTGTTGTTTTATTTGTCAATGAACCGTCCCGTGGCCAATGGTAGCTGCAGTGCCTGCAGTTCTGTAGCTATGTAGTTCTGTACCACGACGAACGAAATAACCGACAGCAAAACCAAGTGAGCTACAGAACTGCAGCTAGGCCAATGGTGGGTATGTGAAACTGGTGTACATTTTACACCCTGCTTTTACAACGAATTCGCTTGGTAATCATAGTTTTTGTTCCTGTATATGGTACACCTTATGTGTATATAAGTCGTTACATTACCTGACCAAAACATGGTGTTCGTATGTTCGCCATGATCAGACTCCGATATTCAGCGAAAACGAAAGAAACAAAATCACAGTGCATGTGAAGTTGTTTTGTAAAACTGCGCAAAACCAAACAATTCGAATTATGCGCACTTTTTCTGTTGACCAATCAGATCGCTTGTTGCTAGTCATATACCTTCTGACTCAAACCCGGCTCAAAAAAGGAACTTTAAAAATCTAATATTTCCATAATCATTTTAAGGTAAAAGGAACCGCATTTCGTCTTTTGATGTGTCTACAATTGTGTAATAAAATATTTTGCTCAAAATAATTAATTTTCCCCAGTTCATGAATATTTAATTCTTAGCTCTGAATAGCGCCATATTGAATTTCATTCGTCTGATGTGCGAGGTATAATTTTTACCGGAATACGGGTAAGAACCGCATATAAGAACCTCGCTCTGATTGGCTGACACTACGAACTGGCTGCCTAGCACGCTCAAAATTCACCTCACGCATGCTCACTTCACTGTTTTCGTCCCAGAATCGTAGCGAGAATGAAAATAGTGCAATGTAATGTGATTTTTACCATCGCTATTTAGGTTTTGATGAATATCTGACTAAATCCATCAGGTAAATCACGTTCATTAGAGAAATATCTCTTTATATGATTGCCAACTAAAGGTCACTGACTGCCCTTTGGTGTTTTTTTTCAAAAGGTTCTTGACGCATCAAGGTTCTATGTTTCCGCGATCAAAAGCCTGGTATTGATTCATATTTACTCATAAGATCATATATCAACTCCGTAGATCTATATACAATCTATAATATTAATAATATTATTCTCTAATTTCATATTTTAATATCAAGCTTCTTAAAGTACCATATATTGTATCAAATATAAGGTTCTTGGAATTCTATGCTTATTAATTCAATTTAAATAATATTTTAGTTTTGTAACCCCACATATCAATTTAATAGTTCCATATACACAATCTATAATATTAATAATATTACTGTCATATTTCATATTTCAAAATGAAGGTTCTTAAGGTACCATATATTGTACCAAATATAAGGTTCTTGGAATTCTATGCTGATTAATTCAATTTAAATAATATTTTAGTTTTGTAACTCCTCATATCAATTTCGTAGTTCTATATACAGTCTATAATATTAATAATATTACTGTCGTATTTCATATTTTAATATCAAGGTTCTTAAAGTACCATATATTGTACCAAATTTCAGGTTCTTGGAATTCTATGCTGATTAATTCAATTTAAATAATATTTTAGTTTTGTAACTCCTCATATCAATTTCGTAGTTCTATATACAGTCTATAATATTAATAATATTATTGTCATATTTCATATTTTAATATGAAGGTTCTTAAGGTACCTTATATTGTACCAAATATAAGGTTCTTGGCATTCTATGCTTATTAATTCAATTTAAATAATATTTTAGTTTTTTAACCCCACATATCAATATAATAGTTCCATCTACAATCTATAATATCAATAATATTACTGTCATATTTCATATTTTAATATCAAGGTTCTTAAGGTACCATATATTGTACCAAATATAAGGTTCGTGGCATTCTATGCTTATTAATTCAATTTAAATAATATTTTAGTTTTTTAACCCCACATATCAATATAATAGTTCCATCTACAATCTATAATATCAATAATATTATTGTCATATTTCATATTTTAATATCAAGGTTCTTAAGGTACCATATATTGTACCAAATATAAGGTTCGTGGCATTCTATGCTTATTAATTCAATTTAAATAATATTTTAGTTTTTTAACCCCACATATCAAATTAATAGTTCCATATACACAATCTATAATATTAATAATATTACTGTCGTATTTCATATTTTAATATCAAGGTTCTTAAAGTACCATATATTGTGCCAAATATAAGGTTCTTGGAATTATATGCTTATTAATTCAATTTAAATAATATTTTAGTTTTGTAACCCCACATATCAATTTAATAGTTCCATATACACAATCTATAATATTAATAATATTACTGTCGTATTTCATATTTTAATACCAAGGTTCTTAAGTTACCATATATTGTCCCAAATATAAGGTTCTTGGAATTCTGTGCTCATTAATTCAATTTAAATAATATTTTAGTGTTGTAACCCCACATATCAAATTAATAGTTCCATATACAATCTATAATATCAATAATATTACTGTCATATTTCATATTTTAATATCAAGGTTCTTAAGGTACCATATATTGTACCAAATATAAGGTTCTTGGAATTCTATGCTTATTAATTCAATTTAAATAATATTTTAATTTTGTAACCTCACATATCAATTTAATAGTTCCATATACACAATCTATAATATTAATAATATTACTGTCATATTTCATATTTTAATACCAAGGTTCTTAAGTTACCATATATTGTCCCAAATATAAGGTTCTTGGAATTCTGTGCTCATTAATTCAATTTAAATAATATTTTTGTTTTGTAACCCCACATATCAATTTAATAGTTCCATATACAATCTATAATATTAATAATATTACTGTCATATTTCATATTTCAAAATGAAGGTTCTTAAGGTACCATATATTGTACCAAATATAAGGTTCTTGGAATTCTATGCTGATTAATTCAATTTAACTAATATTTTAGTTTTGTAACTCCTCATATCAATTTCGTAGTTCTATATACAGTCTATAATATTAATAATATTACTGTCGTATTTCATATTTTAATATCAAGGTTCTTAAAGTACCATATATTGTACCAAATTTCAGGTTCTTGGAATTCTATGCTAATTAATTCAATTTAAATAATATTTTAGTTTTGTAACTCCTCATATCAATTTCGTAGTTCTATATACAGTCTATAATATTAATAATATTATTGTCATATTTCATATTTTAATATGAAGTTTCTTAAGGTACCTTATATTGTACCAAATATAAGGTTCTTGAAATTATATGCTTATTAATTCAATTTAAATCATATTTTAGTTTTGTAACCCCACATATCAAATTAATAGTTCCATATACAATCTATAATATTAATAATATTACTGTCATATTTCATATTTTAATATCAAGGTTCTTAAAGTACCATATATTGTACCAAATATAAGGTTCTTGGAATTCTATGCTTATTAATTCAATTTAAATATTATTTTAGTTTTGTGATCCCACATATCAAATTAATAGTTCCATATACACAATCTATAATATTAATAATATTACTGTCGTATTTCATATTTTAATATCAAGGTTCTTAAAGTACCATATATTGTACCAAATTTCAGGTTCTTGGCATTCTATGCTTATTAATTCAATTTAAATAATATTTTAGTTTTGTAACTCCTCATATCAATTTCGTAGTTCTATATACAGTCTATAATATTAATAATATTATTGTCATATTTCATATTTTAATATGAAGGTTCTTAAGGTACCTTATATTGTACCAAATATAAGGTTCTTGAAATTATATGCTTATTAATTCAATTTAAATCATATTTTAGTTTTGTAACCCCACATATCAATTTAATAGTTCCATATACAATCTGTAATATTAATAATATTACTGTCATATTTCATATTTCAAAATGAAGGTTCTTAAGGTACCATATATTGTACCAAATATAAGGTTCTTGGAATTCTATGCTGATTAATTCAATTTAAATAATATTTTAGTTTTGTAACCCCACATATCAAATTAATAGTTCCATATACAATCTATAATATCAATAATATTACTGTCATATTTTATATTTTAATATCAAGGTTCTTAAGGTACCTTATATTGTACCAAATATAAGGTTCTTGGCATTCTATGCTTATTAATTCAATTTAAATAATATTTTAGTTTTTTAACCCCACATATCAATATAATAGTTCCATCTACAATCTATAATATCAATAATATTACTGTCATATTTCATATTTTAATATCAAGGTTCTTAAGGTACCATATATTGTACCAAATATAAGGTTCGTGGCATTCTATGCTTATTAATTCAATTTAAATAATATTTTAGTTTTTTAACCCCACATATCAATATAATAGTTCCATCTACAATCTATAATATCAATAATATTATTGTCATATTTCATATTTTAATATCAAGGTTCTTAAGGTACCATATATTGTACCAAATATAAGGTTCTTGGAATTCTATGCTGATTAATTCAATTTAAATAATATTTTAGTTTTGTAACTTTTCATATCAATTTCGTAGTTCTATATACAGTCTATAATATTAATAATATCACTGTCATATTTCATATTTTAATATGAAGGTTCTTAAGGTACCATATATTGTACCAAATATAAGGTTCTTGAAATTATATGCTTATTAATTCAATTTAAATCATATTTTAGTGTTGTAACCCCACATATCAATTTAATAGTTCCATATACAGTCTATAATGTTAATAATATTACAGTCATATGTCATATTTTAATATAAAGGTTCTTAAAGTACCGTATATTGTGCCAAATATAAGGTTCTTGGAATTATAAGCTTATTAATTCAATTTAAATCATATTTTAGTTTTGTAACCCCACATATCAAATTAATAGTGCAATATACAATCTATAATATCAATAATATTACTGTCATATTTCATATTTTAATATCAAGGTTCTTAAAGTACCATATATTGTACCAAATATAAGGTTCTTGGAATTCTATGCTTATTAATTCAATTTAAATTATATTTTAGTTTTGTGATCCCACATATCAAATTAATAGTTCCATATACACAATCTATAATATTAATAATATTACTGTCATATTTCATATTTTAATATCAAGGTTCTTAAAGTACCATATATTGTACCAAATTTCAGGTTCTTGGAATTCTATGCTTATTAATTCAATTTAAATCATATTTTAGTTTTGTGATCCCACATATCAAATTAATAGTTCCATATACACAATCTATAATATTAATAATATTACTGTCATATTTCATATTTTAATACCAAGGTTCTTAAGTTACCATATATTGTCCCAAATATAAGGTTCTTGGAATTATATGCTCATTAATTCAATTTAAATCATATTTTAGTGTTGTAACCCCACATATCAATTTAATAGTTCCATATGCGTTCTAAAATATTAATAATATTACTGTCGTATTTCATATTTTAATAAAAAGGTTCTTAAAGTACCATTTATGACACAAACACAGATAGGTACATGAAAAATAAAGTTTATTACTTTGGCAAAACAGGGGTGCACACAATATAAGGTTCTTGGAATTATATGATTATTAATTCAATTTAAAGCCTTGTTATTGAAAGAGACCTCTTCATATGATTGCTAACTGAAGGTCACTGTCTGCCCTTTGGTGTGTTTACTTTTTTGAAATGGTTCTTGATGCATTGATACAACTTTCAAGGTGCCGTTATCCATGATCGAATCCATATAAATATAATCTTTCTTTTTTACAGAAATATGAAAAGAGCATGGCGTGATCTGGTTTAAAGTTCTAGATCAAAACTTCAGATTCATGACGAAGCAGAATATGTCAGTCACTTGCCAAGAATAGTTAGGGCAAAACGACCATGCAACCAGGTAGATGTGAATTTTGTCAATTTTCTGTCTCAAAATTGTATTGCCAGCAAACCGTAGTAGATCTAACAACTTTAGGAAAATCTTTCTAGTCCTGATAAGCTGAAATGTGCACAGTATTTTCTTCTTGAATATAGTGATTCGATGGCTTTTAGTTGTATTTTAATATATATTCATGCATGAATAACAACATTTTTAGTGGTAATACACATTATAAATTATTTTTTGGTTTTACAATATTCTATCAAATATTGTTGTCAATGTTTGACCCGTATCTTATACATTTACATTTTTATGGTGAAAATAAGAAATAATTTAATGATTTAGTAGAGGTTCACCTCTATTAGAGTTGCGCTTCTAATAATAGAGCTAATATGATAGCCATTATTGTATGAAAATTGAGTTTGCTAAGTTATTGCCCTTTTTAAAATAAATATTGTTATAATATTATGTATTTGTGTCATAGAATAAATTCTATGTTGATTTTTAGTCTTTTGTACATGGTGCAAAATCTGGAACAGACAGTGATGTTATTGAGTCAGACCAGAATCTTCACCTGAACCTATATGCAGTGAAGAAATCACTCCTGCAATGCCAACTTATATTGAAACTTAAAAACCGCAAAACAGTATTTGCCTGCAGTATTCAGTACAATGTATTTGGAATGGTGGACTATAACCACAAACAAAGGGAACTGAAAGTGATTTGCTTTTACTAATTATTATTCCCTGTTCGAACAAAGTCTAAAAATGAGGACTTATGAATTGACCTTGGTGTGGGTGAGTGTGTATCCAACCATATCTAGCCTTTTCTCACACATGCTTAGAATTATTAAGTTCAAAGTTTTCGGACATTATATTGTAATTGTGCTCATAAAACTACAATGTTACACAAATAGACCTGCTTTTGTATTAAATCATCTTTTAATTCTGATTATTGTAGATAGACAAATACATTTTTGTTCATCGAAGAGGGATGTATTTGGCTGGAACTTGTCACTGAATGTATACATGTTCATGTGATAATGACAGAAAGTTACTGATTGATGCTCTGCCACCATTTGTTACTGCAACATATAAAGGTAATAAATTTTATTTGCTAGTTTATTCTATTATTAACTTTTATTTTACCCAATCAGATATTGGTCATTTGTTTTTGTTTTTTTGTATATATCTATACTTAAATTTTATATAATATGTCATTGACTCAATTCTAGAAACATGCATATTGTTTAAAATAGATTTGCTGGACACATTCATTTTCCTCTTTCTTCTGACCGGTTTAACTTTGCCAGATTCAATGTTGCCACATCTGTATTATATAGCAAAAGTATATTAAATCAGCATATGCAGATATATATATATTTCTTAGTAATATTGATTTATTAATTGGAGCCCCACCCCTCCGCATGGGTATGTTTTATTAACCGTGGTTCTTTTTCTTCAATGTAGAATGCACTTTTGCAGGGAATATTAAGTGTCTCATGTTTGGTTGGTTCTTCGTTTGAAATATTAGCCTTCTAACAAGCTTATCAAATGTAGTAGAAAAGTTATTCTATGGTAATGTACCTTCTCGACTGCATCCATATTGTGCACTTATACTTTTGTCACAAAAATGTGTCAGTCAGTCAGTCACAATTTAATTAGTTGTATCATAGAGGGCTTACATTGAGGTGTGATATGAATAACATAAATCAATGTATAGAATTATGTTTCGGCTTTTTTGTGCTTTTCAGTCCCTTGGAATGTATATATTAAATTTTAGCCAGTATTTTATAGATTCTCAGTAGAAATATAAGTTGTATACTATTGAATACCAGAGACTGTGTCATGACATGACTTGTTATTACTATAAACATGTATATTTTATCATTACAGCACCTTCTGTTGTCATTTATGACAATGCTTGCAATTTGTATACATACTTCTTGAATAGAGATCTATGTTTCATTCAGAAGACTAGATTTTATGTTGATCGTCTTCATTGGAAGAATCACACTGGTAAGTAATAAATAGTAACATGAATGGTAAGATTAATCGTTTTTTTCAGCTTATTCTTCAGTACCAGTAGTATAAATATCAACAGTTTCTTTGCTGTGAAATATTATCAATAAAAATGAATCCATTTTTTTTTATTTGCAGGTTGCTCCAGGGCATACAACCTAGATGAGTATTCAGAATGGTGCCATTTGAATAGCCAAGTGGTAGAGCAATCTAATTCCAGAGTGAAGAAATTGATAATCTACTAGTACAGTATGATGGTGTGGCTTTGTATGTTTGTGCACAAATCTTCTCTCAACAAGTCCGTACAGAAAACATTTAGGTCACGTAATGTTTGTTTATATGCAGTAACCCCATATGTTGTTTACATTAAATATCATTAGATATATTGCTAAATATTATTTTGGAAAGTGTTTGCAGTTCATGTTTTTATTTGTATGAGGGCCCTTGATGTAGTACAATAACATGTAATATTAAAGTTACACAAGATTATTTTTAGAATATAAATACCATGGCATGTATTTGATTTTTATCACAGCCAGATAAACAGTCTAGTTTGTATTCTTCCTAATGTTGTATTCATTATTAAGTCAAAAACGGGGAATGCATTCAAAGCTGTATCTCAGGCATACCTTGAGCAATTCTCTTCAAATCTTGTATACTTAGTCTGTTACAGGTGTAATGATTTTGTGATTATGTCAAAAATGGCTGACAGGGACTGCGCACTGCAATATCTATTCTTGAATAGGCAAGGTTGTAATAGTTACACTATGTTTGGAAATTAATTACATGTATGCGAACATGATGATTTCACTTGAGTCATAATTATTGTATTCGGACAAATTGAAATTACTACATTTTATATTGCATAATATAATGTATTTTTTTATAATTTTCACATGAAATGATTTAGATCATGAAATTTCAGTTTTTGGGAGTTATTTGCTGCTGTTTAATGTTATAACACTATTAAATCAAGTCAACTGAATGTTTACTTTGAATATTTGAATATATATATTCTAATGTTAATTAAAAGCCATCAGTAAGCATGATTACAAGCCATTGGTGCTTGGAAACATTGTGACTTCATAACAGTAACATATTAATGAATTGTTCTGGTGGTCAGATCTCATAATACTAATTTATTGTAGATAAAAACTAGCCATGATAAACTCATCATATTGTGTTGCTGCAATGTACAATACCTCTGCAATAACTGGATTACACCCTTTGGTACTCATTACCCTTTTGTAAGAGCACTCATCATGTACCAATGTTAATTGTTATTATTAATAAAACTGCTTAAACTGTTGACTTGTGATTATGGCCTCATATTTCAAGACTTTATTTTATGCAAATCTGTAAGTACCTTACAATCATTAAATGCTGCCTGGAAATCAGATACATTTAGCCAATTCATGCTATATAAATGGGTCTTATAATATAAATTATAGAAATTGTTATTGTTCTGTATGTAAGTCGCTGTGTTTCAGTATGATTTTGTGGCGGCCCTGGCCCACAATGTGCTATGTTTCCTATTTATCAGAGCCGCCACTGTACAAGCAATCTCTTCTTTCATGCTAGACAAACTAAAAATTTAAACATGTTTTCTTTCTCATTTAATTTCAGGAACTGTAACAGCAAAAAACAAACTTGTTAACATAATTAGAAAAATGCAAAATTCCATGAGCTAGTGATTACCATTCCTTAAACAAACCGCCCATAAGTTCATACAACAATCACTGAAAAGAAAATGTTAAATTATTCATAGTTATGACATTCCTTACAGTTCTGGGCTGAACATAACTGTAATTAATCATAGACTCCTCTCCATAATATAAGTGTCAATACATTAAGTTGATAAATGTGATGCTTCAATTTCAATTTAGCACCATGCCCATGTAAATCAAACAGACAATTGAATTAAATTGTATCCTTATAGTAGCAATATATAATATATATCGCACAATAAAAATGTGTGTTGGCAACAAATATATTTGTTTGATAGGATAGTGTATTACCGTATTAATCACAAAGATAGTTCCCTGTACATCAAGCTATTTCGAAACACTTTATTCACACTTTCTGTGAAAAGAGGCCAAAGTGTGAAAATAGAGTGCAAAGTAGTGGAAAAGTGGTGCAAAGTGCGAATCTGATGGGCAAAGTTAAGGGAAAGTGTTGCAAAGTGTGAAACTAAAGTGCATAGTTGTGGAAAAGTAGTGCAAAGTGTGAAAATAGAGTGCAAAGTGTGGGAAAGAGGTGTAAAATTCTCAAAATAAAAATAACATACAGGGACTTAAGTGATTAATGGTCTTGTTGAATAGCTCGAGAAAATCGACATTATATAAGCATTATTTACAAATATAACTAATAACCATCCCCTGATAATAATGATGAAATACACTATTTGATAATTAATTATGATGAAGTAGTCAAATAACACCAATTATTATTCATTATTATTACTAAAAATAACCCTTATATCGTGTATAAATTTCGGTAGTATAAGAACCTTCTTTAGATAATAATAAGGAAATATCATATTTCATTGTTATTATTATTATTAATTATGACACGAATAGCTTCAAGAAGTAATCATCTAACACCGCCAACTATTAATAATTATTATTACAAAAAGTAAGAACCTTTGTATGTGTATGAATTTCGGTAGTATAAGAACCTTCTTTAGATAATAATAAGGAAATATCATATTTCATTATTAATTATGATGATACGAATAGCTTCAAGAAGTAGTCATCTAACACCACCAATTATTAATAATTATTATTCCAAAAAGTAAGAACCTTTGTATGTGTATGAATTTCGGTAGTATAAGAACCTTCTTTAGATAATAATAAGGAAATATCATATTTCATTATTAATTATGATGATACGAATAGCTTCAAGAAGTAATCATCTAACACCGCCAACTATTAATAATTATTATTACAAAAAGTAAGAACCTTTGTATGTGTATGAATTTCGGTAGTATAAGAACCTTCTTTAGATAATAATAAGGAAATATCATATTTCATTATTAATTATGATGATACGAATAGCTTCAAGAAGTAATCATCTAACACCGCCAACTATTAATAATTATTATTACAAAAAGTAAGAACCTTTGTATGTGTATGAATTTCGGTAGCATAAGAACCTTCTTTAGATAATAATAAGGAAATATCATATTTCATTATTAATTATGATGATACGAATAGCTTCAAGAAGTATTCATCTAACACCGCCAATTATAAATAATTATTATTACAAAAAGTAAGAACCTTTGTATGTGTATGAATTTCGGTAGTATAAGAACCTTCTTTAGATAATAATAAGGAAATATCATATTTCATTATTAATTATGATGATACGAATAGCTTCAAGAAGTAGTCATCTAACACGACCAATTATTAATAATTATTATTATTACAAAAAGTAAGAACCATGTATGTGTATGAATTTCGGTAGTATAAGAACCTGCTTATATTTGATAATATAAGAGGACACATAGAATCGAAGACCGAATGACGATGCCGTAAGTACGACATATGGAAATGTTTTTGTCGACATATATCAGCAGTCTTTGTGCGGTTTTCTCGGGGTGATTAAATTTTACGCGACATAATCATGATAACCAAACTTGCTCGCCGAAATGAAAATCTGAGAAAATTACTAAATTTCACTGAAATCACTTGGTACGTTCACATTCAGATTGTCGATACGTTATATCTTCTCTACTATACGTGTTAAATTCAATTGACCATCACATTGACCTAAAACAACTTGAATAACTTTTCTTCTTTTTCTTATAAATGCATCTCAAAGATCGTAAGTAAACATTTATTGGTAGAGTGTACAATGAGAGTCTTGTAATGTTGATATCTAGTCCACACAGAATTAATTGGTTGGGGCTTTTCATTGAGTATAATATTACACATCGATAGAACGCAGTTTTCATTTTCTATCGAAATAATAATATAGTAATTGCCAGAAGCATCTCACAATACGCATTCTTAACATTGAAAGCAATGTTCACGTGATCCCCGACAGATGGAAACATAATACAAATCTAACAAATTTCACAATTGTAACGTGGGCATATTACAATGTTGTGCAATGCAAAAAACATCACTCCTACATTTACTACCAGACAATTAATCTCATCTAAAGCAAACCTGTAGCGTAAAATTATCTAAAATGTTCGTTAGAATATTTCAATGATTATTATTATAATACACATTTTAATTTAATTTTAATTTAGATAAAACATATAATATCAATGCGCTTTACATAAACTAGTTATGAAATACATTATTCAGAAAAATAAGATTACATTAAAACCAGATAAAAACACACTATATGGTAAAGATAACATTTTTAGTTGAGAAAAGCAGACAAATTAGGTGCAAGGCAAAAGGATCTGGGAAGTGCGTTAGAGCTATGGTGCAGCAACCGAAAATGCCCTCTTTCCGTAATACTCTTGTTTATAACGGGGTTCAAATAACCGTATAGTGGATGAAGAACGAGTTTGTCTAACTGGAAATGAAATAGTAATGAAGGCGGATAGATAAGGTGGAGCTATAAAATGATGCGTGACAACCACCAATATTATACATGATTTGTTCGTACACGAACATAATTGATGCAATATTTTCATCATGACAACGAGCTCAACAAACTTTATCTTCATGTAGTTCGGTGACTATACATTTTTGATTAACAATACCAACTAAAAAAAAAAATCTGGTCATAAGTTTTAAGAATAAAGTATCTGAAAGTTTATATAGCTTTGGTAAATAGTTTACAGTAAGAGGAATAATACATAGATTAACAAATATACCCAAAAACTAGTGTACGTGGTCGCATACTATAATTTATCCTTGATTTTAACGAGCTAATCAATTTAGTTTAAGGTAGAAGCCTACTCATGATTTCAATTACACAGAATTTATTTATTTTCCAATAAATTGTACTTTCGAGCAATATAAAGGATATTGACTGAAAAAGTTGGGGCCACCAGCTTAATTTTCGAGGAAATTATGATTGTATTATTTTTATGGATAGTGGCCATCTTGTCAAAATTCTAGTGCCTTTACCTGAGGTTCCTAAGACAGAGATGATATGTCATATTTTATACTGTAGGCTGTAAACGATGAAGTACTTTTTGGTGTTCTCAATTATTTCGAAAATCTGGGTTTTAAAAAGTGGCAAAAATACAATAATTCTTTAACATTGTGCTCTATGTAATTTCTCAAAATACGTCACTGTTTCACACGAAAGAATGCTTATTTCCCGGTTCCATGCGATTTATGACCAACTTTCTCAACAATTTTTAACATTAAGTCGATTTTATATGTAGCAGATGATTTATAACAGTTTTATATTATTCATTTGTCAATGATGCATCTGTATATGTGATGTACACGACCGTGTAGTTTCTTTGAGGCAGAAACTTACTCACATTTTTGTAGAGCAGGTATTAAATTGCATAACAATGTTGATTTGTGTATTAATGCAATAGGAGTTACCACAAAACGACTGATGATGTATCTTAACAATTTATGAATTCACTTTGGTTTGTCATAGACAAAAAGTGAATCTTATCTTTTTTTGTAAACCATATTTTTGGAATAGTTCTTGACAACGATCAAGATACATTATATTTTCACCAGCCAACACTGTACATCGTCCCCTAGCATGGCTTCGTTGACCCATTTTCACGAATAGACGGTGACAGTTGTCTGAAACTATTTGTAAAGGCGTTCTCCGACACTGACAAAATGGCGGGCATGTTTATGTTAATAGCCCTGAACGAACAATCCAAGACATTCGCTGCCAACTCAACGAGCTCCAATACTGACTGGACGAACCAACACCTTTCAGTACACATGCAGTAGTGGGGGTATATGTTCAGAGATATTTCACATTAAAAAAATAGTTGCATTATACCGTTCATAATGTAAAATGAAGCAGGGCATAAATGGTATTTTGTTGTTAACTACAAAATGATGAGCCACCTTAAAATCATCGACCCCCAACATAAACTTCTACAATTTATAACACACATACTCCGAAGCACACACCTTCTTTCATAATCCTGGTTAACCTTTTCAATGCAAAATGTTATAATGTAGGTGTGTTTGAAGACTGGATTTTAGGTTTCCACAGCTGTTAGAGGGGAAGTCATGGCAAACAACATAATGCTTCTAGAAAAAAGAACTCCACAATGTAGGAGAAAGCAATTTACAGTTTCATTATATCACTTTTCAGTCTCATGATATTAAACTTTTAATCAGTATTATGTAGTCCACCATCTTGATTCTCCAACAAAGAGTTGTGGGTAAAGTGTGACATCATATTCACTGTTGTGAAAATTGAGAGATACTGAGTCAAATTAGTTTAAATTTTGGTGTGCATATTACTCATGTATATAAATATAATAATGGAAATACACAAAAAAACTGTATAACCTACTTGGATCAATGAATTGTAAACAATAAACACAAAAATGAATATTTTCAGTTAGTTGTCATGACAACATGTATTTTATATGCATGTTCGTCACCGGTACATGTAAGCTACCAGGCTATAAACTATAAGCCAATTTGAAGTTCAACTTTTTTATCAATTTCTCACAACAGTGGATATGATGTCATAATTTATGCATAATCCTTTGCGGTGGACCGCTTAAATTAATGAAAAGTTAAATATCTAGAAAATGAAAAATTATAAAAAAAACGCAACTAGCATTATTTTGTTAGCATAGACATCTCCTATTAAATGGAATTTTTTCATGTTTATGCCGGAAGAGCATGCAGAGAAACAAAGAATTTATCATTTTACCTGGTCTCTGGATTAACACACTGTTTTATGTGCCTTCTTCAGTGTAATCAAACACATTCACACCTTTTGTGTTCCTAATTTGTTCTTTATTTGTACTCCAACCCATATAAAGTATGACAATTCATAAAATATAAAACAACATGTATAATACAATCAACTCCAAAAATGTAACCACTTCAAAAGCAGGATTATTTAACTCAAAGAACCAACGTCAAACTTACAAAATATCATGAAGTTAGGGCTGACTATTTGTCCATTAGTCCAAATGATGAGCGTTGAATTTAAATAAAAACAGTGTAAAATCTGTTATCACAGAGTAATGTAAATCAGTATTTAATGTGCACATCTTATCAGAACAGAATGACCATCACACATAACACATTAGAAGATATCACTTAAAAACTACAAAAACAAATGAGTTGTATAAAATTCCAAAATAGTACAAAAAAAAGATATTAGAAGCACATTATCAATACGACATATAAACCAAATATTTTATTTATTTATTGTATACTGAATCATTATTTAGCCAATTTCTTTGATAAAAAATTTGCTTGTCAAATTTTGGTAGAAATTATGATTTATACTATATATATTGAGTTACTGAACTGTGCAATTCACAATTCTTGGAGATTATATTATTATGATTTATTTAATATCAGTAGTTGCTTTTTTTTTAATCTAAGTAGCATCTTTAAAGACATACTGTAATACTTTATTGACATATTAAATATAGAGTACACAATGGAGTTCTTATCATTAGTAGTATGGCATCTGATATATTTTGTTTTATCTAGGGACTAATTGCTTAATAAAAGAATAACAGTCAACTCAAATTTGGTCTGTTGATTCCAATAATAGGAACAAGCAGCCTGTCGGCTGAGATAGCTCTGCTGTTGACAATGCACATTTCAATTAAAGAACTGAAGATATCATTAGAAAATGGAAAATATGTATAGTATTAAAGCAATCGATTCGGACTTGCTTTTTTCTACAAGAATTCAAAAATATCACTTTACCAAAAATTACAAAAATATTCATCAAAATTGGAGAATCAAAGTTATCAGCATTAAATGAACAAATATGACAGCAGTCCACATGTAGTACCTATATGTATAATATCAAAGCAATCAGACATGCAGTTTTTAACAAGAAGTCACAAAAACATGGCAAAATGGAAATGGCAAAAAAATACTTCAAAGAAAAAAATCATAGAATTCCTTATACAAAAAAAAAATTGAAATACAGAAGTAAAAAAAAGTATATTATATTATATATTATTTACAAAAAATGTGCCCTCTATTCAAGGCACTTTATGAAGTTGAATCTTTTTGTTTGCAGATAGTCTGTAAATTCTTCTGCCTTCTTTTTGTAATTTGTAGAGAAATACTGAAATAAAAAAAAGGTTTATTCAGTTTTGAATATTAGTATACATATGTTATAGCGTGCAGTTAATATTGTGGTATTGCAGAGGGTACATATGTTTAAACAAAAGTCTATAATTTGTTATCTATACTTTTTTTTATCTCTTCCAGGAACAGCATCCGCATCGCAACCAAGACAGTTCACACTTTGATGTTGATACAATGTATCTAACCATGTTGATTGCATCTAGGAGGTGTTACCACTGTGACACCAAGTGAAATTTGTTTTGTCTGAGGAGACTTATTGTCGATTAACCTAGATTAAAACATACTAAGAATATTTGTAATAGCCATTTATATGGTTAATTATCACATAATTCCAAGAACCTTATATTTGGTACAATATATGGTACCTTAAGAACCTTGATATTAAAATATGAAATAGGACAGTAATATTATTAATATTATAGATTGTAGATGGAACTATTATATTGATATGTGGGGTTAAAAAACAAAAATATTATTTAAATTGAATTAATAAGCATAGAATTCCAAGAACCTTATATTTGGTACAATATATGGTACCTTAAGAACCTTGATATTAAAATATGAAATAGGACAGTAATATTATTAATATTATAGATTGTATATGGAACTATTAAATTGATATGTAGGTTTACAAAACAAAAATATTATTTAAATTGAATTAATGAGAACAGAATTCCAAGAACCTTATATTTGGGACAATATATGGCACCTTAAGAACCTTGGTATTAAAATATGAAATATGACAGTAATATTATTAATATTATAGATTGTGTATATGGAACTATTAAATTGATATGTGGGGTTACAAAACTAAAATATTACTTAAATTGAATTAATAAGCATATAATTCCAAGAAACTTATATTTGGTACAATATATGGTACCTTAAGAACCTTCATTTTGAAATATGAAATATGACAGTAATATTATTAATATTATAGATTGTATATGGAACTATTAAATTGATATGTGGGGTTAAAAAACTAAAATATGATTTAAATTGAATTAATAAGCATAGAATTCCAAGAACCTTATATTTGGTACAATATATGGTATCTTAAGAACCTTGATATTAAAGTATGAAATATGACAGTAATATTATTGATATTATAGATTGTAGATGGAACTATTATATTGATATGTGGGGTTAAAAAACTAAAATATTATTTAAATTGAATTAATAAGCATAGAATTCAAAGAACCTTATATTTGGTACAATATATGGTACCTTAAGAACCTTCATTTTGAAATATGATAGTAATATTATTAATATTATAGATTGTGTATATGGAACTATTAAATTGATATGTGGGGTTACAAAACTAAAATATTATTTAAATTGAATTAATAAGCACAGAATTCCAAGAACCTTATGGACAATATATGGCACCTTAAGAACCTTGGTATTAAAATATGAAATATGACAATAATATTATTGATATTATAGATTTTATATGGAACTAATAAATTGATATGTGGGGTTACAAAACTAAAATATTATTTAAATAGAATGAATAAGCACAGAATTCCAAGAACCTTAAATTTGGTACAAAATATGGTACTTTAAGAACCTTGATATTAAAATATGAAATATGACAATAATATTATTGATATTACAGATTGTATATTGAACAATAAAATTAACATGTGGGGTTATAAAACAAAAATATGATTTGAAATAAATTAATAAGCACAGAATTCCAAGAACCTTGATATTAAAATATGAAATATGACAATAATATTGATATTATAGATTAAATATGGAACTATAAAATTGATATGTGGGGTTACAAAACTAAAATATGATTTAAATAGAATGAATAAGCACAGAATTCCAAGAACCTTATATTTGGTACAATATATGGTACTTTAAGAACCTTGATATTAAAACATGAAATATGACAATAATATTATTGATATTATAGATTGTATATTGAACAATAAAATTAATATGTGGGGTTATAAAACAAAAATATGATTTGAAATAAATTAATAAGCACAGAATTCCAAGAACCTTGATATTAAAATATGAAATATGACAATAATATTATTGATATTATAGATTAAATATGGAACTATAAAATTGATATGTGGGGTTACAAAACTAAAATATGATTTAAATAGAATGAATACGCACAGAATTCCAAGAACCTTATATTTGGTACAATATGTGGTACTTTAGGAACCTTGATAATTAAAATATGAAATATGACAATAATATTATTGATATTATAGATTAAATATGGAACTATAAAATTGATATGTGGGGTTACAAAACTAAAATATGATTTAAATAGAATGAATAAGCACAGAATGTCAAGAACCTTATATTTGGTACAATATATGGTACTTTAAGAACCTTGATATTAAAATATGAAATATGACAATAATATTATTGATATTATAGATTGTATATTGAACAATAAAATTAATATGTGGGGTTATAAAACAAAAATATGATTTGAAATAAATTAATAAGCACAGAATTCCAAGAACCTTAAATTTGGTACA
The DNA here is from genome assembly GCF_978046115.1 of Saccoglossus kowalevskii. Taxonomy (NCBI): domain Eukaryota; kingdom Metazoa; phylum Hemichordata; class Enteropneusta; family Harrimaniidae; genus Saccoglossus; species Saccoglossus kowalevskii. The sequence continues at coordinate 23,009,850 of NC_140643.1, read as the reverse complement.
AAATATGGTACTTTAAGAACCTTGATATTAAAATATGAAATATGACAATAATATTATTGATATTATAGATTGTATATTGAACAATAAAATTAATATGTGGGGTTATAAAACAAAAATATGATTTGAAATAAATTAATAAGCACAGAATTCCAAGAACCTTGATATTAAAATATGAAATATGACAATAATATTATTGATATTATAGATTAAATATGGAACTATAAAATTGATATGTGGGGTTACAAAACTAAAATATGATTTAAATAGAATGAATAAGCACAGAATTTCAAGAACCTTATATTTGGTACAATATATGGTACTTTAAGAACCTTGATATTAAAATATGAAATATGACAGTAATATTATTGATATTATAGATTGTATATTGAACAATAAAATTAATATGTGGGGTTATAAAACAAAAATATGATTTGAAATAAATTAATAAGCACAGAATTCCAAGAACCTTAAATTTGGTACAAAATATGGTACTTTAAGAACCTTGATATTAAAATATGAAATATGACAATAATATTATTGATATTATAGATTAAATATGAAACTATAAAATTGATATGTGGGGTTACAAAACAAAAATATGATTTGAAATAAATTAATAAACACAGAATTCCAAGAACCTTAAATTTGGTACAAAATATGGTACTTTAAGAACCTTGATATTAAAATATGAAATATGACAATAATATTATTGATATTATAGATTGTATATTGAACAATAAAATTAATATGTGGGGTTATAAAACAAAAATATGATTTGAAATAAATTAATAAGCACAGAATTCCAAGAACCTTGATATTAAAATATGAAATATGACAATAATATTATTGATATTATAGATTAAATATGGAACTATAAAATTGATATGTGGGGTTACAAAACTAAAATATGATTTAAATAGAATGAATACGCACAGAATTCCAAGAACCTTATATTTGGTACAATATGTGGTACTTTAGGAACCTTGATAATTAAAATATGAAATATGACAATAATATTATTGATATTATAGATTAAATATGGAACTATAAAATTGATATGTGGGGTTACAAAACTAAAATATGATTTAAATAGAATGAATAAGCACAGAATTTCAAGAACCTTATATTTGGTACAATATATGGTACTTTAAGAACCTTGATATTAAAATATGAAATATGACAATAATATTATTGATATTATAGATTGTATATTGAACAATAAAATTAATATGTGGGGTTATAAAACAAAAATATGATTTGAAATAAATTAATAAGCACAGAATTCCAAGAACCTTGATATTAAAATATGAAATATGACAATAATATTATTGATATTATAGATTAAATATGGAACTATAAAATTGATATGTGGGGTTACAAAACTAAAATATGATTTAAATAGAATGAATAAGCACAGAATTTCAAGAACCTTATATTTGGTACAATATATGGTACTTTAAGAACCTTGATATTAAAATATGAAATATGACAGTAATATTATTGATATTATAGATTGTATATTGAACAATAAAATTAATATGTGGGGTTATAAAACAAAAATATGATTTGAAATAAATTAATAAGCACAGAATTCCAAGAACCTTAAATTTGGTACAAAATATGGTACTTTAAGAACCTTGATATTAAAATATGAAATATGACAATAATATTATTGATATTATAGATTAAATATGAAACTATAAAATTGATATGTGGGGTTACAAAACAAAAATATGATTTGAAATAAATTAATAAGCACAGAATTCCAAGAACCTTAAATTTGGTACAAAATATGGTACTTTAAGAACCTTGATATTAAAATATGAAATATGACAATAATATTATTGATATTATAGATTGTATATTGAACAATAAAATTAATATGTGGGGTTATAAAACAAAAATATGATTTGAAATAAATTAATAAGCACAGAATTCCAAGAACCTTGATATTAAAATATGAAATATGACAATAATATTATTGATATTATAGATTAAATATGGAACTATAAAATTGATATGTGGGGTTACAAAACTAAAATATGATTTAAATAGAATGAATAAGCACAGAATTCCAAGAACCTTATATTTGGTACAATATATGGTACTTTAAGAACCTTGATATTAAAATATGAAATATGACAATAATATTATTGATATTATAGATTAAATATGGAATTATAAAATTGATATGTGGGGTTACAAAACTAAAATATGATTTAAATAGAATGAATAAGCACAGAATTCCAAGAACCTTATATTTGGTACAATATATGGTACTTTAGGAACCTTGATGTTAAAATATGAAATATGACAATAATATTATTGATATTATAGATTAAATATGGAACTATAAAATTGATATGTGGGGTTACAAAACTAAAATATGATTTAAATTGAATCAATAAGCATTAGAATTCCAAGAACCTTATATTTGGTACAATATATGGTACTTTAAGAACCTTGATATTAAAATATGAAATATGACAATAATATTATTGATATTATAGATTGTATATTGAACAATAAAATTAATATGTGGGTTTGCAAACAAAAATATGATTTAAATTAAATTAATAAGCACAGAATTCCAAGAACCTTATATTTGGTACAAAATATGGTACTATAAGAACCATGATATTAAAATATGAAATATGACAATAGTATTATTGATATTATAGATTGTACAAGGATCTACAGAGTTGATATATGATCCCATGAGTAAATATGATTTAATACCAGGGATTTGATCGTTGTTATAGAACCTCGATGCGTCAAGAACCTTTTGAAAAAAACACACCAAAGGGCAGTCAGTAGTGACCTTCAGTTGGCAATCATATAAAGAGATATTGCTCTAACGAACGTGATTTACCTGATGGATTTAGTCAGATATTCATAAAAACCTGAATAGCGATGGTGAAAACCACATTACATTACACTATTTTCATTCTCGCTACGATTCTGGAATCAAAACAGTGAAGTGAGCATGCGTGAGGTGAATTTTGAGCGTGCTAGGCAGTCAGTTCGTAGTGTCAGCCAATCAGAGCGAGGTTCTTATATGCGGTTCTTACCCGTATCCCGGTAAAAATTATACCTCGATGTGCCGGATGGAACAATGAACGTTTGACAGCAGCGTGTGAGTAAAATCCCAGAAAATTTGTACTTTATTTTTACTTATGGTGGTTTTAATGTTTCTCTGTTTTTATAATGACTAGACGTGTGCGTGGGTGTCGTCAGTGATAATTTCTGGGCGGTAAATAAATAATGTACAGTCCTCGTCGTTCGCCGAGACCACCAAGATCTGATGCTCATCACCAATATCAGCAGCAATACCATGTGGAGGTCCCCGTACAACATCAACAAATACCGGCAACAGTATCAGGGAGAACAGGTCAAAGTCCTTCACATGCCTCGCCACGCATTTCCCGTCCTCAACTTCACGCTAGATCACACAGCCTCGAGAGGAGCGTCATCACAACTAGTTCCGGTCACTCGCCGATGCCTATGGAACAAATACAGTCGCTGAGCGCTGCATATAACACCAGTCTCGAGTTTATGCCCACTGCCGATAATACTTCAGGCGGTCCTTCAACTTCAAGGTCGCATACTCTACCAAGATCTGTACATATATCGTCACCGCAGCACACGCCGTCACATAGCCGGTCGAATAGCCTTGGTTCAGGCATTCACGCTGTCGTCTCCACAACCACCGATTTCGGCCAACATAAATCGGACCATACTGGTATTTCATCAAATATAACTATGGCATCTCCGCAGCTACCACAGTCTCACGAATTGAGACAGGTGAGGGACACTCTGTTGTTGGACTTGCAGACACAGTTAGCACATCTACAGAAAGAAAACGCCAATCTAAAGAAAGAACTTGAGGTGAAGGAAAACAAATTACAATCCAGCATGAACAGTATTAAGACGTTTTGGAGTCCTGAATTGAAGAAGGAGAGGGCTTTGAGAAAAGAAGAAAACAGCAAATTGTTTGTTTTAGCCGAACAGCAGAATATGTCTTCAAATGAGAATCAGGTAAGAGTGAAACTATTATTTTTGAGTATCACAAACTGGGTTTATTGAAAGTATATGAATACAGGAAGTGAGACATGTCCTTGTTTTGACCGTCTGGTCATTCAAACCACAATGCCCCACTCAACATGGCTTTCTTGATCACTAGTGAGGTGCAGATCCAAACAAAATACTTCTTCAATGCTATAACCCAACAACATTCTACCTAACTAAAATCAAGGGTTCAGAAACAGATGGAATGCCATTGTAACATATATATTCCAACACAAAGTGACAGGGAGTTCACCAGTGTGAATGTGATTGTATTTAAATCAGTTGTGCTTTATCAAGATGTGTAAACAACTTGTTTTGGTTTTATAATGTCTCCTCATAAATTGTATCTTGTAAGGCTTCAAATGCTTGACAGGACACCTGGCATTATTTACTGTCTGCATTGCCAGATAAGAGCATATTTGAAAATGCTAACAAAAGGTGCAGGATAAAATAAAAAAATAAACTGAAAAATAAAATGTTGTTGGTAATCAGAATCACAAAGTCGTTGAAATGTACAAATTACCCTTGGGAAGTTCAAGATCGACAGCTCGTAGCATTTTTATTAGCAACAGAACAGTCATTTACATTCATGGTGGTTGTTATGAGTATTCTTTTACAGACATGCTAAGATTAATTAATTTTACATTACCTCAGTCATTGATTAGGAATGCCGGACCAGTTATGACTTTAGTTCAGATGCTACTTAAAATATAAAAAGCTCTGATAAAGGTATATATGAATGCTTGTGTTGATAAGATAAAGTTCATTGAAAGTGTGTTGCAGTGACTGACTGTACTCTCAGGCTAGGGTCTGTGCTGTTACTTATTTCCCCCACTTTCAGATGTAAGCTTCATGATTCCATTGAATATGGATGGTTGTTTATTATATCATAGTATATAGGGTGAAGGCCATGTGAAGGCATTTTTTACTACTCAGTCCCAGAACTCGATAACTTTTTATCTATAATATAGTATTCACAGTACACAGACAGCAACTGCTTATTACTGTATAGAAAAGATTGTGACTGTTGACCCTTTATCCTTGGGAAAAACTCATTGGCTCACTGTATATTATTTCTGTGAAATTAGAGCTGCTCTTCTTCCCTCAAGGCTAAATTAGAATGTATAGTTACCAGTAAATTACTAGTTATACAGGTGATTCTCAGTGTCAGATGGGATGACATTGTTTGTGATAATCACCTGATTCTGACCTTTAACTTCTACTAAAGCTGAATAATTAACTCACCAGCGATAATAAAACAAATGTGTACTTTGCAATACCAAGTGAATTTGATTGTACTTGCATCTGCAGGCAAGTCTGACAATATTGCACAATTAATTAATTAATAGGTTCCACATTCCACGAAATCTTTATATATTTAACTGATTCAATTTAGAATTATTCAATTACTGGCAACACTAACTGTTAAATTGTAATTTAAAAATGAGTTAACCAACGTGAGCAAAATTTTAATTTGACAATCTTTTGTCTGGGGCGATTGTAGACAGGAAATGTATTGAAAGTAAGCGAGAGTAAAATTCACAGATGATCAAGGTGTTTCCTTTTCTGCTATCATATTACTGTATAATTACGTCATTCATCCAACACTAGTTGTATGAGAGATATGAGGTTGCTGCTGCTTCAGTTTTCACACACCTGTGACGAATTTAAATCTAATTTTCATGATTTCATTCATTCATATGTACGTATGTGCAACGTGAATGGAACAGATATGTAACTGTGGGTATGGAATGAATGAATGACCTTAAATGGTCATTGTAGTAAGAATCCACCCATTCTGTGGCCCACTGTTTGTGGGACTCCCCATTTTTAGGCCCCAGTCACTTGCTAGCTATCAAAATGTGGGTCAAGTACATCTCTAAACTGCCATACATGAATCAAATTAATTAGTATAGTGTGTTCCCACCAACAAATGAGATTTTGTGGCTTATTTGTAAATAACAATTTATTTTAAGATTAAATTAGTGTCTCGCTGTGCTGCTTCTAAATGTTAGTTGATAGTAAGTGTAATTTATTGCCTCGAAACTGATGTATTGTTGTCGGCTGTAAGGTAGAAGTTGTCTTTTATTCAGACTGATTGAAATGGTATATCAACATCGCTGATGTGAATCAAGTAAAGAACATTGAAATTGAAAAACAAATTAAGCTAGAATTTAAGTCATTCTTGTCTGTTATAATTAGTGTTGACTCTAACAATGACTCAGTCCTTGCTTGTTTGTAGCTACATCTATAGGTGGAAATAAATTGAAATCTGTTTTCAATCAAAGAATAATAATTGGTCATAGCATCATTGAAAGAACGCGATGTCTTAGAATTCGCTTGGCAATCCACTTGGAAAAAAAAAATCATGGAAAGCATGATGATATCGTAAACTATGACTCAGTCTGTAAACTGACTTGCCAACTTTACTTTATCGTCAGATCAAACCCTTGCATGAACCATCTGTAAGTTTTCTCTACCCATTACCTGATATAATTGTTGTGTGCCATGTGCCTGTCAAATTGTCTTCATCTTTCGAAAAAATAGATTACAGCAATGCGGAAAGAACCTGGAATTAAAATTGAGTTCATAGTGTACAATTTGCACTTAGATTATATTTGTACATTATGAATACCAACAATTTTTTCCGTGACACGTAATGTTTGACTTTTTGAATGAAAAATTAGATCTTATTTGAAAATATAAAATCTTGTGAGAAGCCGGGACCTTTAAGCGAAATCTGTGTCAAATAAATTACTAATGAAGGAAGAATGCCAAAATATATATCAAGTGTCACAGACCCTTTATCATATGACAGAGGGTCTGTGCTTGTGTATACAGTATAATATTTAGAATTGACTTGTTTCATTGAAGTTGATTTATTTCATTAAAGTAAAACAATCACTCACCACATCTGATTTGTAAGATGTATGACCCATTAGGAATATACAGTTACCGGTATATAGAATAAGGGAGTTAGTAGACATGAAAAGTTCAATTTGTATTCTCAGTGTCACAAGTATACGTATACTGAGTGTATTCGATTCAGTCAGTGACAGTCGCAGTCGCTTGATATTTATTGTTTTTTGGTGTTGATAGGTAGGGCTTGCGAAAATGCAGAGAAATTTCAATTTGAAACGTATAGCTATCCATCCATACAGTATTTGTGTCTCCCTCCATTTGTGTCCACCTTGTCGCTCTCTATGTCGCGCAAACACAAAACACATATGAATGAACAGCGAGCATTAAGATGAGACCCAGGTTTGTGGCTTATTTTGCACTTATACTAGTACAAGATGTTTCCCATCATGCACTAGCGAAATGGTGAAATTCAAGATACGAAGAATTGTTTTGTTTTTTATCTGTACATCAGAAGACTATACAATCAACAAATATTTTGTTGAATGTCTGTTACATTCTTCATCACAACAATGAAACAGCAACCTGTTGCAAACCAATGTTTTCTCTAGCAGGAATTTAGAGTAGAAATGTCCTTGTGAGCAGTAAGAGTCTCTGAATTTGTTGCGTTTAAGTGAGTCAGTTGAATAAGGGCACACAGAAAACATTAGTGGATCAGTTTCCTGTTTGAATAAAAACATACATACATGTAGCAGTACAGACAATGTAAATTATCACTACTTACCAACTGTATATGGTTTACCGTATGGATTATATGTAGAACACAGTCAGTTGATCACTTGTTAGAATCGTTGGATTTAATGAAATCGTACAATGAGTAAGATGCAAAGATGAATCACTCTTAAATAAAAAAGAAATATACATAACACTACAATTGAGTAACATTATCAAGGATTTATAAGAATATGAAACTAGAGTAATATCAAATGAAGATCTCGATACTAGGTAAAGTGAATTGCGAATGATCAGATAATCACATGACAAACCTGCATTTATAGAAATACTATGCAAATGAGCCTGGTTACTGTTGATTTCAACCATTTTTGCTAGTATCCTTGCTTATTCCCAAAGCATGTCTTGTGTCTCTTTTGCATTTTTGAATACGATAATTTCCATTATCAAACCTTTTCGTTACTGCTATTGTTTAGAATCAGCTTGATTTAAGTACAGGCAAAGTGGCATCTTTATCGCATATCACTGTACATAGCCTTATCTTGTAGATCCCTGATAATATGAGGTTGCGTCTTGGATTCCAGTATTTTGTGTATAACCATAAACTGTGACTACGGGTGTATAAAAGGAAAGATGGCCGCCAAGCGTGAAACAATGTTTCGGGGTGCTCCGTAAAATCAATCTTTTCGACAAGCTTAATGCTTGTGGTGCATTATTTTCATATCGCACGAAAACATGAATATATCTGCGACACAATAACGATGTTAATTTACAAGTTTGAATTAATGTCAGTTGATTTCCACATAAAAGCGACAGGAAAGCATGATTCCAACAGTCGTTTTGACTGCTTAAAATGACTGTCAGTCATGGGTTTATGCAAATGCAAGGTGTTAATCCCGACTTGTTTGTTCAATCTCTAGGTATGTTTAAGTAATCACGGAGTTGATGATGCAAGTACGTCCCCGACAATACGTCTAGTATATTTCTCGAATTTAATATATGACGTTCCCGACAAAGTACAAATGTGTCTTGAAATAAATAAATTGAAAGATCCCACAAAAATGTACCCTGAAATATATACCCGCAGTGAAATGATTGGTGACTGACAACATTGTCTGTGTTCAAAACCTATGTTAACGTGAATCGCACACATATTCATGTATATTGGGCATCGGGCAACTGGGTATGGCCGTGGCTATGCCTCAGAGCCGTAATTTTGCGCCTTGTGTAGGTCATTAAAAAAAAAAAAACTATTTATGCTGATGCGCTGTTTCGTGCAAGCACAGAACTAAATAAGAAGCTCCATGAAAACTGCTTTCAAAAGATTTCAGGGTCCCTGTGTGCGTTGAACAACACTATTCAATAGGTCCTTTGAAATCGAATAATAGTGTGATGCATAATGTTAGCTTACTGAATTAACAGCTTCGGCTGTGTACGAAGTAAACAACTGGGCGGACCATGCAAATTACATTTCCCATGACACGCTGGTGCAATCCCTGGATTGCGCAGCCGGGCTTTAACATTATATGCTTTTTTGTAGACAACAACAACAAAACAAATTTGTTTGTTTAAATTTGTGTTTATACAGTGTGCGTCAGCATGTTATATTAATACAACTCGTTTGCATATCAAACATCAATGTCACCAAGTTAAGAAAATTATTATATTGATTAGTATCATAGGTTACGAAGCTCTAGAGGCATATAATAATAATACATAATACCTATATGAGGATATGCACGAAGACAGAACAGCGCGAGTATCCTGCAACAGTGTACTGTCTGAGTGCATATTTTGCAGTATCCTCGTAATAACCTTAATATTATACATCTTTTCTTCCCAGGAAAATATTTAGAACAGATTTCGCGAACTTCTTTGTGTGGGGTCCAGTCAAACCCTGGGGACAACCATGTTTGTTTTTATTATTAGAGGATGCTTATGAATGTAATCGTTTCATATTTGGAATTCACATTTCCTAATATGGTAGAACGAAAATACCCAGTGCAATACCGCAAAATTACGACACGCTGTAACTTATGACGTTACAGTGACAGATGTATAATAATAATTTACTGCATCTCGGTATGGTACATGTTCAGATATAAAAGGCACCTGGGACATGGGCAGGTGGTTATACATGTACCATGGAGTTTGTGGTAATATTGTGAACTGTTTAATTTTCATTATTAGGGTTTTTTTATGATGGAATGTGAAAACTGATTTCAACTGACTTGCGAAATAAAGTAGTTATTTTATTTGTGTATTGTAATTATATTAACTATATACTAGGTTCATGTAATGTTGAAGACCAAACAATATGTGATGAGTCTACCTGAATTACATCTAGTGCATCTAATCTGTTCTGACAGAGGTCATCTATGAGTAGTCTTGACTATATTTACTATAATACCACTCAAGATAATGAACTAAATCTGGTGTATTTTATCAACTCTGTCCCATTTATTTTACCCAATTGGTGATTTCTTAACCCTAGAGTCTCTGTGTGCTTTGATTGAGCTTGCATATCAATGGATTTGCCGTGAGAATACTGTAAAATACTTTATTTTTGTATGAATTTTATTTTCACTCATTTTTGAATATAAAATATAGGAATAATGTATTTTCACTAGATTTATTTTTCACTGATTCGTCCCTTGAGCGACAATAGCGAAGATAATTTGCACGAGAACCATCGATTATGACATGTTATGAAAATGCATTCACAATAATTTCTTGAAGATTTCTTTGGTCAATAAACAGGACTATTGATTAATTACTAGTAGTCAGTTGTGTGCATAAATTGAAACCATTTCTCGGATAAAGAATTGTATATTATTGAACTGAAACGATTACTTTACGTGCTTGTATATTATTTCAACAAACAGAAGAGTTGAGCATCATGGAGTCGGGTGAGAGTGACACATGAAGAATAGTTTGAATTGAGTTATTTTCTTTTTCTTTCCAACATGCATTACGGTAACTGGATTTGTTAAAACTGAAAGAATACATTACATGATGACATGTATATACTGTGCTTGTTAATTTGCTTTTTAACTTCTATGAAAAGACATTGTTTTTGAAAAAAACATTTGTTTACTCTAGCCTGCTTATAGTTGATACAGTTCTCTATTTCAGATGAGGAAAATACTAACCATATTAATCTTTATTTGGAAAAAAATTAAAATGTCAAAAAATTTTCCAAAATGAAAAAATTGGATTACTGACTTTTCTAAAAATAATAAATCTTGGTTTTAATAGTTTGCTCTATATGTATATTAATAATTACGTACATGTATATATGTATATTAATTACAATGACTATATCCCATAATCTCAACTGTACACCCTTGAATGGTTCAGCAAGTAGAAATTCAAACTGTATCAACAAACTTTGAATACTAAATCAAATGCAAATACGGTTTTACAGATATATACAATGTACCATGTGTTTGTGTATATCCAAATGACAGTCTGCCATGTGTTGTTACGGTCACATCAGCATGCTTACTACATACTGTACATTTGTCACAGGCCGATCTGAAATACATGCATCATATGTAACTGTAAATAACATCACCATCTAATTTGTTTTTCAATACCATATTTTCTCTATTGGAACTTGTCTCGAAGAGAAATGTACACAAGCCAAAAATTCCACTTATATATTATAAGAGTACTTATTTTGACCAGACACTTCATTTTTGTGTAAAGCCCATATAGTGCTAATTAGAGAATAAAGGATGATTTACTGTCCATTATTACATAACCGGGCAAGGACGAGGTGGTGCCACTATTGGTGGTGCCACTGATAGGCGATGCACTGTTTATTATTAAATAACAGGACATGGATGGGGAGGTGCCACTAATAGGAGAGGCACAGTCATTACCATGCAGTAATGGGCAGCTTTATGTGTAGTAGTTGTTTTAAAAAGAAGTAATTAACAGTGTTGTAAGCACAACATGGACTGTGTGCTGTTATGCATAGAATGTACAGAAGCAAATTACATCAAAAACACACTCATAGGTAATTTTCTAGATGAATATAACCTGGATTTCTTAACGTTAAATAATAATTGGAGGGTTTGTTATTTAAATGATTTGTATACATGTGGGAAAACATTGGATTTGGAGTCCATCTTGTTAGAATGTTGAAGCATTGACCTGAAGGACTGGCCTGTTATCGTCTGCATGTGGTACCGATCGACCAATGAGATTATTGTTACTTGTTTAACACATTCATATTATATACATTGGCAACATTATTATTATTAGTTATTCTTGTGCAGTTGAGAAAATAAGTTTAATAACAATTACTAAAAGCAAGGAACATTGAGATACTTATGTTATATAATATGGCTTATAATAAATCAAAACAGCAGCTGAATGGAACATGATTTGTGTGTAAATGTAGTCTGTACTGTAGATGAAGTTACCCTTGCAAATAAGTCGCACGTTTTAAAGAAGTACCAACTAAGCATTGGTTTTCATCAATTCCCTAGCCTCGCACAGATTGATTGCATCTGTGCAATGCATTATGGGCATTTTTCTTTATTTGGAAAGATGTAGCATTAGTGAAAGTGGTTTCTGTAATACAACTGTTTCTTTACCACCCAGTATATTCAACTAAGAATGCCTGCAGGGCAGGCTTATAAAAAAACTAAACTTTAGTAATTAGCCTTGCAAGTTATTGCCTGTATGATTATGTAATGAACCAATAATCTTAGTATATTTTTACTTAGATATAACTACTATAATACGAGATATCATGTCTGGAAATCTTGTGAATATTCTTTTCAAATTTGTTCTCGTATAATGCCCACTCAATATTCAGTTTCCCTTTTATTTTATTTTAAAGACACTCCAAGAAGGAATCAATACTGTTTTCAAGCAAAGCTGGAGGCCAAACAGGTGTTTGCCCTTCAGAAAAAATCAATATAGTTTTCATCCTCTTCATGTCAGTAACAGACTGTTGTCACTAAACAAATATCAAATATGATAGTCGCTTGTGTTGTATAAATCTTGTGCTATATTACCTCCTGTCATATGTTTGTGACATTTTAAAGCAGTGTAGTGGTGTTATGGATTCCCATTGCTTGCGTGACAATTCAGGTGTAGTCAGTATATTGTAATCATAAAAAAAACTTCTTTGACATATATGGTAGAATGAATTGAAGTTAATTTCATTAGAACCGTGGCTTGAATTGTTGCAGTATGAGTCTGAATATTACAAATGAATGATTTCAGAATCTTGACGTTTATAAATTAGATTTTTAAGCTGCCTTGAGTTGTGCTTTGTTCGCCTGTCTCTGTATGTGAAAGGAGTGTGGCCGGTTAAATTGAAAGATTCTGAATCGAAGTTGAGGGGGAGGACTCCTGTGGGGAGATCATTTGAACGTGGTTGAAAAATCTCAAGCAATGGTCTTATTGATTATGATGAATTGCAGTTGCTTTTCACATTCTAACAAAAGCAAGAGATTAGAGTAATCCCAATACACTGGATCTACAGGGTTCAAAATACTTTGATGCACTGTGCATGTACTTTTAGCCTGTGCATATTTAAGAAATTTAAGACAATATATTTGCACAATACAAATAGATTTTCATGATTTATAGTAAAAAAACAGCCAAAATAAGATTCTTCTGCTTCTGTAGATAACCAGGAAGTGGATGTACATGTAGTTTGTGCGTATCGGAATTAAGTTTCGGCTGCCTTCAGTCTTGACCATAGAAAAAAGCTAACACATGCTCTGAGGAAGCTGAAGATGTATTCACAATTTGCAAAAATATTCGATGTATGTTACACCAAGTAATTCTCAAAACCATCATACACAATTTTTCTCTGTTTATTTAACACAAATAAATTCCTACTAGTGCCATATTGGATGAGGAGAAAGGTTGAGACCCATCATAAATTCAATATGATACTGTGAGGGGGTGGGGTGGATTCTTTATCGGTGTCTTAAAATGCCACCAGCAGAATTAAACAAATTTAGTAGTTAAATTGGAGGGCTTTTTTTTTGAAATAAATTCACTTGCAAATAAAGGTTTGCATTATCAGGTGATGTGAAGCTATGACATCATAAAACCCTCTAATTCTGAAAGTGGTGATTTATAATTTAAAATATTGTAGGCTTGTCAAACTTGTGACATTTTGAGATTTCCAGCAAATACACTGTAAGTGCACTTGTTTTATCCCACGTGGGCGATGATATTTAATCGCTATACAAACACCAATGGTGATCACATTGATATCAATTTCCAAAGGGGAGATTGGATAGACTATGGTTTTTATTCGTAATGATTTGACTGCTGAACTATAACAGTGCAAACAACTGAGTCCACCTATTTCATATCAATATCTTGGCAGAATAATACATTTTTCAAGTTGGCCAACTTGTTAAAAAGTAAATATCTTCAGGAAAGATCGTTTCAAGCCATAAAGGCATCTAAAAGTCCAGATGTGTATTTGGCGATATTGTAATTACAGATATTCACAAAATTGTGATGTTGGATCAGATAACTAATGTGTCATTAACCTTTCTAGAGCACTGATTTCCAGTAGTTAGAAATTCATGGATTTTTCTGGACTGGTGTGTAACATGCAGATAGTCTGTGAATAGAAAACAAAACACTGCCCATTATTGCACAATAACTGGCAAGGATGTGATAGATGCAAGATGCGGTCACTCCTGATTTTTTTTGGTGAACATCCTCGTCAGAGTCCTGTTGTGACACAATAATAGTGCTAAATCCTTTATTTCAATTATAATATCCTTGAATGTTGAAAAATTAAATATACAGACAGAAGTAGCTAGAAAAGGAAGTAATCGACAGTGATAAGTGTTTTGTAAGCACTTGTATTTCAGTTACGCTTGAATGTTCATTAGCAATCGGCATGCGAAAACATGCTAATAGGTAATTTTCAAGATGATGAGAAAGAATCATGGATGGGATGATGTTTAAACAATCCTTAAAAGTGTGGGGAAAATTGAACATCAGACACAATGTTTGTATGTTCATGCATTGAATCAAATCAAATCACTGACCAGTTATCGTCTGATAACCTGGCTGCACATGGTACTAATCGACCAATGAGAATGCAGTGTTCCAATATTAGTCAGTGCATTATATAATTTGGAATAATGCAATGTGATAAAAGGAAAAACTGAAAATGGTTGCTAAAAACAATAAAATTGTAATGTGTTGTTGATGTAAAAGTTTTGTTAAATAATTACAAAGGACTATAGCCAAAATGCTTTAGTAATAAAGGCCATCTGTTGCAATATTATTGACCGTGTTTCTCATATATTACAGTTGGTATTTTAACAAGGGTAATTATATTTTGGAATTCTAGTGCTGTTCATGGTGCTTCATTTGTGCTGAAAATTCATCAAAATTGAGCATTTCTGGCTTTCCGGAACTGGATCTTAGCTCTTTAGAGATGGATTTTGTTCAAACTTGGTACATAGACCGGACATTATTGGACTGTGATGCACTCAAATTCAAAATGGCCGACTGGCAGCCATTTGTTTTAATGAATGCAGTTCTAGTGCCACATCTCTGACATGCTTTGACTGATTATGTTCAAATTTTATATATTCATTATACATAATGTCATAGATATACAGATTTATTGGGTTGACGATCCAATTCAAAATTGCTGAAGGATGCCCATTTTTGTGCTCAAAAAAATTAAAATCCAGCTATCTGGAACATAATCTTGCTCTTTTATGGATGGATTACATTCAAACTTAGAAACATACATTGGACATTATGGGACCTCGATGCCTGTCAATTTCTTCTCCAAGTCGGATTCAAAATGGTCGCCTTCTGGCCATTTTGTTAATGCTTTTCAAGAGTAGTATCTCTCATATGGACAAGTACTCGTTTGACAATCAGATACAGGGTTCTCCACGGTTTGAAAATTAAACAGGGCGCACCAATGTGAAGTGGGCGTGGCACATTTGTAATGTGCATTGTTGGCAAGGATGTTGAAAAATGGAAACCAAAAAATCTATTAATCTACATATTATTACATATGCATAATATATATTTATTACAAAATGAATAGGAATTTTGAAGAGCTATTATTAAGTAAACGTCAGCACGTACAATCAGCTGATTTTAGCTGCACGATTCCTCAAGCGGCGACATCAGTTGTTTACAAGTAATGATCGCGTCCAGAAAAAAACGTAACAAGTTTGTTAATTTATTTTCCCAAATAGATACATACATGCTTTAATTATTAGCAAAAATTTATATTTATGATTTATATTTATTTGGACGAAGCAAAATAAAATGTATGTCGCACAAACGTTCGTAATTGGTTCATTAAAAAACTTGCATGAATGGCACCAAAAACCAAGGTGATCGAACGAAATAAAATGTACACAATAGAAGATTTTCGATCTGCAGTTAACAGTTACTATCAAAAATAATAGAATTAGGTATAAAAACATATTTAAAAGAATAATTTTCATTTGAATCGAAAGTTTGTTAATGTCTGCTTCGTTGAAAACAGCTATGACCCGGAAATAGTTCATTTTACTGTGTGCACCCTGATACTATGTAACGATGCTTTTGATTGGCCAAAGCCACGCATTGACGCGAAAAACAACCAATCAGAATATTTGTTCCAAAAGAACACAAGTAAATTTATTTCTTTCTCTTATGATGCGAGTTGAAAGCATGGCCGTTTTACCGGGGTTTTTAAATCGTGATTTAAAAAAAATTCAACTTTAAATAGTGACATTTAAATGTAAACATTTACATGTTCAAGCAAGCATTCATGTGGACTTCTTGGTGATCAGCAATGTCTGTGATGGTACGTCGGCTGCGCTGGTCGTTTACCGATCATGCAAGTGCATAGCTGCCCGGTTGCTGCCTTTGTTCCACTCGGCGGTGACGATGTTGCCGCTACCTAGTCACGGCGTGAACTTGGTTTTAACCATAGACCTTATGTTTAACGAATGGTTTTACCGATAATGATTTTATATATTTGACATCACCCTGGCAGTAAAAATATGGGTACGGTAATGCACTTTTCTGGGCCACATGTTCATTTTTAATCGTGTTGAAAAAACTTGTAACTTTTTGTTTGGTGGTGTTATCACCTCACGGTGACCTGCTACGATAACAAACCGGAATTTTCACAGTTGCACCTTAAAACAATGAACCAGTTACCCTGAGCACGATGAATCATCTTCGGAAGACAATGAGTGTTGGCCTGTTTTGTAAATAATTCTTTGTATGGAACCATGCAGGGCACACAGGAAATATAACAGGGCGCTGACAATTTAAACAGGGCGCCAATTTCAGATAACAGGGCGCGGCGCCCTGTAAAAACCCCTCGTGGAGAACCCTGAGATACAAGATGACTAAATGTCAATTATTTTAAAGTTAAAAGATCATCATAATCAAGCATCAGCTTCTGGATCCATATTTCTGACATGTTTATGTTTAAACTATGTATAATAAACAAAAAAATATATCTTAAATTTGATAATTAACAGGGAGTGTGCCATACATGGCTTGTGTGCCATACATGCCACCCTGTCAGAACAATATTTTGAAAAATGTGATACAAAAAATGCATTTATAATTTTCTGCAATAACATCTAAAGGATTAAGAATTTATGTGTTCTGTGTTTCTGTGTACAATGTTGTAGAGTAATCCTGAGTTATATTCTTGTCACTGCCAATAAAGTATTCCCACATGCTCCCAATTCATATTCAGAAGCAAGCTCTTTATTACATCTCATATTTGCTTGTGCACCACAAGGCTATTCTGTCCCACCTGATTTTTTAATAAATCACCCACTGACTTGATAAAAATGTGAATGCAAGCATATTCAAAGCCGCTGTACTGTGCATTCAAACTGCCTGCTGAAATTTACTATGGAGAGGTCTTTCAATGACTGCTAATGTCCATGTCTTTATATAGATGTGTACCACTGCTCAGATTTCAATGAAACTTGGTACGTAGCTACTCCTGGGACAATGCATAGACCTGATTAATTTTGGGTAAACGTATGGGCACATATTAGGTAATAATTATAGTAATTTTTTTTGGCTTTTCTGCCACTATCTCAAGTATGGTAATCATCACATTACCATAAAACTTGGTACATAGATGATCTGGCACAATGCATACCCTGATAAGTTTATGGTTAAAATCTGCTCACATTAATTGCGTGATATTTCATAAATTTCCACCGATATCTCAAGTACCGGGGGTACTCATTTTTTCCTGAATCTTTGCACTGTAAGAAAAGGTGTTCATCAACCCTTGTTTGTTTTTGGTTTAAATAAGTTCATAATAATTAATTTGCATATTAATTTAATTTTAGGCTTTTCCATCAATAAAAATGTAATGTTTGATTTACAGAGTTTTGCTGAAGTCTACTATCCAAGCTGTATTTGACCTCAGTAAAAATGAATGATTTGATTGGGCGTGTCAAGGAGTTGCATCCATCAGTCAGCATTTCTGAAACAACTCCAATCAGTTTCAAATTTAGGTTACACCAGCTTAAATCAATTTATAGCTTAACTGATTAAAACGTGCAACTTTGTGTTTGACACACCATGGACATGTATCAGAGCACACACCGTTGTTTGATATCGTCAAGTGAATACAGTTTTTAGTGCCCAACTAATGAACTTGGCTGGCGAACATGCACATGAAGAACTACATCTTCTGAGGCAAATGTTAATAGGTGATTTTCCGTACAATTGCGGGATCTCGCGAGATGCATGAAAGACGCGCGTCGAACATCTGCTGTAAAAATCAAACGATTTGATTTTCAACTCGAATTTCTTTATTTCGTAGCTCACATCGACCGGCCGATCTTCGACAGAGGAATATTGCTTTCGAATACCCTCACTTAATCGAAATTGTCTATCATCAAATGTATACAGCACATTATTAAGCATGGAAATGCCCCCAAAATATTTTCGCGTTTATCGAATCCCACGCAATGTTTGATGCCACTACGACGCTATGACCTTTGTTTGTCCTGTTTTTACGTTCGATTTCACGCATAACGCGCGATTCTCGCAGTGAACGGAAAATGGTCTATTAAAGCTGGGGACCATTGTTTTATGACTTGTGCAGGGAGAAAATAATTACAGTATAAATCACTATCACCAGTAGCTGTGAGTATAGTAGAACAGAGATTTTTGTCACAGTATCATATTTCTTAAATTCTTCTGAGTTTGTTCCATCTTTTAAAACTCAAATATGTATTATAAAAATGTATTAAAATTATTGTCCTTATAATGCAATTGATACAAACACTATCCACCTCCACAGCGTACCAGGATGTTGGCCTAATAACCTTTAGAGGTCATTTAAAGTACCAGGATGTGTGACCTCAAGGGGTGATTCACAGGAGTTTTGTGCTTGATTCTTTCTTTGGATATGTCTGTTTCGCTTACAGTAATACAAGGAGCATGATTTACATGCAAAAACCATTATATCCTGTTTTCATCAGTGACCTTTCCTTTCTGTAGGTGTCCATTAGCTTTCATTTGAGTTAAATTCATCAGCCTAGGTGGTCTTAAATGGAAAAGAAATCAATGAAAGTGATTGACATTGATATACTCAGTAGTAATGCAGAAAGTGTGTATGGGAGGAGGAATGGGTAGATATTAAAAAGTGCCAGACAAAGTAATATCATGATGACTGTTATTATCATCATCCATTGGGTCGGGACTGTAGATGAAAATGTGCATGCTATGTCAGTGCAGTTGTCAGTTGAATGGCTGCCTGTTTGAAATGAATTGCTACCTGGTTATTGTTTTTTCTACATTATGTGTGTGAAGAATCAGTAAATATTGTGAAGTTGTTAGGTAACTTCTATTTCTGTATATCTTGGATAAATTTATTAATTTCTAATAAATTACTGTGGTACCCATACATTTAGCATTGTATACAAGACTGAAGTTACTCGTGGCTGTTTGTAGACTGGTCTATATATGTAGATAGTCTGTTAATATATTGAGTTTAAGTTACATCTATTTATTCATTCTGGTAAAAGTGGCTTTACTAATTTTGGTACGTATTATAGTGTTTACATGTAATGTGCTCACAGTGGTCTTTTCCATGATATATGTAGTCCTTCTGTGAAGACATTTTAAATTGGTTCTAATCATGATCTGCTCTTACTTAAAGAGTGGTTTAATGGTTCGCGTGCCCACTAAACATCAGGAAGATAGAGGGTTTGAGTCCTTTTATAGGTTGCCAACTCAGTAGTGAGTTCTTTCAACCCACTTTCCAGCCTTGCGACTTTAGTAGTTGGGCGCATGGTATCTAGGTAGATTGGACTTTGTTGGCCACACTCTGTGTAAACAAATTACCGTAGCCTTGTCACGATCATCACTGTATTACCGGTACAACTACATATTTTGAACTTTTTAGCTATTTACCACTAATTTGGGTTAACGCAGCAATACACATGATTAACTGGAATTGAATAAATAAATATATTCGTATCACCCAAAATAATCAGATACTTATCATTCCAATAAGAACTGAAGTAGATCTACCGGTAAGATCTTTCTTGTATGACGTGTACAGGACTCGGTTAATATAAAGTTGAAATTTGTGGCATTGCTAGAATAGTGGATTTATCAGTTGAACTAGGGTAATAATTTATATGGCCTGTATTAATATCTTGATTGTTATCATGATACATGTGGGGTATTCAAGAATGCATTTTACAGGGTGGTTGTAATATAATAATACTATTGCATGGTGGTCTTCATTAGTGACTTGACTGACTGACCATTGGTGATCTGATAAAAAATGTTAAATTTTGGTAAAATTCCCTAAAGCCTTACTTATTGCATATCATACAACCTGAAGATGCTTGTAAGCTTGCATATTAATATTTTTTAATGGACTGGAAGAATTGATGACCCTAAGATATATTACAAAAGAATTGAACAAGAGCACTGAAAATTGGTTCCACTAACATAAGAATTTCTGCTTTATCTCAGCCCTATTCTGCTGTTAACAGTTGATTTGTACATGTGCTGCTTGTATATTCAACTGTGTTAAAATTCATTAATATCTACTGTAAAATACTTTATTTTAGGTAGCTGTAATTAATTTTTGCTGAAAGGGCTTTTAGATGTTTTGTATGGAATTTGTTTTCACTGATTTTTGATGAGTTGAATGTGAAATGTAGGGAAAAAAAGTATATTCGCTGGATTTTATTTTCACTGAAGCATCCCTTCAGCGAAAATAGCGAAAATAAATTCCAAGCGAAAATAAAGTATTCTACAGTAATTTCATTTTTCTGTTTGATCACATTTCAAATTTACAGATTGTCTTGTAAAAAAAACACGTTCTATTGTAATTTCATACATAATTTCCAATGGTTGAAATTTCAATAATGAGACAACCACTTTGCGAAACTGATTGTTCACATAAAAATACAAGCTTTTAAAAACACTAAAATAAATTATTTGTCAGTGAATGTGTTCAACAGTATTAGGACCATGTTTTGAAACAATTTTTTTTGACTCCCGTGGGAGTCTTTGCAGTTAGTGTGTCTGTGTCTGTCTGTGTGTGTGTGTGTGCGTGTCTGTGTCTGTGTCTGTGTCTGTGTCTGTGTGTGTGTGTGTGTGTGTGTGTGTGTCTGTTCCACTGATATCTCAAGAACCATACATTGATTTTTGATGAAACTTGGTGCACAGATGCTCTGGGCAAATGCGCAGATTTGATTAGGTTTTGGTAAAAAGCCATGCATATTAATTACCTAATTTGCATGGTAATTAGCTAATTTTTAGCTGTTCCATGACTGTTCCACTGATATCTAAAGAACCACTCATTGGATTTTGATGAAACTTGGCACATAGATGTGCAGATTTGATCAGTTGTGGGTGAAAATCTGTGCAATATTAATTACCTAATTTGCATAATGATTAACCAATTTTCGGCTTTTCCACTGATATCTCAAGTACTAATCATCACATTTCAATAAAACTTGGTACATAGATGTCATAGGACACTGCACAAACCTGATAGTTTTTAGGATAATATTAGTACATATTAATTACCTAATTTGCATAATTAATTTTCAGTTTTTGATATTTCAAGTAGTAATCATCACATTTCAATGAAACTTGGTACATAGATATCATAGGACACTGCACAGACCTGATAGTTTTTAGGGTAATATCAGTACATATTAATTACCTAATTTGCATAATTAATTAATTTTCATCTTTTGATATTTCAACTAGTAATCATCACATTTCAATGAAACTTGGTACACAGTTACTTAAGAACTGTGCAGACCCCTGATTAGTTTTTGGGTAAATATTTGTGCATTTTAATTACCTTATTATCATAATTAGTTAATTTTCAGCTTTTTGCCTGATATCTCAAGTACTAATCATCATATTTCAATGAGACTTGCTACATAGATCTTCTAGGACTATGCAGAGACCTGATTAGTTTTAATTGGATATTAATTACCTAATTTTCATAATGTTCCACTGATATATAAAGAACCACGAATTGGATTTTAATGAAACTTTTAAAGAGAACTATGCAGAGACCCAAATTAGTTTTTGATAAATATTTATGCTTATTAATCACCTAATTAACATAATTAACACTGATATCTCAATTACTGATTATCACATTTGAATAAAATTTGGTACATAAATGCTCTAGGACAATAAACAGGCCTGATTAATTTTGGGTTAAAATTTGTTCATATTAATTCTCTAATTAGCATAATAATTCATAATTGTTTTGTTCTGTTCTGTTCATATTAGTTACCTGATTTACATAATTAGTTTTCAGCTTTTCCATCAATATCTCATGTACAAGTAATTTTGAATTAATTTTTAATGTGTCTTCAATACTCTCAGCACATGGGAGTTCTTTCTAAGCTTTCTTTGATTCTAAAATTGATGCTCATGGACGGACTTTCATTCTGAAATTGTCAGAGTTTTCATGAAAACATTTTGTTTTCTATTTATTTTATTATTTATTATTTACTTCTGGAAAAAAAAATACGAACAGCTTTTTGACATGCACTTTTGTAACTGATGGCCAGAAATAGTGTTCTGTATATTATTCTGTAATGTTCCAATGTTCTGTACTAGTATACAATTTAGTGGTTTGGGCTTGGTATGTTCAAGAAAATTGCATGCAGGAACAAGTTTATTTTACACACCACCGTGTAGTTACATTTCTTGGGAGAGTGCCTTTTACATTTAATATCATTCACTCCACTAACTAACTCACTCACTCACTCACTCACTGTCTTTAATTGCCAACTCTATTCATAAACCATACTTTTTTTCTTTGACTGGAAACTTATAAAATATAATTGTTCCAGTACTTAAATAAATTCTACCAAACAATTTTGATATTTTTATTTAAAACTATCAATCACAGAGAATTCAGCTACTTCTGAAATTTGTTATATATAAATTAATTTTAATTACGGTAACATCTAATCAGATCTTATACTGCGTTTGAATAAAATTATTTTCTAAATGTGACTTCTTGTTATACATGTACCAGAAGTTTAATATAAACCAGGTGTGTTTTGTGCTTTGCATTTTATTTGCCGAAAACTGAACATTTTGGATTGATGAAACCTTGTTGTTTAAACAACATGAGAATAGCTCAGGTGGGTCTACTCAACTGTGTAGACATTACCTCTTCTTGCACCAGTTGTTGCAGGTAGTTGTTCTAGTTAAGTTGTCATATCCTGATGATGATGATGATGGTCCTTCAGACTGTTAATAAATACCTTGATGAAGTACATCCTGACATTTATGTAAATGTAAACAAAATTTATTTAAATTATGTTAAAATAATGATACGCATTAAAAATTATTTATTCTAAAATAAAAATATTTTGTGCAAGCATTTACAAAAAGTGTTCTGCTTTGGTTATGTTACAATTTTATGGTTTTATCTAAAAAAAATTATGTCATGACAGTACAATTGCGATGTTACACGAATGTCAATAGAATGACGTAATCGTGAGTCATGCTTGAGGCTGTGGGAGATTACGATTCATGTAAATAATGCCGGCTTTACGGATAGTGCATATATTGCTTTTCCATTAGAGTTTATGCATTTAAAATCCATCTCCCATCTGTATCTCTCTTCTCTCTATTAGTCAAGGCTGTTGTCTCAAATTTTGCTCCTTAGTATACATTTTTGTACATCCAGATCACCTCTTTCTGTGTCATTAGTTTGTTATTTTTATATTCACTTGCATTCCTGCGTGACACTGTACTGGTAACCTCTCTACAAATGTTTTATTAATGCCTATGAAACGATAGAAGGTTGTAAGATCTTTGTCAAAATTACCGATGAGAGGAAAGGAAAAAACGTATTTGCGCTCTAATGATGTCTGCCTGCTAAGGTCTCTTTGTGATTCGCTGATGTAAAGATGAAATTACCACCAGACTTTCTCACTCAAATTATTGTACACTTTCTTCTTATATTCTTCAATATTTCTGGAAATAAACCCAAATTTTCGAGGCAACTGACAAAATATGTCAATTTTCAGATTTTATTAAAAAATGTGGCTATTTTTGTCCAAGACTATTTTGTGAATTTGTTATGAAAAGAGGGTGGTGGTGGTGGTGAAAAGGTTAACATCTTTCTCTCATGAAACTACAAAACAGTTGACAATATATAACACACTGTATCTCAAACATTTTTCTTAGATTTCTTATAATTATTGCCTTCTTAAAAAACCATTTCTGCTAAAATCTAAAATTTTGTACACAAAATATAAGATGATGCAAAGGTATAATTTAAGTGAAGCTTAAATCGAGCAGCTTTTTTTCAAAACATTGCATGGGCCGCTTGAATATTTTCGGGTTTGAGGACACAATTAGTTTCATCTGTGCATGTATGATGTAGACTGGAGTCTAGGATTTATATAGGATTGTAATGTTGAGTATTGGATTATCATTTCTCTTCAAACCTACTGTACAATAATGCCATGCTGAAAAAAATATTTGTTTATCTTCCAACTACTATAATACATTTTATATGACACTGGTAGTCATAATTCAGTTTTAAACATTTTTCTTATGTGTAATTAGTAGTCATTATAGTATGAATTATTGAGTTTAGGACATATTTTCATATTTTTTCAATCTTAGTAAAAAAAACAATGGGCATGATGAGTATAACATAAACACAAAATAGTATGTCACAGCCTATATGCCATTTGCTCTATTAGAAGCATATTCCCAGTAGAAACCTACATAAACCAAAAACTACATTTATTGTATATTAACTTTTTTTTTACCATGGACACACCTGTCATTTAATTTACAAAAGCACATATACTATGATGCTAAACAAGTAACTCCAGTACTTATAATACCTGGTAACATCAACAGATGTTAAAGATGATTTTTCAGCTGTCAAGGTAATGTGTACTTGGACGTTCTGGTTTTTACCCTTTGTCAGTGTGAAATCATTTGCTACCAAAAATGTAATTTGCAGCATTTATGGATTAAAAAAAAATTTAAAGACTTTTAATACTGTAAAATGACTAATTTTTACTGGGTTTAAATTTCGCTGATTTACCTTTTCAGGCATATTCAGTGGGTTTTAAATTCATGGTTTTATCATTTAGATAATGTGTTCTATGCTAAATTTTACATATTCACTGGGTTTTAATTTAGCACATTTTCCTGTCGGCGAAATAAGCAATATTAAAACCCAGTGAATAATTAGCGTTTTCATCTTTTCACTGAAACTGAAAATAAATTTGTTTCCTATTTTTATCGTGTAACTTATCAATGAAACAATAATTTAAATCTGATGACCCACCTAGTCACAGTTTTCTTAAAAACAAATTCCGGTATAAACATCGCTATGCTGCAAGGTTGGGACAAAGTAAGGAATATGTTTCTTGGCATACTGTCTCTTAATTTCCTTTCTAACGTCATGGCGAGCAATGCTTTGAATTTTCAAGGTGTGTACTCAATTGATGAAAGACCCAATATAAATATTTAAGTACGTCAGTGGGCATGATTTGTATAGAACTTATTAGTTGCAGCAGCAAAATACAGGTTAATGTAAAGTATACACATTGCAGAGTGGGGGGAAAAAATGCAGTTTAATGAAACAACCCTTGAAAAGATTTGACAAATATAGTAGTTTTAAATAGCAAATGTGATGAATTAATGTGAGCCATAGTCCCAAAGATGATGCTTCCTCATGTCTAAAGGTTTAGGGTTACTTAGTACAATAGTGACATTTTTGTACCTTAATAAAAATGTCAGTATCATACTTGTAAGTTTAAAATAACTGTTACCTAACATATTTTTCTCTCGTAAGAGGGTACGAGTTATTATATTTTGATTGGAATGATAATAATATAAGGTTATTACGAAGATACCTCAAAGTATGCACGAAGACAGTAGAGCGGCAGTATCGACCGACACGCAGCGGAGGTCGATGCGACAGCGTACTGTCTGAGTGCATACTTAGAGGTATCTTCGTAATAACCTTATTATTATACATCTTTTCCTTACAAGGATACATCATGGAAATGCCGAAATCCAAAAAGTTTAGAACAGAATCAGCGAACTTCTTTGTAAGGAGTCCAGTCAAATCCTGGTGACAGCCATGTTTGTTTTTATTATTAGAGGACGCTTATGCGCGTAATCATTCCATATTTGGAATTTGCATTTCCAAATATGGTAGTATGAAAATACCCTGTAAAATACCGCAAAATTACGGCACGCTGTAACGTATGGCGTTACGGCGACAGACGTACAATAATAATGTTTATTCAACCTTTGTATCGGCACCATGAAAACAGTAATACATATCTTTAAATTACATTCATCATTTCTTTATTCTATAATGCCATAAATCAGTTACATATTTCCTAATTAAAGCTGATGAGGTATTTCCCACATTTTCATCTATTTTCCATAGTGTATCACCAAAAAGAAAATTTAACTTATAATTCAACCCCCCCCCCCCCCCCCCTGAAAGAAAACTGTTCAGTAGTGATGAAGATTCAACATTGTTTCTCAGTGAGGTTTTTAATGCTAAATAAAATTCCTTTCTTATATGATTAGATGACCTACAAAGATAAAGAAAGTGGTAATACTGTAAAACCATTTACTAAAATCATTACCGGTAGCATTTAATTAATTTCACAATTTTGAGATTTTGAGTAATGAATTTGGTAGAAAAACTATGATTTCTATTATTTTAAATGTTTATGTAAATGTAATTTAGCAGATTTTACTTATCAGCAAAAATAGCAAAATTAACAAGCAGTGAATAATTAATGCGTAATACTTTTATTTCATGACTTTTTGTCTTACCAATATCAATCATTAGAAAAATCCAGCGGACATTTATTTTGATACAACATGTACCAGGTACAGCTTGTGCATCCATTCACTGCATAGCAACAGTATATGCATATAGCAACATCTTCACCAGCTACAAAGTTTCTCAGATATTTCTATTTTTATATTAAAAAAATGAATCCATGCGATAAAGCGTGGTTGGGTAATACTAATATAGTTAAACAAATTATAGAATTATACTATGGTATATGTATATTATTTTCTGATAAGATATGAAATTTTATATACATGTATTATATAATATAATTATTCGTATTATACAATATAGTTATTCGTATTATATAATATAATTATTCGCTGTTCAATGCATTGTTCAGACTGTTTTTTCCTGTTTTTAGTCATTGTCATCTATATGATATGTATACATATAAATATAGCGATGGTTTTGGGTCAGTACTGTTTTTAATACATAAATTGGATTTCATATGATTCCTTGTATCTGACAACTTTATTTGCTGCATGACTCATAAGACCGACAGCAACGGACGAACCAATTATTGATTCACTGTCTCTTCTTGTAGACAACATCATTATTTATTCATTAGTACGTGGGAATGAGAAGTGAAATTAATATTTCATATCATGAAAATTGCAACTGGGACCACCGGTGTAAAAATAGATACATGTATCCTTGTAGGAAAATAGATAAATTTCTCGCTTGTCCGAGCCATGCGATTGGAAGAAGACTCAGGGGGATGAGAATCAGTTTAACCTTTTGGGAAATGGTAAACAATGAATGTGTATGAAATGCCACCTTACTAGATTGATATCAATGTACATATTTATCTTGCAGAGTTTTAGTTCAAATAAATCTTTAAAAGTGTTTTGGTTAGAATGAATGGGTTAATAAATATAAATGTCACATTTTCATTGAGGTTGTCTTTTGCTGAAAATACACAATGAAAACTAATTGATGAAAAATTTAATCACTGAACTGAAAGTAATATTTCTTGAATAAAAGTATTTTTTAGCAACAATAGATGTGATTTGGAACATTTTTTTTTAATATAACATCATAAACATGACAAAATTTACTGGAATATTTGTTTAGATACAATTGCATGGATAAAATCACCCCACACTAGGTTGATGTCACATGGAATGCGATGTGAAAAATTGAAATCATTGCCATTATGTTAGAGAAACGATTTGGTAGACGCACCAAGCCATTTTCGTTGATCGGTGACTTATTGGGAAAATTATGACACACACTATGTTGTAATTGGCACATAAAATCACCATTTTGGGGCTGGCAGAGAGAGGCATATCTGCCAATTCACCCATGGCTCCTGGTAAGTTGTCATCCTATACCATAATCCCTGAGGTTCACTTGACAAAACTGGATTTCAGTAGATGACGCCCACTGGAACCATCTTTTTTTCACTTGCAAGTGATTTAATATACAACGTCGGTAACATATTGTATATTGTATGCTTTTAGTACCCACATTTCGGCTATGATACCAATTGGCACTAATTAAAAATAAAAAATGGTGAAAAAGATAAATATTTACAGCTATTTCCGATTTAATATAGAAAGTTATATGTTGTCTTTATCTATCATCCTGTCGACTATTGAAATATATACGTTTCAGTTGAACTATCATAATATATCTGCTGTTATTCAATAGAAACTACTCTCTTAGTGGTGCATGCATTATGTTAATTACAGAGCTGTTTCTGTATTCAAAATAAGTAACAATGATTCAGTATACAACAAATTCAATTTTAGTTTACCTGATATACATGTATATGCACTTTTGTTGGAGAAGCACTTTAATAGAAGAAATATGGTACATGTCAACCAACTATTAAAATAAACATGTCATCAATCATAAAAATGACGTGATCTCATTAACACCTTGTTATGTACCTATGCATCATGGATGTTATTCTGAATATATTATATTCACGGGCGGAGCTGAATTAATGATTGTTGACGTCAACTTTATATTTTTAACTTCTTCTTAAAACTGTCTGCTGTATAGGTTTCATACTCATAATGTATTAAAGTAGAAGAAGACTACAGAAAAGTAAAAATATTGTCATTTTCTTTATTTTTATATATTTGATATATCATGTTACAAAGATTAAGAAAATGAAATGAAAATATGGAGCTGCTTAATCAGCTTTAAATGGCATGTTCTGTCTATTTTGGGACATTTCACCATTGTTTTCTATCGCATCAATATATCTCATTATCTCAAAATTTGGTGAGGTAATGGTGTCATACAGGGTACTTTTTAATGTCTACAAAGTATCAAAATATTGACAATATTTTTAGTGGGTTTTTAACGAGGAAATGGGTTTTTATTGTGGTCGAACAGCAGATAAAAAGGCATTTTATGCATATTATGTTACCATTTTCAAAAAAAATAATACAGTGAACCAAAAACGTTTCCATACTGCTGACTAATATCACCGGTAAAACGAATAATTCTAGACAGATTTTAATAAAAAATATTGCTGCTACGATATGTGTGAAAAACCAAGTAGCATTCTACCTTAATTAAAGCAGATATATTGGGCATTTTTTAATCCTGTGTGAACAATGAGTCTTTGCAATTAGTGAGTCTGTATGCATGTGTCTGTTCCATTAATATTCCAAGAACCAATTATCAGATATCAATGAAACTGGGTACATTGATTCTCTGGGATAAAGCGCAGACCTGATTAGTTTTTTGTTGAAACCACACATATTAATGACTTAATTTGTATATTAATTAGCTAATTTTAAGCATTTTCTCTTGTTTCTCAAATACCTTTAACAGATTTTACTGAAACTTTGTACATAGATGCACTGGCATATTGCACAAACCTGATTAGTTTTTTCGTTGAAATCCATGCATTTGAATGACCTAATTTGCATATTAATTAGCCAATTTTTTTTGCCCTTCTCACTTTTTTCTCAAGAACAGATTTCAATGAAATTTCATACATACATTTCATACATGTAAATATTTATAATATCCCATAGCCACTTTGAACCACCATGATCACTGCTTGCACTTATATTTATAATTGCCATATTTACTCTATTAGCACATCTACTTACATTTGTAATCTGTAGTCAAAATAAGATATTTCAAAGATTTTACATGTAATTAATAAAAATTTTGCTTTATGTTTATTAGAGATGTGCTTTTAATATAGTATATACAGTATTTCTTATTTGTACTTCATGTCTCCTATACCTTCTCCACAGCAACTTCTTTCTAAGCTATCTTTGTTTAAATATTCTGCTGAATTTAATGACCTTTCAGGAGTTAAACTAAGTTTCTTGCAAGGAGTTGACGAAATATTTTCCCTGAGACCAGAATCCACCCTTCAGTTGTACAGATATAGGTCAGATCAATTCTGATATGACAGTGTTCTTAGTGCAAACATAATTTATTATAATGCACAGTAAAAACTTCAACACATTGTCATGTTTATGTGTTTGTTTTTTGATTGCCCAGAGATGACCCGATTCCAGCATGTTCAGTGGTCTATGTACACGATCCATGCATGTGTAACTGTTGCTAAAAATAAGGCATCAATGCCTGGTATGTCTATAAATAAAAAAAAACATATACTTGATATAAAAGGGGTGTGCTTGTTTCTCTGATCCAGAAGTGCCTGAGATTGTTTGAACTTGAAAAGAAATTGTATTTGAATAAAAATGGCATGCATGGATCAAAGCTCATAAGCTTACATGTAAATGTACTGCGGCAATGATGGTTGAAGGGCAATGTTCGTTGCACCACGTTGTGTTGAATATTGGAGTCGTATACAATATGTGAAAAATAAATTGCTTGTTTACATGGAATTCAAACGTGTGTTGTGGGGGCCATTTAACAATCCTATTAGGACATATGCGTACATGTATATTTAATAATTATTTACATCAGTGTACAACGCCTTTCTTGATTCTTTGGCTTCATAACATCAGTCGCTGCACAGTCTCACCACTCAAAACAAGAGTGTCCTTAAATTTGACATCCCACTGGAATCTTAGCAAAGTGACTTCAATTGTAATACACATGTAGGTTACTGGGGATTCTAGACGTTGGTTGAGGGTTAGGGTTAATATAACACCCCCTCCCCCACCAATTGAACTTTGTTAATTTCATACAGATATGAACTAGAGCCAGTTTTTTTGAGGTTCATTGTCTAGATATTTTAGGTATACCGTCGTTTAGCTTTATACCGTCTTGCATGTTTTGTCAGACACTTAATTCCATTTGGGTAATTCCATAGATCATGAAATTTTTTTCACAGCCTGGCCAACAATGTAGCTTGCAAATTATGAGTCATAGTCACTAGCAACACGCTGCAATTGCAATCTATGAGCTACAGAGTTTGTAAGATTGCCAAATATTCAATCTTGTTACAGGCAGATAGATTGGAGCTTACCCATTACAAAATAACATAGTTTGATTAGAATTGAGGAATTGGGGATTTCTACCTGTCATCACTAGTCGATCACAGAAGAAGAAAAACTGTTTGTTTAAATACCTTAGTTTAATTTATTATTCAATTCAAGCTACTGTACATCTTGATTATGTTATCAAATGACAGAATAACGGTCAGATATAGGCAGTGCTTAAATGTGTCAAAAATCAGGGTCAAGGCTGTGAAATGATAAACCAAAGCCACCAAAATAAACTACATTTGTGTTCACATGCACATAAATATTGGAATAAAATAAAACTCGGATTTTATTTCTTTAAAAATATTGTTATAATGGGATTAATCTGTTGGAATTGTCATGCAAGACATCTCCCACCTGGTGGCAGTGTGTACATGTTCTCCTAACCATTTCACCCCAGTATGTTGGCTGCTTCACTTATGAATATGGATTACTGTAGAATACTTTATTTTCGCTTGGAATTTATTTTCGCTGAATGGATGATTCTTCTTTTCAGCGAAAATTAATTCCAGCGAAAATAAAGTATTCCACAGTAATTTAATTAGCCTATGATTGCAATACTCATTATAATTAACATAATAAAATAACTTCGATTTTCTTCAAAATTTAAGCTTGAGTGAGTACCACAAGATAAACACACTCTTGAGAGAACACTGGTGCTTAAATTGAAGCATTTTATTTTAGTACTAAAAAGCTGGGTTTTTTAACAAAAATACCTGCATGTAATAATGAGATTAAATTAGAGTCAGTCTGTAAACCATAAATGGACCTCCCCGCACATGTTTAATAGTTCCTGAATACAATAGTCTATTTCCTGTTTGGTTTCCTGGTATAAAATCCCACTGTCAATTGTGGTAATTCCCACATACTTTCTTAGTAATACTCCATTCTTAGAAGGTGAAACCGTGTTGATATTCATTTTTGGTTCAGCTTGTGTGCAATCATGTCTACCGTCAAAGTCCCTGCTGCCGTCAAACCGTTACTCAAGACTAGACTGGAATATTTATGCTCACTGTCTATGCTCCACTGTACAAAGGTACCAGTATTCATGTGTTTGACTGTCATTGTGTAAAATATAATCGTACTTGTGTAAAATCAAGATTTTATAAAAAAAATTGATTAGATAGTGAGGATAACTTCTTGCAAAAGTCATTGACTCCATATCTTGAAGATCCCAGCTAAATGTTGTTTCTTAATTTCCAAAAAAATAAACAATTGGACAATTCTTGATAAGAAGTTCTGATTTCTTAACATTATTTACTCAAAATTACTCTCAAAACCCACTGGTGAATTGCTTTACACTGTGTTACTGTGTACTGCTATCCAATCCAACCCATTCCATTTAACCCCATCCCTTTAACATGTTTTTCTAGGAATCACCCCTGGGGTTATAGTATAATGTACATCACGAAGTCCTCAGTCTTTGAGGAGTTCATAATGTACGTTTCCTAGTATATGTACATATACACAAGGCTTAATTGCTGTAAGGTTATAGTAGTGGGGTTCATGTTAAAGTTCTTGGCACATCATGATAGTCGAGACTAAGTCGGCACATCCTGAAACATGTACATGTATATGAACAGTCGAAACATGTCAAAAATAATCTAAGCGGATAGATCCCAACTAACGTCAATGCATCTGCTGTAATCCCTCACCAAAGAAATTGCGCAACATTCTGAGATCCTGTAATGCGAATGTAGCGATTTCCTCATCTCATGTTAAATTTCTATATGTGACCTAACTTGAGTCATAAAATGATAATTTGTGAATTGTACACATCTTGCAAACAACTACTGTAAATACTTTGTTTTAGCTGGAATTAATTTTTGCAGAAAAAAAAATTTGTGGGTGTTTTGTATAGAATTTATTTTCACTGATTTTTTTTGACAAGTTGAATGTAAAATATAGGAAAAAAGGTATATTTACAGGATTTTATTTTTCGCTGAATAATTCCATGCAGAAGCCTAGTCATAATTTTTGACAAAATTGGTCATAAATCGCATGACAATGTTCATTAGTTTCTTATGTACAATCATGAAGCTAATGTCCCATGGTACAATGAAATAGCATTATTTTGTGTGTTACAGTTAAGATTGTTGAGAAATGTGTACTAATATATCTTGAAAATTGCTATTTTTAGAACAGAAGATTTTTTAAATAATTCAGAAAAACAAAAAGTACTCCATCATTAACAATATATGATTTTTTCAGCCTATGTCACCAGGCTAGATTTTGAGATATTGTATATTATCTCTGCCATATGAACCTGTGGTAAAAGTGTCATAATAGTGTAAAAATGGCTACTTTCCACTAAAATACAACCATCAATTTCTCAAAAAAAAGGCTGGTGACCCCCAACTTTTTTTAGGTTAATATTCTTATATTGCAAAATGAATAAATTCGGGGTATTTTAATTTATGAGTAGGCTTCTACCTTAATATATAAAGTAAAATCAACTCCAAGTGAAAATATAGTATTTTACAGTATTTATTTTGGTATATGATGCAAATTACTTTAATATATGTATATAGAAATATAGAAAATGATGCAACTTTAAGGTAGAGATGCAGTTTACCTGACAGGTATTTTAATTAGTTAATTAGGAAACCAAAATGACCTCCCTTGTCCACAAAACTTATTGTATGAATTTAAAAATTTTGTAAGTATTTTTTTTTTTATGCACACTGTAGTTAGAAATATGCACAAAAATGTGCTTTTTTGGTTACAAGTGATTTAAAAAAAATTAGCTTCTAAACCATGCCTCTGTTTCCTGTCAAAATTGATTTACGGGTACTGTCTACCAGTTGTCAATTTTGCTGGGCAGCAACTCAAATTTCACTAATTTAAGTTTATGCATAAATTAACACTCAGGCTAGTTGTCTGTACGATTGTTGTAACACTGCTCAACCAAAAACAATGCCCCAACAGCGTTTTGAAGATAAACACATTGTCAATCATTTGTGAAAATTTCAAAACAAAAGGTCAAAGCGTCTACCTGTTATCTATATTTTAAAATCGTCTTTTGAGTATGTTCCACCATGGAACTATAAACCACAGGAAGAACAACGAAACTATTAAGAGGATTAAAAAAATCTTTGTCTTATCTTACAGTGCTTTTGCTTTTGTTTCCACAACATTAGTCATACTCCATGTTAGTTGCCGCCGATACGCCTGTATCAATCGCTTTGCTGGGAACGGAAAACTTGAAAAAACATATTTCATATCTGCTCAGTAAAATATTTCGTTCACTATTCATGCGCAAACAAGTCGGTCTGCAGGGTGACCTTCAGTGTACCGGAATTAAGTCGTGCAACGGGTCGGAGTTTAGTGAGTTTTCATCATTTTCAATGTCGTTTTTGGATTACTTTTTTTTTCTTCAACCCTCGAAAAAATAAGGTTGCAAGAGTTTGCGAAACATGGGGTTTGGTATGCCGTTTGTTGTCGAGATATCCCGACTTATTCCATGTTTCTCTTCGATCGCCAGATATGGCAATGTGTTTTTTTTCCCGTTGAATGTCGCTCATTTTTGTCTTGGCGCCATTGTTTTTTTATGCTATAACCAAAACAACTCGATCACTTGATCTGCCGAAGTAGCCCGATTGACTCCGAAAATGACTGATAGTTGGAGATTAACGTTCATTTGCGTAAATTGGCTTATTTTTTAAAGCAACGAAATAAACAGTCAAAATAAACGTTGGACATCGTGGCAACTATCATAGTTCAAAGGAAACAAAGTGGTTGTTCTTCCTGTGGTTTATAGTTCCATGGTCCCACTATTCAAAATTCTACAAAATTTTAAATCTATAGCAATGACTGTTTGGATAATAAAAAGCTAAAAAAAAAATTTCACTCCCAAGTGCCCACGAACCTGCATCTCTACCTTAAGCAAAGCTCTGCATACACCAATATATATTTTAGGCACTGATCACAGACACTATATTTCTCAAATTTCTTGTTGTTTTTATCTTAAAGGAGCTGACAAAAACCATTCAATCCCTTCAAGATGAATTACACACCCAGCGTGACTTGAAACATCACTTGGAAGATCTTGTGTCGTTTTCGAGCAGTCCCCAGGACGTGGAGATACTGAGCTTAAAAACCGAAAAAGAACGACAAGTCAAAGAGCTCTTCTTACTGAGAAAAACTTTGGAAGAGATGGAATTGAGGATTGATACGCAGAAACAAACTCTTGCTGCACGAGACGAGTCGATTAAAAAGCTGCTTGAAATGCTGCAGAGTAAAGGTTTACCGGTACAGAGTCTAGAAGAGAACCGAGAACTTGATAGACTGAGAACTCGACTCATTGAAAGTGAAGCCAAAGTCACACAATTAGAACATAAAATTGCTTTGAAAGATAAAGGAATTGGTAACTATAAACAGGTAAGTTACATTGTTTGATTGTCGTACAGGTATAGAATACATGTCAGGTATTCACAAATATTTACTAATTTTAGGTAGTTTTCACATTTTCCAAGATACAAATACAATAGATCACACCAGAACATGTTATTGATTTTCCTATTGATTCACCTGGAGTAATGATAGCAAGTATTAATATTTAATTAATTTTGTGATAACAAATGAAAGTTATTATATTTAGTGCAGATCAGTATTCCAGTCACATACATCTAATCTTCACCTTGTTCTGTACAGTGATGTTGTTAAGACTGCTTTTATTTTAATCTTAACTTTAGGTCTGAAGCATATGATGGTCTGACCTATTGTAGTTTTAAGTTCCAAGAATTCAATTA
The DNA here is from genome assembly GCF_978046115.1 of Saccoglossus kowalevskii. Lineage (NCBI taxonomy): Eukaryota > Metazoa > Hemichordata > Enteropneusta > Harrimaniidae > Saccoglossus > Saccoglossus kowalevskii. The sequence continues at coordinate 22,973,635 of NC_140643.1, read as the reverse complement.
ATAATTCTCATAGAAATGTGAAGTGTAAAATGGCAATTTATGCTTTGTGTGCTTGTTGTAACACGTTGTCTCAGCATTCTTTACATAAACATTTCAAATATCGTTTGAGATTTCATAATGTCAGCATTTGTGATTCTAAACATTGAAACATTCTACTTTCTATGTATAGTCAGAAGCATCCCAACTTATTATGAACAGAGGCAGGAAAGTTTAATATTTTAATATTCGATTTTTTTTTTTTGATTTTTTTTTTAATAAGGAGCTTTTTAATTTGCTTTATAAATTATTACAATGTATATTTTGCTATATATGGATTGGTAAGTGACGTAAACAAAAATACATGAATTGCAAGATACCTGTCTGAACTTGTTTAACTTTCATTTGTTTGTAGCATATCTGGAAGCTGTTAATCACATTAGCACCCAGTGGAGATTTAGTTTGAAATTAAGTTGCAAAGGCTTAGTCAGTCTATCACAATAACATCTATTACCTTTTACCTTATTCAGTTATAAGGACTGTCTATTTTAACACTCGCAGATTGCCCCAACATGTGCCACAGATTCAAAAAGGTTGCTTTGCGAATTATTAGTGCCTTACAGTAATTGAGGTTGATTTTCAAATGCTGATTTATTTCTTGCTGTCTATCCCCACTATCGATGCATAATCACATGTAGTAGTTAAACAAATGTAAATAAATATGTAATTTTATTAATGTCTGTGTTCAAAATGCACAGGAAATCATTCCAGAGAATATGAACATACTTCACGAAAGTATGAGTTCATGATTGAGAGGGGAAATACCCCTACTGCTCCTATCCTCGGGGGGCGGAGCTACGTCACAAGACGTTCCACGTTGCTAAGACGCGCACCACTGTACATGCATTTCTATGGGCTCTGTGCGTGCTGCTGTGGAAGGCCGGTGGAGCCGGTGAAAACTCGAGAAAACAACACAAACTCAACTTTGAAGTAATCCTGAACAACCAAATTCATATATGTTACACACGTAGGGCTAATCTTGTTACACTGTTCAGGGGACTCTCAACAACCATCGCAAAGTACCGTTTTCTGCGAGTTTTTGGTCTTTGTTTTCACCGCAAGGGTTGCCAGGCGGTAGAAAATGCCCGGATGTCCGCCCCCATGGATTGTGTTCTCTCTGTTAAAAGCGGATCTCCAGAAGAAGAAAGAAGGTCATATAAACAAATAATCGCAATCATTATACATGTAATATTACCGGTACTTGTATTGACCTTTGTAATGTATATGCTACATCTGCCTGTAACTGGCTAAAACTGCCTGTAACTGGCTGAAACATCCAGCTATACTTTTCGTTCTTGGAAATTTTACTTGCTAACAAAACTTAGTGTTACATTTTTTTCCCAGCAACTGTTGAGTGTTCAAACTTCTGACTCTGTGTCTGTCTTAGAATGCGCACTGTGGGGAGGGGATGCAAACTGTATGTCAGTAAATAACTACAGGTACACATACACATACAATTGTAGACAACCTGTCCTTTTTGTGACTTTTGCCCTGCCCTGCACTGACCTAACCCCCACCCCACACGATGCTTCATTGAAACCCCACAGTGTGAACACTCCAGGATCTTACATGTCTTGTGTGGAAATAACAGTAACACCTTCAAGTTTAACTCTCTTAATTGTAATACTCTGTTGCAAAGTCTCGTTCAACTGTATTCCTACTAATCCAGTTTCTTGTTAGCATGACCGGTAAGACTGACACTCTCCCCTCTTAGCATAATTCCTCTCTTTCTTTCTGCATTGGATTTATTTTTTTTTATCTACTACTGGTGAATAGGAGCTAGCACTTAACGCTGAGAAAAGTAGGAAATTAGAACGACAGCTTGGTTCATCCTTGCAGTCTCAAGACTCTCCTAAAGCTACAGCTCTTAAAACTATCATAGAAGTCAAGGTATCAGTTTGTAAATTTGATTGGTCATATGATGAATCATGTGATGGTCATGTGGTTGTCACATGATGTCTTCTTGCCTGCTTTTTTTGTATGCACCTTTCGCACATAAGGTCAATCAATGTTTTGTTTAATATTTCCAATAACTCTGCATGAATCTGTATAATCTTTCCTTTTTCCAAAGAAAAAAATTAAAATTGTCTTGTCATTGAAGTGTTGAATTGTTCGACCGTGGAAAAAGCAGGCGAGACGGAATGCAATGATTCTTGACTGTTATTAATTTGTCGTGATTAGAAATAAATTCATTCAATAGCATTTGTTATATAATTTCCCATCCATTGTTGCATATCTTTTCCAACCTTCTTTTTTAAGCTATTTAAAAAAAAAATATGTTCTTTGTGCTATCGATTGATGTCTTGTGGTAAAATACTCTGTTCATTCCAGTCAAAACTATCCAGCATTTCCTCACTCAACTCATTTGTAGAGTTCTATTCCATCCCCCTATTCCTTATACATGGTGTACACCTTGCCCTATCATATACTAATATATGAATCGTTTACTAATATATGGGGAAAAGAAGGTGGAATACTCGCCATCTACAAGTGAGACTTCATGCAGTTTTTTTTTTTTTTTTTTTTTGTTCAGCTCATTGTATAAAGGTAATCACCTTGTTGTTAAATTCATAACATTAATTTTATTTGTCATCATCTAGGATGGCAAAATTGCAGCTTTGGAAAGCCAAGTAGAAGAACTTGAAGAGAGACTTTCCAAACTTCGTTCCAGTGGTGCTATTAGTCCGGAGGAAAGGACTGAGGAGATAAAGCAAATAGAAGAATACAGAGGTCATTCCAAGTTTATGAAAAGACAGGTGTGAGACTTTATTCAATTATATTTGGTATTTCATCTGTTTTTTTGCTTGGTGAACAAGCACTCATGTGAAAAGGTCAATACTTAGTTAAAGGGTTTGACATTTTACAAAAATGCGAATTTCATTTAATTTCAGATCATTGGGCTGTTTTTTTTTTTTTTTTTTTTGATTTGGCATTCACCGATTAGATTGCTTATATCAAAATATTTACATCTTTTGTTAGCAAACGCTGCATGGTTCGTTTTCACACTGATTTATTGCATGCTAAAATAGTCAGCAATCAGAGACCTACATATAGCTGTATTTTCTTTTTAAATTACAGATTGATCAGCTGAAAAGCGACCTGGCTCAGAAACATGCTGACTTACAGACAACCAAGACTAAATTAGACACGTTGACAATTCAATTGTCTGATAAGCAGGCACATTTTGATGTCTTGAAAGAATCACTTGCTGCTAAAGAACAACATTCCAACATGCTACAAGCAGATGTAAGAATATTTTCTTGGGGCATAGATAACCAACAATTTCGCACAAGGATTTTTGATAATCAGTGCAAACAACACTATTTTACTATATTGATGGTTTATTTATCAAATAACTATCTTTTGGAAGTGTGATAAGTTTCACCTGGTGTTTTAGAATCGCTCATCAGCCATTTATTTAAGTTTTGAAATTTAGATTCCAAATTTCTCTTTTCAGGTTGAAGCACTGAGAGCAAGAATAGAAGAAAAAGAGGCGTTCATTGACAGGAAAAACAAACAGATCAGTAGCCTAAGTGAGGAGAGGAGTCAGTTCAATAATGAAATAAGTGAATTGAGAGATATGTTAGACATTAAAGATAGAAAAATTAACGTCATCCAGAGAAAGGTAAGGTTAGATTTGGTAAATGAAGAGACTCATCTCTACAGAGCTCTACCCAGCATTTTGATTATCCACAGTGTTAGGGGGTCACTCCTTGCATATCAAAACTTGCTTAGTCTTTCGGCAAAAACTAATTACTGTACTGCAATGAACATACAGCATAAAATTGAAAATACTGCTTTTTTAACCTAACATAATGTGGAAACTAATGAACACCTTTCATTTCGTTTTCAGTCTAAGTGTAGAGCACTTTTGCATGTCTGTATAATAAAGCTTTACTCTGAGGACTGTCACTTATCTCAAAATCTTTGTTCCTGCGGGTAGTGAATGAATTGCTTTGATAATGGTGTATTGCCTGCACACAAACAATTAATTTTAATGTATCAGAATTCACTAAGTCAATGGTTTGCTGGTTATATAGGTGAATGTTTCAGTTCCAATTTGACTTTTACTGATGTGACAACCTCTTGCTAAATCATACTTGAAACCGAAACAAAGAAAGTGTGAAGAAATCAAGATGTATTTGTCTTCCCAGTGTTCATCTTGTACGAAAGTATCTTCTTTTATATGGGATACAATCACCCCAACCTACTTACTGGTACATCTTAATACTATAATAAAAATCAACTTCTGAAACTCCAGGCTGCTCACTCTACTAACACACTGCTTCATCTGATTGGACATCTCACACAATACTAGTGTTATTTCACTTAACACAGCATGTTATGCACAAGTCACAATGCCCCACATGTCACTGAATCTTACCCCTATACTTACCACATATACTTTGCTATATTGCACTTATCATCAGCATACAACCACCCACCCACCAGCTGTTCACCCTTTTAACCCCCTCCCCCCTCACTGCAATATCGCTCACAAATGAATTCTTATATTTATGTTTTGAGCTGTCTGAGATGCCAAATAGACTGGATATCAAGGATAGAAAAATAAATGTACTTCAGATTAAGGTGAAAGATAATTTCATACTTCGTCGCTTTTTATTCCACCATTACCCCTCCCTCCCCCCTCCCACTCCCCTGTCATTTATCCCAGTTTTGTTCAAATGTTCGTCATAGTTGAATTGTTTTATTTTTGCTTTTGGTTCTCATTTCATGAAATAAAGCCACTGCTTTTACTCTCTACCAGACGTTTTTTTTTTCTTCAATTTTTTTTTTGTAATTATGCATGGATTTGATAATACAATTCAGTATATTGTAAAATAACTGCAGTTTTTTATAACTGAGATTGTATTTGTGAAATATACTGTTCTTTTATTGCATTTTTTCGTAACTTTCATAGAATGTGAAATAATGTTTCATTTGTTTTCAATAGCAGTGTTTGTTAACCATGTTTGAATTGTACACCTCATTGCTTATGTAATCAGTCTTCTCATTCTTCTGTGGTTGCATTTGTGAAAATCAAGTTGAAAGACAACTTTTATGATATAAATGTCAGCTTGTCTTGAGTACACATCAGTTTTTCCTATCACCAGAATCGCTGTCTTTTGAGTATTTAAATTTGCAAAATATACTGATATTGCGATTTTCGTAGCACCAAAGATGCTACAGAATAGTGAGACAGGCAACTGCAGTCTTTTCTATAATGTAATAACATTTCTGATTATGTTCGAAAATTACAAGACAAGTTACATCAGAAACATACAAAATTTAAAAAAAATTATAATTTTTTTTTTTCTTTGATAGACTAATTTCAAAATATGCTTACGTAGATGCATTATGAGTTTCAGAAGATAAACTTGATACTTCATTATTCAAAACAGCTTACACAACTGTGTTTTGTTACTCTGTGCAAGGAAATAGGTGATTTTCCGAACAATTGAGAGATCTCGCGAGAACGCGCGTCGAACGTCTGCCGCAAAAATCGAACGATTTGATTTTGAACTAGAATTTCTTTATTTCGTAGCTTACATTGACCGGCCAATCTTCGACAGAGGAATATGGCTTCCGAATACCCTCACTTAATCGAAATTGCCTATCATCAAATGTGGACAGCACATTATTAAGCATGGAAATGTCCTCGAAATACTTTCGCGTTTGTCGAATCCCACGCGATGTTTGACGCGACTACGACGCTATGACCTTTGTTTGTCCTGTTTTTACGTTCGATTTCACGCATAACGCGTGATTCTCGCAGTGTACGGAAAATGGTCTATTATGATTTGTGTTTATTCATCAATTTTCAATTAAAAACATGCCGACAGTATGTGAAGAGTCATACATAAACTCGTCTGTTGTGAACATATTTGTGGAATGGCAATTCTTGACTTGTAAGCACAGGAACGCTTAGTGTGATGCACCATAGCATAATTTTTTTTACTTTGATGTTGTCGCAATTGTCTGTCTCTGTATTCTCTAGTGCCTTCAATTACTGTACAATATACTGTGTTTTCAGTTATAATTTATATTTTGCATGCCAACTTTACATGTAATCAGTAAAAGTTTATATGATTCAATCCGCCAAGTAGGTGATTTTCTGTCAGTGCTAGATCTTGCATAAAGTGTCAAAGATGGACCACTAAACTAGAAAAAATGTTTTGGTTCAATATTGGAATGCAAATTTTTCTGAGGATGCATTTTTACATTTAATTTCACACATACCGGTAATGTTGGATCTCAGTGAAAGGAAAATGATCTATTATTGAAAATAAAATCAAGCAAAAAATATTTTATTGGAATGTGCATGTCACCCAGAAATAATAAACATACTGCAGTTATGCGTTAATCCTTGATTTTAAAAATACATGTATGAAAATTTTCAAACTTTTAGGGGTTTCAACAACAACAACAAAATTGTCTGGCACAGTTTATGTTTCTGCTCTAAAAAATCATCATCAGAATGCCAACCTAGTACTACAATGGAAAGATAACAACATGTAGAATGTTAAATACAAAGATTTAACATTCACTCTCTTTTGCAGCTTGATAACCTTCAAGAACAGTTGAGTGATAAGGATATACAGCTCTCCAACGTACGAGAGCGCATGAAGTCAATGCAGACTGATCATAGCAGCTCTGACAGTGCTGTGTCCAGTCTGGAGGAAGCGCTTAGCGACAAAGAGAGAATGATAGAGCACCTTAAAGAGCAGCGTGAGAGAGAAGATGCCGAACGACTTGAGGAAAGTGAAATGTTTCAGAAACAAGTAAAAGAGTTGAAAGATCGGGTCTATTCATTGCAGAAAGAAGTAGAAGAAAAGGAGGTATTTTGAATTATATCGGTATTTGCTTACAATAGAAGTGGGGTCCATAACTGCTGTTCACTGCAGCTTTCAACACGCTTAATAAATTTCCTAGGCTGTATTGTATGTTTTTCTGGATACCTTTACCTATGATTTTTTTTTTTACTTTTAGACAAGTTTAATGGACTTGAAGGATCAAGCATCGTCACTCACAAGTTCTGCATTCAAGAAAGATACCAAGCTAAGTACAATGGAGAGATCACTGCAGCAAAAGTCAGAAGATTTAGCCAAGATGGAGATGGAAATAAAGCGAGTAAGTGATGTTATATTGGTGCCTGAGAGTATACTTTAAATAGTACTTGTTACGATGGTTTACTGGTGTGATTGAAATGATGTGTGTATTCAATTATTTTGGAATAGCATGTGTTGGCAGTCACCCAACTACTGACAATTCATTTTGAATTAAAAAAAAAATAACTTTATAAAATATGTATTTCAGGTAATGAATTTTAAACTATCATAAAAAGTATGAACTTGATTTTTATACTGAATTATTTATTGTGTAGTTGATCCAGATAGTGTACATCTTTATTGTGATATGCCATAGTCTGTTTATGTGTGTTCTCTAGAATAAGTAGTACAGTTGATCATGATGAAATCTTTTGCTTACTCTATTTGCGTCATTAGAAGGTATTTTGTAAGCTGAAAAAAAAAGCTTTTTTGTGCTGTTATCACCCTGAATCTAAATCAATTTTAAATTTTGTATTTGACAGAAATTTTACTATTATAAAAGCTTGTGCTTTTCTAGATCGAATGTTGTGATTAGACTATCACAACAGTCTTCCAACTATTAAAAGCGTCTTTTCACGTAAAATATTTTTTTCAAACATACATACTTCCATCAATGTGCTCAATGCTCAAATATCAAATGTTTTCTGACTATGCAGCTTTGTACATGTATGTATAAAACATTCAGATCCACATGGATGATGTGCTACCAATTTTTGAGACTACATATGGTGATGTACTGTAATGAAAACTACACACAAAACACACCCACCCACCCAACCAACCATCACTAGATTTTTTTTTATACCCTTACACATGATATGCTTGCTTTGTCCTTTTTGCTTGCTTGTTATCAGAAAAATCGACAATTCAGTTTATGGGTAAGTGAAAACTAATTTCCCAGAATGCTGCTTGTTCACAATAGTTTTGGTATTTGCAGTTTTTAGACTTTGAATCTCAACATTATATTATTTTGAATTTTCTACTTCAAAAAAAAAAATTTCGTTTTTTCCCTCCTGCCCTCTTTTATTCAATTCCTCATCTCCCGCTGTATGATCTGAGTTTTAAAACGGCACAGATATATGATCAACTAATTTCTTATATTTTGTATTCCATGCACAGCACTCTTGCTGATTTCTGCTCCATTATAGAACATATAACCGGTACTCATACCATTATTTTCTTTGATTTTCTTGTTGCTGCATTCTAACCTTCAATTGATCAAACTCAGATACTTGGACGTTAATTTTGTTTTATTTTTTATTGAAGAATTAATTTTTTTTATAAATCTTCATGATATTACAGTTATAATTAACTTGTATTTTTTGTTTGTCTTATATTGTTATGGTTACTATGTTAGTACCCCTGTATATGAAGAAATATTCTGCTTGGCTGAGGTTGATTTTATTGCAATGCCCTATAATCTAAAACATATTTATTCATATACAAGTATATCCTATTATACGGTATGTTCACTAGCTTTTAATCAATTGCTAGTCTGTAATTCTTTTATATATTGCAAAATTTAAAAGTGACTTGTGACTTAGCAGATTTCTAACAGTTGATGACAAAACAAAAAAAAACATCAGTTTTCATGACAGCTTCCATATGTTTACCATACAAAAAAATATATCCTTTTACTAAAAAAAACTTTTGTTCTTTTTGTGTCACATTGAAATATCAGGTATATTCAAATCTGAGATTAATACTATTAGGAATTTTGAAACGTGCAGTACAGCTTTTATGAATGTTTGTGTGAATGACCCCAAGGCATTCAGAAATTCTATTTCCTGGTGATGAAATGGTATATACATATGCGGGAAGGTGATTGTGCATTTTTAAAAGGAGAGAAAAAAATTGTAGCTACGGTATTGTCGTGGATCATGTTTCCTTCGATTGTAATCGAGAAATTATTCTTTACCAATTTATGCCAGATGCCACACATCTTAGAGCAGCCCATTGGTATTAATAGAATGTCGACAGTCGGTCGTACCTAATATTAATTAATTATCACATGTACATACAATTTTTATATTTGTTTTAAATTGTCACAAAAAATCTAAATATATGATAGCTGTGATAATAAGTAGAAATAACATGCTATTAAACCTCCCATGCATGTGAAATCAACAAAGGTAAGAATCTGTATTCAAATCACAGAATATAAATATTTAATTTGTTACTCTGCCACTCCTTCCTCAGCCATGTAGAATTTGCTGCATGCTCTTCATTACCAGTAAGTAAGGTGTGTCACCATTTTTGTCATAGCATTGGAAAATTAGCTTAGTTAAATAAAAAAATGTCTTCAATGTCATTCTGCAAGTCAGTAGCTATTCTGCCTAACTTTCGATCCTGCCTAACTCTGTAACATTTTTCACTTGTTAGGTGAAGGAAGAGCGAGAGAGGGAGAGCAGTAAAGATGGGGAATTGGGCTCAAGGGTGAAGTCTTTAGAAGACGAAATTGATCATTATAGAGATCAAGTTAGTAAATCGCAACTAGAAGTAGATAGATTATTAGATATATTAAAGCAAATGGAAGAAGAGAAAAATGCTAAAGATCAAAAAATAGCTGAACTGGAAGGGTAAGTAAAGTGTACATCCTAATGGTTTACCATTAGAGAAAGATTGTGTGTGCCACGTTTTGCATATTTGCCAGTTTACTGTACGGGCTTACTCCTGTTGACTCGGCTTCAGTATTTTTTATAGTGTATAGATCTTGGTGGTGGCAGGCTTTTTTTCATGGATTTTCTTGATATCATGGGTCTTGAAATATGGGTTTGCAACTGAATTGAGATTATTTTCTGTAAAAATACAAATTTGTTTGTGCTCAGATTTTTCGGTCATCAAAATGTTACTTTGCCAGTAACAGTTCTGTACATTCTTGAGTGTATATTACCCAAGGAAAACGTAAAACTTTTACTATTGTGACCCAAAACTGCATCGAAATCTACTTGATGTTTTTTTTTCTAAGACCACCATAATCACTCATTTAAAAAAACAAATCTCTTTGCATCAACTTGTTTTCTCTCGTCAGTTGCCAACCATTATTCAACGTCCCACAATGTTCAGAACTCTTGGTTGTAGCTGATACTTCTTTATCACTGATTTACATAACTGGCCTCTTATTGCTTTACTTCATAATGTAATTTCTATCGTACTTTATTACCGCTTACTAGTAAACTTGAAGGAGAATTTGAAGGGTGAGTGGTGTCTTTGCTGCTCTCAGCTTTGACCTTTTCTATCCCCATTTTTGCACTTCTCATTCCTTCTTCTCTTAGTTGCAGATTCTTCAGTGCACTCTTCTATATACCCCATTACTTCAATTCAATTCTCATGTTTTACAGTGGCAGCATTTATCTATATTTATTTATTTATTTATTTATTTATTTATTTATTTATTTATTTATTTATTTATTTATTTATTTATTTATTTATTTATTTATTTATTTATTTATTTATTTATTTATTTATTTATTTATTTATTTATTTATTTATTTATTTATTTATTTATTTATTTATTTATTTATTTATTTATTTATTTATTTATTTATTTATTTATTTTTTTATTTATTTATTTATTTATTTATTCATTCATTTATTTATTTTTATTTATTACACACACACAAAACTAACCCTACTTCATATTAGTTGGTGATCAATTTAAAAAAAAAAAATCTAAATTAACACCTCAATTTTTCGGAAGAAATCTAATAGCATGCTTTTGAATATCAACCAATACCAGTAGCCATACTAGGTAGGACATTGCATGCCGATTTGATCATCGTAGTACAGACAGACTTGTTTGTGGTTGGTGTGGACACCACATCTTCATTGTAATATCTCTGTATTGAATTAAAAACTAATAATATCAAGATATTTTGTTCTCCATTTGTGTACTAGGCAATTGAAAGATGCAAGTAAGAGGCTAGCCACTTTGAAACGAGAGCAAGTGACACAAAAGAAGAAGAATGCCCAGTTACTGGAAGCGGCCCGCAGACGAGAAGGAGACCTCAGTGATGATTCACAACAATTACAGGTCTGTAATAACTTGTTACACTGTGTTCGTTCTTGAATAATCATTGAATAATAAAACCACTCTCATGGAACATGACAGAACATGGACATCACAATTACATGTAGAAGATTACACCAATCATGATTTGATAGTTAAACCCTTATCCTGTCAGCCCTAGGTTGTGCGCATGTATGATAACTAAATTTTACAAAACACACTGCAATGTTGAATGTTCAATGCTATAAAATATATCACTGTTTTTCTGGACTCATGAAATTACAAATACATTTTCCCTTGGTGTAGTAAAGTTGTTTCTTCAAATTTCCGAAATCATCGAATTAAAGTAACCCAATCATTTTACTTCCTATGGATAAAAAAATACATTCAAGAAGGCCCTGCAACATCCCAGCATGTTACATGTACAGTAAAAATCACTCTCCACATCTTTTTAGCTCCGCTGTCGACTTTGTCGAGCGGAGCTTATCATATGAGTGATTGTCCGTCGTCCGTGTCAATGTTTAACTTTTTTGACTTCTTCTTGAAAACGACAAGCCTGAATGCTTTGATACTTGGTGTATACCGTATGTACCTTGGGTAGACCTCTCTCAGATTTGTTCATTTCATGATGATATCTTCAATTATCTAATTTTGGTGAACATTTTTGGTAAAAAGTGATATTTTCAACTTCTTGTTAAAAACTGCAAGTCCAATTGCTTTGATATTACATATATAGAAACTACATGTGGACCTCTCTCAGATTTGTTCATTTCATGATCATATCTTCAATTCTCTAATTTTGGTGAATATTTTTGTCATTTTTGGTAAAAAGTGATATTTTCGACTTCTTGTTAAAAACCGCAAGTCCAATTGCTTTGATATTACATATATAGGTACTACATGTGGACCTCTCTCAGATTTGTTCATTTTGTAATGATATCTTTAATTCTCTAATTTTGGTGAATGTTTTTGTCATTTTTGGTAAAAAGTGTTATTTTCAACTTCTTGTTAAAAACCGCTAGTCCAATTGCTTTGATATTACATATATAGGTACTACATGTGGACCTCTCTCAGATTTGTTCATTTTGTAATGATATCTTTAATTCTCTAATTTGGGTGAATATTTTTGTCATTTTTGGTAAAAAGTGATATTTTCCACTTCTTGTTAAAAACCGCAAGTCCAATTCCTTTGATATCACATATATAGGTACTACATGTGGACCTCTCTCAGATTTGTTCATTTTGTAATGATATCTTTAATTCTCTAATTTTGGTGAATATTTTTGTCATTTTTGGTAAAAAGTGATATTTTTTTCTTGTTAAAAACCACAATCATTTATGGTGAAAAATGATATTTTTGAATTCTTGTTGAAAACAGCAAGTCCCATTGCTTTGATACTATGCATATTGTTCATTTTCTAATGATATCTTTTGTTCTTTAATTGAAATGCGCATCGCTAACAAAGTCTGAAAACGGGGACTTATAATTCGGTCTCCGTTTGTGTGTCCGTGCATCCGTCCAGAGTCGTATTTCAGAATCCTGTGGACCGATTCTGTTCATTCTTTGCATGTGCCTAGTACCTTATTTGGGACATATGCACATGCAGTGGTTTAGTGATTCGATTCAAAATGCCCGACTGGCAGCCATCTTGTTTTTTGAAAATGTTGTATTTTGGACATGCTTTGTCAGTTGTCATTCAAATTTGGTAGGATACATGTCCATGACGATTTATTGCGCAATTGGGTCAAAGATGGTCGACTGGCAGGCATCTTGTTTTTGACTCCCATGTGCGAAGCACAAAATGGGAGTCTTTGCAGTTAGTGTGTCTGTATGTGTGTATGTGTGTATGTGTGTATGTGTGTGTGTATGTGTGTCCGACTGTTCCACTGCTATCTCAAGAACCATACATCGGTTTTTGATGAAACTTGGTGCATAGATGCTCTGGGCCAATGCGCAGATTTGATTAGGTTTTGGTAAAAATCCATGCTCGTTAATTACCTAATTTGCATGATAATTAGCTAATTTTTAGCTGTTCTATGACTGTTCCACTGATATCTAAAGAACCACTCATTGGATTTTGATGAAACTTGGTACATAGATGCTCTGAACATATGCGCAGATTTGATTAATTTTTGGTAAAAATCCGTGCATATTAATTACCTAATTTACATGATAATTAGCTATGTTTTAGTGGTTCCATGACTGTTCCACTGATATCTAAACAACCACTCATTGGATTTTGATGAAACTTGGTACATAGATGCTCTGAACTAATGCTAGGTTTTGATTAGTTTTTGGTAATAATCCGTGGATACTAATTACCTAATTTGCATAATGATTAGTCAATTTTCGGTTTTTCCACTGATATCTCAAGTACTAATCATCACATTTCAAATGAAACTTGGTACATAGATGTCATACGACACTGCACAGACCTGATAGTTTTTATGGTAATATCAGTACATATTAATTACCTAATTTGCATAATTAATTAATTTTCAGCATTTGATATAAGTAGTTAGCATTACATTTCAATGAAACTTGGTACTTACATACTCAAGGACTATGCAGAGATTGATTGTTTTCGATAAATATTTGTGCATATTAATCACCTAATTTGCATAATTAGTTAATTTTCAGCTTTTCCATGGGTATCTCAAGTACTAATCATCGCATTTCAATGAAACTTGGTACATAGATCCTTTAGGACTATGCAGAGACCTGATTAGTTTTAGGGTAAATAATTGTGCATATTAATTACCTAATTTGCATAATTAATTTTCAGCTTTTCTACTGATATCTAAAGTACTAATCATTTACATTTCAATGAATCTAGAATTATGCAGACCCAATTAGTTTCCGGTAAATATTTGTGCATATTAATCACCTAATTTGCATAATTAACCAACTTTCACACTGATATCTCAGGTACTATACATCACATATCAATGAATGTACATGGATGCTGTAGGACAATAGACAGACCTGAATAATTGTGGGTTACAATCTGTACATATTAATTACCTAATTTGCATAATTAACCAATTTTAAGCTTTCACACTGATATCTAAAGTACCGTAAAAACTCCAAAATTTCGACCGGTTTTAAATAATTGGCGTTAGAAATGTGACATGTTTTTAGAGTCGTGGCCGAGTTGTAACTCAAAATCTAAACAAAGTCATCAATCAGTGAGTATTATGACAAGCAAAACAAAACATCAAGACGCGCAGAAGAGGTCAGCACAAAACTAATAGGTCAAAAGACAAAGCTGTCTCGCACTACCTAGGAAAACTTGCGAATGTTCGAAGTACAGGTACCCATTGGACAAAAGATACATGGAAGTTTAGCAAACTATCTCCCCGACCCAGTGCAATGTATCCGGTTAGAATCAAAGCTCACGTGTCCCTTATTTGAGGGACCAAATTCTGCCGTAAATTCGCCCTTGGATTAAAAAATAAAATGGGATTTAAGAAAATAAAATGGGACTTTTAACGTGTATTTTGGCGTCATTTTTCGGACATTTCAATCAATCCTGCCGGCTAAAATAGAGTCTAAGTTTTACCGTAGTCATTGACGTCTGTCTATTCAAGAGTACACGTGTATGATTTTTATCGTGACTAGCGTGAGCGGGTAAGCTTCCTTTCGAGAATGAGCTGTTATCACTGTGAACAATGTTAAATTATTCTTCAGATGACCAGTTTATTTTTTAAAAACAACTAATTTTTTTATTTAAAAAAAAATCATGCCGTTTTCGCATCAAAATCCAAGCCAAAATATCGTACTACAACATCAATCTCTTCGCATTGCGTTCAATAACATTAACATATTTAAATAAGCTATGGTAATTTGAACACGTTGGCATCATCCAGCTTTTTGATTGGTTAATTAGCGATTTGACCTATTTGACCTAAGAGAACATGGCGGATATCCTACAGCATCAAACGTTTATACGAGACCGGAATCATTCGCTTACGATGAAACTTAGTTGACTTTTATTTGTATTTCATAACCATTCAACAAATTTATTTTGTGTACATTATTATAATCACTACTGAGTACAGTAATAATCAACAATTCAGAAACTCAGCATGCCGAGATTTTTGTGTTCGTTTTTATTTGAAACTTCGTTTATTTAGAATATATTTTCGTTACCAATAAAATAAAAATCTCTCAGTCAATCAGAAACCCGGATTCATGCCTTCGAGGAAGGTCCCGTTTGAACGCTCACATCGGTTTTTTTTTTCGTTTGGGGGAAAACTAAAACTGGTCGCAATTTTCGAATAAGAATGAGTCGGCAATTTTTAGTGGAGTCGAAAATTTGGAGGTAAATAAAACACCGAAACCCGGCAAATAAATAGCCAATCGAATTTTTAGAGGGGTCGAAATTTTGGAGTTTTCACGGTACTAATTATTCCATTTCAATGAAACTTAGTACAAAGATGCTCTAGGACAATGTACAAACCTAATTAGTTTGGGGTAAAAATCTGTTCATATTAATTCCCTAATAAGCATAATAATTCATAATTTTTTGGTTCTAATCACATTTCAATTAAACTTGGAGACATAGATTTTCTGTTACATTGCGCAGACCTCATTAGTTTTACACTCAAATCTGGTCAAATTAATTTTCTAATTTGCATAATTAGTTTTCAGCTAAGTAATTTCGAATTATATTTAATGTGTCTCCAATACTCTCGGCACATGGGAGTTCTTTCTACGCTTTCTTTGATTTTTTTATGCGTTATCTAGGACGTGCTCTGTCAGTTTTCATTCAAATTTGGCACATACATGTACTTTATACATGTTAGGATGCATGTCCATGACAATTTGTTTCAAAATCTGGTCAAGGATGTCCGATTGACAGCCATCTGACTTTTTGGCCTTACTACTATATTTCCACAATTTATGTACCATTTTCATTCGTATTTGGCACATACATCATACATATCAGTGTGTTTCATAATCAGATCAAAGATGGCCGAATAACGGCTGTTTTTATTTTTGGCCATATTACTACTGCACTGAACAAGTGTTTTGATGTAAATAAACAATCTGTTGTATACGCCACTTGGAACTCAAGTTTCAAGGACATGCTCACGACAACCCCTCCGCTTTAATATGACGAGCACAAAGAGAACTTTCAAAAATTTAACGGGGACTGTGTCATTTTCAATGGCTTGGTGTATTTGACTTATTTCTGGGGCCTCCCTTAGGGAAGGATGAAATGAGATGATAATATTGTGTGATAAGGTATGTTTTATTGACTAAATCAAATCTTATTGTAGGATTCCATAAAACAAAAAGATGACAGAATAGAGGAATTAGAGGAAGCTTTGAAGGAAAGTGTAAACATCACTGCTGAAAGAGAAATGGTGCTCGCCCAGCAGCAAGCCATGCTGTCTGCTGTGGAAAAACAGGTGTGTAAAAAGGGTACTATGAATTCTCAATTGAGATGCATTAGTTGCTATATATAGGAAAGTAAAAATCTCATTTTCTAATATTTTTGCAAAATGACGATGATTTGACATTCTTATGACCGCTTTCACCTGTGTGGTTTTATGATTTTCATAATACTTTCTCATCACATATTTATTTGGTGCTCTTACAATTATTGACAATTATTTTTGAGAAACTGGGTACAATGTAAAAATATTTTAAATTTATTTCAAAGTTTATTTTATTGCATACTTTCTGAAACACTTATGGCAGCCTTATTATTTTACATCATTTTCCTGCTTGTAGTGATTATTTTAACGAGTTAATGGCCCAAAATGGCAGAGGAAATTGTGTTTACGTTATGTGAACGTTTGTGCGCAGTTACTATTTCCACCATGTGTTACTGTAAAATGACTAATTTTCACTGGGTTTAAATTTCACTGATTAGCATTTCTGGCATATTCAGTGGGTTTTAAATTTACCGTTTTATCATTTAATGTGTTCTATGCTAAATTTTACATATTCCCTGGGTTTTAATTTAGTGCATTCTCCAGTCAGCGAAATAAGCGTAATTAAAACCCAGTGAATAACTAATCCTTTTACAGTATAAGGATTCTGCATCCTAATGTAAACAAAGAATAATATTTAAGTGTATTATTAAAACGTCAATAATATCAAATGCTGGCGATGTAGTCTCCAAATAAGGAATAATTAGAAAGTTTGAATGAATACAGAGACGCTTTTTATGGTAAATTCTATTGTCTGGTGCTAAATGTATTATAATAATAATTTGTTCTTTCCATAGTTGGAAGATATTAGCAAAGATAAAGACACTTTAAAGAAGCATTTATCAGCAACTAGTGGTAAACTAGCTGACACTACCATGGCATTGAAAGACAAAGAAGCCAAGATGCAAGCTATGCTAGTGGAAAGACGAAAACAACTTGCTGAAGTTTTAGAAATGAAGTGAGTTGAATATCACTAACGCTCGGTGCATAATAAACATAAAAGCTTGTTGAATAATAAATTTCAAACCGTACTGATTGATCTCAAAGTTATGATCTTTCTGTCCCTCTTTTGAATAATTTGATCTTATCGATTGGTGGTATAAATGTTTTGTTGGTCAAATCACTATCATCATGTGTTTTCATTTGTAACATTGACTTCCAAAATTTGGTACAAAAAATACAAAAAACCTCATAAACATAATGAAAGTGCTGATTATGGAAATGTATAAGGGTTTAGCTTACCAGCGACATGGTACATGTAGCGGCGCTGCTGCTGTGTCTGTTGCGTTCTCTTCTTGAAGTGGTAGTTTCTTTTTCGTTCTCAATCCTGCAGTTCAGTTGCTAGAATTTATACCCCTATAATTCGACCACTCAAAATATGCCTCTGATAATTCGACCACACAAAAAAATAATTTCTGTTTTTCTTCTGATAAATCGGCCACTCTCAAAAATAGTTATTTTTACATGGCCGAATTGATAGGATTACGATACTATAGAATTGGAAATTATGTGTACAGTTTTATTTTATCGCTACACTGACACAGAATATTAGAATGCTAACAATAACACCTTTTTTAGAACGAGTTTTTCACCCCCATTTCGCTTGTGCTTTGTCAAACCATTATTAGTCTTGATTAAACCATCGCAATCACGGTGTCATTGTTGTATGATTGTTTGTACTCATGACTGAGTGATAGATGGAAAATTGAAGGTGATCTTTTAACCTGGAGATAGATCAGGATCTAATCTGCCATTGCTGATGCCCTTAGCTGATGTATGCATTTTGTTGTGAACCGTGGATAGAAATGATATAACAGTGTTTGATTTATAATGTAAATTCTGCAGCTTGTCTGCCAATTCTATATTTAAGTTAATATTAATTTTAGTGTGATATTGTGGTTACTGGGATGAATGATAATTCTAAGAAACACACTCCTAATCTTCAAAATGACAGATATGTATGCAAACTGATTGATACGCCAGCTGACTGTGGTTCTAACCATGCAAATAGTTTCTCATAGTTTACAAAGATGCCATTTCTGATAATTGTATATGGACATGCAAAAGACTTCCGCTAGTCGTTGTGTAAAAATTGATACTTTTTACTTTTGAAGATAAATACTACTGAGGCATTGAATTTTGCATGTGGTCTGATTAAATTGATTAAATCAGTTGTTGAAAACAAACTTCAGATCAGATTGTAGTTTAGGAATATAGAGGATCTGACAACAAACATCTACATCTTCCTTGTTTATTGCATAGGCCATCTAAATCATACTGCTGCGGGAGGGTATCAGTTTTCCAATATTCTAAATAGCTGCACCTCCTTTGACTAACTATATGAACTTTTTTTTTTGACAGACAAGAAGCTCTCCAAGCTGCCATTTGTGAAAAAGATGCCAATATTGCCTTAATTGAAATGAGTTCGAAATCTATCAAGAATGCAAGAACTGAGGAAGAAATAAGAAGGCTTAAAAAAGAAAAAGATGCACTTGTCAAGCAGCTCAAGCAACAGGTAAGACAGGAATTAATATAATATCTTGTTATCCCCGTTGACATCATTTTCCTGTTATCACTTTGCTTCTTATAAAACTTGTTATATAAAATGATAAATATTATTTTATATTATTTCAGACTGAAAGGCGAATGAAGCTGATTCAGCAGCAGCAAAACCAAAATGGAGATCATAACAACGAGGTACAAAGTCCCTCACCAGACCAGGTCTCTAGCATTCTCTCCTCTCTTATTCTTATTCAGTCTGTCAATTCTACTCCTTCCACTTTCATACCTTTTTCCTTATCTTGCTGAGACCGTTGTTTGTATCATTATTTTTTATTATAAGATAATATATATTTTGCTATGTGTGCAGGTGTCTATATATTATGTACACATGACACCAATTCTTGTTGCTGAAAGGTGGCTTATTTGCAATATATAGTTTTGTATAATGTGTTGTCATTGAAATGTGGTTAATTGTATTCATGTATATTGAGTGAATGACTCCAAGAGAAGCACTGTATAGGTACATCTATTTGGTCTGTAATGATCGTCCAGTGAGGTTTTCAAGCTAACATTAACATTTCCAGCACTTTGCTCTTTTTGTCATTGTTGCAGCTGTTTTCATGCTTACACCAATTTTGCCAGACATTTCATGCATTCATTTTTTGGATGTTAGTTTACTGTCTTTTATGTAAAACCCATAAGTTTCTTTGCAGTTTATGTATTCAACTCTGGTGAATAGATAATTCATATCTGCAGATAACATCATTCTTTATTACTTAACAGCCATTCCCTATACACACTGTGCTTCACTTTCTTGCTTTAAATAATTTACTACTGGTACCTCAGTGTGATTAAAATGAGATCAAAGTACAGATAGAGGTTCCAGTCTCTTTTCACTTTTTGAATACCAAATTCAGTTCTTGACACTTTCTACCATTTTGATCAAGATCTGTAGCCATTGGAAAACTGTGTTCTTTTCGTCTAAAATTAATAATGAAAAGGTACAAAAGGATAAATTTTTGAGGGGAAAAATATGGCATTCAAAGTTCAATTTTGTCATCTGCCTCACTGATGCATAGCACCACCAACTATTTTCTGGCCAATTAGCTATGCAAATCACATTCAGATCTGACATGATGAGAAACCAATGAAAACACATGTTAGACTGTTAGTCTGCTGAATGAATACTATTTGCATATAGGTAACTAGTCAGATGTTTAAATGTCAGTGCTTGTGTCGCGTCATGTTTGTTATGCGAACTCATAGCGATGTACACAATGTATGTAAAATTAATTGATTGTTCACATGAAATTCAAACCTATAAATACCGCCCTTTAAGAGACCAGACCCTCTATCTACCGGTAGATCTGATTTTCATCAGATTGTGTGTCTACCTGTAACTGGTATAATTGGTATAGCAAATATTGGTTTTCATACAACTTTCCATTTGTTGGCTTCTCTCTTTAATTTACTCACATGTTGCTTTGTTTCATTTTGACATTTGCACCTTTATCCTTTGCTTGCGCTTTAGGAAAACTCATTAAAGGTACACACGAATACTTTAATATAAAGTTGATAATAGGAGAAAACCTTTCTGGCTTTTTCATTAGTTTATCATTCATGTTTATATCTGCAGTCACCACATATTTCAATTAATTCACTTTAAAAATGTATTATTGCACACAGTCATGCAACAGATAGATTAGAAATGCCTTGTTTTTGCTATATGCTAGTTCTCTTATTGACACCCATCGTGCCGATGTGGTCACAAGATGCGATAATGTCTTCTAAATATGTTGCAATAGAAATGCTTGACATTGATTTGATCTGCACCAACCAAACTTGTTTATTACATAACCTGCTTTGCTGGAAATAGCGAGCATGCCAGATACCTGCAGCTGTGTTTGAAAACTTTTGGAAACGACAAAGTTCAAACCAGCATTCATATCACAAATGCATTGACCATTCACACACGTCTGTTGGTTGACTTATTGGTATCGTATCTTGTGCATGTTGCTTATTGTCGTCTTTTCTTTGTTGCATGAATAATGGTAAATATTGTGATTTGTTTTGATGTTATTTTATTGGGTATGTATATAGCATGCAACACCTGTATTCCCAACCAACTCTCCTGTCATTGGTAGATGTTAATATCATACTAGGGTAGTGGGTAGTTGGTCATTAAAACATGTATATTCATACAATGTAGTCTTGTAGTAGGCCAGGCATCAACAAGACTACATACATCATTAAAATAGTGAGTGCATTTAATAAACTCGCTCAGTATTTGATTTTCAGTACACTTCAAATTATTATGTCTTCATGATACCAAAGTTTAAGTAAAATATTGACACAATTACTATTTGAAATGTTTTTTCCTTTCGTCATTTTTCCCTGCAGTATATATGTATATAAATCACGGTATGCATTGCTACCAAGATTGGCCTCACTGTGTACCCTGTACTAAAAGTAGAAGCCTACTCATAAATGCAAATTTATTCATTTTGCAATAAGTTGTACCCTTGGGCTATATGGTGATACTGATTTGAAAAAAGTTAGGGCCCACCAGCCTCATTTTTGAGAAAATGATACTTGTATTTTAGTGGATAGTGGCCATTTTGGCAGCATTTTTAGTACATGTACCATTATGTCGTATCTCAAATTGTGGGCTGAAACAATCATATATTGCTAATGATACGTACTTTTGATTGTCCTGAATTATTTTTAAAATCTGGGCTTTAAAAAAAATGTCAAAAATGCATTTGTTTTACATTGTGTTTTATGGAGTTGTTCTAAAAATAGTGATTTTTAAGTTTCTCAAAAAACGCCACTAACACACAAAAGAAAGCTATCTCATGGAACAATAGCTTCATGATTTTATGTAATAAACCAACGAATATTGTCAAACGATTTATGACTTTTTTAACAAAAATTGTGAGTAAGCTTCTATCTTAAATGTTACAACAGGATCTCAGTTTCAATATATATATATATATATATATATATATATTGCATGGAAAAAAGATAAGATGGGGAAAGACTGTTTCTAGGTTATTGCACTCGCTATAACATTTCAACCATGTAGCTAACACCATAAACAATCATTAGTTGTACTTAATTCACTGTATCTCTTTAAATCTTTCAAATTTCTGGATCATTTGGTTCTGATTTGGTTTTATCACCTCATTACGAATAAGAATGGAACATCTCTACTATCAAGGTCATTCATATTCTCAAATGGACCAAGAGTGATGGATGTAGTTTTTAGAGTCCTATTTTGGAATAACTCAGATATTAATTTCATATCAAGGTTTTTTTTATTAACGCAATTAATGATACTCAACAGTTTTGCCGTTAGTATATTAACCTTTTCACCACCAGTTCTTTCCCTATTTTCATCACAAATCCACAAAATAGTTCCATTTATAGTCTAAACTTTCCTTCAGACGATTGGGACAATAGCCAAATCTTTTGAGTAAAAACTAAAAATTGACTAAAATTGTTTCTGTTAGCTCTAAAATTAGGGTTCATTTCCAAAAATAATGAAGAATTTAAGAAAAAAGTGCAAAAAAATTTGGGCTAGAAAGTCTGGTGATGAAAAGGTTAATAATTAAACAATTATGTATGATTAATATTTTAATTTCAATGAATTTACATGTCACTATTATTTGTCAAGTGTACACAGCAGTATGTTATGCATACGTGTTACACTTCTGTAGTTTGTAAGATGTATTATGCCATCAAATTGACAAGTTTTATTTTATTCATTCACACACACAAACACATTTGTCATTTAGATGGTTGGTATCATATGGTAACTTATCATTTCTCACTGTTTTTCATGTGTTGCATATAGGATGAAGAAGAAGGCATATGGGCATGATGTTGTCGTCCCGGAGACAATGTTATAAACCACTCATCAGGGTAAATGTCAATATAATTTTTCATTTCTTCTGTTCAAAGCGAGATCCTGCATTGTTGATGAAATTGAACAGAAAAATAGGACAAGGGTCATACCGTCACAGTGACATTAAAAGTTCACATTTGACAAACATGAAATTGTTTCGGTATTTCCACACTTTAACAATACTGTTCTTGTACACATACGATGATGGTCAATTTTGATAAAGTAAGGGAATCACAATGCAATATTCCCCTCTTAAAAGATCTGCATTTTGACATGGAGCTCTAAAAAAAGAAATTTAAATTCAGATTTAAGTTGTTTTTTTCAGCTGACATCTGGCCTGTTCCTTTCACACAATATGCAAGGTCTCACAGTGAATAAAAAAAATCCCTTATTTTATCATCTTTATTCAGTAGAGGCCATGAAGCTGATACTTGTTATTCCTATTATTAGACAGTTGCATCAATGATAAATATAACCTTTTCACCACCAGTTCCCTATTTTCATCACAAATTCACAAAATAGTCTCGTTTATAGTCTGCACTTTCCTTGAGAAGATTGAGACAAAAATAGGCAAACTGAAAATCGACTAAAATTTTGTGTGTTGGCTTTAAAAATAGCGCTCCTTTCCAGAAATATTGAAGAGTATAAAAATAGGGCTCCTTTCCAGAAATATTGAAGAATATAAAAATAAAACTCCTTTCCAGAAATATTGAAGAATATAAAAATAGGGCTCCTTTCCAGAAATATTGAATATAAAAATAGGGCTCCTTTCCAGAAATATTGAAGAATATAAAAATAGGGCTCCTTTCCAGAAATATTGAAGAATATAAAAATAGGGCTCCTTTCCAGAAATATTGAAGAATATAAAAATAAGGCTCCTTTCCAGAAATATTGAAGAATATAAAAATAGGGCTCCTTTCCAGAAATATTGAATATAAAAATAGGGCTCCTTTCCAGAAATATTGAAGAATATAAAAATAGGGCTACTTTCCAGAAATATTGAAGAATATAAAAATAGGGCTCCTTTCCAGAAATATTGAAGAATATAAAAATAGGGCTCCTTTCCAGAAATATTGAAGAATATAAAAATAGGGCTCCTTTCCAGAAATATTGAAGAATATAAAAATAGGGCTCCTTTCCAGAAATATTGAAGTCTGGTGGTGAAAAAGTTAACCATGTATGGTGATATACGATTAAGATCCTATTTCGAATTAGTTCTATTCATACATGGTCCAACCCTAGCCAATACATCATGGATTCGTGTCGGTAATTAAACCATTGAAAGGTTTGATTGTGCAAACAGAAATGAGTGAGGTTATCTGTTTATACAAGAAACAGACAGTACCGGTATATACTGGTGCTGTACAAACATCAAGAACAGTGTAGAAAAAAAACGAGCTTAGCTGAATACACACAAGACTTGTTTAGACTCGCTCATTTCTAATGGTATTTCTAGAAATTTGTAATCGGTCGTAGGATCTTCATCACACAGTTGCGTATAACTTTATCTCTCTATCTTTGGTTGTATCAATCACTATCGTTATAACTGTTTTAGAACAATTTCATGTTATCAACCGCTCGTTTTCCTGCATTTCCCAGCTACAGTGTTCTTCTGTAAAAATTGAAATAATTTAATGTTGTTAAAACTGCATCAGAATCACTGTAATGTCAACTGCTCTCTTTAATATCTGTATAATACTGCCTGTAGAGGGCGCTATTATGTCACATGCCTTGTAGTATTTTTCACTTCACACAACATGTAGTACCGTAAAATCTGTATTAGAAGCCGCATCTCTAATAAAAGTCGCACCCATTCTTTTTGAATAATTGAGAACCAAAAATTCACCATTTCTCATATGTTTAGACGCTCTAATAGAAGCCACATCCCTTCTGTTGCATTGTACCATTTTAATAGAAGCCGCAGCTTCTAATACAGATTTTACAGTACTTGTATTTTAACATGACATACTCATTTTTTAATTGTGCACTAGTTTTGTCATGTCTTGGGCTGACCTCAAATAGCTGAGCATATCACGTAGTTTCTTCTCCTGCTTAACCTTAAAGTGTTGACAACATCATATGTTTGACTATTTTTAAATTTCCTCAGGCGATGCTGGCACTGATTGACCTAATGTTGGATTGCTCTGCAAAATGAAAACTAAAAAGGAAGCAGCTTGGCTTCGGGTATTCAGATGAAGAGAGAGAGAGATAGAACAAGGACTTTAATAATACAACTTCTAGCAAGATGTTTGTATGTTAACGTTCTTTTTTGGACTGTCAACTGTAATACCATGCACACAAAAATGGTTTCTGGTTTGGCTTGTATTTGATGCAACTTCTATGATAAGATGACCTTAAACAGTTTTTTTACAGCAACTGATGTAATGTTAATGTGTCGTATAGTTATTAGATAATTTAATTATTATATTTATGACAATTGTGTGCCTCAAACATCAAATCAATTTGTAAAATATTAAAATCTTTTGTAATATAATAATGTGCAATTTGTGCTAGAGTACTGTAGTTCGTTAAGATTTACTAGCTGTCTTTAGATTTTGCTGTTACATCATGTTTTATAAACATTTCTTTTTTTTATTGTGGAAATCTTTTTGGACATGGTAATTTTCTCTATGTTCTTCTGTAAATATTGAACGTTTTTTGTTTTTATTGAATTTTAGCACATGTTTTTTGATTTTTTTTTTTTTAAACATGCCATACAATTGTTATGGAAATTGATCGTAGTGATACATTCAACATGTATAGTGAATTGAAAGTGTTTTGACATGTTGCGATTAACTATGCAGTAGGTTTGGAATGAGAAAGAATTTCAAAAAAAAGCTTAAATGTTTAAATGAACGTGTACCCAGGACCTGATGTAAAATAGGGTACAGTGAGGACTGTTGAAGTAGACTGGGGATGAGAAAGAATTTGATAGTAGCTTAATTATTTTGAATGAACGTGTACCCAGGTCCTGATGTAAAATAGGGTACAGTGAGGACTGTTGAAGTACACAGGGGATGAGAAAGACTTTGATAGTAGCTTAATTGTTTTGAATGAATGAGTTTCCAGGTCCCAATGTAATATGGAAATACCTTGGGGGCTATTGAAGTAACACATAAAAACAGGCATGCAAAATCGAAATATTTTTTTTCTTTCATATAATGCATGGAATACTACCCCTTCCTTTGTAGATGTTCTAATATTGTAAAATAATTCATGAGATATATATCACTCTGATTGACAATATGGAGATATGCATCCAGTGAAAGTTATTTTGGCATTTTTGAATTTCGTAATAGATAATAGTATCAGTTTCACTTTCTGAACCTATTGAGAACCCTAAAAATGATCACATTTCATTGTGTAATCTGAGCAATATTTCAGTTACATACTGTCTTATCAGATTTTATCACAAAGCGCAAAAGCTCACACAAATTTTAATATATATGTACATCTGCATTTTATTTAGTGTTTATCAGAAGTGTATTGTTTTTTTTTTAATTTAAAATTTTATGTTGTGATATAATGGTAAATTAAAAGATTTACGTGCCTCTTCCTGTACCTCTCCCCCACAACACTTGATGCACTTTCAATAATCTTGTTCCTGCTTATGGTGCATATATGAAGTGCCTATTGATACCACTCTTTTCAATTCCACAGTGAGGGCAGTATCTATTTTCTATCCTTAAAAAGATATTGAAACTGCTTAAAACAAACTTTTGTTTTACATGTGTGAGCACTGCCTATTATAGTAAATACAGATTTTGAGCACAGTCAGTAAAACATCTTTAGTGCAAGTCACGCTTTTTGTATAAATGCATACAGAAGGATATTGTTCACTGATTTAGTGCGTTTTGATCTATGATTGTCAATAAATATATAAAAATAAGTAAATAAAACTAGATAAATAAAAATACCTTTTTTAAGCCACATATTTGCTATAATACTATAAATAACTGATTACAACACAACCCAAAAGCCAAAAGGTGTAGTTTTGAAACTTACTTTATTCTCGCATCTCTGAAGTGCTTCATCAGCACTTGATTTGACAGTCATATGACAACAGTCTGAGCTTAAGTGCAATTAGTAAATCTGAAATAAAAGTTTGTCGAAAAATATCCCTGTAGATCAAATGTAGTATGGCCGATATAAAAATATTTATTTTAGTAAAGCTTTCTTCATATCATTTTTTTATGATCAAGTTTATCACACTTAAATTTACATTTTAGTTGCCATGGTTACTTTTTTTTTTGTATATCTTGTATTTATATCTGTATCTGCTGAATTTTCATAAGAATTTCTTTTCTTTCATATCACAAACATCCCCCACCAGCAATGATGGATTTTCCTGTTGCTCCCTAAAATAAAGCCTGGGTGCAAACAAAATGCCTCTTTCAAATAAACTTGTCACTTGAGATAAACATACTATCTGTCTCATTTGTGCCTTAGATGGATGGATGGTTGGTGGTGTGTCTGCATTGTCTGTAACCCTTCTAGTGCCAAATTTTTCCCCACCCATATTTTTGTTCACATTTTCTGTAATTAAATTTTAATTTTTGAACCAAATGGACAAAATGTCACATTGCTTTTAGTTTTCAATCAAAATTTTTTGCAACAGTTTAGACTCTAAATGGAACTATTTTGTGGATCGTGCCTGAAGTTGACTTAAAGCAGGAGGGTCCTCACCTGTGCATACACGCGAATTGACTCTCAAGTGACGTTAACAACACGTGCTAAAAATGTAAACAATCGTACGCTATGGCCATCTGACTTATGCGCAGGTGACGTCGTCACAGCCTTGTCACAGTTTCAAACATTTAAAGTGGTAAGTATTGCAAATAAAGTCGGGTGAAACAACAGTGTCCTTTAATGTCGAAACTATCTAAAATTGACAAACACCTCTTGTAATAAAAAACAAAGCAAATACCAATACTACCTTTTAACCAACTTATATGAAGACAAATGTGAAAGTTGTCTGTGTTTAAAGTGGTTTTGCAGGACTCCCAAGTTGATATGATTCTTCGTCAAACAGAATGCGTTTCTGTTGAATGTGGTTTTCAAATTGCTTGCAGGATTGTTTCATGACTGACTGATTCTAGCAGTGCGAGTACATTCCTGACTCGCTGTAAACAGGACATGAGTGCTGTTATTGGAGGGCTCCGCTGGGTTTTGTAGTCCCTGGCATTTTGCCAGACAATGACATGGGAGACCTCTTTTCTGATACTGCCCCATCAATACCATTGGCGCATATCCAGATGTTTTGGAATTCTATAATATTGGTTGATTGTTAAGATTGGAATATGTCCAGGATAGTGTACATATGAACATTTCTTGCGTATTCATGAGCTGGGACGCATTCTTTCGAGTCGAATAATATTAAATCTGTCCCACATGAAAAGATACATGCGAGTTGTCACTCATCTACTGTAGGATTTGTGTGACAATCTGTAATAGCAGGGATGTAGTTAGTTATTCATGCAACTCATCCAGTCATATAGCAGTGCCTACAGATGCACAGTTGTGCCTTGTATAGAGTACAGATACACACATTTTAATTGCAGAACTGATTTATTCTGCTGTGACTGGTCCAGTGATATTAGAAATGTAGTCCATGTTTGGATACAAGTGACGAGTCCAGTAATATAAGGAAAGTAGTCCATTGTGTATGGATACATGTGATTAGTCCAGTAATATTAGAGAAGGAGACCATCATGTATGGATACATGTGATTAGTCCAGTGATATTAGAGAAATAGTCCATCATGTTTGGATACATGTGATTAGTCCAGTGATATTAGAGAAGTAGTCCATTGTGTATGGATATATGTGATTAGTCCAGTAATATTAGAGAAGTAGTCCATCATGGATGGATACATGTGATTAGTCCAGTGATATTAGAGAAGTAGTCCATTGTGTATGGATATGTGATTAGTCCAGTAATGTTAGAAAAGTAGTCCATCATGTATGGATACATGTCATTAGTCCAGTAATATTAGAGAAGTAGTCCATCATGTATGGATACATGTCATTAGTCCAGTAATATTAGAGAAGTAGTCCATCATGTATGGATACATGTGATTAGTCCAGTGATATTAGATAAGTAGTCCATCATGTATGGATACATGTGATTAGTCCAATGATATTAGAGAAGAAGCCCATCGTGTATGGATACATGTGACTAGTCAAGTAATATGAGAGAAGTAGTCCATTGTGTATGAACACATGTGATTAGTCCAGAAATATTAGAGAAGTAGTCCATTGTGTATGGATACATGTGATTAGTCAGGAATATTAGAGAAGTAGTCCATTGTGTATGGATACATGTAATTAGTCCAGTAATATTGGAGAAGTAGTCCATCGTGTATGGATACATGTGACTAGTCCAGTAATATTAGAGAAGTATTCAACTGTGTATGGATACATGTAACTAGTCAGAAATATTAGAGAAGAAGCCCATTGTGAATGAATGTGAATGGCCTTGTGATATTAGAGAGATGTAATTAGTCGTCTATGGATATATATATATATATATATATATATATATATATAATTGTGTTTCAGTCTTACAAGTGTATAACTATCAAGTTGATGTATTGATGTATTCTCATTGGGTTTTATTCTGATCATCGAAGATTACTGGGAACTACATGAGGGCAAAGGTCCTCTTAATTGCATCTTCAAATTCAATTGCCAGAAGGCATTCATGTTGAATATATATACTTATTTTCACATCTAATTAATCAGTGTGTGAACTTCTCAGGGCTCCAAGTATCATTTGTTTAATGCTTGTTAATCTGAGATTTCTGCATTTATACTTGGAGCATCATTTGGGATCTCTCGGATTAGACGAAGCATTCATTTCTGACTTAAAGTATGTCTAATGAAGTTCCTTCAGAGTTGGATGACCATGCGCCCATCAACATCTTGGTCATAATATAGCATCGTTCGTTGCTGGTCGTGGCAGTTTTGGGCAGGTCTTATATGAGCAGTGTAGTGTAGAAAAGGGTATTCAACATCAGCAAACTCTTGCAAAAGGTGATCATCTAGATTTATCCATGCAAATAGATCAAACACAGCCCTGATCCAGTTCCTGATTTCCCACATATTTCAACTGCTTTTTGTTTGTGATGCTTGCTGCTTGACCAGCAAGTTCACAGGTCACAGCAGTCTTGTATTCATGATCCAATTTCTGCCTTCACCTGAAGTGGCACTGACACCAGTGTGGTGACAGTGAAGTTCAGTGCTTCGTCCAGTGCTTTGTTGGTCTAATCAGCAAATTTTCAGCAAAGCTCTTGGAAGTCAAAGCTATCTTGAAGTTACCTGCTCTTCTACAAAATAGTTGTTAGAAATCATTAACTATGACCATTCTAGTCCACTTCCACAAATGGTTCGTGGAAAGCAGCACAAGGACTTGTTCTAAAATATAGAGCTGCTTGGTCAACCATTAGTCACACTGAGTCAGTTGCACTTTCTCAGACACCTATGCCCAGGCTCTATTTGAAGGCACCTGATCTTATTCCACACCACATCAACTAAACCATCTATCTCCCTATTTTATCACAGGCTAGACTGAACATTACCCAAGGAATGGATATGTTCATTGAATGATGTCTGCATCAGATGCAGAAAGCTGTAGAAGTCATGCTCTGCCAACTGTCTTGGTGACCAGTATCAGTGCAAACAACTATAATAACAATGTCAATTCTAAAGGACAGTTTAAGTAATAAAAATTCGGGCTTTGATTCTAAATGGTGAGATAGTACAAAGCCATCCCTGTATGTGGAAAATCTACCTGTAAGTCAAAGAGCACCAATCAACGCCTTTGTCAGCTCCGAAAAAATTAAAACCCTGAAAGTTTGCTATGATTTATCTCACCCTGTGTTAGTGTGTGTTTCTGTTATTTCAACTTGAAAATCAAAACATTTATTCAAGTAAAATCAATTGAATGTTTACCACTTGCCCTTATACATATACTGAAAAGGCAATTTGTAACAAATCACTCATAAGTTTGTGAGGTAACAAAAATCAGTAGTGCCAATTCAATCAGAATCCAATGTCACCCAAACAGTTTGGTCACAGTGGCAAATGCCTGAGATGGAACTTAGCCATGATGAATCAACATTGCTGGATTCGTAAACCCAAAAGTGTTGTTCTTAAGTTGCAGTGTCTCTTAAATTTGGCCACCCTGACAACAAATAAAGCCAAATCTATTTACTGGTGAGCACTGTAGCTGGTGTTATGGGGAAACTATTTTACTTACGTCTTGATTTGAAAATGTTCGTTTACACTTTATATGGTTTGGTTTGGTTTGTCAGAAGAAGCGAGTATATGATTTTATTCATAAGATCATCACAATTTTGGGGAAAGACAAAGACTTTCCATCAAGCAAGGGGTGGTAGTCCTTTACAACGGCAACGAAAATTCGTTATACAGTACTATTTTCTCAGTTGTAACAGCAACAGCAGTTTAAAACAATCCCATTTAAAAAAACTATTTAACATGGTTACACCATGTGACATCTGCTAAAGTGCAAGGTCATGTAATTATCTAGTATAACTTGATTTACAGATTAAAGAAAGCTGCTTGGAAAAATAAACATACTGAATACAAAATGGTAGTAAGTAATAGTAGTCCTTGGTAATTGTTCAATATAATCAGATAATCAGATGTTTGCAGGATGCTTATTCACACATTCAAATACATTCATGTGTTTTGTAGTTGAAGGATAAGTACATATATGTTTGTAGTCCTTCCATTTGGGTTGACATTATGCTTCAGTTGTGTTTACAAATTTGAAATTCTGATAAGTTCTTATCTGGATGATTGGCTGTTCCAATATTGCAGCAGACAAGGTCTGATTCAAGAGATTTCAATACTAATTTGTATTTAAAGCACGAGATTTTCCGATTAGAAGAAATCACAAAATACAACTCATTTCTAGGTATGCATTTAGACACATTGAAGGGAGTATCCTGTAACCAGCAGTCAAAGCTAGTCTGGGCTAGTAATTTCAGTCCAAGCAGCACATCATGAATCACTGTAGAGTACCAGACATGGTTCTCCACTTCTACCACTGCAATGACTACACACGCATCACTGAGACAAATGAGAACCAACACAATTTCGTTGACACGTATCTGGGTGCTTTCTTTTAGTGATCTGCCCTAGTTAACCTGGCCAAGGAGGTCCCCATAACACTATCCATCTTGAGCATTTCTGTCACTGTGGATGCTTTGGTAACGGGTGTCAAGGGGCGTGTATTTCCTCAAGGTAAGAAGTCCCACATTAAAATGCAATTTACTTCTGTCCTTCCGGAACAGTGGTGTTATATGTTGTGACAGTTTGACAGTGGTACCCGGTCACATACTATGAATAGCTTTGTGCTAGAAATTCTTCAATCGGTTGTTAGTTTAGTTATACCATTCTTTTGGCAAAGCAGTTGCAGGGCGAACTGAAAAGAATATAGGGCTCGCTGTTGTTAGAGGCAGCTTAATGACACCAGTGGCAGACAACTCAGCCACTAGCAAACCTACTTTTCCATGTCTGTCCATGTATGGATATGTGTAAATAAGTTCAGTGATAATAAAATAGTCTGTCGTGTATATGGATAATTGATCATTCCATCGTGTTTGGCTGTGATTAGTCCAGTGATATTAAAGAAGTAGTCTATTGTATATAAACGCATGTAACTAGACCAGTGATATTAGAGAAGTAGTCCACCGTGTATACATGTGATTAGTCAAGTGATATTAGAAGAGTAGTCGGTCGTGTATAGATGTATATGATTAGTCTGTTAATATTAGAGAAGTAGTCCATTAAGTATGGATACATGTCACTAGTCCAATGATATGAAAAAAGTCCAACGAGTATGGATACATGTGAATGGCTGGTGATATGAGAGAAATATTTCATTGTGTATGGATATATGAAACTAGTCCAGGAGTGCATTAGTGTCTCTCTCTGGGGATGTGCTAAGTGACGTGGCAGTAGTGACCCATGGCAACGAAAAGTTTCCCCGAGGAAGTAGATTACACAAACGTAAGCCGGGGAAGTAATATCACGTGATCGTATTGGTCCGTTGCTATGCGAGTGAAACTCGTGTAAAATGTATAACATTTATTTTAAAATCACGCCCAGTTGCATTTTATGTTTGAGAAAATTACCTAAACATCTTTTCACTTATCGATTTCGTCGTTCATTATCTTTTTCCCAAACTTCCCCAGCTTTGCAAGCAGGGTGGTAAATTGCCCCGAGTCACCCCAGTTGTGACATCATATAGCAGTCAAACGAAAACTGGGCAGGTAATATCAGAGAAGTAGTGCATCGCGTATGGATACATGTGATTAGTCCAGTAATATTAGAGGAGTAGACCATCGTGTATGGATACACGTGATTAGTTCAGTGATATTAGAAACGTAGTCCACTGTGTATGTATACATGTGACTAGTCCAGTAATATTACAAAAGTAGTCCATCGTGTATGAATACATGAGACTAGTTCAGTAATATTAGAGAAGTAGTCCATTGTGTATGTATACATGTCAGTAATATTAGAGAAGTAGTCCGTCGTGTGAATAATTCCAGTGATATATGGTAAACAAAATAATTTGGCAGAGTTATTATATTGTTACTGTACTGCCAGCGACGAACCAGCGCCCTCTATTGAAAATCAAATGTAACATACTATCCTGTATATCCTGCATTGCGATTACAACCTGAATATGAATACAAGAGTTTCCGATTACAACCCGAATATGGATATAACTGTTTCCGTTTACAACCTGAATATAAAATACAAGAGCATCTGTTTACAGCCCGAATATGAATAAAAGAGTTTCCGTTTACAACCTGAATAAGAATACAAGAGTATCCGTTTACAACCTAAATAAAAATACAAGAGCTTCTGTTTACAACCCGAATATGAATACAAGTGTTTCCGTTTGCAACCTGAATATGAATACAAGAGTTTCCGTTTACAACCTGAATATGAATACAAGAATTTCCGTTTGCAACCTGAATATGAATACAAGAGTTTCCGTTTGCAACCTGAAAATGAATACAAGAGTATCTGTTTACAACCCGAATATGGATACAAGTGTTTCCGTTTACAACCTGAATATGAATACAAGAGTTTCCGTTTACAGCCTGAATATGAATACAAGAGTTTCCGTTTACAACCTGAATATGAATACAAGAGTTTCCGTTTGCAACCTGAAAATGAATACAAGAGTATCTGTTTACAACCCGAATATGGATACAAGTGTTTCCGTTTACAACCTGAATATGAATACAAGAGTTTCCGTTTACAGCCTGAATATGAATACAAGAGTTTCCGTTTACAACCTGAATATGAATACAAGAGTTTCCGTTTACAATCTGAATATGAATACAAGAGCTTCTGTTTACAACCCGAATATGAATACAAGTGTTTCCGTTTGCAACCTGAATATGAATATAAGAGTTTCCGTTTACAATCTGAATATGAATACAAGAGCTTCTGTTTACAACCCGAATATGAATACAAGTGTTTCCGTTTACAACCTAAATATAAATACAAGTATTTCCGTTTACAACCCGAATATGAATACAAGTGTTTCCGTTTACAATCTGAATATGAATACAAGTGCTTCCGTTTACAACCCGAATATGAATACAAGTGTTTCCGTTTACAACCTAAATATAAATACAAGTGTTTCCGTGTACAACCCGAATATGAATACAAGTGTTTCCGTTTACAATCTGAATATGAATACAAGTGTTTCCGTTTACAATCTGAATATGAATACAAGTGTTTCCGTTTACAATCTGAATATGAATACAAGTGTTTCCGTTCACAATCTGAATATAAATACAAGTGTTTCCGTTTACAACCCGAATATGAATACAAGTGTTTCCGTTTACAACCTGAATATGAATACAAGTGTTTCCGTTTACAACCCGAATATGAATACAAGTGTTTCCGTTTACAACCCGAATATGAATACAAGTGTTTCCGTTTACAACCCGAATATGAATACAAGTGTTTCCGTTTACAACCCGAATATGAATACAAGTGTTTCCGTTTACAACCTAAATATAAATACAAGTGTTTCCGTTTACATACCCGAATATGAATACAAGTGTTTCCGTTTACAACCCGAATATGAATACAAGTGTTTCCGTTTACAACCCGAATATGAATACAAGTGTTTCCGTTTACAACCCGAATATGAATACAAGTGTTTCCGTTTACAACCCGAATATGAATACAAGTGTTTCCGTTTACAACCCGAATATGAATACTAAGAATGAGGTCATCAGTGGCTTATGTGTAGCTCGAGAATTCATGTTTTACGTTAGCAAGGATTACTCACTTCTTCGCCATTCGATATAGTGTGATTTTAAGACATGAGAGTTGCCGTGAAAATATCTGTCGGACATGTCAGGTAGCCTTGTTTTATTTACAGTTTAACAGGCTTTAATCTTCAAAATCTAGCGAACCCTTAACTCAAGGTTGAGTACTTGGCACGATCGTATTTCGACTAATAAGATAAATTAAAATGGACGAATGTTATAGTTATGTAAGTTCCCACGTTCGATTCATGCATGGCGGTTAAGGGAAAACGAAATCCATTTTCCGTTTTGAAAAATAACAACACATTTTGGCCAGACAGTGGCCTTGGCTTAATATTTCCCTTCACAAAAACGCACCTTAGCACAGGTATGGCGACTACAAGACTATTTCCCATTGTGAGCAAACTTCACAGGCCGATTCATCGATATTTAAGTACACTTCATGTGAAATACTTTGGTTGTTATACTTTGCAAGTATTCTACTTACAAATTGGACAGATAAACAAAACACGGCAAGTGGATATGTTACAGACTGTGATAAGGTCATTTTTTGGATTTGAGGATAGCAATATGTATACATCTTTAACCAAATGAAGTCAATGTCGCATACACATGACCACGCACATAAAACGCGGTCGCCAGGTATCCAAGTATGCGACTATTTACCCAGTGCAGCAAATCAGCTTTTTTGGTCACATTTGTAATACATTTGTAATACATTTGTAATACATTTGTAATATATTTGTAATACATTTGTAATATATTTGTAATACAGTTGTAATACATTTGTAATACATTTGTAATGTTTAACCCTACATTAAAAAAGACTAATACACTAATGGTCAGTCATAATATAAAATGTGTTCACCGTGTGTCACCGCACAATATTCTTCGTCAATCGAACAACAATTTCGACACTTTAAAATTATATCAAAAAATTAGTATTCGTAAACTCCAACGGAAAATTAAATTGGCCCAGAATAATTCACACGTGATGAAAGTTTTAAAAATGCTGGCTATTTTATTTTGCATAAACAGAATTATAATATTTCTTTTCAAAACTACGTGAATCTGAGTCATTGAGTAATGAACGCATCTAATGGAAATGTAGTAATGATTTACGGCGTAGGGTGCGCGTAAAAGTCGGGGAACGTGCACAACAGTGGCGGATCCATCAAAATGTATTGGGGGGCCAAGCTTCGCTTAAGATATACAGAGCGAAAATTGCAGAGAAGCTATGCGTAATCCAGATGATATGAATCGTCATGCCTCTGGATCCGCCACTGGTGCACAAACGAGAACGATATTTCATTTTGTACCCGCTTTGGTCACATCTTCGTCAGGAAAACGAATTCGCCTCAAATCTAGTCTCCAAGACAACATTTCAAACGTCGCCCCTCTGTTACAGTCTTATTTTTGCAGTAGTTTGTCTGAATAGAATGACATCATGAATAATTAATCACATTACGTAATGCTTAGTGACGTCAGGCTTATGAGTGCATTTCCGTAGTACTGAATGATCGATCACGTATGAGGCGGAAAGTATACTTAATTTTATTTTCAGCTGAGTTGGATTATCTTAAAGTATACACTAGGAATTGACTTCTTATTGACAAAAAAATATGCATTAGTCACATTACACGATTTGTTTACCGAAACAAAAAATATTACTTGCGTTACGCGCGTTCGGATGTGTCGGAGAGGGCGCTATAAGTTGACCAATGCTTGCGTCATGCAATGTACATGTAATTTGTTGATGATAAACTATAATCTGTTTTACCCATTTTTACCCCAAACAACAGTTGGAGGAGTACCCACCCAACCACGCACAAATGTTGGTACAACAATGTCACAAACAAAAATAGTCATCGAATCAACACAATGATGAGAGTTTTTTCCCCATTGACCTTTGACCGCGGCTAAAAGTTTGAATTTCTGAGTAAGTTTCAAGCGATTAGTTGTGAAAACAGTGACACTGCACCAGAAAGCTGATTAAACCAAAGGTCTGTAATACTATAGGCATAGCATTACCACCATTAAAGACGTTAACGACTGATTTAGCGACTATTCCATGAGCTGAAAATACTCTTCTTGTTATTTACGCATTGGTGCGTGTTTTTCTTTTCTCCTGGTCTCCCAATTAGTAGATTGGTGGATGCACATCAATCCACTTGATGATCGACCTCAATCAATCAGCCTGATCACGTCACAGCGAAAAAAAATCACATTTGATGTAGCATTAGCTTTGAATTTACATGAAAAAAAATGGTTTATATAAGTGTACGACCCCCCCCCCCTTGCAGTGGGTGTGGCGATTTTTCTACACCGTCGGACTGTCGAGTAGTTTGCCGCCGATGCCTCTTATGCCGGTCGCTGATAGTCGGCTATACGTTACTTTGTGTATTAAGTGGCCAGGCCAGTAACTATATCTTACTTCGAGTTTAACACACAAAAAACAACGTATAATTAAAAGTATTGGGTTACTTGCAACAGACTGTACGATCTTTTTTGCCATTCACATTTATTAGACGGCAACTTTTTTTTTGGCTCTCGTACAAGCTCGCTTCCGCCAGTAACACACGCGTGGGTTGGATACAAACTTTAGGGCTGCGACATAGAAGAACATATACGCAAGTGACCGAAGGATGGGGATATACAGGAATATGATATAGGTTATATTAGAATTTCGAAGTCAAGAAAGCTTATACTTGGTTAGAGAGAGAGAGCTGCCAGGCAAGGTGAGTTTCGTTCATGCTCGGCACCATTCACTACAGAAGATCTTAGTCATCATTTAGTCTAATGGCAACGTTGGTAGAAATTACGGTGAAAACGTAAGAAAAGTGCTTTCATTTGCCCTGATTTAAGGCGCTAATTATTGAATTGTGTGAACAGATTGGGGTCATAACGCCAATTTAGTTTTTGGTTTTCAGAACAGCCGCCACACACGCCATTGGCTGAATTGGGCTTCTTTTAAAGTGTTTGCGTCAGGTTAACCTGATCGTACTTGTATTAATAGTAAAAGTAATTGGTCGAAAGCGATATGATCTCGGGGGGCTGTAGCGTGCGGCACTATAATAATAATTGAACGGT
Organism: Saccoglossus kowalevskii; assembly: GCF_978046115.1. Taxonomy (NCBI): domain Eukaryota; kingdom Metazoa; phylum Hemichordata; class Enteropneusta; family Harrimaniidae; genus Saccoglossus; species Saccoglossus kowalevskii. The sequence continues at coordinate 22,935,206 of NC_140643.1, read as the reverse complement.
AGTTTTCTAGGGTTTGAGCTTCTCCCATTCGGCCTGTTTCTCCGTTATATTTGTTTATCCACCTCAACGCATTGAAGTTTCCGAAATGTCGATTTCGTGGGCTGGGTTACTTGGATAATTCTGCGTGTTCTGTGTAACCTCAATGTTTTGAATGATATAATGTAAGCAGATAGCAGGCATTTGCTTCGTATTGTATATTTAGCATCACAGGTCCTGTGGAGCTATTTTTATTTTTAAAAAAATAATAAAATTAAGTTACCTTTTTATTTGGTATGCAAAACGATACTTCAGATCCACGCGCGCTATAGACATTCGTGTACAGTGCCGATGTTAAATCATGGCACTTAAGTTTAATATCCATTAGAGAACTATTAGCAAGTTCCGTCCGTTAGTATTTCTTGCTTAAAGTACGATGTCGTCATATTAAAAACAGTAAATATACTAACTGTTATTGCGATGCTTTGACTTGGTGGAATTTCGATGAAGGAGGAAATCCCTTAACTGTAAAGTTGTTTTTAAAATCCTAGTTAAGTGGTGGGAAAGTACTGGAAGCAGTGATATGGGTTTCGAATTCGAAGGAAGGATGCCAACCCGTAAAGCTAACAAGCCAGGTGCGCTTGTGTAAAGTTACTGGACGTCAAACTTGGGTCACGGATCATATGTCCTCCACGGAGGGGAGTGGGACGGTTCGATGCGATATACTTGTTGACTGACCTCACTTTTTTTCAATCTGTTTCTTGTCAGCGCTATTTTTGGGGATTTGTTTTAAGCTCCCGTTTTGTTTTCGTCATTGCTTAATTAAATGGGAGTAGATTCGGTTTTTAACAAGCTTGGTGGCGGGCTGATTGACAATTAAAAGTGACACACTGCGTATGTATGTTTATTATTGAGATGTTTTTGTTGTCTAAGTAATTATTTTGTCCACTGTTTAAAAGGTTATTTTCATCGGATTTTTTAACGCACTCCTCTAAAAAGATTACGAATTCTGTTGTAATAGCGTGTATTCAGTGGTTGACCTATCATACGCGCCACTGGGCATTAATTCGTCTTGTGGACCGCTTTCTTAAAGGTTTAGATTTAAACATGTTTATGGTTTCCATCGGATGTTGTTGTTTCAAGGTACATTTCGAGTTCCAATCAAAGTCTCTTTGTTCGGGTGAAATTAAGGAGAACTTGTAACTATTCTATTATTACAGTTGTTCCGGTTCTTACCATCAAAAATGTCTTCCGATCTATCCTATTTGTTTTCACTGGATCTCGTTCTGTCCATAGCCTGTATGTGCATCTGTACAAGATTACGGTCAGTTTTAGTGTTCAGTTCACTGTTCCATTTCGCTGTCTATTTCATTCACTGGTTTGATAGGTGTCCGTTTCTGGGTTGTTTGTGTTCATTTGGTTCGTTTACATTTCACGCACCGTTGCCGAAATGACAGTTAGGGATTCCTTTCAATAAACAACTCTTACTGCCCACTAAATAAACTTATTTTGACGTACTTACTATTTGCTGTTTCAAAAAAATGATGTCACCGTGTCCTAATGTAGGTTCCCATCATCATCATCATCATCATCATCATCATCATCATCATCATCATCATCATCATCATCCATGCTCATCATATACTGTCGTTAATATTATTAACGAATCAACATGTCAAAGTCGTATTAATTTGTCCGTAAAACAGACAGATCGTAACACTTATAGGGTATACTTACTAATAGTCATTCAAGTACGACAACTTAGAGTAGATATCAACTCATATATACATATATCATATGTACAGTAATACACATTAAGTAATCGAAATCGATATAAACGCATACAAAGTAAATATGCATTTATTGTCAGTTGGTATGATAACGTTCATCGATTCAATCCCATAATACCACATCAAGACAGCAATATACCATTGTCATTATGTTCACTCTTCCGCATCCCTGGTGTTAATCTAAGGCTTTCTCCAAAATCATAATCTAGTCCACTCCCAATTATGGTAACTGGAGAACGACGAATTTCAACCATACGCTTAATGTTAAAATGATGTATGACTGGTCAAAGGTTGCGTTCAAAGTAAACATATAAAATATCATTGATCGGTGAATTACTGACATCATGCTGATAGGCTGCAACCTGCATCCTTATTATACTCTAAAATGCGGGGGAGGGTAAAATATGAAATAAGAACTCAAATCTATCTATAACGCGATATTGTTTTCGTTACATGCATTCGTGTGTCACTCTTCGCGTTGCATTGGTTGATTAAGGCTGAGTTTCCTTCGTTTTACAAACGAGGCTAATAGTAACAAAACTTAGACGATGTTTTATTTTTGTTCCTCGTGGGGAAACCTCCACGTTAGCTGCAACAACCATATGTAGGTGGTCTATTTCAATTATTCAAATCCAACTAGTTTAAACTCGTGCGGTGTCTACATTTTAATGGGACATTTCGGACGTATGAAGATATTTCGCAAATCTCGATTCCGTGTAATTTCTCTTCCTCGTCTTTTCCCTTCCGGGTTGACTGCGGACTTTATTTAACAGCGACACGGTGAGTTGAACGCACTGGTATATATACACAATTTTTAAAGCCGCTCCCTACTTCGATCGACCGCATCACGAAGTACTTTCAAACGCCGTTCACCAGTGATGAAGGAAATGGTTTATTCCACCAATACCGTGGCTCCGGTGACGTGAGTCAAGTAGTCAGTAACAAAAAATTCGGAGACATAGTCGAGTGGAGTGGGAAACCTATACTTGTTTCGGGACCACACAAACGCCAAGATAGTTGTCATATTTTTTTTTTATGATTGGTTCTTTGTATGCAAATCCACAAAAGGTGAGTCGTACCCGTGACGCAACGCCCCTGCTACAATCTGACACCGTCATTTGGTTTGCTGGGCCCGAAATCACCAAGTTTAGAATAATAATCCATCTTGTAATCGGAATTTTAAGCCGTGGTTAGTACAATAGTGTAATATTGGTCCCTTCATTTAATCGTTTCCCAGTATTTTATTAGCCCCAGTGTTTTGAGTGTCGCACGTGTTACTTTTGTCCTGGAGTTAAAATGCGTTACATTACTGGCTGGCGTGACCTTTGAAACCCCAGCATTGTGCCTGCTAAAACCCGCCTTGTAAAATACTTTTTTAGCAAGAGAACACCCCTTTTCGTTACCGTGGAAACCGCACTCAATGATTTAGTCGATAGAAGATGCCCCCATTTTTTTTAATATCCAACGTGTGCAACTGGTTGTAGCGTAATTTGGTACTGTATTGTGCGGCGTTTTAGGGGTGTACGTGTCTGCGCCCTGCCCATTCTATCGGTACTCCTATGGGACGACAGTGATCAATAGAGCCTTGTAGCCAGTGATTGCTTGAGACCCCGGGCAGTCAAGAAGTCACTTCGGTATTCAGGGTGATTAAGACGCGTAGTTTTGTTCGTGTTGTTGCTGTTGACCCTTCCCTCTGTGGGTGTAAAATCGAGCGTGTGTACTTGACTTTTGTCATTGTATTGCTCTAAATAGCCATCTACAACAATGTACTTCATTGCCTCATTTGGAGCGACGAATTGGTCGAGCGGTGAAGTTCATTCACGTTAGCGTTTACAGTGCTTTACGATAAGTGGGCTGTAGAAACAAACCCCAGTGTGTTGTCGAATACATCGATATTTTCAAGAAGGGTGTTAGCTGACTCGGTGACTGGGACATACTATTCATTGCGTTTCACCTAGACTAGTGTTCGGATTTTGTAAGACGTTAGGTAGGTATGGCTAGGTAGCCTATTAAACCACTTACCCACACGCTCTACCATCGCACATTCAGTGCGAGTAAACATTTCCGTTTCTATACATACAACTTCGTTAAGTTTTTTTTTTCTATTTCTGACCACAAGTTAGCTGGTAAGTCAATAACTCCACTGACCTTGTTCATTACCTTGATGTACAAGCTGGCTTTAAGCCGTTTCTGACCATGGTCATTTATTTTCAGAAGTAACAGACGAGACCTTGTGTCCTGACACTCGTGATTTATCAAGTTTAGGGAGTTTAGGGAAGATAGACCGTTTCTCATCATTTGTCGATTGTCGACCCAAGAGTTGGCGAGGAAACTTCAAGGTAAGCTGCCTGTTTTGTAGCACAGATCACTGGAATGACTTATTGGTGTTCAGTATGGTCAACATACCTGATCGATTGTATTTTATTATTTATTTATTTATTTTGAAAAAAAGTCAAAAAACAGGGCACTGTGATAAAAGTGTGTATTTCAGTAATATATACAACATACGCACTGAGTATGCAAAATACCATCCCGACACTTTTAAATAGAAAAAAACGGGAACACTGTTCCACACGATTTGTAAAAAGATATACAGTTTGGACTCCAACAATCTGTTTGTTCATGTGTATTCTTGCTTAACAATACAAGCAAACCCGAAACTCAACCGGTAAAACAGTACATGTTAACACAGTGTCATATTGCAAGATGTCGCTTGCAGTAGTGTGAGATGTCGGTTGCGGGATCAACACAACGTAAACGCATCTAAAGCACGATTGAGTTTCCGAAATTATGGAATAGTTATTTCAGCTACAAACTACACAGAAACTGCGGCGGTGAATCGGGGTAAGGGTGTATGGGGCGAGGCAGGGGTCATTTTGGGACCATGCTACCGCCACGGGCAAGGATACATTTTACTAATGTAACAGATTTAATACTGATACGTCCCCGGGCGCTGTGCAGTCGTTCAAAGAGTAAACTAAATTATCATTTCAAGCGAATATTATCTGAGAGCGACCAATTCATTTGATATCGCCAAAAAACAGGCAAATCGACACACGTGTGTGAAACAACAGTTTATATACACTGGTGAATTTACTGAAACCTGTGAGACATTCTGAAAGTTTTGTGCAGTTGTCCGAGTTGCGGTGACGCCCCCGCCTTTGCGGTGACGCCGTATACGATGACACTTTCCAATGTAACATAGGGACTCCATTCAACTGACCATTCCCACACGGCAAATGTAGCTATTTGTTATCTTCGGCTCTCTTTTGTATTGAACTGAAAACAATATTTTCTTGCTAAGAATGGCAAGTTGGCATACTCGAGAACCGCACATTGTGCTCCCAAGTGACCGCTTATCCGGGCCTTTCAGGATATTGACTTGTCGGTATGGCAACACATTTAAAAGTAAACTTCACATCCATCACAAAGAGACGCAAGTTACACAATTCGGACAGGAGAGCAAACGAACACACTGACAACTTAGTACTCATGGTTGGTGACTATGTCAGAAAGAGTACGTGTCGATTTGCCAGCGAAGACCCCCCCCCCTACTAAGCCAACTATGGTTGCAGTCAAAGCGGCAAAAGCAGCAAATAATCCTTAATAGCACCGCCTGAGATGAAACACCAACTGAAACATGGAGTTTTTTATTTGTCCTCGAATCGACTTTTCAGATATAATTGGGTTTTGTTGCTTAATGAACCATATCGCAGTGGCAGGGATAGGGACAATATTACCTGAGTCGACTTGAAGCGGAAACTACACTAGTGCTGCTATTCGGTCATGGGAATAGGGACACATTGTATACACAGCTTACAACTGAGACACCGCCAAAGGGGGACACCTTCGAACACTAAACACGCCTCAGGTTTGCCTTCAAACATAAAACACGCCTATTCTACTCCAGCTCACCTCACGAAGTCACCATACACCAAGAGCTGCTCCATTTTATCAATATATTCATCATGTATCAATTGAAATATTTTATGTCCATCTTAGCTGTGATTTCAAATTTAAACAAAGCACTGTCGCCCGCCAATTAGAATATGATGTTAAGCATTCAATTTGAGCTCAATCCAAAACACGCCACACAAAAATCTCCAGTCTAAATATTAGTCGCACCTAATTTCAAAAACACGCTACACGTCAATCACAAGCAACTTAATACACATGAACATCAATTTGTTTCACGATCTGATTCAAGGTGGCTGAATGGCGGTCATTTTTGTATTGAAAAATCATCAAAATCATTTCTCGGCTGTTTACAGACGGACATTTTTAGCACTTTGATGTACGCCATTTGTTTTGTTTTTCAGATCAGATTCAAAATGGCTGACTGGCGGCCATTTTTTTCTAATGAATGTGGTTCTAGTGCCATATCTCTGAATCTCTGACATTCTTTGACTGATTACGTTTAAATTTTAAATATTCATTATGCATCATCTCATAGATATACAGATATATTGGTTTGACAATCCGATCCAAAATGGGCGAATGGTGGCCATTTTTGTGCTACTAAATCATTTAAAATCAAACATTTCTGGCATTCCGGCCGGGTACCGGATCTCGATCGTATATGAATGGACTTCGTTCAAGCTTGGTATATACAAAAGACATCACGAGTCCCTCCTGCACGTCATTTTGTTTTTCAGTTCAGATTCATAATGGCTTATTGGTGGCTATTTTGTTTTAGTCTGACATGCTTCGACTGATGCCCAAATTTTATACATTGTATATTCATTATACATCATGTCATAGAAATACAGATATATTGGTTCGACGATCTGTTTCAATCTCAATCCAATTTTTACCCCTTGTTAACATATGCCAAAGATCATTCTGAATAATAATTGCACCATATTCCCAAATCACGCCATACAACAATCTCAACCAAATTACACCTCTTGTGATCAGTCTGAATAATAATTGCACCATACACGTATATCACAACACGCCCCATACCAATCTCAACCCAATTTACACCCCTTGTTAACATATACCAAAGATCAATCTGAATACTAATTGCACCATACATGTACTATTCCAAAACACACCATATACTAATCTCAACTCAATTTACACCTTTGTTAACATAGGCCCCAGGTCAATCTGAATAATAATTGCACCATACATGTACTATTTCAAAACATACCCTGTACCAATCTCAACCCAATTTACACCCTTGTTAACATAGGCCACATGCCAATCAGAATAATACTTGCACCATACATGTACTATTTCAAAACATACCCTGTACCAATCTCAACCCAATTTACACACTTGTTAACATAGGCCTAGGTCAATCTGAATAATAATTGCACCATACATGTACTATTTCAAAACATACCCTGTACCAATCTCAACCAAATTACACCTCTTGTGAACATATGCCAAACACCAATCTGAATAACAATTGCACTATATTCCCAATTCACACCATATACCACTCTCAATCCAATTTACACCCTTGTTAACATAGGCCCAGATCAATCTGAATAATAATTGCACCATACATGTACTATTTCAAAAACATACCCTGTACCAATCTCAACCCAATTTACACCCTTGTTAACATAGGCCCTAGGTCAATCTGAATAATAATTGTACCATACATGTACTATTTCAAAACATACCCTGTACCAATCTCAACCCAATCTGAATAATAATTGCACCATACATGTACTATTTCAAAACATACCCTGTACCAATCTCAACCCAATTTGCACCCCTTGTTAACATATACCAAAGATCAATCTGAATAATAATTGCACCATACATGTATTTCAAAACACACCCATACCAATCTCAACCCAATTTAGACCACTTGTTAACATATACCAAAGATCACTCTGAATAATAATTGCACCATACATTTATTTCAAAACACACCCATACCAATCTCAACCCAATTCACACCCCTTGTTAACGTAGTCCAAAGATCGATCTGAATAATTTGCACTATATTCAAAAACACATCATAATTCAATGTCAACCAAATTACACCTCTTGTGAACATATGCCAAAGACCAATCTGAATAATAATTGCACTATATTCCCAAATCACACCATATACCACTCTCAACCAAATTACACCTCTTGTGATCAGTCTGAATAATAATTGCACCATACATGTACTATTTCAAAACATAACCTGTACCAATCTCAACCCCATTTACACCCTTGTTAACATAGGCCACAGGCCAATCTGAATAATAATTGCACCATACATGTACTATTTCAAAACATACCCTGTACCAATCTCAACCAAATCTGAATAATAATTGCACCATACATGTACTATTCCAAAACACACCATATACCAATCTCAACCCAATTTACACACTTGTTAACATAGGCCCCAAGTCAATCTAAATAATAATTGCACCATACATGTACTATTTCAAAACATACCCTGTACCAATCTCAACCCAATTTACAACCTTGTTAACATAGGCCACAGGCCAATCTGAATAATAATTGAACCATACATGTATTCCAAAACACACCATATATCAACCTCAACCCAATTTACACCCTTGTTAACATGGGGCCCAGGTCAATCTGAATAATAATTGCACCGTACATTTATTTCAAAACACACCCATACTAATCTCAACCCAATTTACACCCCTTGTTAACGTAGTCCAAAGATCGATCTGAATAATTTGCACTATATTCAAAAACACATCATAAATCAATGTCAACCAAATTACACCTCTTGTGAACATATGCCAAAGACCAATCTGAATAATAATTGCACTATATTCGCAAATCACACCATATACCACTCTCAACCAAATTACACCTCTTGTGATCAGTCTGAATAATATTTGCACCATACATGTACTATTTCAAAACATACCATGTACCAATCTCAACCCAATTTACACCCTTGTTAACATAGGCCACAGGCCAATTTGAATAATAATTTCACCATACATGTACTATTTCAAAACATACCCTGTACCAATCTCAACCCCATTTACACCCTTGTTAACATAGGCCACAGGCCAATCTGAATAATAATTGCACCATACATGTACTATTTCAAAACATACCCTGTACCAATCTCAACCAAATCTGAATAATAATTGCACCATACATGTACTATTCCAAAACCCACCATATACCAATCTCAACCCAATTTACACACTTGTTAACATAGGCCCCAAGTCAATCTAAATAATAATTGCACCATACATGTACTATTTCAAAACATACCCTGTACCAATCTCAACCCAATTTACACCCTTGTTAACATGGGGCCCAGGTCAATCTGAATAATAATTGCACCGTACATGTACTATTGCAAAACATACCCTGTACCAATCTCAACCCCATTTACACCCTTGTTAACATAGGCCACATGCCAATCTGAATAATAATTGCACCATACATGTACTATTTCAAAACATACCCTGTACCAATCTCAACCCAATTTACACCCTTGTTAACATAGGGCCCAGGTCAATCTGAATAATAATTGCACCATACATGTATTCCAAAGCACACCATATACCAATCTCAACCCAATTTACACCCTTGTTAACATAGGGCCCAGGTCAATCTGAATAATAATTGCACCATACATGTACTATTTCAAAACATACCTTGTACCAATCTCAACCCAATTTACACCCTTGTTAACATAGGGCCCAGGTCAATCTGAATAATAATTGCACCATACATGTATTCCAAAACACACCATATACCAATCTCAACCCAATTTACACCCTTGTTAACATAGGGCCCAGGTCAATCTGAATAATAATTGCACCATACATGTACTATTTCAAAACATACCCTGTACCAATCTCAACCCAATTTACACCCTTGTTAACATAGGGCCCAGGTCAATCTGAATAATAATTGCACCATACATGTATTCCAAAACACACCATATACCAATCTCAACCCAATTTACACCCTTGTTAACATAGGCCCCACGTCAATCTGAATAATAATTGCACCATACATGTACTATTTCAAAACATACCCTGTACCAATCTCAACCCAATTTACACCCTTGTTAACATAGGCCACAGACCAATCTGAATAATAATTGCACCATACATGTACTATTTCAAAACATGCCCTATACCAATCTCAACCCAATTCACACCCCTTGTTAACGTAGTCCAAAGATCGATGTGAATAATTTGCACTATATTCAAAAACGCACCATACATCAATCTCAACCAAATTACACCTCTTGTGAACATGTGCCAAAGATCAGTCTGAATAATAATTGCACCATGCATGTACTATTTCAAAACATACCCTGTACCAATCTCAACCCAATTTACACCCTTGTTAACATAGGCCACAGGCCAATCTGAATAATAATTGCACCATACATGTACCTTTTCAAAACATGCCCTGTACCAATCTCAACCCACTTCACACCCCTTGTTAACGTAGTCCAAAGATCGATGTGAATAATTTGCACTATATTCAAAAACGCACCATACATCAATCTCAACCAAATTACACCTCTTGTGAACATGTGCCAAAGATCAGTCTGAATAATAATTGCACCATACATGTACTATTTCAAAACATACCCAGTACCAATCTCAACCCAATTTACACCCTTGTTAACATAGGCCACAGGCCAATCTGAATAATAATTGCACCATACATGTACTATTTCAAAACATGCCCTGTACCAATCTCAACCCAATTCACACCCCTTGTTAACGTAGTTCAAAGATCGATGTGAATAATTTGCACTATATTCAAAAACGCACCATACATCAATCTCAACCAAATTACACCTCTTGTGAACATGTGCCAAAGATCAGTCTGAATAATAATTGCACCATACATGTACTATTTCAAAACATACCCTGTACCAATCTCAACCCAATTTACACCCTTGTTAACATAGGCCACAGGCCAATCTGAATAATAATTGCACCATACATGTACTATTTCAAAACATGCCCTGTACCAATCTCAACCCAATTCACATCCCTTGTTAACGTGGTCCAAAGATCGATGTGAATAACTTGCACTATATTCAAAAACGCACCATACATCAATCTCAACCAAATTACACCTCTTGTGAACATGTGCCAATGGTCAATCTGAATAATAATTGCACTATATTGCCAAACACACCATATACCACTCTCAATCCAATTACACCTCTTGTTAGCACTTACCATAGACAATCAGATTTATTTATTTATTCATCACTTGTATGGATTGTCTCATAACGTATGTGAACTATGATGAACCATCAAAAAAATCAACAAACATAATGAACCACTCTTCAATTGTCCTAGAAGACATTGAGTTAATAACAACCTTTTTTGTCTTCAATTTACAAGGCTTTAATAGGATGTTAAATCGCTAAATTGCCGCCGGCGAATATTGATTATTTTCGTGGTCGAGGGGTGCAATTTGCTCATAGACAATTTCGATACAGAAATTACAAAAAATATCGAGATGCCATAGAACATAATTTGAAGAAGGCGATAGAGGGCGTGATTTTGGCCCTGAAGCGTTTACATGGTCGGGCCATGTCAGGGCCTAGTCCTATCAGTGCTTAACCTCGGCTCAAGCTGGTTCAAGACTAACGCGTTTACATAGCGATTTTTGCTCCGATAAAATGCTGTCGCGTAAACGAGGTATATGTTTTCGGGGGATATCGTCTGTAGGATTGTATCCTTGTGCGCGGCAATTGTACCCACATATTGTATCCGTATATTGCACTTCTGCCCACGAGCCATCTAGATAAAAAGTCGGGGTGTCATGTCAATTTAGAGACCGTCACTTTCTTGTGACCTTTATATAATAATAGAAGCAATGCCCAGGTGGGTTTTCACTCCAAACTCAATAGCAAAACGACCTTGTTTTTTAATCTACCAAGGAATTTAATGTCAGTGGTCGCTTTTCGTACCTTGTCACGTTTAAAGTGTGGCGCTTTTCGTACCTTGTCACGTTTAAAGTGTGGTTATAAATATTCATGAGTTTACTAAGCAATAGAACGTCACCCAGCTGCGATGACTGCAATATGTAAATAAATACCATGTGAACAATGGAATCAAAGCCCGAAACACGTGTACATATTAAACCAGCACAATCAGTTGAACGTGATTGGCCAGTACAAACTCCAGGTGCACTCGACGTGTTGTAAACTGGATTACACCCGGGCTTTAGCCTGGAATCCATTCATTTAGAGTGTCCTTTCCAGCGCTCTCCAACGGCCTGGTTAATTTGTTGTCGTCACTGATTGGCTGTCTCCATATCTTCAGTACATTACCATGGAAACACGCATGCGCAGACTGACCCCCCGTGCGTACGGTCCACCCACAGTCCTCCGGACCGATTCACTCGACGTCCATTATTCTTAGATTTTCACGATAATAGACGGTATCTAGTCTACTCAGGCTTGCGTACCTCTTGCGTGTCGCTCAATATCTGGAAATTAAGACACTTTGTTACCATTTTGGCGATATCCCTGCAACTTACGTGTCGCTATCTTGCTTAAAGAATGAATGCGAGCTTCAGAATGTCAGGAGTGGTATTGATGGAGCGGAGAAGAACAATATAATAAGACAAATGATAGATGTTAAGAAATGTCAAGAATGCTACGGTCCAATCAACTCCTTAATGATGTACCCCGTTTAAGTTTAACTGGCAAACTTTTGTTGAGTGCCAACGTCTCTCCTACTTGGCAATGTGGCGATAGTTTCATAAGCCATTTATTTTGCCGCTGAAAAAAAAAGTTTCAATGTGGAAGCTGTGTAGACTCGAAATAGTAAAACACGTCCGTCATTGTATCCGAGCTAGTCTGGGTTCCAAACAATGCACCCATTGGATTCGGTCCTGTGGGTTTGTGAGAAAACCCCGGTCATTGTCATACAAGGTACCACACACACACATACTAAATTCCGCAATTAAATACCGTATAATAAGGGTCGTCGTAAACTTTTAATGTATCTCCATGAACTCGGCTCACATCAATACAAATTGCTCAGTGCAAGGAATGGAATACACTTCCACTCCACCTCGCCATAAATGTATTAAAATAAAATATATATTGTTGAAGATTTGCGTTGTAAGAAGACACGTGCGATATTTAAGCCCCAGTGGCAAAGTCTCGGCATCGTTCTAGAAAATAAACACCTTGTTTAGCCATGGTATTGTAATCAGCTCTACGATATGACTATAGATGTTTATGCTGCAGAATAGCTTTCACCGTATGGCGGAGCTTATGATCGATATTTTATTTACGTCAACAAGAGGCCTACAAATGTGTACACTGCCATACTTGTCCCGATTGTGCCCTCGTATAAAAGATCACGGATTGGTTTACACGAACTTGATGTTTGTTTTTTGTCGGCGGACACACTGCTAGTATTCTCGTGATGACAACCCGTGTGTCGGTGCATGATACTGAATGCTTAACATCCGTCGTATTTTTTTTAAATCTCAGTAAAACGGTTTCCTACATATTATGCGGTTGCTGCCAAATGGGAAAACATCGATCCGAGTCGAAACAACGCCCCCTAGTGGTAAATGTTGGTTTTGATCTTGGTTGGTCAGAACGTACTCATCGGATCACTCATTGGCGAATAAACTACTTACTAGTATACACACGTTTGTAGTGAGTAGTTCTCCGCCAGTGAAATTTAGCACGGGAATATTTTCATTGATCACAATCCTTCTTTTCGTAGAAAGACCAACTGTGAAGCCAAAACCAATGCAACACAGTTTGTCCTGTGTTCACTGGTCATTCTATAGCTGTGTCAACAGCACGAACATGCTATGTACGTGCTGCTACCCGCTTGTTATCCCCCCCCTCAGAGAGGTACGTGAGCGTCCTCGCCAATGAATACACGCGTGTTCCACGCATCCCTGTGTCATGTTTGAGCGATGGTCCATCCGGCTCTAATCTGACTCACAGCTTTGGTTTTTATGCGCATATCATTTCCAGCTTACAATCGAGTGTACGTGGTGACTCGTAGCTTAAGCAGATATTCTTACCCCCGTATTTATTCACAAATCTTACCCGCGTTGTGTCATGCGCTCTATACCTCTTAATACGTCCGTGCTTGTTTTAACATTTCATGATGTCATCACAGAGATAGAGCTTATAGAAGAAATGTGTATGTGTACATGGATGCAGGCTTATATTACCGGCTCTATATGTATATATCACGTGTTACGCTGCAATGCAAAACAGTAGGCGCAATAACGGATACACGCAGAAAGATATATCGCTGTTCCTTAATATACGGTTACCCGTATAATAATATCGCAATTACCGTAAACGGACAGGCTCTGAAACAACGGCTCCGCCATTCCCGCCCATAATGTCCCGCGAATTTCGCGATATATAGAAAATCCGTAATGTGTCACTTAATGGGCTGGTATAACCATATCGAACAAATAATGGCAATCTTCAAAATAATTACTTAAGCAATTTTCACAATTTCCACCCCTGTATTTCAACAAGGTCCGTTTTGCATGAACATATTCAATGCCATTATCGGACACGTTTCTGGAGTTCTAGACATTGTGCGGGCCTTATTCAACGCTAATTATTGGTAACTGGGAAAAGCTCTGAAGTTTCATACGAAATCCTTTTTTTTCATTTGCAAAATACATGTATGTAACACTATATGGAAAAGCGTGAGATCATCACGATTTTTCAGTAGAGGTGAGTTAAATATAGTTGAATAATATAGAATCCTACGAGTATGCCCCATAACATATTAGTTATAAAGTGTACGTATTCCATGAATAAAAATAAAACGTATGGAGAGGTTCATCCTCTGATAACGTTTCGGTAGCATTTGAGTGGTTTACGGCATGAACATAATTAGAGTTGTTGGCACATAGCCCAGATGACATTTAAGTAACGTTTTCTGAGGACGCACATTAACATTATCAATGTGTTATCTTATACAAATTTAATCATTTTCTTGTCGTATAATGTGAAGTAGTGATTTGCACGACATTATTGAGCTTTCACTGACGTCACGTGATAACAAAAACAACGCCAGAGCCCCAGTGTCGAAGTCTCACACTGCCACCCGGCCTCAGACTGCCACCCTTGTTGAAATAATGGTTTTACCCAGTTCATTCGTTCATTCTCGCAATGTACGATGAGACACATGGTTTTATCATCTCTCTTGGTAGATGTATGTTTGGTTTGCATGATAAAACCCATTTTTTAAAAATATTTATGATCCCCTTTGTTGCTTAGTGCGCCCCTCCCTCCGCTGCCTCATTTCAAGTGGAAAGACCCTCATTGTACAGAGCTTATTAATTTCCCCGGATTTAATTCGTCAAGGTTGAACTTTTCAATATTAGATTTCGAATTTATGCAAAATGCACTGAAATCTCAATATACAATTGCAGCTAGTCGCAATGCATGATACCTTTCTAAAAGAATAACGTAAACGTATATATAAAATACCAAACAAGGAGAAAATAATATATACATCGAAAGCTCCAATGGTGCCGGCGCGATTGCCGCTTCTGCCCCTCTAAAGACCTCGGGCTCACTGTATTTAATCGCCCTGCATAATAATGGAATATTCCAATATAATTGCGCTTGTGTCGCTGTTCTAAACTTAATTTTCGTAAATATGCCCTTAAACTAGACAAATGGGAATGGTGGCAGTAGTTTCTATAACACACGGAGGTGATAGCAATTTATTGCATGCCAAGTTCAAGTTATGGGCCATAAATCACACTAAAAAACGGGAACACTAAAATAAAAACAACAAACGAGTTTTACCGGCAGTCAAAAAGAAAGTTCTGAAAGAAATACAAATCAATCTCCACAGTAAGCTGGCTTACGAATTTAGACATGTTCTCTCATAATAGCATGCTGGAATATAGTCAGTTTTTGGTTACAAACTCCGCGTGACGATGTAATCCCGTCACTAGCGTGGGAAATTCCGTGCCATTACGTACCTGTCATTAAATACAATATATATATGCACGAATTATCATGAAATAAAATTCTGGTTATGACGCGGAAAGGTTGGCTTATACGGTGCCCTCGTGTTGAGCGCAGAGCGCTAATATGAGAATTTTGTCAGACGATAACCCCTAGAGGGCGATCTAATACCAGCGTCCCTGGGGTCATCATTAAACCTACACATGCAACCGAAATGCGCTGCGCGGGAGATCGATGGTTGGTGATATGCCAACTAACGCTGTATCTGGCAATACGATAATTTACGATTCTGTGTGAAAAAATGCCGAAATTAGACAAATTACTGGATGGACTCACCGCGGTGCTTGCCAACTATGGTGACGTTACTCGATATTCGCAGCCCCGTAAGCATCATTAAGAAACGACAGATATATTTCGTTGACAGCCAGGCATTCACGAAAGGTCCTTTCTTTTAATAATGGAGACCTTTACCGCAAAGATGAAGCTACTCTTGTTTCATTTCAAAGCGCGCGGATGCACGAAGGAAAAGCACGTTTCTGAAACATTTTCATGGCGTATTTCGTTTTGAAATTCCCCTTTGCCATAAACATGCCAGTGTTATCTCGCGTTATCTCCGCGACCGACTAAGAAATGGATCACTTATCAGGCAGTGCAATAAAAGGGCTATATTTCCCCCTTCTCCTAATATGTCATTGTCGCCGATAACGTTACGCCCGGTATTATTGGGTTCTCACATGTTCGCATAATGACAGAAAAGTGGAGGCTGCAATCTCTCTGGGATAACAATACGGACCTGGATGCAGTCTCCGGGGAAACCGTCGAAAAACGGATGAGTCTCTTCTCTCGGGAGACCACGTTTTTACTCGTAATTTCTATGAATGCTCCTTTCGTCGGTAAAATTAGACGGCTCTCATTTGCTGGGGTGTTCGTGTGTACTCAGTAATGGAAATATACTGAGTACCTCGTTGCTGGCAGCCATATATTCCATCGCCTGGGTCGCTGGTGGAGTTTTAAGCTAGTGAGATAAAATTGACGAGGTCGGCCCCTTTTAAATCAAGAGCCCGAGCTAAATAATGTATATACACTGTTCTTATACACATATAGATTACCTATAGATGGCAGCTAGTCCCAGTTTTGAATTAAATATAACCAAAAATAAATAAAAAAGGTATTGTGCCGCATGTCGTGGCTGAATACACATTGTATTTTAAGACTATTATTACTGAAACTATTATTTCAAATCGACATAAATTGGTGCACAATGAGTAAAATTGTATATTATAAGAGAACATTGAAAACGATAGATCCACTCAGAATGGCATTCACGATTATTAGATTTGAACTTAATATCATTGTTAAAAATGACTACATAGAAGAAAGGCGAAAATAGGTATTTTTTCACGGCTTGATTCAAGTTCTAGTCAATACGTGAGAAATCTCAAAATTTGTCAAATGATAGAAGGGAAAATATTTAATAAATGTTCGCATCCGAAACTGTCAAAACAAGAATATAAATGATGATGAAAATATACATTACAGCCAGCAGGTTCTTTAAACAGTGGTAGTAGGTAAGATAAGATAAATAAAGCGTCTCCGAAACGCCCGTAAGGCCTACGGGGAAATATGCAAAAAGATATCTGATATAATGGAGGAACGAGCGTGGCTTGGGGATACATATAACTAGATATAGGTAAGATGAATTTTGATAAGAATCTTGGATTTAATTATTGTTATTATGGTTGAGAAACGTTTAAACAAGCCCGATGAATATTAATTCATTTTAAAATAGTTATATATGTAAACTATTACATTTAGAAATTCAATATTTCCAACGCAATCCTCCTATCCCCGCCGCCATCCTCACCAACACCCGCCATCGGGGCAGCTTCATCCTTATCATGAACCACATCGGTTTATTTTTTTCTCGAAAAAAATGTCTATTTAACATATACAACAATGTTTCACATGTTTTTGTGATTGGTGTTCATGATATCATGTCGTTCAGTGTAATCTGACATTTCGTGAAAATGTCTCAATGTATGATAACGATGTGCGCATGCGTCTACTTCAGTAAGAGCCATTCCGCCGATACTGTTCGACATTGGCGACCCTGTCCGTGCGGCGTTATTAACAAGACAGGCACGACTACGAAACGACGCAGAAAACAACCACGGAAGCGTAATGGATATAGAAGACTTTCAAACCAACTTCATCCGTTATTACCAAAAACCAAAACATTTTCTTCAGCAAACGTGTTCTATTTTATGTTCACGGGCCGCACTGAGCCGAGCGCATTCCGGCTGGGTCGTTCACCCAATTTTTCACCCATGAGATGATATTTTTAAAAGTGCAGTCTCAATAGAAGCAATAACCTTTCACAAATCTCTGAAAATAAAACATGTACACTGTTGCGTTTAACAGTTATAAACAGTACCATTGGTGAATCGGCAAATGAACATGATTAACATGCTATATTTTTATGCTTTTTACTATTCGTCTACATTCAAAACATATTCTGAGCATGCGCAATGACAAGCAGTATGCAATCTCTAATTCAAGGCAGTGGACGGCGAAACTAAAATACAGCAATGTACTATTAACAATGTCTCGTGTTTGTTTTGATAGATATGTTACTATGGCGACAAAACATAACATACCAAGATGTGCCGTAAAATGTGTTTCTGTGGTGATTACATCATAGTAGTGTTACCCTCTCTTTTAAGGATTGGAAAATGGATATTGGGTCCATGACACAAACAAGAAGTTTGAGGACTGGGTCTTGCAACATACACGAAATATACACGTAATATCCGTGTGCTATGTACTAGTACTTGTATATTTTCTAATGAAAGAGCTCTACAAATGTAGGAAAATGCAATTCACAGTTTTGTTATATCACTTTTCATCACTATTGTTGTAAACCGTTTTACATGAACTAATTCATGCTCTCACTTTTTCACACCAGTGGATATGACGTCACACTTTACCCACAATCCTTTTTGCTAGAAAATCAAGATGGTGAACTAAATAACACTTTAAAGTTGAATATCTAGATAATGAAAACTGATATATTGCATAGCATTCTCCTACATTTGTGGAGCTTTTCGGTATGGAAGCATTAGGTTGTTTTCCCGTGAATTTAATTAGTATAAATATTATTTGATAATAGGGCCAATCAATACGAACACCGTGAGCACGAAATTAGAACTCACAGAGTTTGATCGCCGGTTGTGTTGGACTTCACTGTCCAAGTTGCATAAATACTGTTGTTGATGTGCCCATAAAAACTGGCATGTCGAATAAGAATATTTCTAGTAAAGAGTAATATTGAGTGGAGATTTATTAAAAAAAAAACGCATTCGAGTTGACTTTTTTCTTAATATCATTGGATACGTGTGCCTCCCAGAATTCAAACAGATACACTTTTAGCAGGTGCGATACATTTAAACCTGTTGATGTCTGGAAATGGGTTGGCATTCACTAAAGCAATGTTCTAGGTGACCAGAATTACTTGACCTCAGACAATCTTAAAATTTATGATCGTAGGTCGGCCATAATTCCTCCCGTCCAATGCATAGATTGGATATTTAAGACGACTAGTGTTTTCTTCTTCATTTGGCAGTGTGCCAATTTGTCCTCCTGCGTCATTGCAGGTCGTATTTTATTTATTTTTCGTTGATACGTGCGATTTGCTGTCATATACTCGTCTACAACGATCCTCAGCTTCGACTTCGACTTCCAAAATCACATCAAATGTAGGTCGGCTTTATTTTATTGACTTCCAGTTGAAAAACAGATTTTCACAACCGTTTAACCCCTGTGCGCATGCTCAATGCTACTCGACACACTCTGGCTCACGATTATTCATGTGGAACTCATATTAGTAGGTGGAATCATTTGATTGGCCAATACTCGTAGAAAGCATCTTTTGATTGGTCAGTATTAGTAGGAAACATCCTTTGATTGGTCGATGTTAGTAGGAAACATCCTTTGATTGGTCGATGTTAGTGGGAAACATCCTTTGATTGTCCAATATTAGTGGGAAACATCCTTTAATTGGTCAAACAGGGACTACTATTGCCTATGGTTGCACGTTTTATTCAAACAAGAAATGTTGAAAATAAAAAGATTAACACACAAATGTTTTTCGAACGCGAGCGTCCTTAGCCACTACCTAGTCTTAGTTTGTCATCTACTTCAGAGACGGGTGAAATGACAGGAAACCTCGTCAGTAATTACTATTTGTTGCTGACAGTTAATCACACAGACAGACAGACTCATGTGTGCTCGACACGAGGTTTTTTTTCCAACTGGGAATTTCAACGGCGTTATTTACACACGATAATATAAAGCATGTGCTGAGAGACAATGGATGGGACTTTTGAGTTCGTTGTTCCGGTGTGGGTAAATCAAAGTGGCGACAAAGTACTGGCGAGGCATTCTCGCCCGCCAGAGTACTAGTATTTTCCGCCACACACCAAACGTGTGGTAAAAATCATGTGCCTCAAAGAGGGCGGAATTTACGACCTTGTGTCAAAGAGGCGGTCGAATGCATCGTACAGTCACTCATCTGTATGGCCAACCCCCGGCCTCGTGCGTTGTACGTGTTCGGGTCGCCAAAAAAAAATTGGAATCTGTAAGAAAGCGAATACTGCTCGTTCAGCGGGTGAGATATGAGCATAGCATTCCCCGCTAGGATTGATAAATGGTGCTCTTGTTTATCGAGTATCAAGTATCAGTTAGGGTCAAGTCAAAACGCTGACAGCGACCCGACCGCGCCACAGCTTATGGTTTTCTCAAACACAAGCCCAGAATGGTGTACACAAGCAAATCTGAGCTGAAATACACGCTCACAGGAAGTATCGCGCTCTCTGGTGGTGTGGATGTCAGCTACGGTTCTTCATATGGGCTAATTTTCCAGCAAGAATTTGCAGTTGGAGCAGAAAATTGTGTTCGGCCGTTTTGGTATGTGATGGCATTAAGCCAACAAAAACGAGTTGAAATCTGTGAATATTCAACTTCGTGACGAATTGTGACAAATAATTGATGCCATTTCCAAAATAATACATACAGTAAACCATGGCGAAACGGTGAAATCAGAATTATACAAATTAAAAGTGGACGTATACTAGTACGTGAAATAATGTTGTTTTTCACTGCAATACGACATTTATTTACATTTCCGTGAAGCCATGTTAGATGCAGACGCTTAACGGTCTATTTAGAGTAGAAGTTTGTCATATAAAGGATAACATGCAAATCTACTGCCCTGGGGTAAAACGGCAGACATCGCCGTTATCATTCACTCATATACGATAACTTCAAAAAGGCATTGGAAATAAAAAAAGTGTTAAATGAAGCTGATAAACTAAAGTACGTTTGGTTCCAAGGCTTCCAGACAAAATTCTGGAAATGACCTCTATGTGACACAAATGAACTGCCAACTCTGTATCGGGGCAGATGGATGAAGATTGCTACTCCAGCTGTCACCCCCTGGGTGACCCTCCATCATGTAACCTTCCGACAGAAGTCTGTGTACTTATGACTATGTTGTCATGGTTACCGGTCAAGTGATGGCTCGTACTCGGCGTGAACATGCCATCAGCGTGATGCAGGACACCTTGTTTTAAATTTATGACAAAGGTGACTTGGCAGCACCACGTGACAAATAGCAGGGAAACTGCGTTCACTAGTAACAGTGGTAACATCGCCCAAAACAGTGCAGGATAACAAGAGTGTAAAACATCGCACCGCGGCTAACGGTTTTCATTGACCACTGAAACGCAGGGAAACCCGGTCACGAAAATAAACGACACAAGTCCATTAAAAAAGAACAAAAACACAAAAAACGCAATACAAAACATTTGTCGTCTTTCATTGGCAATTCTCTCTGATAGATAATACACGAGTTGCCTAATTTGCAGTCTCTAACAGAGGTGAATTGATCCCGGCATCCCACTACATACCCCGACACGCTCCAGAACTATTGGCTATCCCCTCATTTGATTTCATGAAAAAAATGTTCGACTATTCACCCGGCCCTTGCAGCTGCTGCCACTCAGTCGCAGCCGGGCAACGATTTTTTTTATAAATCCAAAAACATTTTTTTTGTATTCAAATTAAAAAAAAATGATTCTACCCACATTCAGGCAAACTGATGTCTCGCATAGCTTCGGTGTGTTGGGTAATTATTATATTTGATAAGTAACCGACAAAATAAAGTCTTGTGTTGGGCTTTAAATATACGAGGCAGTCACGGTGAATTTAAACCATGGCATTTATAAGGTGACAGGCGACAAACAAAACACCAACAGTTGATTTATATTCGTGAAAAGTAGTGCAAAGTTATTCCAGCTAGCCCTCGTATATCTACAACATAGCAGCGAAGGATGGACGACTTTTTGAAACCCCATATGGGATGGGATGAGATCACATATTGCAAGTTGTACTAATGTACTTGATCCAACGAAGAAATAAAAAGGGCTTTTGTCGCACAGAAGTGCTATAACTGCTAAACCAATGACGTTGCTTCTTTTACTGTGGCGAATATTACATTATTTAGCGAAGTGGGAAGCCTTCCAGTACACGCAGAGAATGGCTGATTTCCTATACATTTCGTTAAAACGACAGAAAGCCTCATTGCCCGCGGGGTATCAATGCATCAATGACTCCATATATCTCCACAAACAAACCCTGCCAAACGTTTGTTCGTTCTTTGTCTTTTAACATTATATTTTTACGACTCGCCTGGTGTATTTTGTATTTCTTTCAAGTCGCCCTTTCGCTGGAACATGCTGTCCACCACTGAAGGGCTAGAGGGAATTGAAACTCGTGCTCACGACGCGCCAAAATACGATAAATTTACTAAATCGTGGAACAATATCAACAGATGCAGTTGAGGAACTGAATCATATATTGAACTCGAAACATTATCGATTTAAAAAGTAAAAAAAAAAAAATAGGAAAAATAATTCCTCGTAAATAAAATAGTTTCTTCACAAACAACGAACACAACAATAAATCTCCTAACTTAAATGTACTACATGTTTTTCCCAGCTTATAAAACAGCGGACTTTAGTTAGGATAAGGCCAATACAATTTTATACTCTCACAGAAAACTAATAACAGAGTTTACTTTTCAAGGCACTCCATAATGTGCGTGCACTGAACCCGGGCGTTCCGCTGTCACTCGGTGTGAAAAATATGCAGTTGACCTTAAAAAATAGACAGCATGCATAAAAAACTGGTCTATGCATTTCTTGTTTTAAATCGATAGTATACGACTTGTGAAGTTCGCTATTGTTTCCCAACGAAATAATTTCTATATTGGGTATCGACAAAGCGATTTAAAAGAAAACGCACATATGGCGTTTAGTTGTCGCACTCGGGTCAAGATAAAGTTTACAATGATATATTTTTATGCTATTCAGTCGAAGCGAATTCCAGCTTAACACGGTACAATTGGACACTAACAAAACAGAGTAACCAAATACAGGGACACTGAAAGAAGGTGGGGGTAACACTACACCCCAAGTTGGCAGAACAAGAGGGGAAAAAGTAACAAAACAGACTTTTTTGTCAAGCATTTGTTTGTGGTATTATTTTTCCCAATCTTTTCTTCTAAAAATATTATATTGAAAAAGGTAAAAATTACAAGAAATTGAGTACATGATTAATTTCTCTTCCATGCTATATGAAGCAAACAATTCTTTATACACATTTATAAAGAGGTAGCTGGCATTTAACAAAATCGTGAACTTTGTACACATTTAACCAAAAAAAAAACAATTTTCATTGTAATGTTGAATGACCACAGTATAACCATGTTCTAGTATATTTGGCAGTTATATAGGTCTTTGGTTTGATAATGATATATATCTATATATATATATATATATATATATATATACTTCTACAGAATAAAACGTGCTACCAGTATCAAATACTGAACCAAAAAAAAATCTCCAATTTACAATTAGATTAAAAATTAGCATATAGTGAATATTGGTACGCTGTGGTCTGAATAAAAACCAGACGTTTCTTCTGTTTTTCCATATAAAAAAATCCTTTGAAAATACTTCTATAAAAAAAATCACAAGTCTCTTGAACTGCCTCTACGATTATTAAACGCAGATTTTAGCAGACTTTAAGTCGGCTAGCTCGCGGCTCGATTTTAGAACCTATTCGAAGATATTCCCATGGTCTCTGTGTATATTCGCCATATTGGCAGAGTTGTTTAGCATTGTTCGCTGTGAATTCGTGGTCAGAATTCAATGAAGCAAAGAAAATATCTTTCTCTTCCGCCCTCTCTTCGTCTACTATTTACTTCCCTTATAAACTCAACATAACCATGTTTTGTTTTTATGGCTACGTTGTCTGTGGGGTTTGGGCCCACGCTTACTATATAAGGTATTGTAGGTCCATGTCTATACATTACTTCAGTCAGAACTGACATGGTAGATACACCGAGCCGAGTCAGCGCGTACTCATTCTAGTCCAAGGTCACTCACTAATTTGCATATACATGGTAGGGCTTTTTTCGTCGTCTCCCGTGTTCAAATGTTTGGTATAGGAGTATATTTACCGGCTATGTCTGAACCAAAACGATCTGTAAAATGTGGGAGAACAGAGAATGTGGCCTTTTTGTTGGCTTGAGTTATTACATTTTTGTACACGGCTGTAGAAACACGTTGGTCTAGTACATCATTATCGCCATTGCTATAGCCGTTAGTCGAGCACACTGGTGCTATTCATAGAATGGCCCCGGCATGGCACTTCAGTGTACAGCAGAGCCCACATTGCGAATCGTCGCCATTGTATCCCGCGTGGATGTGTGATTTGTATGGATTCGTATTCTCAAAACCGGTGACACCTCTTTACCCGAACGCACACAAACATGGCAATGTGTGTTTTTTCCCGTTCAATCCTGGGTTTCACTTGACGCGGTTTTTTGACTGTACAGGCGAAATGCTTTTTTATCACCGAAATAATTACCCAGAAGTCTGTGAGCCGACATCGCTTCCAAACACGGTCTCACCTCTTATGCCAAAGTCCAAGATTTAGCACACTTAAGCACGGTAGTTGCATGATTTTCTCCAGACCGACAGTTGTAATCTTTGTACAGCCATACAAGTCAATGCAAGATAGTTTCCTCAGGTTGGTGGCGATTAGTCCAAGTCCCTCGTCGGTGATTCGACTACACTGTCCAATATTCAAAGTTTTCAAATCTCTCAACGTTCTCACCAACCTCGCCATGCCGTCATCAGTGATTGGGCACGAACTAAGACTAATGCTCATCAGACTGTACATTCCTTGAGCAATGTGTGTCAGCGAGGCATCGCCAACCTTATCACAAAAACTAACGTCCAGTGTCCGCAGATACGCCCCACCTTCCGCTAAATGGGCAATGCCGATGTCGCTGATATTGTCACAACTACGTAAATTCAACTCCTTTAGGCTAGGCATTCTGCTCAGATGCACCATGCCAGAATCGGTGATTCCCCCGCAAAAACTTAAATTTAGGCTTTCCAGTTTGACAAGTCCTCTGGCTGCGTTGAGCAAGGCAAGGTCTGTCAGTTTCTGACAATCCTGTAGCACCAAATGTTGTAGGAACAGCGTTCCACCAGCGTCGTTTTTCGTCAGACCCGCCAGATGAGCGATCCCCGAATCCGACACATGTCGACAGCTTCGTAAATTTAGGTATCTGAGTTTTGTGAGCCCCCAAGCGATCAGCAGCAGTCCAGTGTTTGTAATGTTACAACAGCCACCCAGATCTAAATGTTCCAAGTTTCGCAAATACTGCGCGATTCGACCAAGACTACTGTCCGTTATCTGCTTACATAGGCTTAGGTTCAATACCGTAAGGCTGGGCATTTCACGTACAAAAGCGTGTGCCAAGCCAACATCAGTCAAATTATAACAGCCACTCAGATTGAGACTCTGTAAGTTGTGCATACCTTGTACCACGGAGCTTAAACTACGTTTCAGACTCAGTATCTGCACACGCCTTATACCACGATTCACTAAACTGGGAAACAAAGACGGATTCGCCCGCCGTAAATGCAGCTTGGCCTCCACTCCCTTCCACACGGATCGGTGATATGCCGCGTCTCGCCATTTCCGACACACTTGGGCAGCTCGTCCTTTGTCTTGAACGTTCAAGTAGCTGAATATCATGGCCAGTATTTCAGGGAACAGACAAGCAATGTTCAACTCGCCCGGCATTTTGGCCAAGCCCTCCTTGTTGGTAGTCTTTTTTTTTTCGACTACCAGTAAGCCTCGATCGAGTGCAGTGAACTGGCGGCTGAATGCTTGTGTGATTTGAAAGTCACGTGATAAGCTTTCAATGTTTGACCATGTGATCGGAATGCGCGTGTGTGATTGGACAGTGTGTCAATCAACTTCATTAGTTACGCGTTCGAATAGCTTAATTTCGACTCCCCGCTGTTTTGCCATTTATATTCATGGCTTCAGCGCTTCTCTTCATACTGTCATGTTTTGATGTATTGCCAGGTCCATTTCTTTGCGTGCGAGGGCAGCGTAGAGCAGTTAGAAGAAAGAAAAATCAGTCGAACCGCGACATGGAAATAGTTTCCGCCTCCATTCTATGCATTCATTTGACGTGCTCAAGTTGACAACGTGGAGCGGCGGGCATGTTGTATAAATGAAAACGTGTGGTGTGAATGGTAATCATGGCAGGAAACAAAACTCGAACACGAGTCGTAACGTGGCCACCACTGAATGGAAACTATATCTTGCGGTTTCTTCTTTAATTTCAAATACCATATATTGGCGTACGAAAACGTACCCCGCTCACGGTAACCGGAGCCTGCACGAATGGACAACACGGCCTGCTACGTATTCAGACAGCTACCGCCGTGTAATATGTGACACAACGACACAGCACTCTGGAAACCTTATAACAATTGCATAGTATTAATCAAATCTCAGACCATTTTTAGTGTTCTGAGATCAAATCAAATTGATAAAGGGGTACAATTGTCATTACTTTCCGTGGTCACTATTTTATAGCAAATATATAACATTATAACAACATAGCCACTCTTTTGACAATTTTCAAAACATGCAAAACATATCAACTGAACGCACTGGGTTATGGGTGAAATCATATCCAGACATTCTCGAACTTGAACTTGAAACTGAATCTTGTAAAATACCACTACTCACGGCGCATTGCACAATCTTTCTCTCGAATCCCAGTGATCATATTCCCCGTCTGATATGATGTGCGTCGCGACAGGAAGTGGAGAAAATAAATATTCAATTCACGCGAAAGTTCGTACCATTATTTTATTTTTATATTTGCATTAAGTGATTCGCGCATCGAGCAAAATATCACGAACCAGGAAATCTTTCTTCGTAAAACGCGTCCGATATACGATAAACCCCGTAGGGAATTTGTGTACTACTATTGTTAATTTCTAGTTGGAGGGAAACTACCAGTATATTGACAGACAGTTCGACAGCTCCTTTGGGCAGAGCGGAGGTAAAAAAAAATAATAATAAAGTTTGAGGCGTAGCGTAGCAGAATTCCCCCTATCGGGAGTAGCGGCTATTGTCAATTTCGATTCACAAGAACCAGTTGTACGGCCCCACTAACAACGGTCAATTCACTGAATCGAAACGGATCGGAGAATAGGATGACCTCGCAATTTATAATTGCTATATCTGTATTTGACTGAAGACGAAACTTATAGGCATGAAAACAGCTCTTGGTCGTCGTGGGACAAACTATCCCTGTGATATATGCGACATTTTGGAGTACGAATAAATTCGCTGTGGGTAATTATTCGTCATGTGACTAATATTCCAATAGTTCGATACTAGTTTCCGGCACGGCACGGCTGTTTCCCACATTATGGTCCAATATATGACCACCAATCTATTACATTATTTCCGCGGTAGTAATGATTTTTTAAATCATATTTTCCAAATTGCATTCAGTTTCAAGCTAAATTCAGAACATTACCAGCTTCGCACACAAATAGTTAGGCGAACAAACCATGAGACGAGTGAAATAGGAAATCAGTGATGCGTAACGAACTACAATGAATGGACAGTCATTGAATCAACCACTGCATAGAAAACGTCTGTATGTCTGCCCTCTAAACCAGACTATGCTTTTTTATACACGCTATGTGGATTTTATCGTTTGTTAAACGTCTTCAGGTGATCACTGCCTTCTCTGCGGGCACCGGGCATGATTATCATCTTTTGGATGGTCGCCTGGTAACGCAATATGCAAATGAAAATATCGAAACAGATGGTGCATGAATACTAATTTGATCACAGAAAGGTAATCTTCTTAGACCCGAGAAATTTTATAACCGTTGCCGTTGACAACGTGTTGGGAGAGTTTTATTTCCATCGTTGCTCCCTGACAGATATCAGAGGAAATGCGCCTTCCAATTGTCACATGACAAATCCCTACTAAATCTTTAATATTAGGCAAAATGACCTATCAATCACATATTGTGAAGTAGTTGACAGAAGGTCACCGTGTTGCTATTGACGACCATCGAAGCATGGAAGTTTAGGGCAGAATGGGGAAAAAAAAGAAAAAGAAAAAAACGATCGAAAGCCTGAAATGATATACAGTATTTGGGAAGATAATGTCGAAAATCGTCAACACAGTTGTGTCGTCATTTCCGATTCTGCCTGACAGCTGTCTGAATGTTATTTTCGAGTGGAGTCTTTTTAGCAACCGTATTTTGTATCACTCGCAATATATATATATATATACACTAGTATATTGCATCTGTAACGTAAACACATCACATCTCCACTCTCCCCGCACCTTTTTCGTGCTCGGGAATAATATGTTTAGTACATGTAGTAATTATTTTTTGGGGGAACATTTTTTTATTCTATGAACATGCGAATGAAGTACGATAGCAGTAATTGTACTGACTTTTCTCTGTTGCTTGTTGTACTAGAAACATGTGAGTGGAGTAACACCGCCAGTTCGCGTTCACTCGGCCAATTTCATTCATTAATTTCAGGAAAAAAATAATCACACAACTGAAGCGAGGCAGTGTGTGTGACTGGCATATATTTGAAAACGAACGCAAGAGGGCGTTGTAGCAGTTCGTATCAGCAAAGCGACTTACACGATGGCCAAACGATTGTTGGCGATCCGCTCCGCTAGGATTGCCCTTATAATCACTTTTGTCGTTTTGTGTGTGTGTGTGTCTGTGTGTGTACATTTCCAGTGTTCACTATTATTTCTTCTGTGATTTTTTTGATTTGGCCGATTTCGTTCAAACTTGGCAAGTAGGTCACACCTTAACCCTAGTTATAAGGAAAAATCTGAAAAATTGTTTTGGCCCACCGTTGCCATAGCAACAGCCAAAAAACTGATTTTTGGATAGCTTCGTGCCAAATGTATCTCCTCCTACAAATTTGGGATAAAACACTTCAGACATAGCTCATTCTACTCAGCTTGAGTGTGGGCACAAAGTTACCATTTGAATTTTTGATATCTGTTTTCATTACCGAGAAATTTGACCCTAAAGTTGGGGTAACTTTTCACCAGCAACGGCTTTTAACTCTTCTGTGATTGTTTCGGCTCGCCGGTTTTGTTCATACTTCACAGGTAGGTCGTGCCGTCACTAACTGGAAAACAATCCTGGCCCACCATTGCCATTGCAACATCCAAAAACTGATTTTTGAATACTTTCGCCCCAAATGTATTACCTCCTACCAGTTTTATCGGTGTCGCTGGGTGTATATGATAAAGGGAAGTTGTGCAACCAAATTTGCCGAGTTCGCAGTTTTTCGCCAATAAAAAAATAACTAAGGCAACAACTCACGGTTTTTCAGCATTTTTGTAATAAAGACATTATTCCCCATCAATAATCCGCCCAAAACAGGGACATTTCTACTAATTCTTGTGTTTTTTCGACGTTTTTCGAAAAACCTGCGATTAGGCTGTGAAAGTAGAACATTCCGGAGGGGGCGAAATGGAAGAGCCATATTTAAGGCGTAAAAATAGAACGCGTATTTTGACCTCTATGCGGTCGTCGCCAAAGAGCCCCGCGTCCATCGCCTGGCAATGCTCTTCCGTTTCACCAGTTGCGTTTTTTTGGCTAAAATTTGGGCAGTACTGTCAGTCACGAAAATTGATGAATAAATTAATACACATAAAATATGAATCACGGGCTAATTCAATGGTCACCGAACACTCCACTGTGGCAAGATAGTAGGTACTGTATATTTGACCCAGATTTGACAAGCGTGGTACAGTTTTTTGCGCGTGTCCGTAATAACGCCCACAAAGGATTGTGGGACAGAGTCCTTTATTTGCTGGCATTCTTGACTTTTGACTAAAGTTCTTTTTTATATTTTAGAGTAAATGCTTTTGATATGCTCTTAGGTTTCTTAATATCTGTCTGAAATTCTGGACTGTGGTCATATTTTTCGATTAGGAGTTGTATATTTAAATAACTCACCGTGACTAATGTTTTGCATTATGAAGTATATTTTTATGAAGGTCAACACACTGTACATTAGGTAAATATTTACCATATCGTTATTTCATTATTTCGCTTTCCAGCATTTACAGGAAACGCTTCATTCTAGAAAATGCTATCGCAAAACTGTTGGAAATAATAAATGTAACAGCAGAATACGTCCTAGCACAGTCACTCGACTAGGAGAGTGATTGTGGTCCTAGTAATAAACTAAGTGACTTCCAAAAACTGAATGGTGTTTGCGAACTTCGTATTAGTTATAAACCGACGTTAGCTTCACGTTTATGTCACACCATGGAAACAGCCAAAAACATGGTGCTTGTTTTTGAGCGGAGCGGATCGCCAACCAGCCTACCGGCTTGTGTCATTATTCGTTATTCGAATTAATACACCCGAAAATAAGAAAATAATTGATATCATTGCACAGCCGATTGCACTTTTCAGTAAAAATCCATATACACATTATTAGGGGTGTTCGAATATTTTATATGTTTATTCATTATCTTATTTATCAGTCTGAATATAGTAGTAGTAATCGCTCTTCTCGGATCATGACTTCACGTCGTGAAGAAGCTGTATTGTTCACGTTGGCGGATGTGGTCCTCATACTTAGAATCAAAGACGGTGAATACACCTTTAGCAAACATGGATTTAAAAAAAACACATGACAAACGAGACAGGTCCGTCACTTGCCGTCGGAATAGTCCCATCACCGCCCACTTTCACGCTCATCGTCACCCCCATTAGTGCCCACGAGTTGTAGTCATGCCCCACCCCCATTTATTACTCACTTCACGTTAGTTCGGGTAAGTAATTTTTCGCCTAGAACACATAGGTCTTTGTTTTTAAGGGTTCTATATTGCGGCATGGTGGGACTTACGGCAAACACAAGTCTTATACAAGAGATCTCGCGGGACATGGTAGACGCAGATGTGATCTCTCTCAGCCTGTATCTAAAAATCGTTAACCTAGTTTGAAACGTACACTGAAAGCGACAGTGTGATACGACGTAAGCATGCCATCCCGTTCCCCGTGGCCATACTGTTGATGTTGGAATAATCAACGGGCTCATATAAAACATATTTGTCGTGCTGCTGACTAATTAAGAGGGAAAACGGGTAATGCATTTTGCACGAATAATGTAATCATGTGATAAACAACAACAATAACAACAACAACAATAAGAAGAACAGTGAACCAAGTTTGGAGAGGCCAGGTTATCCTTAAGTGAACTCAAATACTGTAACTCAAAAATCAGAATTGCGACCCGCTTGTCTTTGTGGTAAAGATAGGAAGTTCGTTTATTTGCACGGGAGCATACGGAACTGACAGTTTTTAAATCTCCTTTGACTGGATGTCGTATTCCCAAAACTGAATGCCACGAGCCTAGCATGTGGAGAGTATGCACTTTTTTTTTGTTCGCCGACCACATGACTCGAACCCCAAATCTCTTGTGCTGGGCGGAACTGCTAACCATTAAACCACTCATCGTCAGAAATGCCCCCGTAAATGGACGAGTTTCTACTGAAAAGCGCGTATTTCAAGTAGCCGTATCACAAAACTATTCAATCACTTGCACTGTGTCAACAGACACTCGAACCCGTGCACTGCAGTTTATGGGTCACATCTGACCACAGCAATAAAAGTCTATTCGTGAATTAAAATACCAAGAAAATTATTGCTTCTAGTCGACATGATAACTTATATAAAGTTTGGGGTCACTAGCCTGTTTTTCGAGATAATTATGGTTGAACGTGATTTTAGTGAGCGGCAGTCTTGCGCTCATTATGTTCATTTTAAAACGCCTTTACCCATTGGTTCCTGTGGTGAAGATATAACTGGTGACACCGGGTGAACTTATGATATATCTAGACTGATGGAGTACTTTTTGTTATCCGAATTATTTAGAAAATATGAATGACTAAGGGGCCCATATCGCATTGCCCTATGATGCGAGAACACGTTGCAGCTTCCATGTATTATAGGTCAAACTATTACAATCGATAATCCCTTTTTAATATTCTTATTTTTGTTCCGCGTGGTACCAGTGTACTAATTCTGTAATCTGGGTTTAATAAACACCCGCATTTTTTCCAAAACAAAGTCGGCCAACCACCGTGTCACTTTCTCTTTTAACATCCCGTAATAGTCTCTCCGTCATAAATATAAACGGTGTTTACAAAAAAGCGTCTACCCGTGAGCCTTTGCGTTTTAGCGTCGTTGTTATCGTGGCTGGTACCCAGTGTCATTTGCGAATGGCAAGAGTGGGGTGCAGGTAACTAGTAATCGCCATATTGTTCCACTGGGCCGGGATTCCGGCCTAAAGTCATGTTACTAAGTGACATTTGACATTTTGCTTGCTTAGACTTACATATTTGAGATGTTTCTGGCATTTCTCGCTGTTTCTGTGCAAATTTATAACAACGGAAACAGTTTGTTATCCGCCCAACTTTCGAGAGTCAGGTAACCAAGGGAAATACAACAAGCAACGAGAAAGTGACGGACTATTCAGAATGCCGGAACCGTTACTAGTTACCGGCCTCTTGTGGCTTGGTGCGCCATGACACTTGAGGCGGAAAACTCAATTAACGCGCATGCGCTGGTGGCGACCCCCTCCGCTTTAATCTGACAATAATGCCGATGAGTTATAACATAGGTCTATGGTTATAACAAGCAAAGACTCGTAAAATTGCTTGGTTTGTCTTTTTTTCGGTGTTAATATGTTTGAACCTTATTTACTGCGACAAGAGCAAGTTTACAAGCCATGTGATATAACGCATCGTTTTAAAATGCCACTTAAAATTAGCTGACGTACTTTATAAACGAGTACCTGTTTGGACACACAGCGTTAATCGGCGATTGAGGGCGCTCTTGGGTTTCCAGATGAAATTTGTAGCTGATTGGATTTGGCCTGAGCGGAGGTTCATAAAACTTCAACAAACTTCACACTCATATCTTCGTGTGTCAACAAATACATTGTTGTTTGAAATCGACAGTCAGTCGGCAGTTAGATAAAACATTGTGAATACATCAAATACATATTCATAGAAAACATAGCTTTCAAATCAATCAACTTTAACCAAACTACGTTACTGCTATTACTGGTATTATAGTATTACAGTAAATATACTGCATTTCGTACTAGGAGTAATTTTTATACACACACACTCTCCAACACATGCCGATCAAACTAAAAAAAATAGCAGCCAAAATCATAACACTTTTTAGATTTCTATTCCGAATGCAATCGGCATCTGGAATGTCCCGTGTGTTAGTATATGCATTTCTAAGAAAATAGAATGAAATTGACATTTTGCGTGTAGATTCCACTAAAAGCGGGGGAGTCGTCACCTGCGCATGCTTTAGATGGCCATAGCGCGTCATTGTTTACAACAGGCGTCTACCCATGAGCCTTTGCATTTTTAGCGTGTGTTGTTATCATCGCATGGGACTCAATTCCCGCGTGTGAAAGGTGACGACCCTCCCACTTTAACAACATGTATGTAATGTCTCACGAAGTTAAAAAAAAACATTTCATATTTATTATGCTTATACAACAAACTGTAATGAAAGAATATATTTATAATTATTCAAACAACAGTGCTAGACCTGGCTTAAAGCGGGAGGGTCGACACCTACGCATGCGCGGGAATTGAGTCCCAAGCGACGATAACAACACACGCTAAAAACGCAAAGGCTCATGGGTAGACGCTTGTTTGTATGACACGCTATGGCCATCTGACGCATGCGCAGGTCAACTCCCCCCTTTAAATATTTCACGTAATATAATACAACATTGCAGTCATTGTGTTACGAGTAGGATATGGACGTTACATTTGTCATTGCTCGTGTTCACGTTATAGCCCGTTAAAGGACGGTGGCCTGTAATTCGACATGCGTCGTTTTCGCGTAATAATGAACAACTGTTATAAAAATTGACGGGATCTGATTATCGGATCTTATTTTCTGAACTGAACTTGTTTATTAAGAATGTATCGCCATTTATTTCCATGATTACAAGGATGTATGTTTGAGCTTGACGAAGTAACTTACACGCGATTTTGTGTGACTAATTACCATACTGTATAATGTTCTAAATGTTCGAATACTACATTATATGTCCGATTATCGAGACCTTCTGCGAGAGAGTCAAGTTACTAAGATTTCTGCAATATTTATTGATATATTTGACATGCTCGCCAAATGTGAAATTATTTGATAATATTTGTAATTTTAGGAAGTTGTGCTCGAACACTGGGACGCTAAATGCACACGATGAAAACAACAGGGTTATAACACGACTCGGGTCAAGAAGGCTGCGGCGCCAGCACGGCATACTGAATTATGTACAGTAAATAGATTACACGAAAGCTGCTAGAACCCGGATAGATAGAGGGAGATGTTTGGTAATCATTGACCTGAGTAAAAATAGTTTCGGACGCTGGATTTTCGTCAGTGATAGTCAGTAATTTGCATAGATACACGAATTATTCCGACAAGTGGTGTCATTCTACCTATCCAGTCTTAAGCCACTCACTTATTCCCATTAAGTCATCAGATAACCTCCTCTAGTAAGATGTTTATTATGGTTTTCAGATTTTGAACACGCATGCATTGCTCTGATGTGTATTGATGTGTTGGATAATAAACTAGATCATAGTACTCAACAGTAAATCATACAATCTATTCTAGCACGAGTAGAACAAAGTTCGCATCTGTAGAAACGCCACGGTTTTCCCCTCAATAAAACATTGTTACAATGTAATTCATGATTACGTTGGATGAACAGAAGGGGGTGTATTCAATTCTCGAGTTGTGTTATGAATGAACATTCTCTGTATGTTGCGGTTATCATTCTAGCCGAAGTATACTTTTATAAACAGTAAAATCATTACATTGGTATTGGTAAAACTCGCTTGATTTCAAATCCCTTGAAATGAAACTGCGCATGCCCGTATTTTACGACATACAAACAAGAAATTTGTGGATATATAAATTATATTCCATCAAGAACATTATTATTAGTTTTAGTCAATATTTTTCTGTAAAAAAGAAACAGCATCAACGTTGTTTATTCCCACCATTTGAAGATAGAACGGGTGCACCAAAAGAGACACAGCCGTTTTATTCTAAATACAAGATCACGAGGGCCGTTGTCACTTCAGTCTTCTGCGCCAGGCGACCATACCCGATGACCATACGAAACGTCCGTTTATTCCGTAAACTTATAGTTATGATTGCACCGCCCGAAGCATTACCCTCTTTTTCACAGTCTGGATACGCGTATCTTGTCAGCGAATACGATAAACAAAAAATAAGCCATTGAATCATATTGCATTTGTTGAATCTGGCCTCGGGCTCGCTTTCTTCAACGGTTACCTCAGACAACTAATAAAGTTATTAGTTATCCGTTGTCTGAGCTTCAACACACATATCGTGGTACACGTAGGTTTTTTTTCGGGACATTCCTGTACGGAGTGTGGGTAATAATTCAAGAAAGTTTCGATCAGTACACAGCATTCAACAAATAAGGGAATAAATGCCATTACCGGGAACATACTGGAAGTCATTGCTTGCTTTACTGGTCGAGCGCCCTCTATCGTTATGGTATAACGTGTGGTGCATAATATCATACCTCACATCCCCAACATTCACTAGGAACAGAGCGATGATTTAAGCCAGTGTGAAACATCGACATCACGTGGCACACATGATGTTTCATGATGTTTTTTAATATTTTTGTGCCAGTCGACAGTTCCGGACATTGGGTATCACTGTTGTCTCTCCTGACTTTTTTTTTTTTGTATGTGCAAATTGCAAGTGCTAGTGCTGACACATAGTGCATTTTGCCACAGAAGTCATATTCATGTTTGGGACTACATGACAGGGCTGTATGGCCATCTCTTTGTCAAATGACAATTTATAATGCATGTATGTGGACATGAATTACACATCGGGCAAGAAGTGTGCTTCAAATATACTGAAATTAGAGAAATCCACACTAGTGGGCAAAAAAAAAACAAAAAAAAAACACTGCCCAAGGGTCTCCGGTATGCTTTCACTTGCAGTGTGCACGGCAACACATTTTGTCGTCATGACTGTGGCTCAAACGCAACCTGAATGAAATCACCATATTTTGCTACTGTGTGATTGTGACTCATATAAACCCGAGTGCAACCCCGGTTAGTCGTACTTAGCAGAGCAGCCGCTTTGATGAGATCTATTGAAAGTAAACTTCCAAGACCCGTTGGATTCGTTCTACACGCTGCCCCACAAGGTGTACAGGTTATATATTTCGTTACTCTGTAAGGGTGACTCAATTAAACACGAGTGTAATTCGTTGAGGCACTCACGATGCACTGGTGAGGCAACGTATACATTGCTTGGTGCGTTGCTTCACATTGTGAATTTCCTCGCGTAAAACTGATCCTAAAAGGAACTCTTCTGCCAGTCTCCGCGTCACATGTTGCGATACATCAAGATGACAGCTTCCATCAAGGACATTACTCGCAATTGATACAGTCTTAATGGTTTGGTCCACAATTAATGGAGACACTTGTACATACCACACACAGTTCTGACATGTGGTGATTTTGCTCCCATTTTGTTCATCTCATCTTGGCTCCATTCCCACCACCTTACTAAGCCAATATGCTGACAGTATTCAACAGTTATCTCAGGGGACGATGAATTAACCCATTCCGCATCCCATAATTTCACTTTATCATGAGTTAAGACAAAACTTTGTTTACAATAGTACACTATTTTAAGAGTAAGTGGCTGCTGTTGGTCAGCTGAGTGGGACGAGTTGATGGTTGTTACACTCGCAAAATACGGTGCATTAAATATTATCGGAATGACCCCCCTCCCCTCATCATGAGAACACCCCCTCACTATCAAATCGATATCTCTTTCTCACCCTTAAGAATTTTTTTACAGCTTGAATGGGAGGGATGGTAAATATTAAATAAAACGTGTGAATCTGACAAACATTGTGGGCACGTCGATTGTTAAACAAAATGGTGAAGCAAGCGCATGTCTAATAAACCCGATGTTTAACTGAATTCCAAATGTGTTGTTATGAATTATGTTTCAATATATTTCAAATGTTGCCCATGCCAATAAAATTCTGCGAAGGCGTAGGAAACAATTGTGTGTAAGGCCGGTTACTGAAATACATTTTTTTCACCAGCGCGTATTCTGTAGTACTAGTAATCCAGCAACCTGTTGTGTCCGCGAATTAAAACAAGAAAAGACTCCTGTCACCTTCACCAGTGTAAATATTCACTGGGTCGGCAAATCCAACTGCCTCCCCGATTAAAAGACTGTTCTGAATTAAGTTAGTTTTTACAGGTTTTTTTTTCCTTTTGTCGAAACAATCCGATGGTGATTGGTTTTGTGAATAATCGGCGAACAACAGCATCGTAATAGTATGCAAATTGAGTCTTATTTCGAAAGCGTCGGTATCTCGTCATTGTTCAAATTAGTGCTACGGTTTGTTGTGGTATGAATGTAGCAATCGGTGCCGAATGATGTCAAGTATAGTGTCCGCTTACTTAAATCAAGTCACCATGTACGGTACCTGTCGGAGGCATCGCCACAGCCATCGGTCAACTTGTTAGCAGTGAGTGAGCCCAGGTTGGTGAAAAGAGCAGAATTTCAACTGTCAAATACCGTTGGTATTTTCACATTACTGCGATACTATTGGAAGCGTTTAATTTATTGCGGTTTGTTACTTATTCTTTCTACAAAATTTAATTAGGCCATCAGTGTTAAGCCTTCTATGTCTGATTTGGGTTTAGTACGCGGGTGCAATGATAGCTATCTGGCCCATCGTCTTGTTGGTCATATAGAATCATATATGTGGACACAGTCCCTCTGTCATATGGACTATTTGTAACGCGCCATTCAAGGATGAGGTGAAAAACTAAATTGGCTTCCAACTCCGGAAATCCAATTTCCATAGTTATGCGAAAAATACACATACTGACAATTCGGATTTGTTGAGCTGGCTACTTTGCCGTATAAACCCTGGCGGCGCGAAAAAACACTTTCAATTCTTAAGTGTTCACACTTTATATCTATAAACAAAGATATACAGTCTGAAAGGGGAGCTTCAACATCGGTCTCAATGTTACACGGTACCCTTTGTTGTGTTTTTTTTTTTTTTTTTTTTTTTTTTTTTTTGTGTGGCGGGGTGGGGGCGACCTCTACATCAGCAATACATTGCCCCTCCCCTGCCTCCGTAAACTAATTCCACATGACACGCAAGTCTGCGTCCGTCGTTCTAGTTCATAAAAAGAGTACATATACATGAAACGGAGTGCGCGTACTTACATTTTTCCATAAGCATTAGTAATGTATTGAAGTAGAACGATGTAAAATAACCCAAATCCTGTGCAAAGCTAATTGCTTACTTTGCCACTGCCCGGGGCAATCTCAGACAACTCCGATGAAAGCCGTATTTTTTTTCTATAGTTTGGTTGGAAACAAAGATACCTTTTATGGGAGAAACATTCAAGTGTGCACTATACCATAACACGTAGTATTGATACAAGCAGCCGCATATTCATTCTGTTACATTGCAGTACTGTGTTCTATGATATAGCTGTTTTGTATCACCGTAAATCACCCTGTGTATACCGGAGTCCGTTTGAAATATGCGTTTCACGCGCGGCGCCGCGTACCGGGGAGGAAGCGTGGTGGCTATACAGATCGCCGAAACGTCATCACTGGGGGGGAAATGCCGGTGGTATTTTTAGGTTCTAAAGCTTTTCGACATAGGGCGAATGGGTGAGTGAGTGGGTGAGTGAGTGAATGAGTCAGTCAGTCAGTAAAGTGGACAAATCAGCCTTTAGCAGTGATTAGCTACCAAACAATTCACCATAGCTTAGCAACACATGAAATTGTGATCAGGTTTTAATGGCCCACGGAGCGGACCAATCAGGAGGTCCGTCTCAACTTCTTCTAAACACTTCTGCAATACAATGCGATATATTTTCGCTCCCTCCCTGTAGTCCTTAAGCCGCTGTACGCAGGATAATCAATCAGTGGGCGGCGTGCGTGTGTATATACTGTAATACTCGACGACCTATCTCACAACAATTTGTAAAATAACTGCGGATATACAGTACCATTAGTGACCGTCGCCAATTTAACCGAGCTGTTTACGCACACCACGTTGCGTGCTGCATAACTTTAACATTTCGCATATTGGATTATCTTGCAGAAAGTGTCACCGGGAGCTTAAGCTGGCGATTCTTGTTTTGTGACGACGGACCCGTGCGTTCGCCCGAGAAACTGACAGCGGATACAAAGACGATAGTGTTGCGACCACGAAAATGTACAGAATGGCGAGATATATAGAGCT
Source organism: Saccoglossus kowalevskii (assembly GCF_978046115.1). NCBI lineage: Eukaryota > Metazoa > Hemichordata > Enteropneusta > Harrimaniidae > Saccoglossus > Saccoglossus kowalevskii. The sequence goes on along the minus strand of NC_140643.1, from coordinate 22,895,651 downwards.
ATTTTTTCTTATATTCACCTCGGTGCAGAGTCTGAGTCAGGGGCAATCGTGGTGGTAAGTACGCCATTCAGTATTTGGCTAATGAAGTTCGACTTTTCTCAATAAATTCCCCTGTGTGACAACATTAATCATAATTTAATCTCCTCCGCTATCAGCTCGATCATGTCTTATCACTGTGAGAAGCATCGGGACAGCACTCACATTGTCCAAATCCCTTTCTTAACTCGGTGTCTCCGTGAGATCGTTTTAATAACCTCATGTTGTGCGTTCCCTTTATTCTCGCTCCTACAAAGGCTGCTCGGGTTGAAGTCACACGTCTTTCAGACATGGAGCAAAGTTGGAATAATCGGTCCGTCGATCCAGTCGTTGTGTAACCAGCTAGAGGGTCTATCGCAGGGACAGACGAAACTCTGCCATCTCTACCAAGACCATATGTACCCGATAAGCACCGGGGCCAAATCCGGAATCGAAGAGTGCCAGTACCAGTTCAGTGAGCGTCGATGGAACTGCAGTACCGTGGACGGCCAGTCGGTATTTGGTAATGTTATGACTATCGGTAAGTCGGTAGTTAACACACCTCCTTGTCAAGCCTTCATTTGATCAGTAATTCCCATTACACCCGTCTATTTGTATATTATATTGCGTCGATTGAGACCGTGAGAGCTCTCAGGTTTTTCTAACAAACCCATCGCGGGTTAGAATGTTTTTTTTTTATTGTACAGTGTACATTGGTAGCAAACACATCCCACCAACGCAGTATGTGGTGTATCATCCCTATACATATTTAAAACGATATGATCTACTTAGTTAACGGATTGAACCAGCAGACGCCTTGCCGTGAAAATATCCGATAATTTTACGGAATATCTTGGGTGGGCACGTTTTGATCGTAATACGAATATACGTGAATTCACGTCCCCGCGATTTGAAAATTAGACACTGTGACCATCTGACGGACGGTCGTCCATGGTTACTGTGCAAGTACAAGTTCATCGCGTCAGTGGATCGGATTTCAGCAAATGAAAAAATACTGTACAAACTGCCTAATCCGCCGATCTGCTCCTTGTAATAGCAGACAAATTAAAAAGCCAACCTCCTTCTGTACGTTGACTTTGTAAAATAACCGACTCGTTTTTACAGGCTGGGTGGAGAATCAATTTGCGCTGAAGACTCCCTGTGGGTTTGTGCTTCGTTTGTTTGATAGTTTTGTGGATAAGAACCTGCCTGGGTATATTATAATAGCTACATAGCTGTCTGGTCGATACGGATCACGTATATAATCAACGTTATAGTGCATTGTCCTGATGTTTTACCCCCAGATACATGCAAACATGTGTGTTTTGTTTGCCCATAATGAAGTGCGCCACATTTCCGTCGACGCTTCACATGAATTGCAACATTTGGAATGTTCGGAACGAGAATTAATTTAACGTGTTTGGGGTAAAAAGTTTGCATATCTGGTAGTAAAATGTATAAATGATGTCGGCAGTAAAACTGTGTTGTTGGGTCAATTCATTGGACAGAAGGAAGATGACTATTTATAGCAATATTAACTGCTCGCCCTTGAACTGATACATGCAACAGACATCGTAGAGTTTATATTTATCGTCAATTTGTAAATCATCGGTCACATTGTCCAACATCTTTTTTTTCACAGCAAGCCGAGAAAAGGCTTTCACCTACGCTATATCGGCAGCAGGGGTTGTTAACGCCATCAGTCGCGCATGTCGGGAAGGGGAGCTAGCTAACTGTGGCTGCAGCCGAGCATTGCGACCCACTGACTTGAATCGAGACTGGCTCTGGGGTGGATGTGGTGACAACGTCGATTACGGGTACAGGTTCACCAAAGAGTTTGTTGACATGAAAGAAAATGAAAGAATCCCTCCAAAAGCGTCAGCAGAGCATGGTATAATGAAAATGAATCTCCATAACAATGAAGCCGGGCGAAAGGTAAGAATCATAGTGGGGAGCATGTCGTTCCGTCACCTCGCGTCTTGGTGACGTACGGGCACGCGTTTTAATTTAGAAAGCCAGCCTCGTTCCGCGACTTGGATCGTGGTTTAGTATTGACTCCGTGTCCCGCATGGAATGCCATGTGACCGAGATAAATGTTAACATCGCAAAAATTCGCCCTGAAACTTTCCGGTTTGTAGATTTGTGGAATGCCCCAGAGTGATGAAAAGTTGAATTAGTCAAATATTAGTATACAAGTCGCCATGACGACCGAAGACCGCAATGATGGTGGTCATATTGGTATCTGTTTATATCGTTAGTTCAGTCAACCATTAATCTTTCTAATGACGCTAATAACAATACCATTCCACTGGCTTTAGCCTTGGTCATATTTACGAAAGAAAAATAGACAACTGTTTTTATCAGGAAATGAGGGACAAACGAATTAGCATGGCGTTTATTAAGCAAAGGTCTTAACAGTATAGGCGAACAAAATAGGGGGCTGGTGTTACTAGTATTGGTACTATTTATTAGACACAGTGTTTGGTGTCCAGCAAGAAAACCCAAAACTGATTTATTAGACATAGTGTCAGTAAATCATGGCGCGGACTTGTTTTATCAGCTGGTAATGTAGGATAACAGTTCTCACAGATGACAAAAACAAAACTTTCAAGCGTTATAAAAGAGGAATCTTGTCACAGAAACTCCGGATTAATACAAATGTCCGAGATTACTCGGACATCGCGTAGTTTACTTAAAATCGCCGAAATGGATTTCTCTTGTTTTACGGTCACTAAAGCACCATTAATAACGCCAGGTCATCACTGGAGTCGGTTATTTAACCTGGTATAAACAAACAAATCCATAAGGCTGCTTGAAGTTAGAGAAATAAACACGTCGAATGCCCCCAAGTTAAATGATTTTTTTCCTGTAACTAGGCAACACGATGAGGATGTGATTCATTTTGGGCTTCGTCATTAATCTCTGATTTTATCGGCAAATTATATATGTATTCCGTGGTGGATCTGAACCGTATTGTGGTCACAGTGTAGATATCGACCCGAAAGCAAACTGGCGATGATAAATGCATTCTTTACTGTATGTGTGCCTTTAAATGAAAGAACGGCCGCGTAGTATGAGATATTGGTATACATGTTTTCATCCCTATGCAATGTAATCACAGTTACCATGGAAAAACTAGTATATAAGTTTTTTCCGTACAGATTCACATCTGGTCCAATCATACCGTGACCCCTGCGGAGATATCACCATATTTCGAGTGTTATTTCACGCGTGTAGAAGTTCCAGGTAACCTGGATCAATCTATTTATATTGTCGATATCTTCGAGAGTTTTACATATACGATAATTAGAACACGTGTCTCTGAATGTGATATTTTTTTAAATGTTGTTTATTTATCGAAATATATATTCGAAAAATGTTACAACATTTAAACATGCCTTATTGGTGGAGATGTGCAAGGAACGCCATCGTGGTTGTGGTGAAGTCAAATGAACCATCCTCACGCGTTTATTGTAGACTAATTCCAACCAATTCAGATTTTCGTTGTAGACATTGCATTTTTCCTTCAGGTCCGCCACATATCTGACCCTATACTGGCCCCCGTCGGGGTACACAGCCACATGACATCCTCAAAATCAAGCAGTTCCGTTGATGAGAAGATTGTGGATATCCCAAATTTATTCCCACACACGATTCAATTCCCCGACGAGAACATATTATAATATGTTTGTGTAACATGTACTTTACTATCTCACACCGCGGTGATATATCTGCGTGCATGGCATAATACTTCACCCGTCCTTTTCCCAGCCGCCCCCAGGTTTTAGAATTTCCCTACAGCGTGTCCGCTGGGAGATGAGATACGTGTGACCAAAACGGACTCACCGACAAAGGATATGCTTCAAGGGTACTGCTTGAAAAGTGTTTATTTGCAACATATAGATGTACAAGAAATAAAAGACGGGGTTACTTTACAATTTACTGCTGGTTTGTCAATATTAAATACTTCGCAGAAAGCACCGCCGTCTTTGTTGTGAACATTCCGTGAGGGGTGCTTGTTTTTCCACGCTTTATTCTTTCAGCAACTGTTACAATACCAGAATCAACGAATTTGTAAACGAATCCGTCTGGTTTACTTGATTCGAGGGCTGTTTTTAAACGTTTTCACCCCACGATTCGAAAAAAAGGAGACTACCTATAGAACAAGTCAGGTTAATGAGTGTCAGATATTTATGTAATACACAAATCATTGTCATTTTTTTTTATTTTGCAATAACTTTTTTAATGTTTTAAACCACGCTATTTTCTCTTATTTATGAAATGTATATTTAATGTTATCTCTTAACTCTAATTTGTTGGCAATGTAAGACAATGTGAATCATGATGTGCCATTCAAATCAAAGTTCTTTACAAACAAAAACGACACATAACCCATTTAGAGTACTCGTGCGAAAATATCACTACTGCAAAGAAGGTGGGAATTTCGATATGGTATTTTTAACATATTTAAAAACGTGAGTAAACTGAAAACACCTGGATAACCACCAATGACTAGTTGCTTTTGTAATTTACCGGTCCCTAGTTAGTTGCCGTAGTATAATGGATGCTTTGAAAACACGTGAGTACATCGTGCAAAGTTGTAAAGTCTGTCTAGTTTAGATGATAGAACAGCTGCTACGCCGACATTTCAACACCAATAGTAATAAAATTAATACCAACCCCTGAGAGAGATGTGGTGTATGATGTATCCATGGTTACGTTATTGGCAGCTAACTATTTAAATCAGTAGGGCTAGTCGACCGGATGTCATAGGTGATGCCCGTAGTCTAGTGCTCGCTACAATTCAGCCAATCTACTCATTTTGTGGATATGTTGAGATTAGAGGGGACAGTTACGACCCAATCCATTATTTCGATTTCCGTCTTCGTGATGGACAGAGATGGAATTACGACCACGAAACGGAAATCCTCCTTTTGTCTGATGTCCCAGACCTTGTCTTTCCCATGCCACAATCAAGATGTTGATCACGGCATTGTGGGTGTATTTGCAAAGAATTCGAGGACAGATTCCGATAGTTTTCATACTACTTGGTTAAGATCGTAAATTTTGCTAAGTTGTCAAAAAAAATCCCATCTGTTTGTTGTTCTTCCTTCTTAGTCAGGCGTGCTTCTTTTTTGTCGTTCTGAATTTGATCCATAGCCATGTTTGTGAATGACAGCTAATGGAGGATGGTTGGTCGCTGGTAGCGATCAGGTGTGGTAAATACACCTTAAATGAGAAAGTTGAACTAAAACACATGTTTGAGTAAGACTAGTATATCTAGATGTATTAGTTCAGTGTTCCATGCCTACTGTACAACGTCGCCATGAGATTAAACACATGTTTAGCATACGGTAGATTCCTGCCAAAGGCGGTTCCTGTTTTGCTGTAAAATTTGATTTAGTCTCTATGCAAAGATATAGATATGTTTATAAATCGAATCTCTGTATATTTTTTTCCAGAGAAAAACCCCCTTCCTCCTTGAAGTTGATCCTAAACTTTTTTTTCGGAGGGAACAATACATATGGGGCTATTCATTTTTGGTTCACGGGGCTTTAATGTAATCTAATTAGGCAAAGTATGGCTTCCTTTCAGTCTTCTCATGCGAGTTAAAAAAAACCCACACACTTAGAATTCCTATGCTCTCACCAAGAATTCCCCCCTCCGGACACATTCGCTAGACTAGGTTCAACGTTACCACTACGCGCTCAATCATTCATTTCTCTGTTCAGATTTTTGAAACGTCCATGCATCTCGGTGTGGGGTTGGTTTGCCACACCTGGGACAAAACGGTCGTGGCGTCATTAGATACTTGTAAATTAATAACCAGTGTTATTTAGACCAGGAATGTTTAATGCATTGAAAATGACATAATGCATCACGTGATCTGTCCGTACTTGTATAATACATTGCATATGTATAGAAAATAGTCTTTGATACTATGAGGGATCAAATAGTTGATCCTAGCGCTCGCCATACTGTTTATTGTTCGTGGTGCTTCGGGAGTTTTCGGGGTGAGTGGCTACAATAAGGGTGGTTTTGACCCCGATAACAGCTATGTAATACTCGTATTACTGACAGAGAACAGATGATACGTACGTCCTAAACCTCGTCAACAATAAAGTTCACATCTTACGCAGGCCGCAATTAAAATAATGTTGTGACTATTAGACTATTAGTGTTCTGCTTTAGTAACTGCATTCCATGTTTTATCAGAAATATGGTATATGTGTACACAATGTAGGGTATATGTTTACAATAACTTGTTTATGCTGGGTTGCTCGCTCTCTCAAGAAGTCAGTCGATGTCGATCGACGGTCAATTATCATGAAGTCACAGGGGTAAAGGATTGTCGCGTGCATGCGAAATAAGTTACATCGTATTAGGTCAGTAGATGCTAGGTGCATGTCCAGCAATATCAGTCCCTTTATAGTGTGTGTGTGTGAGAGGGGGGATATGTTAATGTTTTTCGTCGAGTGAGCTCCAGGCTTGGTACGGTCACAATAAATTGGTGTTTTCTTAATTTGGCACGTGTCGACTTCACTCAACAATATACTAGCACTACGAAACCGCAAAAACAATTGGGTCACGGATTTCATAAATATTTATAAATCACAAATTGTCCCACCAAGTGTATCACCAATATTGTATTATATTGCTTTAACGCCATATATAAGATGCATCCGTTGCAAATAGCTACTTACCACAAACTGAAGAATTAGTATTAGGAGATACCTATACTGAAAGTAATTAATTTGATAACATTGTAGTGCCAGTCTTAAAGCGGGAGGTTCGTCACCTGCGCACGCGCGGGAATTGAGTCCCAAGCGACGATAACAACACACGCTAAAACGCAAAGGCTCATGGGTTGACGCTTGTTTGTAAACAATGACACGCTATGGCCATCTGACGTGATTATTGAATGCATTCATTATTACGATAGTTGTCTGTCTGTCTGTTTGTTTGTCTGTCTGTCTGTCTGTCTGTCTGGCTGGCTGTCTGTCTGTCATCTCTGAAAAATGTTCCGTGACTATAATTATAATTATAATTCACAAATCGTTCATAGTACGTGATTCTGTCCACTGTGTCTCACTGATTTATTAACTCAAGGGTCAGGTGACACGTGGTAATAAAAAATTCTCCCCGTGTGCCGCAAATTGGAAAGTTCTCAATGGCTATGCGTGAAACTCGGTTGTATTGATGTACCTTAAAAACCAATCGGCCGACTCCGGATACTAAGAAGGGGGGAGTGTCGTCGATAATTAGCAGCGGCCCTGTTTACATTCATGTTCCCATAGCGCTGTGTACACCGTGATTGTGTTTTGCTAACCATGATATAGTTTATTGAATTGCGGTTCTACACTTTGAGGTCCACCGCCTATGTAGTAATGAAGCGATTTTCAACCGGTCTGTCTTTTTCAAAGTAACCAGCACAATACAAGTAAAAAAAAAACTGTCCTCCATTGGTATATTCATTATTTCAACGAAGCTGATAATAGCGCTTATTGGCACTTGAAAAAAATAACTAGGATGGTAAAATTACAATACCACTGAAAAAAATGTCATCACGTGTCGAATTTTAAAAACTAGTGAAAAGTACGTATGAAACACTCGATTCACATTTACCCATTTACCAAATTAACGAACTAACCGTTCTGTCCCTGTTTTACGGACGCACGAGTAGTTCAGACAGTGTACCCCAACCTATCGCAAAAAAATTCTGTCACGTATTTATGTCGTCATGGAAACTAGAGATGTACGACAATTTATCGATGCCAATGCAGTCGCCTATTCGACCCCCGTTCACATCTGTCTATTTCGTCTGATAAATCCACTAATGTCGCCATACCCGGACGGAAGAGGATGATTAGTATTCTTCAACTATACCATATCCTCGACCTATCAATTCAGCTTCCACGGCCTTCGCAGCGGCTTAATGTCAATGGGTTCGTAACATATGTTTGGGGTTACGGGTAACGAAAAGTCACGCGCGCCTCGTTGACACGGAATGTTCCGAACCAGCACTCCCGAAGCGGACACTTTGTCACGTCATCAGAGCTATTCTTGATTCGGTTGATTATGACCATAACGAGAAAAACTTATGATGATGATCACGAGATGTAAGTCAAACTAGACACAATGTGGATTGATACACTGGAGCTGAAATGTTAACAATTTTCTTTACAACAAACATTTCACTAGATATTTGTATTACACGATTCTTCTATAAATAAACACGATTAAAACTCGTAGTAGTGCGCCATGTATTGCGCATGACGTCATTGTATGAGTGACCAAATATGGATATAAAAACGTCATAGGTCGCAGACCTCTGCGATGCATTTTCTGGACGCCAAAGTTGGCAAAGAAGGATGCATTCGTTTTACCTACAGTAAATGAATCTATTAATGTGTTATCATCCCCACTTAATTTCTCCAAGCGAACGTTTTCGAGTCACAAAGGATGAAGGAGGATAAAAAGAAACTTTTCCGCACCATTGCTGAAGTAGACGAAACAACTGCATGGCATCTCTTCTTAGCATCGCAGAGGTTCGATCATTCCACGGACAAATTAAAACAGTAAACGTTAAATGTTTCACTAGAATGTTTCTCTGTATGAGTAGTAGTAACGGAATGTGTACTCTTTGTTTACCAGTTGAATTCTTGGCCGACAAATGTCAAGAGTGTTAACTTTACATCATTGCTACATGCCAGTACAAATATAGAGCAAATTGTTGTGTCTTTCCCGTCCCGTCCTTTGCTGCTAAACAGATGTGTAATCCGTATATTTTACTAACTTTCGGTGTACTGTGAATTATTGCTGTTTGTATTTAAAGATTTTTTGTTTTGTTTTTCAATCGCGGAATTCTTGCGTCACTATGAAAAAACAACAACATATTAGTACGCATGTGCATTGATTTTTATTGTAAGTTACAAAACAAAGTGGTCATTGCACATGCGTATTAGAGAATTCCGTTCTCTTCACTGAACGGGCACTTATTGCTTGTTGTTTGATGGTGAATCGTTTTTTAATGTATCAAACAGCAATATTCAAAGTTACATGTTATCATTCATCTTTAACACGTGCGACTTACCGGCAACAGTAGTAAATACATTTATACATTTTCGACTTAGCGTACGTTCTCGAGTTTTCTCATTTGGATCATGGAGCTATATCCACCGTGACGTTTAGATATAGTGGTGTTTTTAAAATCTAATGTGTTTATATGTAATTTGTGTGTTTTTTTTACGTTTTTTTTTTACACAGTATTGTTTCCTTGTGTGCGTGTGTAATATTAGTGACAATGTAAACAAATTAAAACAAAAATAGCGTCAGCTGTGACGAAATAACAAAACGTAGGTAAACATGTTTGGCTTCGAGAGTTGCGCCATAATTCGTTAATTTTGAAGTTGTGTATGAATTATTTTCGATTTCCCCGACCTTACCAGTTTTTAGTGTTGACAACTGGCGCCTATTCAAACATATGAACAATATGGGGTTAAAACTTTTTGACGAAGTAAGTGGCCACAAATAACAGGACTGCGGTAACTGAAGAGCAGTTCAGATTATCGTGGCCCCTTTAAGACTCCTTGAAATAGGACACGGTTCTTTGTGTAGTTGTGCTCAAGGTAGAGTCGACTGCTTGTTATGATCCTTATTGGTACCGACGGCCGAGTTGCGATAACGATAGAAAATAACACGAGTTAACTTTGAACAGAATGAATAGAATGCCCGGTGATCGAATAGAGAACCCAGTTGGCAGAATTGGTGTCTATTTGTACGTTCATATGTATTTATTTATAAAATCCAACAACATGTCAGCGTATTATGTGGCTCATCACTGGTACGGGACACGTTTCCGATAGCCGCTCTTCAATCATTAAAACATGTTAAAAATACAACTTGTGTAACAATACGAATGATGTTTAAAAAAAGTCGAGAAAAGAGGTCATCCTATAGGCTAGTGTTTTCCGATATCTTTATTTAAGTTCGCCCCGTATGTATGATTTCATTCCGATTTAAGGCTATTTGGTATCATTTTTTGATCTTTTATTCCACCGAAAACAAATCTACATGGCTATTCATATGCAATTATTATTGTATCAATTAAAAATAAGTGTATATTTTTGATTATTTTGTCTGATTTTTCGTCTTTCAGGCGGTCCTTTCGATGGCAGACGTCATGTGTAAGTGTCATGGTGTTTCCGGGTCATGTAGCATGAAAACTTGTTGGCTTCAGCTGGCAAACTTCAGAGACGTCGGCAACGAACTGAAGGAGAGATACGACGGTGCGGCCGAGATTCGTCGCAATAGAAGGGGGGAAATCAAATTAGTGGACAGTCGGTTCAACAACCCCACCGCGTTTGACTTGGTGTATCTGGACCCATCGCCGGATTATTGCATCTATGACCCCAGCACTGGATCACTGGGAACGGTCGGCAGACTGTGTAATAAGACGTCTATGGGTATGGACGGCTGTAATTTAATGTGCTGCGGACGAGGATACAACACTTTTCAACAGGAAGTGGTGGAACGGTGCCACTGTAAATTTCATTGGTGTTGCTATGTGAAATGCAAAAGGTGCAAAAAAATTGTTGACATGCATATATGCAAATGATTGTATAGCATTTACGAAGGTGGCAAGAGTTGGCCCAGGGTTGTGTACGAACGTTTTACAGTTGCCACGAACAACATTTCCAAGACATTGATGGTGACATTCAATGGATGAACCATTTTAGAAGAAAAAACACATTCAAGGAGCATGTGTAGATTTGTAACGACTGCCCTCATGCGACGGGACTTATGAGTATGGAAGAAGCAAATATTCCCTGCGATTCCACAGACAAAGAGGCGGACGGCAAACAAAAACCTCTTGAAATATAGATTATCATCAATTGTGTTAAACTTTCATTTTTAACGACTTGCTAATTGTTCAAAGGTGCCTTATGTAAATAAGTTGATAGCAGCTATATAACTTACCGAAACTTATAATTTTGTATAATAGTTTTAATATTTGATCCTGTTTTTCTATTTAAATATTATTATTTAAATATGAGCGCATATTGGTTAAAATGTATTTTGCGATCCGTGGACGTAGTCGCGGTATCTACATCCATGCTGCGAGTGTAGTTTGAAAAAAAACGCCTGGCAGATTATCACGTGGTATGCGCATATTGTCACGTGGTATATAGTATAATGATTAGTTGTAAGGTTATAAGGTCACGGATTTATGTGAGTAGCTAATAGTTTAATAAATCATATTCGATAAATGAAACACGGAGAAACACCAACAGAAAAACAAAGAGGCTGTGTTTTCAATTTAATGTATGAGTTGCACCGTATCAGTGTCACTAAGGCACTGCAAACTATTGGCCCCAGTTGTGTGGTGATAATATCTCCAAAAGTGACGAATATTGACGTCAAACCCGGCTCGTTGTTATCACCAGTACGTGGGAATGAGAGGAAGCGATGACCATGGCCCGCGCCAACACGCAGCAATAATGGTGCCAGTATATTAGGACAGTAATTAGCGCCAGTGGGACGTGACAACGGTGCCATTGCGAGGTGCGGGGACGTGGTGGTAGTAGAGCCGTTGGGCAGTAGGGCCGGTCGGCAATGACAGCGGTGCAAGTACACGGTGTCCGAGATTTGACGAGTGCGCCACAATGCGATGATAGTAACACCAGTACGCGGTGCCCGGGACGCGATGATAGCGCCCGTATGCGGTCCAGTAACACAACAAGCACATTAGCATAGTGCGCCTAGTCAGTATGCGATGGAAGTGGCGCCAACATACGACGTTAGCTTAGATAATGGCGGTACTGGGATTAAAATGGTTGAGTATATGTTCTGTATATGCCGAAGGGTTTGCATATCTTTACTTTTCATGGCTGTATAATTATCACAAGTTTGGTGTGCCTAAATATGCGACTTATCGTACAAATCTTATCTTTATTAATAAAAAAAACAAAACAAAAATAATACAAATGTGTTCGCGTCATTTTCTTACCAATAGATGTAGGTAATGACAGACCCAATATACGATGGATTGAAGCAGTATTTATAATCACCGGGCTCATTGAGATCTCTTCATCTGCGTGTGAAACAACTCGTTATTCGACCTCATTCTTTGTGGGAAAACGATCATGATTTACACAATGGCGTCCATGAAAGAGTTATTGGATGGCGATTGTTACGGCCCGGCAAAAAAGAAGTGTCTTTATGTATTAATACCTACGTACAAAGCAATGCAATGAGTGGAAGCACGCAGACAACAGGCAATGATCTCCATTTTCAAACAAATCATGTATGTGAATACCGTAGGATAATGGAACATAGGGAAGTGGGAGGGGTCCTTATTGTATGAGTATAGCCATCGCGATATGTGGTGCAATCCAAGACACTATGGATTTTTTTGGTATAGTCGAGCTCTATTGTACAAATTGACAAGGTACAACTTGTATGTATCGATTTTACAAGTGACCTCAAATGACCTCGACATACTGGGGGCATGCTGGTTGATTAGACACTGCCAATAAGGCCAGTGAAATTGAATTCAATGTTTGACGACTCGGATTTGGAATGAAGTAGGTCGCCCGAGCGCATATGCCAGTGTTTTTTGGCCTGTTAAGTTCCATTTGTTCGAAATATGTGCGAGTTTAACGTGCCACAATTGCGTTCGATGTGGGTCCCATGCGACGTGTTTTTTTTACACGTATTAAATTCTAACCTGAGCTGCGTGACGTCAGTTGCACTATTAGTGACAACAAGTCGCAAGTTTCTTACAAACTACAGCATCGAGTCTTATATTTTATTCCTACTTTCACCATGGAACGTTATTATTCCCGGGCACAGTCTCACCTGCAATTAAAATATCAGTTACTAACTCTGGACTCATCTTTCAACTTGGCCCTCATCGCCTTTCCGAAGTAAACTCCCGAACGCAACGCTGGTGCGGGCGCACTAACACTGGCTCGTGCAGGGCACTATGCAAACCAGAGAGGGCGTAAAACACATTACATTTAAAAATATCACCATTGATGAAATATCTTGTTTTAGAGATTTTTCATGTCACAATATATTTATCTGAGCCTAGACAGAGTTCTAATGAATTTATGTGTACGAAAATATTCACTTATAGAAATTATATTAGATTATGAATCATTCTTTATTCGTTTTTTCTTCTTCAACTATTCATCATAATTAAGATTGTTTCTCGTCGCCAACTAAACTTAAGCCAATTGGTGTCTTGTGACGTCATTATTTAATCTAACTGAAAGAATGCAGTATAGTTTCGCGACAAAAATAGAATGTTTTTCCAACGGCTAGCCTTTTCACCATCAGATTGTTTTTACTCAAATTTGTCTGCACTTTTTGTTATAATCTTCAATATTTCTAGAAATGAACCCTAATTCTGGAGCCAAAGACAACATTTTAGTCAATTTTCAGTTTTTATTCAAACATTTAGGCTATTTTGGTCCCAATCTTCTGAAGGAAAGTGCAGATTATAAACAGGACTATTTTGTGAATTTGTAATGAAAAGAGGGAACTGGTGATGAAAAGGCTAGAGAAACCAGGGTAAAGTGGCCTGGATCCACGTGAAATGGACACATCGATCAATCTTTAGTGACAATAAACATAGAGATAACGACATCTAATGTATGTATGAGTCATCGCGTTCGTGTAATTATTATGCGCGACGTGTCAAGTTATGTAGTAAATCGCTGCTTTTTATGATTCAAATTTTCTTCAAGGTGAATGAATTATATATATATATATAACCTCAAATCGTTATAAAAGCAACGTTGCAAATTACTTGGCCCAGTTAATACCTCAGGATTTCACGAAGCAGATGGTAGCTGTCTAGGCATCGCGTCTTATCGAACAGACTATTAGAAAAAATTAGTAGACGAATTTTCTAGGCTATTATCACTCCGAACCCCATCCCCACCAACACTATCGAACATCCGTCGCGCTGAAATGCTGCATATTGAAAATGGCAATGAATGACTTAATATTCTTAGAATTTAGTATTTTCAATGATGAAAAACGTGCACCCGAGTCTCTATCGTGCTTATTGGCATTCATCACGCCGCTCTTGCTCATGATCGCGCTAAAGTCGTCGCAGCATCTAACCGGTGGAGTGTATTTTACGACCAGCAAAGTCCACCGTGTACTCGGTATCATGATTCGATGACTCATACCCGATGATCGATAGCTTATTATAATCGATGGATGAAACAGACTAAGTGAAACATACTAGCCCGCTAATAAGCACTGATACTCACGCGCAATATCGGATGCTGTACAAACGTGTAGTGAACGTCAACCAAATATCAAATCATTCCCATGATGCAATTCTGCTGCAGTTAAGAGTTATATGTTTCAATAAATAACGTAGCATTTTTTGTTAAACGCTTTGTATTGTGCCGACTCATTCATAAAGATCAATTCTCGCCTCGAATAGCAGGAAATATACAAACTTATTGTAATGACATTCGGATATCAAGAAAACCGGGCAAGGACCGCCATTTATCGATTGCTATCGCAACATTACCGACAGCATTTGTATTAATAATCAATAGTTACAAAGAGGTCACGTTCAAACCTCGCCATCTCATGACTGCGAAACACTTTCAAAATTTAGTCATACGTTTTATAGAAAATCAAACGACCAAACATGTAGATATGTAGAAAATGCGACTTTTGACTTTTCACATATTATACATTATTGTAATTATACATTTATTGTTATTCTTCCACATCATACCTCCATCACTGCCACTTAGTACTTCGACTAGACTGTCCATATGATATGCGATTTACCTAATTCAATCTTGAATTACGTACTAAAACGCAACTAGTAACTAAGTGGTCAGGGAACTAAATGCATCTACAATTAATCTTGAATTGCGTACTAAAACGTAACTAGTAACTAAGTGGCCAAGGAACTAAATGCATCTACAATTAATCTTGAATTGCGTACTAAAACACAACTAGTAACTAAGTGGTCAGGGAACTAAATGCATCTGCAATTAATCTTGAATTGCGTACTAAAAACACAACTAGTAACTAAGTGGCTAAGGAACTAAATGCATCTACAATTAATCTTGAATTGCGTACTAAAACGCAACTAGTAACTAAGTGGTCAGGGAACTAAATGCATCTGCAATTAATCTTGAATTGCGTACTAAAAACACAACTAATAACTAAGTGGCTAAGGAACTAAATGCATCTACAATTAATCTTGAATTGCGTACTAAAACGCAACTAGTAACTAAGTGGTCAGGGAACTAAATGCATCTGCAATTAATCTTGAATTGCGTACTAAAAACACAACTAGTAACTAAGTGGCTGAGGAACTAAATGTATCTACAATTAATCTTGAATTGCGTACTAAAACGCAACTAGTAACTAAGTGGTCAGGGAACTCAATGCATCTGCAATTAATCTTGAATTGCGTACTAAAACGCAACTAGTAACTAAGTGACTAAGGAACTAAATGCATCCACAATTAATCTTGAATTGCGTACTAAAACGCAACTAGTAACTAAGTGGTCAGGGAACTAAATGCATCTGCAATTAATCTTGAATTGCGTACTAAAAACACAACTAGTAACTAAGTGGCTAATGAACTAAATGCATCTACAATTAATCTTGAATTGCGTACTAAAAACACAACTAGTAACTAAGTGGCTAAGGAACTAAATGCATCTACAATTAATCTTGAATTGCGTACTAAAACGCAACTAGTAACTAAGTGGTCAGGGAACTAAATGCATCTGCAATTAATCTTGAATTGCGTACTAAAACGCAACTAGTAACTAAGTGGTCAGGGAACTAAATGCATCTACAATTAATCTTGAATTGCGTACTAAAACGCAACTAGTAACTACGTGACTAAGGAACTAAATGCATCCACAATTAATCTTGAATTGCATACTAAAACGCAACTAGTAACTAAGTGACAAGGAACTAAATGCATCTACAATTAATCTTGAATTGCGTACTAAAACGCAACTAGTAACTAAGTGGTCAGGGAACTAAATGCATCTGCAATTAATCTTGAATTGCGTACTAAAAACACAACTAGTAACTAAGTGGCTAAGGAACTAAATGTATCTACAATTAATCTTGAATTGCGTACTAAAACGCAACTAGTAACTAAGTGGTCAGGGAACTAAATGCATCTGCAATTAATCTTGAATTGCGTACTAAAACGCAACTAGTAACTAAGTGACTAAGGAACTAAATGCATCTACAATTATACTTGAATTGCGTACTAAAACGCAACTAGTAACTAAGTGGTCAGGGAACTAAATGCATCTGCAATTAATCTTGAATTCGTACTAAAACGCAACTAGTAACTAAGTGGTCAGGGAATTAAATGCATCTACAATTAATCTTGAATTGCGTACTAAAAACACAACTAGTAACTAAGTGACTAAGGAACTAAATGCATCCACAATTAATCTTGAATAGCGTACTAAAACGTAACTAGTAACTAAGTGACTAAGGAACTAAATGCATCTACAATTAATCTTGAATTGCGTACTAAAACGCAACTAGTAACTAAGTGGTCAGGGAACTAAATGCATCTGCAATTAATCTTGAATTCGTACTAAAACGCAACTAGTAACTAAGTGGTCAGGGAATTAAATGCATCTACAATTAATCTTGAATTGCGTACTAAAAACACAACTAGTAACTAAGTG
This sequence comes from Saccoglossus kowalevskii, assembly GCF_978046115.1. Taxonomy (NCBI): domain Eukaryota; kingdom Metazoa; phylum Hemichordata; class Enteropneusta; family Harrimaniidae; genus Saccoglossus; species Saccoglossus kowalevskii. Next base: position 22,878,921 of record NC_140643.1, on the reverse strand, counting down.
ACTAAGGAACTAAATGCATCCACAATTAATCTTGAATAGCGTACTAAAACGTAACTAGTAACTAAGTGACGAAGGAACTAAATGCATCCACAATTAATCTTGAATAGCGTACTAAAACGTAACTAGTAACTAAGTGACTAAGGAACTAAATGCATCTACAATTAATCTTGAATTGCGTACTAAAACGCAACTAGTAACTAAGTGGTCAGGGAACTAAATGCATCTACAATTAATCTTGAATTGCGTACTAAAACGCAACTAGTAACTAAGTGGTCAGGGAACTAAATGCATCTACAATTAATCTTGAATTGCGTACTAGAACGCAACTAGTAACTAAGTAGCTAAGGAACTAAATGCATCTACAATTAATCTTGAATTGCGTACTAAAACGCAACTAGTAACTAAGTGGTCAGGGAACTAAATGCATCTACAATTAATCTTGAATTGCGTACTAAAAACACAACTAGTAACTAAGTGGCTAAGGAACTAAATGCATCTACAATTAATCTTGAATTGCGTACTAAAACGCAACTAGTAACTAAGTGGTCAGGGAACTAAATGCATCTACAATTAATCTTGAATTGCGTACTAAAACGCAACTAGTAACTAAGTGGTCAGGGAACTAAATGCATCTGCAATTAATCTTGAATTGCGTACTAAAACGCAACTAGTAACTAAGTGGTCAGGGAACTAAATGCATCTGCAATTAATCTTGAATTGCGTACTAAAACGCAACTAGTAACTAAGTGGTCAGGGAACTAAATGCATCTACAATTAATCTTGAATTGCGTACTAAAAACACAACTAGTAACTAAGTGACTAAAGAACTAAATGCATCTACAATTAATCTTGAATTGCGTACTAAAAACACAACTAGTAACTAAGTGGTCAGGGAACTAAATGCATCCACAATTAATCTTAAATTGCGTACTAAAAACACAACTAGTAACTAAGTGGATAAGGAACTAAATGCATCTACAATTAATCTTGAATTGCGTACTAAAAACACAACTAGTAACTAAGTGGTCAGGGAACTAAATGCATCTACAATTAATCTTGAATTGCGTACTAAAAACACAACTAGTAACTAAGTGACTAAGAAACTAAACGCATCCACAATTAATCTTGAATTGCGTACTAAAAACAAAACTAGTAACTAAGTGGTCAGGGAACAAAATGCATCTACAATTAATCTTGAATTGCGTACTAAAAACACAACTAGTAACTAAGTGGTCAGGGAACTAAATGCATCTACAATTAATCTTGAATTGCGTACTAAAACACAACTAGTATCTAAGTGGTCAGGGAACTAAATGCATCTACAATTAATCTTGAATTGCGTACTAAAAACACAACTAGTAACAAAGTGGTCAGGGAACTAAATGCATCTACAATTAATCTTGAATTGCGTACTAAAAACACAACTAGTAACTAAGTGACTAAGGAACTAAATGCATCTACAATTAATCTTGAATAGCGTACTAAAACGTAACTAGTAACTAAGTGACTAAGGAACTAAATGCATCTACAATTAATCTTGAATTGCGTACTAAAACGCAACTAGTAACTAAGTGGTCACGGAACTAAATGCATCTACAATTAATCTTGAATTGCGTACTAAAACGCAACTAGTAACTAAGTGGTCAGGGAACTAAATGCATCTACAATTAATCTTGAATTGCGTACTAGAACGCAACTAGTAACTAAGTGGCTAAGGAACTAAATGCATCTACAATTAATCTTGAATTGCGTACTAAAACGCAACTAGTAACTAAGTGGTCAGGGAACTAAATGCATCTACAATTAATCTTGAATTGCGTACTAAAACGCAACTAGTAACTAAGTGGTCAGGGAACTAAATGCATCTACAATTAATCTTGAATTGCGTACTAAAACGCAACTAGTAACTAAGTGGTCAGGGAACTAAATGCATCTGCAATTAATCTTGAATTGCGTAAAACGCAACTAGTAACTAAGTGGTCAGGGAACTAAATGCATCTACAATTAATCTTGAATTGCGTACTAAAAACACAACTAGTAACTAAGTGACTAAAGAACTAAATGCATCTACAATTAATCTTGAATTGCGTACTAAAAACACAACTAGTAACTAAGTGGTCAGGGAACTAAATGCATCCACAATTAATCTTGAATTGCGAACTAAAAACACAACTAGTAACTAAGTGGCTAAGGAACTAAATGCATCTACAATTAATCTTGAATTGCGTACTAAAAACACAACTAGTAACTAAGTGGTCAGGGAACTAAATGCATCTACAATTAATCTTGAATTGCGTACTAAAAACACAACTAGTAACTAAGTGACTAAGAAACTAAACGCATCCACAATTAATCTTGAATTGCGTACTAAAAACAAAACTAGTAACTAAGTGGTCAGGGAAAAAAATGCATCTAAAATTAATCTTGAATTGCGTACTAAAAACACAACTAGTAACTAAGTGGTCAGGGAACTAAATGCATCTACAATTAATCTTGAATTGCGTACTAAAAACACAACTAGTAACTAAGTGGTCAGGGAACTAAATGCATCTACAATTAATCTTGAATTGCGTACTAAAAACACAACTAGTAACTAAGTGGTCAGGGAACTAAATGCATCTACAATTAATCTTGAATTGCGTACTAAAAACACAACTAGTAACTAAGTGACTAAGGAACTAAATGCATCTACAATTAATCTTGAATTGCGTACTAAAAACACAACTAGTAACTAAGTGACTAAGGAACTAAATGCATCTACAATTAATCTTGAATTGCGCACTTAAACGCAACTAGTAACTAAGTGGTCAGGGAACTAAATGCATCTGCAATTAATCTTGAATTGCGTACTAAAAACACAACTAGTAACTAAGTGACTAAGGAACTAAATGCACCCACAATTAATCTTGAATTGCGTACTAAAAACACAACTAGTAACTAAGTGACTAAGGAACTAAATGCATCCACAATTAATCTTGAATAGCGTACTAAAACGTAACTAGTAACTAAGTGACGAAGGAACTAAATGCATCCACAATTAATCTTGAATAGCGTACTAAAACGTAACTAGTAACTAAGTGACTAAGGAACTAAATGCATCTACAATTAATCTTGAATTGCGTACTAAAACGCAACTAGTAACTAAGTGGTCAGGGAACTAAATGCATCTACAATTAATCTTGAATTGCGTACTAAAACGCAACTAGTAACTAAGTGGTCAGGGAACTAAATGCATCTACAATTCATCTTGAATTGCGTACTAGAACGCAACTAGTAACTAAGTGGCTAAGGAACTAAATGCATCTACAATTAATCTTGAATTGCGTACTAAAACGCAACTAGTAACTAAGTGGTCAGGGAACTAAATGCATCTACAATTAATCTTGAATTGCGTACTAAAAACACAACTAGTAACTAAGTGGCTAAGGAACTAAATGCATCTACAATTAATCTTGAATTGCGTACTAAAACGCAACAAGTAACTAAGTGGTCAGGGAACTAAATGCATCTACAATTAATCTTGAATTGCGTACTAAAACGCAACTAGTAACTAAGTCGTCAGGGAACTAAATGCATCTGCAATTAATCTTGAATTGCGTACTAAAACGCAACTAGTAACTAAGTGGTCAGGGAACTAAATGCATCTGCAATTAATCTTGAACTGCGTACTAAAACGCAACTAGTAACTAAGTGGTCAGGGAACTAAATGCATCTACAATTAATCTTGAATTGTGTACTAAAAACACAACTAGTAACTAAGTGACTAAAGAACTAAATGCATCTACAATTAATCTTGAATTGCGTACTAAAAACACAACTAGTAACTAAGTGGTCAGGGAACTAAATGCATCCACAATTAATCTTGAATTGCGTACTAAAAACACAACTAGTAACTAAGTGGCTAAGGAACTAAATGCATCTACAATTAATCTTGAATTGCGTACTAAAAACACAACTAGTAACTAAGTGGTCAGGGAACTAAATGCATCTACAATTAATCTTGAATTGCGTAATAAAAACACAACTAGTAACTAAGTGACTAAGAAACTAAACGCATCCACAATTAATCTTGAATTGCGTACTAAAAACAAAACTAGTAACTAAGTGGTCAGGGAACAAAATGCATCTACAATTAATCTTGAATTGCGTACTAAAAACACAACTAGTAACTAAGTGGTCAGGGAACTAAATGCATCTACAATTAATCTTGAATTGCGTACTAAAACACAACTAGTATCTAAGTGGTCAGGGAACTAAATGCATCTACAATTAATCTTGAATTGCGTACTAAAAACACAACTAGTAACTAAGTGGTCAGGGAACTAAATGCATCTACAATTAATCTTGAATTGCGTACTAAAAACACAACTAGTAACTAAGTGACTAAGGAACTAAATGCATCTACAATTAATCTTGAATAGCGTACTAAAACGTAACTAGTAACTAAGTGACTAAGGAACTAAATGCATCTACAATTAATCTTGAATTGCGTACTAAAACGCAACTAGTAACTAAGTGGTCACGGAACTAAATGCATCTACAATTAATCTTGAATTGCGTACTAAAACGCAACTAGTAACTAAGTGGTCAGGGAACTAAATGCATCTACAATTAATCTTGAATTGCGTACTAGTACGCAACTAGTAACTAAGTGGCTAAGGAACTAAATGCATCTACAATTAATCTTGAATTGCGTACTAAAACGCAACTAGTAACTAAGTGGTCAGGGAACTAAATGCATCTACAATTAATCTTGAATTGCGTACTAAAACGCAACTAGTAACTAAGTGGTCAGGGAACTAAATGCATCTACAATTAATCTTGAATTGCGTACTAAAACGCAACTAGTAACTAAGTGGTCAGGGAACTAAATGCATCTACAATTAATCTTGAATTGCGTACTAAAAACACAACTAGTATCTAAGTGACTAAAGAACTAAATGCATCTACAATTAATCTTGAATTGCGTACTAAAAACACAACTAGTAACTAAGTGGTCAGGGAACTAAATGCATCCACAATTAATCTTGAATTGCGAACTAAAAACACAACTAGTAACTAAGTGGCTAAGGAAATAAATGCATCTACAATTAATCTTGAATTGCGTACTAAAAACACAACTAGTAACTAAGTGGTCAGGGAACTAAATGCATCTACAATTAATCTTGAATTGCGTACTAAAAACACAACTAGTAACTAAGTGACTAAGAAACTAAACGCATCCACAATTAATCTTGAATTGCGTACTAAAAACAAAACTAGTAACTAAGTGGTCAGGGAACAAAATGCATCTACAATTAATCTTGAATTGCGTACTAAAAACACAACTAGTAACTAAGTGGTCAGGGAACTAAATGCATCTACAATTAATCTTGAATTGCGTACTAAAAACACAACTAGTAACTAAGTGGTCAGGGAACTAAATGCATCTACAATTAATCTTGAATTGCGTACTAAAACACAACTAGTAACTAAGTGGTCAGGGAACTAAATGCATCTACAATTAATCTTGAATTGCGTACTAAAAACACAACTAGTAACTAAGTGACTAAGGAACTAAATGCATCTACAATTAATCTTGAATTGCGTACTAAAAACACAACTAGTAACTAAGTGACTAAGGAACTAAATGCATCTACAATTAATCTTGAATTGCGCACTTAAACGCAACTAGTAACTAAGTGGTCAGGGAACTAAATGCATCTACAATTAATCTTGAATGGCGTACTAAAACGCAACTAGTAACTAAGTGGTCAGGGAACTAAATGCATCTGCAATTAATCTTGAATTGCGTACTAAAAACACAACTAGTAACTAAGTGACTAAGGAACTAAATGCATCCACAATTAATCTTGAATTGCGTACTAAAAACACAACTAGTAACTAAGTGACTAAGGAACTAAATGCATCTACAATTAATCTTGAATTGCGTACTAAAACACAACTAGTAACTAAGTGACTAAGGAACTAAATGCATCTACAATTAATCTTGAATTGCGTACTAAAAACACAACTAGTAACTAAGTGGCCAAGGAACTAAATACATCTACAATTAATCTTGAATTGCGTACTAAAAACACAACTAGTAACTACGTGGTCTGGGAACTAAATGCATCTACAATTAATCTTGAATTGCGTACGAAAAACACAACTAGTAACTAAGTGGCTAAGGAACTAAATGCATCTACAATTAATCTTGAATTGCGTACTAAAAACACAACTAGTAACTAAGTGACTAAGGAACTAAATGCATCCACAATTAATCTTGAATTGCGTACTAAAACACAACTAGTAACTAAGTGACTAAGGAACTAAATACATCTACAATTAATCTTGAATTGCGTACTAAAAACGCAACTAGTAACTAAGTGACTAAGGAACTAAATACATCTACAATTAATCTTGAATTGCGTACTAAAAACGCAACTAGTAACTAAGTGGTCAGGGAACTAAATGCATCTACAATTAATCTTGAATTGCGTACTAAAACGCAACTAGTAACTAAGTGGCCAAGGAACTAAATGCATCTACAATTAATCTTGAATTGCGTACTAAAAACGCAACTAGTAACTAAGTGGTCAGGGAACTAAATGCATCTACAATTAATCTTGAATTGCGTACTAAAAACACAACTAGTAACTAAGTGGCCAAGGAACTAAATACATCTACAATTAATCTTGAATTGCGTACTAAAAACGCAACTCGTAACTAAGTGACTAAGGAACTAAATGCATCTGCAATTAATCTTGAATTGCGTACTAAAAACACAACTAGTAACTAAGTGGCTAAGGAACTAAATGCATCTACAATTAATCTTGAATTGCGTACTAAAACGTAACTAGTAACTAAGTGGCTAAGGAACTAAATGCATCTACAATTAATCTTGAATTGCGTACTAAAAACGCAACTAGTAACTAAGTGGTCAGGGAACTAAATACATCTACAATTAATCTTGAATTGCGTACTAACAACGCAACTAGTAACTAAGTGGCTAAGGAACTAAATGCATCTGCAATTAATCTTGAATTGCGTACTAAAAACACAACTAGTAACTAAGTGGCTAAGGAACTAAATGCATCTACAATTAATCTTGAATTGCGTACTAAAAACGCAACTAGTAACTAAGTGGCCAAGGAACTAAATGCATCTACAATTAATCTTGAATTGCGTACTAAAACGTAACTAGTAACTAAGTGGCCAAGGAACTAAATACATCTACAATTAATCTTGAATTGCGCACTAAAAACGCAACGAGTAACTAAGTGGTCAGGGAACTAAATGCATTCACAATTAATCTTGAATTGCGTACTAAAAACACAACTAGTAACTAAGTGGCTAAGGAACTAAATGCATCTACAATTAATCTTGAATTGCGTACTAAAACGCAACTAGTAACTAAGTGACTAAGGAACTAAATACATCTACAATTAATCTTGAATTGCGTACTAAAAACGCCACTAGTAACTAAGTGGTCAGGGAACTAAATGCATCCACAATTAATCTTGAATTGCGGACTAAAAACACAACTAGTAACTAAGTGGCTAAGGAACTAAATGCATCTACAATTAATCTTGAATTGCGTACTAAAAACGCAACTAGTAACTAAGTGACTAAGGAACTAAATACATCTACAATTAATCTTGAATTGCGTACTAAAAACGCAACTAGTAACTAAGTGACTAAGGAACTAAATACATCTACAATTAATCTTGAATTGCGTACTAAAAACGCAACTAGTAACTAAGTGACTAAGGAACTAAATACATCTACAATTAATCTTGAATTGCGTACTAAAAACACAACTAGTAACTAAGTGGCCAAGGAACTAAATACATCTACAATTAATCTTGAATTGCGTACTAAAACGCAACTAGTAACTAAGTGGTCAGGGAACTAAATGCATCTACAATTAATCTTGAATTGCGTACTAAAAACGCAACTAGTAACTAAGTGGTCAGGGAACTAAATGCATCTGCAATTAATCTTGAATTGCGTACTAAAAACACAACTAGTAACTAAGTGACTAAGGAACTAAATGCATCCACAATTAATCTTGAATTGCGTACTAAAAACACAACTAGAAACTAAGTGACTAAGGAACTAAATGCATCCACAATTAATCTTGAATTGCGTACTAAAAACACAACTAGTAACTAAGTGACTAAGGAACTAAATGCATCTACAATTAATCTTGAATTGCGTACTAAAACACAACTAGTAACTAAGTGACTAAGGAACTAAATGCATCTACAATTAATCTTGAATTGCGTACTAAAAACACAACTAGTAACTAAGTGGCCAAGGAACTAAATACATCTACAATTAATCTTGAATTGCGTACTAAAAACACAACTAGTAACTAAGTGGTCTGGGAACTAAATGCATCTACAATTAATCTTGAATTGCGTACTAAAAACACAACTAGTAACTAAGTGGCTAAGGAACTAAATGCATCTACAATTAATCTTGAATTGCGTACTAAAAACACAACTAGTAACTAAGTGACTAAGGAACTAAATGCATCCACAATTAATCTTGAATTGCGTACTAAAACACAACTAGTAACTAAGTGACTAAGGAACTAAATACATCTACAATTAATCTTGAATTGCGTACTAAAAACGCAACTAGTAACTAAGTGACTAAGGAACTAAATACATCTACAATTAATCTTGAATTGCGTACTAAAAACGCAACTAGTAACTAAGTGGTCAGGGAACTAAATGCATCTACAATTAATCTTGAATTGCGTACTAAAACGCAACTAGTAACTAAGTGGCCAAGGAACTAAATGCATCTACAATTAATCTTGAATTGCGTATTAAAAACGCAACTAGTAACTAAGTGGTCAGGGAACTAAATGCATCTACAATTAATCTTGAATTGCGTACTAAAAACACAACTAGTAACTAAGTGGCCAAGGAACTAAATACATCTACAATTAATCTTGAATTGCGTACTAAAACGCAACTAGTAACTAAGTGGCTAAGGAACGAAATGCATCTGCAATTAATCTTGAATTGCGTACTAAAAACACAACTAGTAACTAAGTGGCTAAGGAACTAAATGCATCTACAATTAATCTTGAATTGCGTACTAAAACGTAACTAGTAACTAAGTGGCTAAGGAACTAAATACATCTACAATTAATCTTGAATTGCGTACTAAAAACGCAACTAGTAACTAAGTGGTCAGGGAACTAAATACATCTACAATTAATCTTGAATTGCGTACTAAAAACGCAACTAGTAACTAAGTGGCTAAGGAACTAAATGCATCTGCAATTAATCTTGAATTGCGTACTAAAAACGCAACGAGTAACTAAGTAGTCAGGGAACTAAAAGCATTCACAATTAATCTTGAATTGCGTACTAAAAACACAACTAGTAACTAAGTGGCTAAGGAACTAAATGCATCTACAATTAATCTTGAATTGCGTACTAAAACGCAACTAGTAACTAAGTGACTAAGGAACTAAATATATCTACAATTAATCTTGAATTGCGTACTAAAAACGCAACTAGTAACTAAGTGGTCCGGGAACTAAATGCATCCACAATTAATCTTGAATTGCGTACTAAAAACACAACTAGTAACTAAGTGGCTAAGGAACTAAATGCATCTACAATTAATCTTGAATTGCGTACTAAAAACGCAACTAGTAACTAAGTGACTAAGGAACTAAATACATCTACAATTAATCTTGAATTGCGTACTAAAAACGCAACTAGTAACTAAGTGACTAAGGAACTAAATACATCTACAATTAATCTTGAATTGCGTACTAAAAACGCAACTAGTAACTAAGTGACTAAGGAACTAAATACATCTACAATTAATCTTGAATTGCGTACTAAAAACACAACTAGTAACTAAGTGGCCAAGGAACTAAATACATCTACAATTAATCTTGAATTGCGTACTAAAAACACAACTAGTAACTAAGTGGTCAGGGAACTAAATGCATCTACAATTAATCTTGAATTGCGTACTAAAAACACAACTAGTAACTAAGTGGCTAAGGAACTAAATGCATCTACAATTAATCTTGAATTGCGTACTAAAAACGCAACTAGTAACTAAGTGACTAAGGAACTCAATACATCTACAATTAATCTTGAATTGCGTACTAAAAACGCAACTAGTAACTAAGTGGTCAGGGAACTAAATGCATCTACAATTAATCTTGAATTGCGTACTAAAAACGCAACTAGTAACTAAGTGGTCAGGGAACTAAATGCATCTGCAATTAATCTTGAATTGCGTACTAAAAACACAACTAGTAACTAAGTGACTAAGGAACTAAATGCATCCACAATTAATCTTGAATTGCGTACTAAAAACACAACTAGAAACTAAGTGACTAAGGAACTAAATGCATCCACAATTAATCTTGAATTGCGTACTAAAAACACAACTAGTAACTAAGTGACTAAGGAACTAAATGCATCTACAATTAATCTTGAATTGCGTACTAAAACACAACTAGTAACTAAGTGACTAAGGAACTAAATGCATCTACAATTAATCTTGAATTGCGTACTAAAAACACAACTAGTAACTAAGTGGCCAAGGAACTAAATACATCTACAATTAATCTTGAATTGCGTACTAAAAACACAACTAGTAACTAAGTGGTCTGGGAACTAAATGCATCTACAATTAATCTTGAATTGCGTACTAAAAACACAACTAGTAACTAAGTGGCTAAGGAACTAAATGCATCTACAATTAATCTTGAATTGCGTACTAAAAACACAACTAGTAACTAAGTGACTAAGGAACTAAATGCATCCACAATTAATCTTGAATTGCGTACTAAAACACAACTAGTAACTAAGTGACTAAGGAACTAAATACATCTACAATTAATCTTGAATTGCGTACTAAAAACGCAACTAGTAACTAAGTGACTAAGGAACTAAATACATCTACAATTAATCTTGAATTGCGTACTAAAAACGCAACTAGTAACTAAGTGGTCAGGGAACTAAATGCATCTACAATTAATCTTGAATTGCGTACTAAAACGCAACTAGTAACTAAGTGGCCAAGGAACTAAATGCATCTACAATTAATCTTGAATTGCGTATTAAAAACGCAACTAGTAACTAAGTGGTCAGGGAACTAAATGCATCTACAATTAATCTTGAATTGCGTACTAAAAACACAACTAGTAACTAAGTGGCCAAGGAACTAAATACATCTACAATTAATCTTGAATTGCGTACTAAAACGCAACTAGTAACTAAGTGGCTAAGGAACGAAATGCATCTGCAATTAATCTTGAATTGCGTACTAAAAACACAACTAGTAACTAAGTGGCTAAGGAACTAAATGCATCTACAATTAATCTTGAATTGCGTACTAAAACGTAACTAGTAACTAAGTGGCTAAGGAACTAAATACATCTACAATTAATCTTGAATTGCGTACTAAAAACGCAACTAGTAACTAAGTGGTCAGGGAACTAAATACATCTACAATTAATCTTGAATTGCGTACTAAAAACGCAACTAGTAACTAAGTGGCTAAGGAACTAAATGCATCTGCAATTAATCTTGAATTGCGTACTAAAAACGCAACGAGTAACTAAGTAGTCAGGGAACTAAAAGCATTCACAATTAATCTTGAATTGCGTACTAAAAACACAACTAGTAACTAAGTGGCTAAGGAACTAAATGCATCTACAATTAATCTTGAATTGCGTACTAAAACGCAACTAGTAACTAAGTGACTAAGGAACTAAATATATCTACAATTAATCTTGAATTGCGTACTAAAAACGCAACTAGTAACTAAGTGGTCCGGGAACTAAATGCATCCACAATTAATCTTGAATTGCGTACTAAAAACACAACTAGTAACTAAGTGGCTAAGGAACTAAATGCATCTACAATTAATCTTGAATTGCGTACTAAAAACGCAACTAGTAACTAAGTGACTAAGGAACTAAATACATCTACAATTAATCTTGAATTGCGTACTAAAAACGCAACTAGTAACTAAGTGACTAAGGAACTAAATACATCTACAATTAATCTTGAATTGCGTACTAAAAACGCAACTAGTAACTAAGTGACTAAGGAACTAAATACATCTACAATTAATCTTGAATTGCGTACTAAAAACACAACTAGTAACTAAGTGGCCAAGGAACTAAATACATCTACAATTAATCTTGAATTGCGTACTAAAAACACAACTAGTAACTAAGTGGTCAGGGAACTAAATGCATCTACAATTAATCTTGAATTGCGTACTAAAAACACAACTAGTAACTAAGTGGCTAAGGAACTAAATGCATCTACAATTAATCTTGAATTGCGTACTAAAAACGCAACTAGTAACTAAGTGACTAAGGAACTCAATACATCTACAATTAATCTTGAATTGCGTACTAAAAACGCAACTAGTAACTAAGTGACTAAGGAACTAAATACATCTACAATTAATCTTGAATTGCGTACTAAAACACAACTAGTAACTAAGTGACTAAGGAACTAAATGCAGCTACAATTAATCTTGAATTGCGTACTAAAAACACAACTAGTAACTAAGTGACTACGGAACTAAATACATCTACAATTAATCTTGAATTGCGTACTAAAACGCAACTAGTAACTAAGTGGCCAAGGAACTAAATACATCTACAATTAATCTTGAATTGCGTACTAAAACACAACTAGTAACTAAGTGACTAAGGAACTAAATGCATCCACAATTAATCTTGAAGTGCGTACTAAAAACACAACTAGTAACTAAGTGGCCAAGGAACTAAATACATCTACAATTAATCTTGAATTGCGTACTAAAAACACAACTAGTAACTAAGTGACTAAGGAACTAAATACATCTACAATTAATCTTGAATTGCGTACTAAAAACGCAACTAGTAACTAAGTGGTCAGGGAACTAAATGCATCTACAATTAATCTTGAATTGCGTACTAAAACGCAACTAGTAACTAAGTGGCCAAGGAACTAAATGCATCTACAATTAATCTTGAATTGCGTACTAAAAACGCAACTCGTAACTAAGTGACTAAGGAACTAAATGCATCTGCAATTAATCTTGAATTGCGTACTAAAAACACAACTAGTAACTAAGTGGCTAAGGAACTAAATGCATCTACAATTAATCTTGAATTGCGTACTAAAACGTAACTAGTAACTAAGTGGCTAAGGAACTAAATGCATCTACAATTAATCTTGAATTGCGTACTAAAAACGCAACTAGTAACTAAGTGGTCAGGGAACTAAATACATCTACAATTAATCTTGAATTGCGTACTAAAAACGCAACTAGTAACTAAGTGGCTAAGGAACTAAATGCATCTGCAATTAATCTTGAATTGCGTACTAAAAACACAACTAGTAACTAAGTGGCTAAGGAACTAAATGCATCTACAATTAATCTTGAATTGCGTACTAAAAACGCAACTAGTAACTAAGTGGCCAAGGAACTAAATGCATCTACAATTAATCTTGAATTGCGCACTAAAACGTAACTAGTAACTAAGTGGCCAAGGAACTAAATACATCTACAATTAATCTTGAATTGCGCACTAAAAACGCAACGAGTAACTAAGTGGTCAGGGAACTAAATGCATTCACAATTAATCTTGAATTGCGTACTAAAAACACAACTAGTAACTAAGTGGCTAAGGAACTAAATGCATCTACAATTAATCTTGAATTGCGTACTAAAACGCAACTAGTAACTAAGTGACTAAGGAACTAAATACATCTACAATTAATCTTGAATTGCGTACTAAAAACGCCACTAGTAACTAAGTGGTCAGGGAACTAAATGCATCCACAATTAATCTTGAATTGCGGACTAAAAACACAACTAGTAACTAAGTGGCTAAGGAACTAAATGCATCTACAATTAATCTTGAATTGCGTACTAAAAACGCAACTAGTAACTAAGTGACTAAGGAACTAAATACATCTACAATTAATCTTGAATTGCGTACTAAAAACGCAACTAGTAACTAAGTGACTAAGGAACTAAATACATCTACAATTAATCTTGAATTGCGTACTAAAAACGCAACTAGTAACTAAGTGACTAAGGAACTAAATACATCTACAATTAATCTTGAATTGCGTACTAAAAACACAACTAGTAACTAAGTGGCCAAGGAACTAAATACATCTACAATTAATCTTGAATTGCGTACTAAAACGCAACTAGTAACTAAGTGGTCAGGGAACTAAATGCATCTACAATTAATCTTGAATTGCGTACTAAAAACGCAACTAGTAACTAAGTGGTCAGGGAACTAAATGCATCTGCAATTAATCTTGAATTGCGTACTAAAAACACAACTAGTAACTAAGTGACTAAGGAACTAAATGCATCCACAATTAATCTTGAATTGCGTACTAAAAACACAACTAGAAACTAAGTGACTAAGGAACTAAATGCATCCACAATTAATCTTGAATTGCGTACTAAAAACACAACTAGTAACTAAGTGACTAAGGAACTAAATGCATCTACAATTAATCTTGAATTGCGTACTAAAACACAACTAGTAACTAAGTGACTAAGGAACTAAATGCATCTACAATTAATCTTGAATTGCGTACTAAAAACACAACTAGTAACTAAGTGGCCAAGGAACTAAATACATCTACAATTAATCTTGAATTGCGTACTAAAAACACAACTAGTAACTAAGTGGTCTGGGAACTAAATGCATCTACAATTAATCTTGAATTGCGTACTAAAAACACAACTAGTAACTAAGTGGCTAAGGAACTAAATGCATCTACAATTAATCTTGAATTGCGTACTAAAAACACAACTAGTAACTAAGTGACTAAGGAACGAAATGCATCCACAATTAATCTTGAATTGCGTACTAAAACACAACTAGTAACTAAGTGACTAAGGAACTAAATACATCTACAATTAATCTTGAATTGCGTACTAAAAACGCAACTAGTAACTAAGTGACTAAGGAACTAAATACATCTACAATTAATCTTGAATTGCGTACTAAAAACGCAACTAGTAACTAAGTGGTCAGGGAACTAAATGCATCTACAATTAATCTTGAATTGCGTACTAAAACGCAAGTAGTAACTAAGTGGCCAAGGAACTAAATGCATCTACAATTAATCTTGAATTGCGTATTAAAAACGCAACTAGTAACTAAGTGGTCAGGGAACTAAATGCATCTACAATTAATCTTGAATTGCGTACTAAAAACACAACTAGTAACTAAGTGGCCAAGGAACTAAATACATCTACAATTAATCTTGAATTGCGTACTAAAACGCAACTAGTAACTAAGTGGCTAAGGAACGAAATGCATCTGCAATTAATCTTGAATTGCGTACTAAAAACACAACTAGTAACTAAGTGGCTAAGGAACTAAATGCATCTACAATTAATCTTGAATTGCGTACTAAAACGTAACTAGTAACTAAGTGGCTAAGGAACTAAATACATCTACAATTAATCTTGAATTGCGTACTAAAAACGCAACTAGTAACTAAGTGGTCAGGGAACTAAATACATCTACAATTAATCTTGAATTGCGTACTAAAAACGCAACTAGTAACTAAGTGGCTAAGGAACTAAATGCATCTGCAATTAATCTTGAATTGCGTACTAAAAACGCAACGAGTAACTAAGTAGTCAGGGAACTAAAAGCATTCACAATTAATCTTGAATTGCGTACTAAAAACACAACTAGTAACTAAGTGGCTAAGGAACTAAATGCATCTACAATTAATCTTGAATTGCGTACTAAAACGCAACTAGTAACTAAGTGACTAAGGAACTAAATATATCTACAATTAATCTTGAATTGCGTACTAAAAACGCAACTAGTAACTAAGTGGTCCGGGAACTAAATGCATCCACAATTAATCTTGAATTGCGTACTAAAACGCAACTAGTAACTAAGTGGCTAAGGAACGAAATGCATCTGCAATTAATCTTGAATTGCGTACTAAAAACACAACTAGTAACTAAGTGGCCAAGGAACTAAATACATCTACAATTAATCTTGAATTGCGCACTAAAAACGCAACGAGTAACTAAGTGGTCAGGGAACTAAATGCATTCACAATTAATCTTGAATTGCGTACTAAAAACACAACTAGTAACTAAGTGGCTAAGGAACTAAATGCATCTACAATTAATCTTGAATTGCGTACTAAAAACGCAACTAGTAACTAAGTGACTAAGGAACTAAATACATCTACAATTAATCTTGAATTGCGTACTAAAAACGCAACTAGTAACTAAGTGACTAAGGAACTAAATACATCTACAATTAATCTTGAATTGCGTACTAAAAACGCAACTAGTAACTAAGTGACTAAGGAACTAAATACATCTACAATTAATCTTGAATTGCGTACTAAAAACACAACTAGTAACTAAGTGGCCAAGGAACTAAATACATCTACAATTAATCTTGAATTGCGTACTAAAAACACAACTAGTAACTAAGTGGTCAGGGAACTAAATGCATCTACAATTAATCTTGAATTGCGTACTAAAAACACAACTAGTAACTAAGTGGCTAAGGAACTAAATGCATCTACAATTAATCTTGAATTGCGTACTAAAAACGCAACTAGTAACTAAGTGACTAAGGAACTCAATACATCTACAATTAATCTTGAATTGCGTACTAAAAACGCAACTAGTAACTAAGTGACTAAGGAACTAAATACATCTACAATTAATCTTGAATTGCGTACTAAAACACAACTAGTAACTAAGTGACTAAGGAACTAAATGCAGCTACAATTAATCTTGAATTGCGTACTAAAAACACAACTAGTAACTAAGTGACTACGGAACTAAATACATCTACAATTAATCTTGAATTGCGTACTAAAACGCAACTAGTAACTAAGTGGCCAAGGAACTAAATACATCTACAATTAATCTTGAATTGCGTACTAAAACACAACTAGTAACTAAGTGACTAAGGAACTAAATGCATCTACAATTAATCTTGAAGTGCGTACTAAAAACACAACTAGTAACTAAGTGGCCAAGGAACTAAATACATCTACAATTAATCTTGAATTGCGTACTAAAAACACAACTAGTAACTAAGTGGTCTGGGAACTAAATGCATCTACAATTAATCTTGAATTGCGTACTAAAAACACAACTAGTAACTAAGTGGCTAAGGAACTAAATGCATCTACAATTAATCTTGAATTGCGTACTAAAAACACAACTAGTAACTAAGTGACTAAGGAACTAAATGCATCCACAATTAATCTTGAATTGCGTACTAAAACACAACTAGTAACTAAGTGACTAAGGAACTAAATACATCTACAATTAATCTTGAATTGCGTACTAAAAACGCAACTAGTAACTAAGTGACTAAGGAACTAAATACATCTACAATTAATCTTGAATTGCGTACTAAAAACGCAACTAGTAACTAAGTGGTCAGGGAACTAAATGCATCTACAATTAATCTTGAATTGCGTACTAAAACGCAACTAGTAACTAAGTGGCCAAGGAACTAAATGCATCTACAATTAATCTTGAATTGCGTACTAAAAACGCAACTAGTAACTAAGTGGTCAGGGAACTAAATGCATCTACAATTAATCTTGAATTGCGTACTAAAAACACAACTAGTAACTAAGTGGCCAAGAAACTAAATACATCTACAATTAATCTTGAATTGCGTACTAAAACGCAACTAGTAACTAAGTGGCTAAGGAACTAAATGCATCTGCAATTAATCTTGAATTGCGTACTAAAAACACAACTAGTAACTAAGTGGCTAAGGAACTAAATGCATCTACAATTAATCTTGAATTGCGTGCTAAAACGTAACTAGTAACTAAGTGGCTAAGGAACTAAATACATCTACAATTAATCTTGAATTGCGTACTAAAAACGCAACTAGTAACTAAGTGGTCAGGGAACTAAATACATCTACAATTAATCTTGAATTGCGTACTAAAAACGCAACTAGTAACTAAGTGGCTAAGGAACTAAATGCATCTGCAATTAATCTTGAATTGCGTACTAAAAACGCAACGAGTAACTAAGTGGCTAAGGAACTAAATGCATCTACAATTAATCTTGAATTGCGTACTAAAAACGCAACTAGTAACTAAGTGGTCAGGGAACTAAATGCATCTACAATTAATCTTGAATTGCGTACTAAAACGCAACTAGTAACTAAGTGGCCAAGGAACTAAATGCATCTACAATTAATCTTGAATTGCGTACTAAAAACGCAACTAGTAACTAAGTGGTCAGGGAACTAAATGCATCTACAATTAATCTTGAATTGCGTACTAAAAACACAACTAGTAACTAAGTGGCCAAGGAACTAAATACATCTACAATTAATCTTGAATTGCGTACTAAAACGCAACTAGTAACTAAGTGGCTAAGGAACGAAATGCATCTGCAATTAATCTTGAATTGCGTACTAAAAACACAACTAGTAACTAAGTGGCTAAGGAACTAAATGCATCTACAATTAATCTTGAATTGCGTACTAAAACGTAACTAGTAACTAAGTGGCTAAGGAACTAAATACATCTACAATTAATCTTGAATTGCGTACTAAAAACGCAACTAGTAACTAAGTGGTCAGGGAACTAAATACATCTACAATTAATCTTGAATTGCGTACTAAAAACGCAACTAGTAACTAAGTGGCTAAGGAACTAAATGCATCTGCAATTAATCTTGAATTGCGTACTAAAAACGCAACTAGTAACTAAGTGGTCAGGGAACTAAATACATCTACAATTAATCTTGAATTGCGTACTAAAAACGCAACTAGTAACTAAGTGGCTAAGGAACTAAATGCATCTGCAATTAATCTTGAATTGCGTACTAAAAACGCAACGAGTAACTAAGTAGTCAGGGAACTAAAAGCATTCACAATTAATCTTGAATTGCGTACTAAAAACACAACTAGTAACTAAGTGGCTAAGGAACTAAATGCATCTACAATTAATCTTGAATTGCGTACTAAAACGCAACTAGTAACTAAGTGACTAACGAACTAAATATATCTACAATTAATCTTGAATTGCGTACTAAAAACGCAACTAGTAACTAAGTGGTCCGGGAACTAAATGCATCCACAATTAATCTTGAATTGCGTACTAAAAACACAACTAGTAACTAAGTGGCTAAGGAACTAAATGCATCTACAATTAATCTTGAATTGCGTACTAAAAACGCAACTAGTAACTAAGTGACTAAGGAACTAAATACATCTACAATTAATCTTGAATTGCGTACTAAAAACGCAACTAGTAACTAAGTGGTCAGGGAACTAAATACATCTACAATTAATCTTGAATTGCGTACTAAAAACGCAACTAGTAACTAAGTGGCTAAGGAACTAAATGCATCTGCAATTAATCTTGAATTGCGTACTAAAAACGCAACGAGTAACTAAGTGGCTAAGGAACTAAATGCATCTACAATTAATCTTGAATTGCGTACTAAAAACGCAACTAGTAACTAAGTGGTCAGGGAACTAAATGCATCTACAATTAATCTTGAATTGCGTACTAAAACGCAACTAGTAACTAAGTGGCCAAGGAACTAAATGCATCTACAATTAATCTTGAATTGCGTACTAAAAACGCAACTAGTAACTAAGTGGTCAGGGAACTAAATGCATCTACAATTAATCTTGAATTGCGTACTAAAAACACAACTAGTAACTAAGTGGCCAAGGAACTAAATACATCTACAATTAATCTTGAATTGCGTACTAAAACGCAACTAGTAACTAAGTGGCTAAGGAACGAAATGCATCTGCAATTAATCTTGAATTGCGTACTAAAAACACAACTAGTAACTAAGTGGCTAAGGAACTAAATGCATCTACAATTAATCTTGAATTGCGTACTAAAACGTAACTAGTAACTAAGTGGCTAAGGAACTAAATACATCTACAATTAATCTTGAATTGCGTACTAAAAACGCAACTAGTAACTAAGTGGTCAGGGAACTAAATACATCTACAATTAATCTTGAATTGCGTACTAAAAACGCAACTAGTAACTAAGTGGCTAAGGAACTAAATGCATCTGCAATTAATCTTGAATTGCGTACTAAAAACGCAACGAGTAACTAAGTAGTCAGGGAACTAAAAGCATTCACAATTAATCTTGAATTGCGTACTAAAAACACAACTAGTAACTAAGTGGCTAAGGAACTAAATGCATCTACAATTAATCTTGAATTGCGTACTAAAACGCAACTAGTAACTAAGTGACTAAGGAACTAAATATATCTACAATTAATCTTGAATTGCGTACTAAAAACGCAACTAGTAACTAAGTGGTCCGGGAACTAAATGCATCCACAATTAATCTTGAATTGCGTACTAAAAACACAACTAGTAACTAAGTGGCTAAGGAACTAAATGCATCTACAATTAATCTTGAATTGCGTACTAAAAACGCAACTAGTAACTAAGTGACTAAGGAACTAAATACATCTACAATTAATCTTGAATTGCGTACTAAAAACGCAACTAGTAACTAAGTGACTAAGGAACTAAATACATCTACAATTAATCTTGAATTGCGTACTAAAAACGCAACTAGTAACTAAGTGACTAAGGAACTAAATACATCTACAATTAATCTTGAATTGCGTACTAAAAACACAACTAGTAACTAAGTGGCCAAGGAACTAAATACATCTACAATTAATCTTGAATTGCGTACTAAAAACACAACTAGTAACTAAGTGGTCAGGGAACTAAATGCATCTACAATTAATCTTGAATTGCGTACTAAAAACACAACTAGTAACTAAGTGGCTAAGGAACTAAATACATCTACAATTAATCTTGAATTGCGTACTAAAAACACAACTAGTAACTAAGTGGTCAGGGAACTAAATGCATCTACAATTAATCTTGAATTGCGTACTAAAAACACAACTAGTAACTAAGTGGCTAAGGAACTAAATGCATCTACAATTAATCTTGAATTGCGTACTAAAACGCAACTAGTAACTAAGTGACTAAGGAACTAAATGCATCTACAATTAATCTTGAATTGCGTACTAAAAACGCAACTAGTAACTAAGTGACTAAGGAACTCAATACATCTACAATTAATCTTGAATTGCGTACTAAAAACGCAACTAGTAACTAAGTGACTAAGGAACTAAATACATCTACAATTAATCTTGAATTGCGTACTAAAACACAACTAGTAACTAAGTGACTAAGGAACTAAATGCAGCTACAATTAATCTTGAATTGCGTACTAAAAACACAACTAGTAACTAAGTGACTACGGAACTAAATACATCTACAATTAATCTTGAATTGCGTACTAAAACGCAACTAGTAACTAAGTGGCCAAGGAACTAAATACATCTACAATTACTCTTGAATTGCGTACTAAAACACAACTAGTAACTAAGTGACTAAGGAACTAAATGCATCTACAATTAATCTTGAATTGCGTACTAAAAACACAACTAGTAACTAAGTGGCCAAGGAACTAAATACATCTACAATTAATCTTGAATTGCGTACTAAAAACACAACTAGTAACTAAGTGGTCTGGGAACTAAATGCATCTACAATTAATCTTGAATTGCGTACTAAAAACACAACTAGTAACTAAGTGGCTAAGGAACTAAATGCATCTACAATTAATCTTGAATTGCGTACTAAAAACACAACTAGTAACTAAGTGACTAAGGAACTAAATGCATCCACAATTAATCTTGAATTGCGTACTAAAACACAACTAGTAACTAAGTGACTAAGGAACTAAATACATCTACAATTAATCTTGAATTGCGTACTAAAAACGCAACTAGTAATTAAGTGACTAAGGAACTAAATACATCTACAATTAATCTTGAATTGCGTACTAAAAACGCAACTAGTAACTAAGTGGTCAGGGAACTAAATGCATCTACAATTAATCTTGAATTGCGTACTAAAACGCAAGTAGTAACTAAGTGGCCAAGGAACTAAATGCATCTACAATTAATCTTGAATTGCGTACTAAAAACGCAACTAGTAACTAAGTGGTCAGGGAACTAAATGCATCTACAATTAATCTTGAATTGCGTACTAAAAACACAACTAGTAACTAAGTGGCCAAGGAACTAAATACATCTACAATTAATCTTGAATTGCGTACTAAAACGCAACTAGTAACTAAGTGGCTAAGGAACTAAATGCATCTGCAATTAATCTTGAATTGCGTACTAAAAACACAACTAGTAACTAAGTGGCTAAGGAACTAAATGCATCTACAATTAATCTTGAATTGCGTACTAAAACGTAACTAGTAACTAAGTGGCTAAGGAACTAAATACATCTACAATTAATCTTGAATTGCGTACTAAAAACGCAACTAGTAACTAAGTGGTCAGGGAACTAAATACATCTACAATTAATCTTGAATTGCGTACTAAAAACGCAACTAGTAACTAAGTGGCTAAGGAACTAAATGCATCTGCAATTAATCTTGAATTGCGTACTAAAAACGCAACGAGTAACTAAGTGGCTAAGGAACTAAATGCATCTACAATTAATCTTGAATTGCGTACTAAAAACGCAACTAGTAACTAAGTGGTCAGGGAACTAAATGCATCTACAATTAATCTTGAATTGCGTACTAAAACGCAACTAGTAACTAAGTGGCCAAGGAACTAAATGCATCTACAATTAATCTTGAATTGCGTACTAAAAACGCAACTAGTAACTAAGTGGTCAGGGAACTAAATGCATCTACAATTAATCTTGAATTGCGTACTAAAAACACAACTAGTAACTAAGTGGCCAAGGAACTAAATACATCTACAATTAATCTTGAATTGCGTACTAAAACGCAACTAGTAACTAAGTGGCTAAGGAACGAAATGCATCTGCAATTAATCTTGAATTGCGTACTAAAAACACAACTAGTAACTAAGTGGCTAAGGAACTAAATGCATCTACAATTAATCTTGAATTGCGTACTAAAACGTAACTAGTAACTAAGTGGCTAAGGAACTAAATACATCTACAATTAATCTTGAATTGCGTACTAAAAACGCAACTAGTAACTAAGTGGTCAGGGAACTAAATACATCTACAATTAATCTTGAATTGCGTACTAAAAACGCAACTAGTAACTAAGTGGCTAAGGAACTAAATGCATCTGCAATTAATCTTGAATTGCGTACTAAAAACGCAACGAGTAACTAAGTAGTCAGGGAACTAAAAGCATTCACAATTAATCTTGAATTGCGTACTAAAAACACAACTAGTAACTAAGTGGCTAAGGAACTAAATGCATCTACAATTAATCTTGAATTGCGTACTAAAAACGCAACTAGTAACTAAGTGACTAAGGAACTCAATACATCTACAATTAATCTTGAATTGCGTACTAAAAACGCAACTAGTAACTAAGTGACTAAGGAACTAAATACATCTACAATTAATCTTGAATTGCGTACTAAAACACAACTAGTAACTAAGTGACTAAGGAACTAAATGCAGCTACAATTAATCTTGAATTGCGTACTAAAAACACAACTAGTAACTAAGTGACTACGGAACTAAATACATCTACAATTAATCTTGAATTGCGTACTAAAACGCAACTAGTAACTAAGTGGCCAAGGAACTAAATACATCTACAATTACTCTTGAATTGCGTACTAAAACACAACTAGTAACTAAGTGACTAAGGAACTAAATGCATCTACAATTAATCTTGAATTGCGTACTAAAAACACAACTAGTAACTAAGTGGCCAAGGAACTAAATACATCTAC
This sequence comes from Saccoglossus kowalevskii, assembly GCF_978046115.1. Lineage (NCBI taxonomy): Eukaryota > Metazoa > Hemichordata > Enteropneusta > Harrimaniidae > Saccoglossus > Saccoglossus kowalevskii. The sequence continues at coordinate 22,855,131 of NC_140643.1, read as the reverse complement.
AATTAATCTTGAATTGCGTACTAAAAACACAACTAGTAACTAAGTGGTCTGGGAACTAAATGCATCTACAATTAATCTTGAATTGCGTACTAAAAACACAACTAGTAACTAAGTGGCTAAGGAACTAAATGCATCTACAATTAATCTTGAATTGCGTACTAAAAACACAACTAGTAACTAAGTGACTAAGGAACTAAATGCATCCACAATTAATCTTGAATTGCGTACTAAAACACAACTAGTAACTAAGTGACTAAGGAACTAAATACATCTACAATTAATCTTGAATTGCGTACTAAAAACGCAACTAGTAATTAAGTGACTAAGGAACTAAATACATCTACAATTAATCTTGAATTGCGTACTAAAAACGCAACTAGTAACTAAGTGGTCAGGGAACTAAATGCATCTACAATTAATCTTGAATTGCGTACTAAAACGCAACTAGTAACTAAGTGGCCAAGGAACTAAATGCATCTACAATTAATCTTGAATTGCGTACTAAAAACGCAACTAGTAACTAAGTGGTCAGGGAACTAAATGCATCTACAATTAATCTTGAATTGCGTACTAAAAACACAACTAGTAACTAAGTGGCCAAGGAACTAAATACATCTACAATTAATCTTGAATTGCGTACTAAAACGCAACTAGTAACTAAGTGGCTAAGGAACTAAATGCATCTGCAATTAATCTTGAATTGCGTACTAAAAACACAACTAGTAACTAAGTGGCTAAGGAACTAAATGCATCTACAATTAATCTTGAATTGCGTACTAAAACGTAACTAGTAACTAAGTGGCTAAGGAACTAAATACATCTACAATTAATCTTGAATTGCGTACTAAAACGCAACTAGTAACTAAGTGGCCAAGGAACTAAATACATCTACAATTAATCTTGAATTGCGTACTAAAAACGCAACTAGTAACTAAGTGACTAAGGAACTAAATACATCTACAATTAATCTTGAATTGCGTACTAAAACACAACTAGTAACTAAGTGGTCAGGGAACTAAATGCATCTACAATTAATCTTGAATTGCGTACTAAAAACACAACTAGTAACTAAGTGGCTAAGGAACTAAATGCATCTACAATTAATCTTGAATTGCGTACTAAAACGCAACTAGTAACTAAGTGACTAAGGAACTAAATGCATCTACAATTAATCTTGAATTGCGTACTAAAAACGCAACTAGTAACTAAGTGACTAAGGAACTCAATACATCTACAATTAATCTTGAATTGCGTACTAAAAACGCAACTAGTAACTAAGTGACTAAGGAACTAAATACATCTACAATTAATCTTGAATTGCGTACTAAAACACAACTAGTAACTAAGTGACTAAGGAACTAAATGCATCTACAATTAATCTTGAATTGCGTACTAAAAACACAACTAGTAACTAAGTGACTACGGAACTAAATACATCTACAATTAATCTTGAATTGCGTACTAAAACGCAACTAGTAACTAAGTGGCCAAGGAACTAAATACATCTACAATTAATCTTGAATTGCGTACTAAAAACACAACTAGTAACTAAGTGGCTAAGGAACTAAATGCATCTACAATTAATCTTGAATTGCGTACTAAAACGCAACTAGTAACTAAGTGACTAAGGAACTAAATACATCTACAATTAATCTTGAATTGCGTACTAAAAACGCAACTAGTAACTAAGTGGTCAGGGAACTAAATGCATCCACAATTAATCTTGAATTGCGTACTAAAAACACAACAGTAACTAAGTGGCTAAGGAACTAAATGCATCTACAATTAATCTTGAATTGCGTACTAAAAACGCAACTAGTAACTAAGTGACTAAGGAACTAAATACATCTACAATTAATCTTGAATTGCGTACTAAAAACGCAACTAGTAACTAAGTGACTAAGGAACTAAATACATCTACAATTAATCTTGAATTGCGTACTAAAAACGCAACTAGTAACTAAGTGACTAAGGAACTAAATACATCTACAATTAATCTTGAATTGCGTACTAAAAACACAACTAGTAACTAAGTGGCCAAGGAACTAAATACATCTACAATTAATCTTGAATTGCGTACTAAAAACACAACTAGTAACTAAGTGGTCAGGGAACTAAATGCATCTACAATTAATCTTGAAATGCGTACTAAAAACATAACTAGTAACTAAGTGGCTAAGGAACTAAATGCATCTACAATTAATCTTGAATTGCGTACTAAAACGCAACTAGTAACTAAGTGACTAAGGAACTAAATGCATCTACAATTAATCTTGAATTGCGTACTAAAAACGCAACTAGTAACTAAGTGACTAAGGAACTCAATACATCTACAATTAATCTTGAATTGCGTACTAAAAACGCAACTAGTAACTAAGTGACTAAGGAACTAAATACATCTACAATTAATCTTGAATTGCGTACTAAAACACAACTAGTAACTAAGTGACTAAGGAACTAAATGCATCTACAATTAATCTTGAATTGCGTACTAAAAACACAACTAGTAACTAAGTGACTAAGGAACTAAATACATCTACAATTAATCTTGAATTGCGTACTAAAACGCAACTAGTAACTAAGTGGCCAAGGAACTAAATACATCTACAATTAATCTTGAATTGCGTACTAAAAACGCAACTAGTAACTAAGTGACTAAGGAACTAAATACATCTACAATTAATCTTGAATTGCGTACTAAAACACAACTAGTAACTAAGTGACTAAGGAACTAAATGCATCTACAATTAATCTTGAATTGCGTACTAAAAACACAACTAGTAACTAAGTGACTACGGAACTAAATACATCTACAATTAATCTTGAATTGCGTACTAAAACGCAACTAGTAACTAAGTGGCCAAGGAACTAAATACATCTACACTTAATCTTGAATTGCGTACTAAAAACACAACTAGTAACTAAGTGGTCAAGGAACTAAATGCATCTACAATTAATCTTGAATTGCGTACTAAAAACACAACTAGTAACTAAGTGGCTAAGGAACTAAATGCATCTACAATTAATCTTGAATTGCGTACTAAAACGCAACTAGTAACTAAGTGACTAAGGAACTAAATACATCTACAATTATTCTTGAATTGCGTACTAAAAACGCAACTAGTAACTAAGTGGTCAGGGAACTAAATGCATCCACAATTAATCTTGAATTGCGTACTAAAAACACAACTAGTAACTAAGTGGCTAAGGAACTAAATGCATCTACAATTAATCTTGAATTGCGTACTGAAAACGCAACTAGTAACTAAGTGACTAAGGAACTAAATACATCTACAATTAATCTTGAATTGCGTACTAAAAACGCAACTAGTAACTAAGTGACTAAGGAACTAAATACATCTACAATTAATCTTGAATTGCGTACTAAAAACACAACTAGTAACTAAGTGACTAAGGAACTAAATACATCTACAATTAATCTTGAATTGCGTACTAAAAACACAACTAGTAACTAAGTGGTCAGGGAACTAAATGCATCTACAATTAATCTTGAAATGCGTACTAAAAACACAACTAGTAACTAAGTGGCTAAGGAACTAAATGCATCTACAATTAATCTTGAATTGCGTACTAAAACGCAACTAGTAACTAAGTGACTAAGGAACTAAATACATCTACAATTAATCTTGAATTGCGTACTAAAACACAACTAGTAACTAAGTGACTAAGGAACTAAATGCATCTACAATTAATCTTGAATTGCGTACTAAAAACACAACTAGTAACTAAGTGACTACGGAACTAAATACATCTACAATTAATCTTGAATTGCGTACTAAAACGCAACTAGTAACTAAGTGGCCAAGGAACTAAATACATCTACAATTAATCTTGAATTGCGTACTAAAAACACAACTAGTAACTAAGTGGTCAGGGAACTAAATGCATCTACAATTAATCTTGAATTGCGTACTAAAAACACAACTAGTAACTAAGTGGCTAAGGAACTAAATGCATCTACAATTAATCTTGAATTGCGCACTAAAACGCAACTAGTAACTAAGTGACTAAGGAACTAAATACACCTACAATTAATCTTGAATTGCGTACTAAAAACGCAACTAGTAACTAAGTGGTCAGGGAACTAAATGCATCCACAATTAATCTTGAATTGCGTACTAAAACACAACAGTAACTAAGTGGCTAAGGAATTAAATGCATCTACAATTAATCTTGAATTGCGTACTAAAAACGAAACTAGTAACTAAGTGACTAAAGAACTAAATACATCTACAATTAATCTTGAATTGCGTACTAAAAACGCAACTAGTAACTAAGTGACTAAGGAACTAAATACATCTACAATTAATCTTGAATTGCGTACTAAAAACGCAACTAGTAACTAAGTGACTAAGGAACTAAATACATCTACAATTAATCTTGAATTGCGTACTAAAAACACAACTAGTAACTAAGTGGTCAGGGAACTAAATGCATCTACAATTAATCTTGAAATGCGTACTAAAAACACAACTAGTAACTAAGTGGCTAAGGAACTAAATGCATCTACAATTAATCTTGAATTGCGTACTAAAACGCAACTAGTAACTAAGTGACTAAGGAACTAAATACATCTACAATTAATCATGAATTGCGTACTAAAACACAACTAGTAACTAAGTGACTAAGGAACTAAATGCATCTACAATTAATCTTGAATTGCGTACTAAAAACACAACTAGTAACTAAGTGACTACGGAACTAAATACATCTACAATTAATCTTGAATTGCGTACTAAAACGCAACTAGTAACTAAGGAGCCAAGGAACTAAATACATCTACAATTAATCTTGAATTGCGTACTAAAAACACAACTAGTAACTAAGTGGTCAGGGAACTAAATGCATCTACAATTAATCTTGAATTGCGTACTAAAACACAACTAGTAACTAAGTGACTAAGGAACTAAATGCATCTACAATTAATCTTGAATTGCGTACTAAAAACACAACTAGTAACTAAGTGACTACGGAACTAAATACATCTACAATTAATCTTGAATTGCGTACTAAAACGCAACTAGTAACTAAGGGGCCAAGGAACTAAATACATCTACAATTAATCTTGAATTGCGTACTAAAAACACAACTAGTAACTAAGTGGTCAGGGAACTAAATGCATCTACAATTAATCTTGAATTGCGTACTAAAAACACAACTAGTAACTAAGTGGCTAAGGAACTAAATGCATCTACAATTAATCTTGAATTGCGTACTAAAAACGCAACTAGTAACTAAGTGGTCAGGGAACTAAATGCATCCACAATTAATCTTGAATTGCGTACTAAAAACACAACAGTAACTAAGTGGCTAAGGAACTAAATGCATCTACAATTAATCTTGAATTGCGTACTAAAAACGCAACTAGTAACTAAGTGACTAAGGAACTAAATACATCTACAATTAATCTTGAATTGCGTACTAAAAACGCAACTAGTAACTAAGTGACTAAGGAACTAAATACATCTACAATTAATCTTGAATGGCGTACTAAAAACGCAACTAGTAACTAAGTGACTAAGGAACTAAATACATCTACAATTAATCTTGAATTGCGTACTAAAAACACAACTAGTAACTAAGTGGCCAAGGAACTAAATACATCTACAATTAATCTTGAATTGCGTACTAAAAACACAACTAGTAACTAAGTGGTCAGGGAACTAAATGCATCTACAATTAATCTTGAAATGCGTACTAAAAACATAACTAGTAACTAAGTGGCTAAGGAACTAAATGCATCTACAATTAATCTTGAATTGCGTACTAAAACGCAACTAGTAACTAAGTGACTAAGGAACTAAATGCATCTACAATTAATCTTGAATTGCGTACTAAAAACGCAACTAGTAACTAAGTGACTAAGGAACTCAATACATCTACAATTAATCTTGAATTGCGTACTAAAAACGCAACTAGTAACTAAGTGACTAAGGAACTAAATACATCTACAATTAATCTTGAATTGCGTACTAAAACACAACTAGTAACTAAGTGACTAAGGAACTAAATACATCTACAATTAATCTTGAATTGCGTACTAAAACACAACTAGTAACTAAGTGACTAAGGAACTAAATGCATCTACAATTAATCTTGAATTGGGTACTAAAACGCAACTAGTAACTAAGTGGCCAAGGAACTAAATACATCTACAATTAATCTTGAATTGCGTACTAAAAACGCAACTAGTAACTAAGTGGTCAGGGAACTAAATGCATCCACAATTAATCTTGAATTGCGTACTAAAAACACAACAGTAACTAAGTGGCTAAGGAACTAAATGCATCTACAATTAATCTTAAATTGCGTACTAAAAACGCAACTAGTAACTAAGTGACTAAGGAACTAAATACATCTACAATTAATCTTGAATTGCGTACTAAAAACGCAACTAGTAACTAAGTGACTAAGGAACTAAATACATCTACAATTAATCTTGAATTGCGTACTAAAAACGCAACTAGTAACTAAGTGACTAAGGAACTAAATACATCTACAATTAATCTTGAATTGCGTACTAAAAACACAACTAGTAACTAAGTGGCCAAGGAACTAAATACATCTACAATTAATCTTGAATTGCGTACTAAAAACACAACTAGTAACTAAGTGGTCAGGGAACTAAATGCATCTACAATTAATCTTGAATTGCGTACTAAAACGCAACTAGTAACTAAGTGACTAAGGAACTAAATGCATCTACAATTAATCTTGAATTGCGTACTAAAAACGCAACTAGTAACTAAGTGACTAAGGAACTCAATACATCTACAATTAATCTTGAATTGCGTACTAAAAACGCAACTAGTAACTAAGTGACTAAGGAACTAAATACATCTACAGTTAATCTTGAATTGCGTACTAAAACACAACTAGTAACTAAGTGACTAAGGAACTAAATGCATCTACAATTAATCTTGAATTGCGTACTAAAAACACAACTAGTAACTAAGTGACTAAGGAACTAAATACATCTACAATTAATCTTGAATTGCGTACTAAAACGCAACTAGTAACTAAGTGGCCAAGGAACTAAATACATCTACAATTAATCTTGAATTGCGTACTAAAAACGCAACTAGTAACTAAGTGACTAAGGAACTAAATACATCTACAATTAATCTTGAATTGCGTACTAAAACACAACTAGTAACTATATGACTAAGGAACTAAATGCATCTACAATTAATCTTGAATTGCGTACTAAAAACACAACTAGTAACTAAGTGACTACGGAACTAAATACATCTACAATTAATCTTGAATTGCGTACTAAAACGCAACTAGTAACTAAGTGGCCAAGGAACTAAATACATCTACAATTAATCTTGAATTGCGTACTAAAAACACAACTAGTAACTAAGTGGTCAAGGAACTAAATGCATCTACAATTAATCTTGAATTGCGTACTAAAAACACAACTAGTAACTAAGTGGCAATGGAACTAAATGCATCTACAATTAATCTTGAATTGCGTACTAAAACGCAACTAGTAACTAAGTGACTAAGGAACTAAATACATCTACAATTATTCTTGAATTGCGTACTAAAAACGCAACTAGTAACTAAGTGGTCAGGGAACTAAATGCATCCACAATTAATCTTGAATTGCGTACTAAAAACACAACTAGTAACTAAGTGGCTAAGGAACTAAATGCATCTACAATTAATCTTGAATTGCGTACTGAAAACGCAACTAGTAACTAAGTGACTAAGGAACTAAATACATCTACGATTAATCTTGAATTGCGTACTAAAAACGCAACTAGTAACTAAGTGACTAAGGAACTAAATACATCTACAATTAATCTTGAATTGCGTACTAAAAACGCAACTAGTAACTAAGTGACTAAGGAACTAAATACATCTACAATTAATCTTGAATTGCGTACTAAAAACACAACTAGTAACTAAGTGACTAAGGAACTAAATACATCTACAATTAATCTTGAATTGCGTACTAAAAACACAACTAGTAACTAAGTGGTCAGGGAACTAAATGCATCTACAATTAATCTTGAAATGCGTACTAAAAACACAACTAGTAACTAAGTGGCTAAGGAACTAAATGCATCTACAATTAATCTTGAATTGCGTACTAAAACGCAACTAGTAACTAAGTGACTAAGGAACTAAATGCATCTACAATTAATCTTGAATTGCGTACTAAAAACGCAACTAGTAACTAAGTGACTAAGGAACTCAATACACCTACAATTAATCTTGAATTGCGTACTAAAAACGCAACTAGTAACTAAGTGACTAAGGAACTAAATACATCTACAATTAATCTTGAATTGCGTACTAAAACACAACTAGTAACTAAGTGACTAAGGAACTAAATGCATCTACAATTAATCTTGAATTGCGTACTAAAAACACAACTAGTAACTAAGTGACTAAGGAACTAAATACATCTACAATTAATCTTGAATTGCGTACTAAAACGCAACTAGTAACTAAGTGGCCAAGGAACTAAATACATCTACAATTAATCTTGAATTGCGTACTAAAAACACAACTAGTAACTAAGTGGTCAGGGAACTAAATGCATCTACAATTAATCTTGAATTGCGTACTAAAAACACAACTAGTAACTAAGTGGCTAAGGAACTAAATGCATCTACAATTAATCTTGAATTGCGTACTAAAACGCAACTAGTAACTAAGTGACTAAGGAACTAAATGCATCTACAATTAATCTTGAATTGCGCACTAAAAACACAACTAGTAACTAAGTGGCCAAGGAACTAAATACATCTACAATTAATCTTGAATTGCGTACTAAAAACACAACTAGTAACTAAGTGGTCAGGGAACTAAATGCATCTACAATTAATCTTGAATTGCGTACTAAAAACACAACTAGTAACTAAGTGGCTAAGGAACTAAATGCATCTACAATAAATCTTGAATTGCGTACTAAAACGCAACTAGTAACTAAGTGACTAAGGAACTAAATGCATCTACAATTAATCTTGAATTGCGTACTAAAACGCAACTAGTAACTAAGTGACTAAGGAACTAAATGCATCTACAATTAATCTTGAATTGCGTACTAAAAACGCAACTAGTAACTAAGTGACTAAGGAACTCAATACATCTACAATTAATCTTGAATTGCGTACTAAAACTAAACTAGTAACTAAGTGACTAAGGAACTAAATGCATCTACAATTAATCTTGAATTGCGTACTAAAAACACAACTAGTAACTAAGTGACTAAGGAACTAAATACATCTACAATTAATCTTGAATTGCGTACTAAAACGCAACTAGTAACTAAGTGGCCAAGGAACTAAATACATCTACAATTAATCTTGAATTGCGTACTAAAAACACAACTAGTAACTAAGTGACTAAGGAACTAAATGCATCTACAATTAATCTTGAATTGCGTACTAAAAACACAACTAGTAACTAAGTGGCTAAGGAACTAAATGCATCTACAATTAATCTTGAATTGCGTACTAAAACGCAACTAGTAACTAAGTGACTAAGGAACTAAATGCATCTACAATTAATCTTGAATTGCGTACTAAAAACACAACTAGTAACTAAGTGGCCAAGGAACTAAATACATCTACAATTAATCTTGAATTGCGTACTAAAAACACAACTAGTAACTAAGTGGTCAGGGAACTAAATGCATCTACAATTAATCTTGAATTGCGTACTAAAAACACAACTAGTAACTAAGTGGCTAAGGAACTAAATGCATCTACAATAAATCTTGAATTGCGTACTAAAACGCAACTAGTAACTAAGTGACTAAGGAACTAAATGCATCTACAATTAATCTTGAATTGCGTACTAAAAACACAACTAGTAACTAAGTGACTAAGGAACTAAATACATCTACAATTAATCTTGAATTGCGTACTAAAACGCAACTAGTAACTAAGTGGCCAAGGAACTAAATACATCTACAATTAATCTTGAATTGCGTACTAAAAACACAACTAGTAACTAAGTGGTCAGGGAACTAAATGCATCTACAATTAATCTTGAATTGCGTACTAAAAACACAACTAGTAACTAAGTGGCTAAGGAACTAAATGCATCTACAATTAATCTTGAATTGCGTACTAAAACGCAACTAGTAACTCAGTGACTAAGGAACTAAATGCATCTACAATTAATCTTGAATTGCGTACTAAAAACACAACTAGTAACTAAGTGGCCAAGGAACTAAATACATCTACAATTAATCTTGAATTGCGTACTAGAAACACAACTAGTAACTAAGTGGTCAGGGAACTAAATGCATCTACAATTAATCTTGAATTGCGTACTAAAAACACAACTAGTAACTAAGTGGCTAAGGAACTAAATGCATCTACAATAAATCTTGAATTGCGTACTAAAACGCAACTAGTAACTAAGTGGTCAGGGAACTAAATGCATCTACAATTAATCTTGAATTGCGTACTAAAAACACAACTAGTAACTAAGTGGCTAAGGAACTAAATGCATCTACAATAAATCTTGAATTGCGTACTAAAACGCAACTAGTAACTAAGTGACTAAGGAACTAAATGCATCTACAATTAATCTTGAATTGCGTACTAAAACGCAACTAGTAACTAAGTGACTAAGGAACTAAATACATCTACAATTACTCTTGAATTGCGTACTAAAAACACAACTAGTAACTAAGTGACTAAGGAACTAAATACATCTACAATTAATCTTGAATTGCGTACTAAAACACAACTAGTAACTAAGTGGCTAAGGAACTAAATGCATCTACAATTAATCTTGAATTGCGTACTAAAAACACAACTAGTAACTAAGTGGTCAGGGAACTAAATGCATCTACAATTAATCTTGAATTGCGTACTAAAACGCAACTAGTAACTAAGTGACTAAGGAACTAAATGCATCTACAATTAATCTTGAATTGCGTACTAAAACGCAACTAGTAACTAAGTGACTAAGGAACTAAATGCATCTACAATTAATCTTGAATTGCGTTATAAAAACACAACTAGTAACTAAGTGACTAAGGAACTAAATACATCTACAATTAATCTTGAATTGCGTACTAAAACGCAACTAGTAACTAAGTGGCCAAGGAACTAAATACATCTACAATTAATCTTGAATTGCGTACTAAAAACACAACTAGTAACTAAGTGGCTAAGGAATTAAATGCATCCACAATTAATCTTGAATTGCGTACTAAAAACGCAACTAGTAACTAAGTGGCTAAGGAACTAAATACATCTACAATTAATCTTGAATTGCGTACTAAAAACGCAACTAGTAAGTAAGTGGCCAAGGAACTAAATGCATCTACAATTAATCTTGAATTGTGACTAAAAACGAAACTACTATTCATGAGTCGGGGTCATGGCATACTATTTTTAGGAGGGCATTTTTTTCTTCAATTTTAACATGCGAGCTTGCCGGCTTACGTAGCTGAATATTAACAGCTGGTTAAACTCATCATCACATGAAATTAACTGCGTGGGCTAGGATATTTACTTTTTACGTGGATTCCTTTCTTTAAGTACAAGATGCTAACGCCGGCTAAATGGAATAGATGTGTACATCCTTTACAACTCACACGCTGTTTACTGGCAACCAGAGCGTGATACATTACAAGATATCTTTTTACAGACACGTAGATTGTTAGTTTTTCAATCTAAAAATAAAACTATATATAACGCTGTTGGAATTGAGGGGTGAATCAAGACACCTGTCGGATTCGATGACTCATGCACACGTAATTAACTTCTGACGTTGAGGGCGATGACACAGGTGCCCGATTCACGACGCGCAAGTGAGAGTGGAACCTATTTTCGAAATGCATGTACACGACTTCATAGCTGCGAATAATCATACGTCAACGCCAATCGCAGTTTCTCGTTCATCATCGTCTTAGTCGTTCTCCCTCGAAAACCTGAAAAAATAAAATCACTTTTTCTGTCGTTATTGCAATCATTGAGTATATTTCGTTAAAGTCCCGCGAGCAAGCAGCGGTTCTATTTTTATCCAAATGATGACTCACCCTGCGACATGTCAACATACTTATATCTGAATACGTGTACATAAGAGTTTTATTCACTGCGTATCTCCCCGAGTTGACCATAAAACGATTATGGCGACTAGCATACCGGCAATTTGAATAAATTTGCTTATAACACGCGCAAAAATTAAGCACAATTGTGCATTATTAGAAATTTGATTTTCGAACAAAAATGCGAGTCACAGTTTAAAAAAAAAAACATGACACACATCCAGGGTATTTCGGTATAGGGATGTCTACTGGTCTAGCGATCATCCAGTGAATCGTGTCGAAGACACATCGATGACCAATATATCACATTTTCCTCGACAGATGTTCTGCAGAAAGCGTAAAATTGCTTTTAACAAGCGGACCACATCTTCAAAGTCGCCGAAACTGTGTATTCTGTCCTTGTTGAGATTGCTGAATTCTCCTCGGTGCTAAATCAGGGAGCGTATTACGTGCAATTCTAAAATTAAAACGTCAAAATTCGATATATTTATTATGGATTTATTGGATCTGTGCATGGTACAGAGTGGGGGCAATTGCGAGTATGAATGAGTTGGAGATTTTCAAAAGACACCGTCGTAATCACGATATTTTTTTCAGAAAATTCTGTTTACTATATTATACAAACTAAATATTTCACATTATATAAGAATCCTTACTTTCACTGTGGCAAAACAGAAACTCACACAACCACCAAAGCGTTGTTTATTTGATGCTGGTATCGCCGTGGACATACTCTTAAATACGAGGGTGTGGGATTTTTCATCTGAAATAAATTATCCATAGCCTGCCGGGAAATCCTCGGTAAAATCCCAGATCGTGCCTATCGCATAAATCATTATTTCGTGACGTCACAGTTAGTTGCCATTTGACTTTAAGGAAGAAATATTAGTAGCCGATAAATGCCAAACTTCCACGTGACTAACCGAACCGCGACTGGAAAGTTTAGATATGTCTGGATTTTAATAGCGGCCTACGCACACAGACTGCCAGGTTCCATATTTTTACGATTCCGTGGCGAATTGCTGGAGAATGTCGATGGGCAGTACCACGGCCCTGGAGGGCCATTTATAAGCGCGGCGCGCACAGGGAATCTGAAGCGATTAACATGTACACCAGGCATGCCTACAGTACTTATTTCCAATAACTATTAATCCAAAATCTGAGCTCGGCAAATTACCCATGTTTTAGTGGAAATCAAAATATTCAGGGAAGATATTAATTGTAATACTAGTTTTAGAGGATATTGGTAATTCATATCTTAGCATGATCTCAACCCCGCTCACTGATTGGCCATCCCTCTGTAAGCGTAACAAGTAGTGAATGGCCTGAACCAATCACGCCCCAGCAATGCATTTATGTCATATACACAGAGAATAAAATCACCTGGTCCCATTAGTTTGTTCATCTGCCTCGGAAAGGAATGTATCCCATACACGGGGAAAAACGCCGAACGTCCAGACTGAAAACAACCACGGGTCGTGATTAGCCATATACCGCTAACAATGTACAGGAAATCGCATCTACCACTATGTCAATGTATTTTCCGAGTGTCGTTGTTTTTCATTATCACGGTGTCTTATTTTGGGTAAGTATGACTTGTTTTCTCTTTCTGAATACCCTCTGTAAAAGTTTTAAGTCTATCGAGTCAATAAAAGTTAGAATACGTAGATCGGGGGATAGTGCGTTCAGTTTTAGTGGCGGCGATTTGGAAAAAAGTGGTTATTTAGTTAGCAACACGTTGGTGTATGAAACAAAAATCAAACCAACAAATACCCTTTTGCAAAACTTTAAATAGTCTTGGTTGCTCGAATCAGAAAGGAATATTAGAACAATGTTCACCCTAAGCGTCCGATCTGAATGTGACAACATGCGAAAGGAAAGGAGTGACCATTGACAAATGAAACCACATATACAGCGCGGCCTAATCTACTCAAACTAAGAATCGAAATGACGACAGTCCGAACAAAACGACTGTCAAATCACCTGCTACTTGGTTCTGGTGTCGTGAATTCCAAAAAAAACACAAAAAAAACGACGACAACAACTATAGTACGACTTTGGACAGTCCGTGTAATGACGGAATTTTGTAGTTGGAAACTGAAACACGAAATAACAAAATGACCCGACTGTAATTATATTAGGTACGCTGTTTGCATAATTATCATAAATTACATATTTATCGGAGAGTACCAGATAGTCGTGTTAAAGTTCGGACCCTATGTTTCGTTCATAACCGTCAAAATCTTGACACATGTGGCCACACACCTAGCGGGAGTATTAGCTTAGGGCGACTGTCAAGACAGCGAAAGTTGCTCAGAGTTTTTCCCCCTTCTTTCATTGTGTTAATTGTGTATTTCAAGTTAACAAAGTATGTTTTGTATTTTGCAATATTGGCGACAGTGTCTAAAACCCATACACAGTTTCTAGCGGTTACTCCTTAACATTACGGTGCAAAAACAATTATTTGTTTTTACCCCACCCCTCCTAGCCAACAATTGTAACCACTAACGAGGGACACGTACGCTCGCGCAACTGTATTACTAACGCTCATTATAATGCATTTAAAATAAACTCTACATTTATAATACACGTATTATACAAATACGACTCCCTAGCCCAGCGAATAATCGCGATATTGCGGCATCCGAAAGGCGTCCTCCGTTATTCCTTGCAGCAATGCACTTGGTTTGGGGAAGCTGAACACTGGAGAGTGAAAGGAACCAAGCTACTTGAACACAGTTATCAACCACAGTCCCTCTATCATAGATAGAGGGACAGTGATAGAGGGACTGTGTATCAACCAATAAAGTTAAAACGCGTGGCGTGCTTTTAAAAATAAAGTTAAGGGGTTTTAGTTTAACTAATCTGATGGGGGGGGATAAAGGGGAAATCGATTAGAATCATGGAATGTTTTCTACCGAGATGCACCGTGTAATGTAATGTTGTGAAGGCCTGCCCTCCGGCGATCGGTTACAAGCTAAGGGTCCTTGGTCAAATCCACTCAAAATACCTGCGTTTGATTGACTGGATGATTGACTGTTCTTGGTCGCCCTGATAAGGTAACCAGCGTAGCACGTTTGGTCGATATTCGGGGTCTCTTTCCTCCATCTTTTCAAATGTGTACGCGTGTTATACTAGAACTGTGTGTACGATATGGCGACCAACGTGCAATTATTTGATGTCATTTTGCTTTGTAATATTAGAGCGCAAACGGACTCATTTTCAGAGACTGATATATTTTTCCTAAATTCGAAAGAACGTCCACATTACTATTTTAACCCAGGAGAAAATTGAAAATAGTCTCAGGTGACGTGGAGTTCAAGTTGGGAGACTTATTTTAGAACCACAACGACTTGTTAGTCACAAAGACAAAATTAGTATCTGTGGCATCAGTCACGTGTAAAGGGTGCGTGTAATATAAACGTGGAGTATGTTTAAATTAGAAATGTGGTATAATGTGGGAGGAAAGGCCGCGAGTATACACGCGCGCCCAGAACGTGATGCTTTTAGAAACGCACGCGTTACAATTAACTGAACGTTGCCTCCCAGAGGACAATTTGTTATTTTGTTGGATTAAAGTGTTTATACGCTCTCTCTCAAACACATGTCAGTGGCGGATCTAGAAGGGGGGTTCTTGGTGTCTGGACCCCCCAGTTGAAAAATATATTCAATTTGTTTTTGTATAATATAAAAAAATCATTAACTTAGTCTGGCGATTTTAAAGTTTGGACCCCCCCCCTCCATAAAAATCCTGTATCCGCCATTGCAATTTCGATCAGAAAAATATATTTAAACACATCACGGCGTGTGATCCAATGTCGCAAGTAATAATGCATGTTTCGGGGCCAATGAAGAGATACGCTATATGTGTGAATCAGCAACGACACAAACTACCCAAATATGGACAATGGTTCACTCTATGTATTTATATTCTAAGTGCTTTTGTACCTTTGAAACGGCGCGGCATTATACCTAGGCAGTGTATTGATCGGCATTGTGTAATCCCAGTATACAGCCATATATGTGGTAGACGACATTGGAAGGACTTGGATTGACCTTGTTAACAGGAAAAATATTGCATGTCAATATGTCGAGTCAATATTTATAAAGTTACAATATAGAATAGTTACCTTCCTTCGAGGTCAATTTAAAAAAAAAAAGGTGACCCAGTAGGTCATTCCAAAATGGAGTAGGCCGTTCGAACTATTTCAGAATTTGTGATTTCTTTAGTACGAATATTTGAAACACGAGTTTGTTGAAGGTTGTGGCAATTTTAAAAAAATATACAGAATAGGAAAAGTGACGTCAATTTTTCCTTATCAAATATTGGGAATTTTACTTATTATTAGTGAATAATGCGACATAACCAATTATAAAAAAAACACAGTTGTAATTCAATACTGGATGTGCACACAATAATGGCTGCCCACACAGAATATGTTATTATCACTCCGATACAAAATATCTTCTCATAATACTGGCCACTTATGTTTCATTCTTAGCCACATTCCCTCAGGGACTGTGTCTTAGCGATGGGATGTATGACGTCCCCTTTGTCGTCAAAGGGACGGTGGTCGCTGTGCATTGCGCGTTAGAATTTCGTGGAAACAAATAATTGTATACGCGTTGAATGTCACACTGATTTTTTTCGTGCTTATAATCTATCCATTCCGAATACACCCAATATTCCCAGATTCTTCAAAGTCTCACGATCATAGTATATAGCGTAATAAGCGCCATACTTCAAAGTTCAATACATGTATATCATTAAAGCGGGGGAGTCGTCTCCTGCGCATGCGTCAGATGGCCATACGAGTCATTGTTTACAAAAAAGCGTCTACCCATGAGCCTTTGCGTTTTTAGCGTGTGTTGTTATCGTCGCTTGGGACAGGGTGGCTTGGGACTCGATTTCCGCGCGTGCGCAGGTGACGACTCTCCCGCTTTAATAGGCATATTCCGAAGTGGAGAGCGTATACATACCGAATGTGATACAGGACTCTATTATATGAGCAACTGTGGTATTTGCGGTGTTTTAGTGGTATATTGATATTTGTTAACCCCGGTGTTACTTTTTTTTTGACCCGGGAACAGAAAATAACAAAAGCACATCGAGTGCAACGGCGAATCGAGAGATAACATTTTGTTTCTGCAACCCTGAAGGTATTGGTCGTTTAGACTTTGTAGTATTAAGTCACGTGGTCATTATCGATATTGGCAACGAAACTATGACGACTCGCGATATTTTACTTGTTTTTGAAAAAGAACCAACGCTAACAAGTACCATATCTATTTCAGTCTATTTTTTTTTTTGAGCTGTCTTAACTAGCTCTTCTAGCTGCCCTCGTTTGAACGCACCCACACTCACTACGCTATCATAAAAAAAAAACGTTTCAAATACGCCGCTGACTTCTTCCGGGTTTGCATGTCTGCCGGTGTTCTAGGTAGGTTACGCACGCGCAAATAGAATTACAACGCTTCTGACGTTAATTCGGGAAAGGGGAATTCCATTCTCAAATGTAGATACAATAGTCCAGTTATGTGCATATTCAATGTTAGTCTTCAAATGTAACATTAAAGGTTCAAATTCACTCAGTACTTTGAACAAAAAAAATAACAAAATTGACATTAACGCTAGTGTTAGAATGTTCTGAGTCAAATAAAAGAGGTCAACAAATGCAGGAGAAAACAATTTACAGGTTTTTATAATACTTTTCATTATCTATATTTCCCAATGTATTTCATTGTCTACTGCTTGTGGGTGTTTTCTGTGCGTGTATAATTGAGGAGACGAGAGTTAATCGGGTCTCACGCAACGCGTATACACGAAATGCCACCACACGAGTACGCGACGACAAAGACACTTAAATTGTCACCAACTTGGGGCATTTTATAAGGTTTAAAAAGAAATGATACCTATTAGCTCGGTTTATGTTGAAGCCGCTGTGACGCCACTTTTTAGATCTGGCTGCAATCTGACATCAATAAAAAACACAACTGTTGCGCTGCAGATTCTGGGGCTACCATCAACAAATACAATTTTCAGTAAAACATTCCTACCATTTTTTGTGGGGTTGACTTGTTCCCACAGAAATTATACCATTTCTTATTCCAAATTGGGATGATTTAATCAACAGACGACCTATAAATAGAAACAGTTTGTGAATTTCTCACCAACATGTCTTTATGATTGATTTACCGACTTGGAGGTCCAATGAAACAGCATTCTATGTATTATACATGGTGCAGATTATACAGATAAAACATCCGGGCACTTTCCGGGGGTATTGTTGCCCTATATCAGCAATACTTCAGCACTATACGCCTTTTTTTGAAATAAAATAAAAGAGAAATACTCATGGACAACGAATTCGTAAGCGAATATAAAGTCACACATTTGCAATTTCGTGGTCCACGATGTCTACAGAAATACACATACAGCCGCAATGGAATTATCATTTCGCTAATCAGTGAGTCACTCTAATTAAATGAAAATTAAATAAATACAAATAAATATTGATTGTCTTAGCTTGACTGATGTGGTATACACAGTCACCGGCCCGTGATAAAAAAGAAGAGACAGTCCATTTTGGAAAGGGGGAGTCTGACAATAGTTCACCGTGTTATTATAATAACCGCTTCCGCATGCACCCGTCGGTCACGGCCGTTAATCTCGTTTCGTCAATTCAGCAATAACTGTTTCTTCGTAGCTTATATAGAAAGCTAATGTCAACGGTTATCATTCTACACACGATTTTTATAGCCCATTACGAGCAATACAAATTGAGATATAGATACAACTGTTCACTAATTTCTAGAAGAGATATAATGACATACGACTGATTTGGAAAAAACTACAATGAACGACCCAAACGGGAATAAATCAAGCCTTAAAAACAAGTATCTAGAGAATTCTAAATGATAACATTATCTTAAATGTATTTTTAAGAAACGACATCTGATCAATCTAGGTCACGGTAAATAAATCACCGACTAAATTAACCTAGTTGAGCCTGAAGGAGTCTGACCTATCCCCGTGAAGCAAACAAGGGACTGCACATGCTTGGGAATAATTACACGTGTCAACAAAAATACTTGCAATACATGAACAAGTGCTGATTCACAGGTATGAGTCAATAACCTCGTTCCCTGGATGTATTACGTAAACAAGCCCACAATGCACCTCGGCACAGTGTTTGCCAGGTATAATTCTAGCATGTATCACGGAAGAAGGATAGTTGTTTTTCTGCACCATGCGTCTGCTTTCCTACTTGTTTTTTGCATGTTTTCTTTGTTCTAGATTACCCCGGAAGATATAATGTCCAACCCTTAAAAAATAGTGATTTAATTCTTTACACCTGGATTATAACGTGATATCACCAAGGGCGAGGTAACCTGGGTCACGTGATGCTTAGTTATGAATCATGCGCTGTGTAATTGTGGTAATGTGTAGAGTACACTGACACTACATCACGTATTGATTGACCTCCATGTCACCTTTACTAAGGTTGTTAAATACAGTTTCACGAAAGTCTTTGGATATTTTTATATTTTGCAAAAATGTTTTTTGCTATACAAGGTCATGTGAAGAAAAATGTGGTACAGACCTATTTTTGAGATAAACATGATACTACTATTACTGTACGTGGATTACGGAGTTATTACTGGGACTCCTCTATGTGATAATAAGTGAACCCGTTCAATTAGAAAAAAAAATCTTTCTAAACTCCAAATAATAAAAAAATGCGTCTGGAACTATATTTTGAAGAAGAAAAAATTAGAGGTACATGCCTATTTGTGAAGATACTGCAATATCAATAATTAGTTATATGCGATATGAAATGTTCTCACGCAAACACGCTTGTGGATTCACGCGCGATTTCACCACGTGCCTTTGCCTCATGATTGTTTTGCTTCAAATTAAGTGCTGTCAAACAGTGCATTTTGAAACTATACTGAAATTACTAGTATATCCCATGTTTGGTACTATGTAACAAGGTTGTGTGACCATCATCTTATCAGCATGGCGTTCTGGTGAATTAATGTGATATCCTGGTGTCAATTAGGCCTAGTCGATTACAAGCGAACCTTAACCAAAGTTCCTCATCTATTGGTGACTTAATTTCGGCCAGTAGAGTTGACCTTCCAATTGAGTCTGAGGCCCACTCACCCAGAGTAAGAGTTGACCTTCCAATTGAGTCTGAGGCTCACTCACCCAGAGTAAGAGTTGACCTTCCAATTGAGTCTGAGGCTCACTCACCCAGGGTAAGAGTTGACCTTCCAATTGAGTCTGAGGCTCACTCACCCAGGATAAGAGTTGACCTTCCAATTGAGTCTGAGGCTCACTCACCCAGGGTAAGAGTTGACCTTCCAATTGAGTCTGAGGCTCACTCACCCAGGGTAAGAGTTGACCTTCCAATTGAGTCTGAGGCTCACTCACCCAGAGTAAGAGTTGACCTTCCAATTGAGTCTGAGGCTCACTCACCCAGGGTAAGAGTTGACCTTCCAATTGAGTCTGAGGCTCACTCACCCAGGGTAAGAGTTGACCTTCCAATTGAGTCTGAGGCTCACTCACCCAGGGTAAGAGTTGACCTTCCAATTGAGTCTGAGGCTCACTCACCCAGGGTAAGAGTTGACCTTCCAATTGAGTCTGAGGCTCACTCACCCAGGGTAAGAGTTGACCTTCCAATTGAGTCTGAGGCTCACTCACCCAGGGTAAGAGTTGACCTTCCAATTGAGTCTGAGGCTCACTCACCCAGGGTAAGAGTTGGCCTTCCAATTAAGTCTGAGGCTCACTCACCCAGAGTAAGAGTTGACCTTCCAATTGAGTCTGAGGCTCACTCACCCAGGGTAAGAGTTGACCTTCCAATTGAGTCTGAGGCTCACTCACCCAGGGTAAGAGTTGACCTTCCAATTGAGTCTGAGGCTCACTCACCCAGGGTAAGAGTTGACCTTCCAATTGAGTCTGAGGCTCACTCACCCAGGGTAAGAGTTGACCATGTTTGGTATTCAATCCCAGTTTTAATTTAGACTCGGGTACGCGATCTTGAGATTTAAGACCATTCTATTTAATTCCATTCTATTAAATAGTATAGCTTACTGCTAATAGATTAATTTCATTCTATTAGATAGTATAGCTTACTGCTAATAGATTAATTTCATTCTATTAGATAGTATAGCTTACTGCTAATATATTAATGCCATTCTATTAGATAGTATAGCTTACTGCTAATATATTAGTTTCCATTCTATTAGATAGTATAGCTTACTGCTAATATATTAGTGCCATTCTATTGCATAGTATAGCTTACTGCTAACAGATTAATGCCATTCTATTGGATAGTATAGCTTACTGCTAATAGATTAGTTTCCATTCTATCGGATAATATAGCTTACTGCTAATATATTTCATTCTATTGGATAGTATAGCTTACTGCTAATAGATTAATGCCATTCTATCGGATAGTATAGCTTACTGCTAATAGATTAGTTTCCACTCCATCGGATAGTATAGCTTACTGCTAATAGATTTCATTCTATTGGAGAGTATAGCTTACTGCTAATAGATTAATGCCATTCTATTAGATAGTATAGCTTACTGCTAATATATTAGTTTCCATTCTATCGGATAGTATAGCTTACTGCTAATAGATTAATGCCATTCTATTAGATAGTATAGCTTACTGCTAATATATTAGTTTCCATTCTATTAGATAGTATAGCTAACTGCTAATAGACTTCATTCTATTGGATAGTATGGCTTACTGCTAATAGATTAATGCCATTCTATTGGATAGTATAGCTTACTGCTAATAGACTTCATTCTATTAGATAGTATAGCTAACTGCTAATAGACTTCATTCTATTGGATAGTATAGCTTACTGCTAATAGATTAATGCCATTCTATTGGATAGTATAGCTTACTGCTAATAGATTAATGCCATTCTATTAGATAGTATAGCTAACTGCTAATAGACTTCATTCTATTAGATAGTATAGCTAACTGCTAATAGACTTCATTCTATTGGATAGTATAACTTACTGCTAATAGATTAATGCCATTCTATTGCATAGTATAGCTTACTGCTAATAGATTAATGCCATTCTATTAGATAGTATAGCTAACTGCTAATAGACTTCATTCTATTAGATAGTATAGCTAACTGCTAATAGACTTCATTCTATTGGATAGTATAGCTTACTGCTAATAGATTAATTCCATTCTATCGGATAGTATAGCTTACTGCTAATAGATTGATTCCATTCTATCGGATAGTATAGCTTACTGCTAATAGATTAATTCCATTCTATCGGATAGTATAGCTTACTGCTAATAGATTAATTCCATTCTATCGGATAGTATAGCTTACTGCTAATAGATTAATGCTATTCTATTAGATAGTATAGCTTACTGCTAATAGATTGATTCCATTCTATCGGATAGTATAGCTTACTGCTAATAGATTGATTCCATTCTATCGGATAGTATAGCTTACTGCTAATAGATTAATTCCATTCTATCGGATAGTATAGCTTACTGCTAATAGATTAATTCCATTCTATCGGATAGTATAGCTTACTGCTAATAGATTAATTCCATTCTATTGGATAGTATAGCTTACTGCTAATAGATTAATTACATTCTATCGGATAGTATAGCTTACTGCTAATAGATTGATTCCATTCTATCGGATAGTATAGCTTACTGCTAATAGATTAATTCCATTCTATCGGATAGTATAGCTTATTGCTAATAGATTAATTCCATTCTATCGGATAGTATAGCTTACTGCTAATAGATTAATTCCATTCTATCGGATAGTATAGCTTACTGCTAATAGATTAATTCCATTCTATCGGATAGTATAGCTTACTGCTAATAGATTGATTCCATTCTATCGGATAGTATATCTTACTGCTAATAGATTAATTCCATTCTATCGGATAGTATAGCTTATTGCTAATAGATTAATTCCATTCTATCGGATAGTATAGCTTACTGCTAATAGATTAATTCCATTCTATCGGATAGTATAGCTTACTGATAATAGATTAATTCCATTCTATCGGATAGTATAGCCTACTGCTAATAGATTAATTCCATTCTATCGGATAGTATAGCTTACTGCTAATAGATTAATTCCATTCTATAGGATAGCATAGCTCACTGCTAATAGATTAATTCCATTCTATCGGATAGTATAGCTTACTGCTAATAGATTAATTCCATTCTATCGGATAATATAGCTTACTGCTAATAGATTAATTCCATTCTATCGGATAGTATAGCTTACTGCTAATAGATTGATTCCATTCTATCGGATAGTATAGCTTACTGCTAATAGATTAATTCCATTCTATCGGATAGTATAGCTTATTGCTAATAGATTAATTCCATTCTATCGGATAGTATAGCTTACTGCTAATAGATTAATTCCATTCTATCGGATAGTATAGCTTACTGCTAATAGATTAATTCCATTCTATCGGATAGTATAGCCTACTGCTAATAGATTAATTCCATTCTATCGGATAGTATAGCTTACTGCTAATAGATTAATTCCATTCTATCGGATAGTATAGCTTACTGCTAATAGATTAATTCCATTCTATAGGATAGCATAGCTCACTGCTAATAGATTAATTCCATTCTATTGGATAGTATAGCTTACTGCTAATAGAGTAATTCCATTCTATCAGATAGTATAGCTTACTGCTAATAGATTAGTTTCCATTCTATCGGATAGTATAGCTTACTGCTAATAGATTAATTCCATTCTATTAGATAGTATAATTTACTGCTAATAGATTAATTCCATTCTATTGGATAGTATAGCTTACTGCTAATAGAGTAATTCCATTCTATCAGATAGTATAGCTTACTGCTAATAGATTAGTTTCCATTCTATCGGATAGTATAGCTTACTGCTAATAGATTAATTCCATTCTATTAGATAGTATAACTTACTACTAATAGATTAATTCCATTCTATTAGACAGTATAGCTTACTGCTAATAGATTAGTTCCCATTCTATCGGATGGTATAGCTTACTGCTAATAGATTAATGCCATTCTGTCGCATACGACTTGTTTACTACTTCCGTGTGACTGAGAATGTTCTAGAACCGTACTGTGTCTGGGTGGAATTTTTAGAAGTTGGTTGAATAGGTAATAGGACACTGTAGAAGGAAATAGAAGGTAATGGAACATTCTAGAAATTTGTAGTAAGTTCCAGACTCATTATGTATGCTGATGTAATGGTCTATTTATAGACAGTGTGGGTATATATAGGGGAGTTGTTCAGCACTGAGATCAGATCGGAGATCTCGTTGAATTGTATTGGAGTTTAAGTATCTAGTTATTGGAGTAGTGGAGTTTTACCGCGTTATTGTACTTGATGTTTGCAAAGTGTGATAATACCAGTACCAGTTGAAACCTCATCTGTTGGCTTCGTGTTCGTATTTTATCATCGCCGCCAGGGAAGTCTTTTTGTTACTGTTGTCATTTTGGTATTTGAACCATCACACCTGTACTATACCAATTACGGTAATATTATGTTGCGTGTGACATCTGGGGGCTCGTCCGGGAACAGTGAAGACATATAGAAGACAGCATGGCCAGCGAGATAAAAGATATGTCGAAACAAGAGTTGATGGAGTGGGCGGATGAACTGGGAATGACTGGAGAAGACAAAAGGAAATTTATTTTGGAGCAACTGAGTTCTCAGCGAGCTGAGAGACAAGCGGCGAGGGAAGAGAGAAAGGCAAAAATGGAAGCAGAACAGCGAGAAAAGGAAAGAGAATTTGAGTTGAGGAAATTAGAGCTGCAAGCAGCAATGCCGGGGCTCCAACAGGCTGATTTTGGCGGTCAACGAAATGTGGTCAGTGATGCACAGTCACCAAAGTTGCCTGCATTTGTTGATGGTAAGGACGAACTTGATAGTTATTTATTGCGGTTTGAGAGGTTTGCAACGAATGCGAGTTGGCATAGAAATGGGTGGGCCACAAAATTGAGTGCGCTGTTGACTGGTAGAGCACTGGAAGTATATTCCAGGATGTCCGACACTGATGCAGTTGACTATGATCGTGTGAAGGTGGCGCTGTTGACAAGATACGATTTCACAGAGGATGGGTACAGGAAGCGATTCCGTGAAATTAAACCTGAAAGTTCCGAGAGTCCTGACCAGTTAATTGTGCGGCTTAAGAATTATTTTGTTAAATGGGTTGAGTTGTCAGGCACTGCAGCAACATATGATGGTGTTACCGACTTGATGGTGAAGGAGCAGTTTATTGGTGCCTGTACAAAAGATCTTGCAGTTTATCTTAAGGAAAGAGCACCCAAAGATTTAGATGAGTTGGCAGTAATAGCAAAGCAGTACCTAGTGGCACATGGTCGACAGTTATCCACAATGGACCAGGTGAGGCGTAACGATAATAAGACGGCCATTAGAAATACTGATGTGGGACAGGGTAGTAGTATCCGGTGTTATGTATGTCAGGGTGTTGGTCATCGAGCAGTACAATGTCCGTCCCACGTTACTGATGTCAACCATGACAAAGGTGGACAGTGCCTTCAGTGTGGTGCTGTAGGACATGTGGCTAAGTTCTGCCGTAGTGGACAACACAGGGGTCAAGAAAGAAAGAGTGTCAAACCCAGCACTACTACTGGTGCAGCTGCAGTTGTTAAAGAGGAGTCTAATATCAGTGCTACTGTGCTGTTCAAATTACCAGTGATGTGCCTAAAATGATTGAGAAGGACCATTTGTTGTTAGCATCGGGGGAGCAGTTAAAGGTTGTGAATGGTGCATGTATGGAACGGAGTGGCGTTGTGGAGGACAGGACTTTGCCTGTGGGTCAAGGGAAGGTTGGTGACACAGTTGTGACCATGTTGAGAGACACTGGGTGTAATGGCATTATAGTCAAGAAGAGCTTGGTACCAGATGACCAGTATACAAAAAAGATGGGTCATATATTGATGGTTGATCGTACTGTAAGAAGGGTTCCAGTCGCCGTGGTGGAAATTGATACGCCATATTTGAGAGGCACGGTTGAAGCATTATGTGTGCAGGACCCAATCTTTGAGTTAATTGTTGGGAATGTGCCCGGAGCAAGACCACCAGATGACCCGGATCCAGTGTGGAATGTGAGTGGAGCAGTAACAACCAGAGCGCAAGTGAAGAAATCTGGTAAGGT
Organism: Saccoglossus kowalevskii; assembly: GCF_978046115.1. Classification (NCBI taxonomy): domain Eukaryota; kingdom Metazoa; phylum Hemichordata; class Enteropneusta; family Harrimaniidae; genus Saccoglossus; species Saccoglossus kowalevskii. Next base: position 22,828,891 of record NC_140643.1, on the reverse strand, counting down.
GAAGCCGCTCAAAGTGTGTGATGTAAAGACTGGAGCACATGTAACAAAGGACAAATTAATCGAGATGCAGCAAGCAGACACATCGTTGAAGAAATATTATAATAAGAGAGAACCAGAAGTGAGAGGGCACCATACAACCGAGTTCCAGGTATATGGAGGCTTGCTGTATCGTGTGTATCGGGATCGTTCAGTTCCAGAAGGCAAGGCGGTACGTCAAGTGGTTGTGCCGAAACTGTTGAGGACTCGTGTTATGGAGATTGCCCATGATTCAATATTTGGTGGACACATGGAGATAAAGAAGACAGAAGACCGGATTGTGACTAGCTTTTACTGGCCTGGGCTACATCAAGATGTTACCATTTTTTGTAGATCGTGTGCCAGAAGACTGTTTCAAAGGGATCAGTTGTGAAGGCCCCATTAGGTAAGATGCCTTTAATTGATATGCCATTCAAGTGTGTGGCTATAGATTTGGTTGGACCAATTACACCAGCCAGTGACGGGGGTCATCGATACATCTTGACTATGGTGGACTATGCTACACGGTATCCAGAGGCCGTTCCACTTAAAAATATAGATACGGAGACTGTAACCGAGGCGTTGATTGACTTTTATAGCCGATTGGGGGTTCCAGAAGAAGTACTAAGTGACATGGGGACTCAGTTTGTGTCAGAATGCATGCAAGAAGTATCAAGATTGCTCAGCATTAAGAGACTGACGTCTACGCCATATCACCCCATCTGTAATGGACTGGTGGAAAAGTTTAATGGTACGTTGAAGAAGATGTTAAAGCGGTTGTGCCATGAACAACCAAGGCAATGGCATCGGTATATTAGTGCTTTACTCTTCGCATATAGAGAGGTACCACAGGAGTCAACTGGTTTTTCCCCCATTTGAACTGTTATATGGTCGAACAGTTAGAGGCCCAATGAAGATCCTTAAAGAGTTATGGACCGAAGTGAGCGATACTCCTGAGATAGTTAATAGTTACCAGTATGTGTTTGAGTTGAGGGATCGGTTAGAGCAGACTTTAGAGATTGCTCGAGAGGAATTACAAAAGGCACAGAACCGATACAAGTGTTACTATGATCGTAAAACGAAGAAACGAGTGCTTAAGGAAGGAGATAGGGTGTTAATTTTGCTGCCAACTGACAACAACAAGCTATTGATGCAGTGGAAGGGTCCTTATGTGGTGGAGCAGGTAATAGGCGAAAACGATTATCGAGTGAGGGTAGGTGACAAAGTGAAGACGTATCATGTAAATATGTTAAAGTTGTATGTTGAGCGGGAGATGTCACCTCAAGCAGATGGAAGTGAGACAAGTTACTCACCAAATACGGCCATAGGCTTGATGAATGCTGTGCGCGCAGCTACGGCAGGGTGCAACGAGTCAGATGAAGAGAATACTGTAGACGAAGATGATCTTCTAGAGTTAGGAACTTGTAAACCTAAGGAGTCAGGTAAAGATGTTCAAATTGGTACAGACCTGACAGAACACCAGAGGAAAGAACTGGTGGGTTTAGTCAATACCTATGATAAGGTGTTTACTGACTTGCCAGGAAAGACCAAGATAATCAGTCATAAGATTGACCTGACAAATGATACACCAATACGATCTAAGCCATACTCACTACCATATGCAATAAGGGAGAACCTTAGACAAAATATTGAAGATATGTTAAAAATGGGAGTAATCAGGAAGTCCACATCACCCTATGCGTCACCAGTGGTGATTGTAAAGAAGGAGGATGGATCAAATTGCATATGTGTAGATTATAGGAAATTAAATAAGGTCACTGTAACCGACCCTGAGCCAATGGTAACAACAGGGGACATATTTCAGAGGCTACATAATAGTAAGTTCCTGTCAAAAATTGATTTAAGGGAACGTGAGCTGGGATTAGACCGTTGTGAGACAGGTTAGTTTTACCCTACTGATGAGTAGCTGGGATTAGACCGTTGTGAGACAGGTTAGTTTTACCCTACTGATGAGTAGCTGGGATTAGACCGTCGTGAGACAGGTTAGTTTTACCCTACTGATGAGTAGCTGGGATTAGACCGTCGTGAGACAGGTTAGTTTTACCCTACTGATGAGTAGCTGGGATTAGACCGTCGTGAGACAGGTTAGTTTTACCCTACTGATGAGTAGCTGGGATTAGACCGTCGTGAGACAGGTTAGTTTTACCCTACTGATGAGTAGCTGGGATTAGACCGTCGTGAGACAGGTTAGTTTTACCCTACTGATGAGTAGCTGGGATTAGACCGTCGTGAGACAGGTTAGTTTTACCCTACTGATGAGTAGCTGGGATTAGACCGTCGTGAGACAGGTTAGTTTTACCCTACTGATGAGTAGCTGGGATTAGACCGTCGTGAGACAGGTTAGTTTTACCCTACTGATGAGTAGCTGGGATTAGACCGTCGTGAGACAGGTTAGTTTTACCCTACTGATGAGTAGCTGGGATTAGACCGTCGTGAGACAGGTTAGTTTTACCCTACTGATGAGTAGCTGGGATTAGACCGTCGTGAGACAGGTTAGTTTTACCCTACTGATGAGTAGCTGGGATTAGACCGTCGTGAGACAGGTTAGTTTTACCCTACTGATTCTATTAGATAGTATAACTTACTGCTAATAGATTAATTCCATTCTATTAGATAGTATAACTTACTGCTAATAGTTTAATTCCATTCTATTAGATAGTATAACTTACTGCTAATAGTTTAATTCCATTCTATTAGATAGTATAACTTACTGCTAATAGTTTAATTCCATTCTATTAGATAGTATAACTTACTGCTAATAGTTTAATTCCATTCTATTAGATAGTATAGCTTACTGCTAATAGTTTAATTCCATTCTATTAGATAGTATAACTTACTGCTAATAGTTTAATTCCATTCTATTAGATAGTATAACTTACTGCTAATAGTTTAATTCCATTCTATTAGATAGTATAGCTTACTGCTAATAGTTTAATTCCATTCTATTAGATAGTATAACTTACTGCTAATAGTTTAATTCCATTCTATTAGATAGTATAACTTACTGCTAATAGATTAATTCCATTCTATTAGATAGTATAGCTTACTGCTAATAGTTTAATTCCATTCTATTAGATAGTATAACTTACTGCTAATAGTTTAATTCCATTCTATTAGATAGTATAACTTACTGCTAATAGATTAATTCCATTCTATTAGATAGTATAACTTACTGCTAATAGTTTAATTCCATTCTATTAGATAGTATAGCTTACTGCTAATAGATTAATTCCATTCTATTCTATTAGATAGTATAATTTACTACTAATAGATTAATTCCATTCTATTAGACAGTATAGCTTACTGCTAATAGATTAGTTCGCATTCTATCGGATGGTATAGCTTACTGCTAATAGATTAATGCCATTCTGTCGCATACGACTTGTTTACTACTTCCGTGTGACTGAGAATGTTCTAGAACCGTACTGTGTCTGGGTGGAATTTTTAGAAGTTGGTTGAATAGGTAATAGGACACTGTAGAAGGAAATAAAAGGTAATGGAACATTCTAGAAATTTGTAGTAAGTTCCAGACTCATTATGTATGCTGATGTAATGGTCTATTTATAGACAGTGTGGGTATATATAGGGGAGTTGTTCAGCACTGAGATCAGATCGGAGATCTCGTTGAATTGTATTGGAGTTTAAGTATCTAGTTATTGGAGTAGTGGAGTTTTACCGCGTTATTGTACTTGATGTTTGCAAAGTATGATAATACCAGTACCAGTTGAAACCTCATCTGTTGGCTCCGTGTTCGTATTTTATCATCGCCGCCAGGGAAGTCTTTTTGTTACTGTTGCCATTTTGGTATTTGAACCATAACACCTGTACTATACCAATTACGGTAATATTACGTTGCGTGTGACACATTCTATTGAATAGTATAGCTTACTGCTAATAGATTAGTTCCCATTCTATCGGATGGTATAGCTTATTGCTAATAGATTAGTTTCCATTCTATTGGATAGTAGAGCTTACTGCTAATAGATTAATTCCATTCTATTAGATAGTATAACTTACTGCTAATAGATTAATTCCATTCTATTAGATAGTATAGCTTACTGCTAATAGATTAATGCCATTCTATTGGATAGTATAGCTTATTGCTAATAGATTAACTCCATTCTATCAGATAGTATAGCTTACTGCTAATAGAGTAATTCCATTCTATCAGATAGTATAGCTTACTGCTAATAGATTAATTCCATTCTATTAGATAGTATAACTTACTGCTAATAGATTAATTCCATTATATTAGATAGTATAGCTTCCTGCTAATAGATTAATGCCATTCTATTGGATAGTATAGCTTATTGCTAATAGATTAGTTTCCATTCTATCGGATAGTATAGCTTACTGCTAATAGATTTCATTCTATTGGATAGCATAGCTTACTGCTAATAGATTAATTCCATTCTATCGGATAGTATAGCTTACTGCTAATAGATTAATTTCATTCTATCAGACAGTATAGCTTACTGCTAATAGATTAATTCCATTCTATCAGATAGTATAGCTTATTGCTAATAGATTAATTCCATTCTATCAGATAGTATAGCTTACTACTAATAGATTAATTCCATTCTATTAGATAGTATAGCTTACTGCTAATAGATTAGTTCCCATTCTATCGGATGGTATAGCTTACTGCTAATAGATTTCATTCTATTGGATAGCATAGCTTACTGCTAATAGATTAATTCCATTCTATCGGATAGTATAGCTTACTGCTAATAGATTAATTTCATTCTATCAGACAGTATAGCTTACTGCTAATAGATTAATTCCATTCTATCAGATAGTATAGCTTACTACTAATAGATTAATTCCATTCTATTAGATAGTATAGCTTACTGCTAATAAATTAATTCCATTCTATTGGATAGTATAGCTTATTGCTAATAGATTAGTTTCCATTCTATCGGATAGTATAGCTTACTGCTAATAGATTTCATTCTATTGGATAGTATAGCTTACTGCTAATAGATTAATGCCATTCTATCGGATGGTATAGCTTACTGCTAATAGATTAATTCCATTCTATCAGATAGTATAGCTTACTGCTAATAGATTAATGCCATTCTATCGGATGGTATAGCTTACTGATAATAGATTTCATTCTATTGGATAGTATAGCTTACTGCTAATAGATTAATTCCATTCTATCGGACAGTATAGCTTACTGCTAATAGATTAATTCCATTCTATCAGATAGTATAGCTTACTGCTAATAGATTAGTTTCCATTCTATCGGATAGTATAGCTTACTGATAATAGATTTCATTCTATTGGATAGTATAGCTTACTGCTAATAGATTAATTCCATTCTATCGGACAGTATAGCTTACTGCTAATAGATTACTTCCATTCTATCAGATAGTATAGCTTACTGCTAATAGATTAATGCCATTCTATCGGATGGTATAGCTTACTGCTAATAGATTAGTTTCCATTCTATCGGATAGTATAGCTTACTGATAATAGATTTCATTCTATTGGATAGTATAGCTTACTGCTAATAGATTAATTCCATTCTATCGGACAGTATAGCTTACTGCTAATAGATTAATTCCATTCTATCAGATAGTATAGCTTACTGCTAATAGATTAGTTTCCATTCTATCGGATAGTATAGCTTACTGATAATAGATTTCATTCTATTGGATAGTATAGCTTACTGCTAATAGATTAATTCCATTCTATCGGACAGTATAGCTTACTGCTAATAGATTACTTCCATTCTATCAGATAGTATAGCTTACTGCTAATAGATTAATGTCATTCTATCGGATGGTATAGCTTACTGCTAATAGATTAATTCCATTCTATCAGATAGTATAGCTTACTGCTAATAGATTAGTTTCCATTATATCGGATAGTATAGCTTACTGCTAATAGACTTCATTCTATTGGATAGTACAGCTTACTGCTAATAGATTAATTCCATTCTATCGGATGGTATAGCTTACTGCTAATAGATTAATGCCATTCTATCGGATGGTATAGCTTACTGCCAATAGATTAGTTTCCATTCTATCGGATAGTATAGCTTACTGCTAATAGACTTCATTCTATTGGATAGTATACTAGTAGCTTACTGCTAATAGATTAATTCCATTCTATCGGATGGTATAGCTTACTGCTAATAGATTAATTCCATTCTATCGGATAGTATAGCTTACTGCTAATAGATTAATTCCATTCCATCGGATAGTATAGCTTACTGTTAATAGATTAATTCCATTCTATTAGATAGTATAGCTTACTGCTAATAGATTAATTCCATTCTATCGGATAATATAGCTAACTGCTAATAGATTAGCTTTCATTCTATCGGTTAGTATAGCTTACTGCTAATAAAATATTCGTATAATATAGGATATCATAGTCAACAACTAATTAGATTATATCCATTTCATCGGATGTAGTCCTGTGTGACCAGTCGAACTAAACAACTGCAAAGGCGGTGAAATAAAAAAAATTAAAGCCATTGAGTTGGAAACATAAATATGCAAATACAATCATCTGATTAATTATGTAAATTAGTATAAGCCACTGGGTGGGTCACTGGGCCACGTGCATACAGAAGCAATGATTATGAATCCAAGTCATTGACACGGAAGTGTTTTTAGAAAAGGCGTTTCAGGTTAAATAAATGACGAAGTCAAAATTGAGGAAGCGGCAGTGTGAGCCTCCGAATCCTGGACTATGTTCATAATCACTCGTCGCGATGTCACTCGTCACCCGAATTCAACAAAGCTATGCGATCACATGGTCGGCGTTGATAAGGTTATTGGAATTTGAGATTAAGGTTGAGGTGTGGAAACTTGACACGATACTTTAGTCAATAAAGTTTCTGTTTCTCGGAAATTAAATAAAATCGAAACAATTGTGACTCTTGCAAACAAGCAAAACAAGTTCTTCGAACTCGTTTTCATTGAAATGTACTCTAATAGCATTAAAGACCAACATGGAAGTCATCTAAAATGTTATCATTCAAAATATATTTGAGTTGCGTGTATACAGGTCAAAGTGACAACATGCAAATGAAAATATGACAACTTGTGAAATGATGGGGGATTTTTTTCAACCTTCAAATCACCACAATGCAAAATTCGCCCTCGAGAGATGCACGGTAGCAACAACTGTGACATGTTGTCAACGATTGTGTCCATTCACAGATTGGTGGGTAACTAGTATTAAATCTAGTCGAGGGGTTCTCTGAAAGGTGTATCCGAATCAACTTTTCATCATGATTGATCACTATTGGCAATTTGCTAATAGATTAATTCCATTCTATCGGATAGTATAGCTTACTGCTAATAGATTAATTCCATTCTATCGGATAATATAGCTTACTGCTAATAGATTATTTCCATTCTATCGGATAGTATAGCTTACTGCTAATAGATTAATTCCATTCTATCGGATAGTATAGCTTACTTCTAATAGATTAATTCCATTCTATCGGATAGTATAGCTTACTGCTAATAGATTAATTCCATTCTATTAGATAGTATAGCTTACTGCTAATAGATTAATCCCATTCTATTAGATAGTATAGCTTACTGCTAATAGATTAATCCCATTCTATTAGATAGTATAGCTTACTGCTAATAGATTAATCCCATTCTATTAGATAGTATAGCTTACTGCTAATAGATTAATTCCATTCTATCGGATAGTATAGCTTACTGCTAATAGATTAATTCCATTCCATCGGATAGTATAGCTTACAGCTAATAGATTAATTCCATTCTATTAGATAGTATAGCTTACTGCTAATAGATTAATTCCATTCTATTAGATAGTATAGCTTACTGCTAATAGATTAATTCCATTCTATCGGATAGTATAGCTTACTGCTAATAGATTAATTCCATTCTATCGGATAATATAGCTTACTGCTAATAGATTAGTTTTCATTCTATCGGATAGTATAGCTTACTGCTAATAAAATATTCGTATAATATAGGATATCATAGTCAACAACTAATTAGATTATATCCATTTCATCGGATGTAGTCCTGTGTGACCAGTCGAACTAAACAACTGCAAAGACGGTGAAGTGAAAAAAATAATTAAAGCCATTGAATTGGAAACGTAGATATGCAAATACAATCATCTGATTAATTATGTAAATTAGTATAAGCCACTGGGTGGGTCACTGGGCCACGTGCATACAGAAGCAATGATTATGAATCCAAGTCATTGACACGGAAGTGTTTTTAGAAAAGGCGTTTCAGGTTAAATAAATGACGAAGTCAAAATTGAGGAAGCGGCAGTGTGAGGCTCCGAATCCTGGACTATGTTCATAATCACTCGTCGCGATGTCACTCGTCACCCGATTTCAACAAAGCTATGCGATCACATGGTCGGCGTTGATAAGGTTATTGGAATTTGAGATTAAGGTTGAGGTGTGGAAACTTGACACGATACTTTAGTCAATAAAGTTTCTGTTTCTCGGAAATTAAATAAAATCGAAACAATTGTGACTCTTGTGTTAAGTAGATTTGCAAACAAGCAAAACAAGTTCTTCGAACTCGTTTTCATTGAAATGTACTCTAATAGCGTTAAAGACCAACATGGAAGTCATCTAAAATGTTATCATTCAAAATATATTTGAGTTGCGTGTATACAGGTCAAAGTGACAACATGCAAATGAAAATATGACAACTTGTGAAATGATGGGGGATTTTTTTCAACCTTCAAATCACCACAATGCAAAATTCGCCCTCGAGAGATGCACGGTAGCAACAACTGTGACATGTTGTCAACGATTGTGTCCATTCACAGATTGGTGGGTAACTAGTATTAAATCTAGTCGAGGGGTTCTCTGAAAGGTGTATCCGAATCAACTTTTCATCATGATTGATCACTATTGGCAATTTGAGTGAATTATGCAGTATGATGGAGCGGCCAATTAGTGATGGACAGAGAAAGAGACCGGCACACTTAATTAATAGTCTTTATTTAATTCACCTGTTGAATCTAGTGCGCAGGTCATGTAACAAACAAGGAGACGACTGTGCAATTCCTCAATGATATCAGGGACTATCACTTACAAGTGTCGTCGATATATGTCAAGAATAGCCAGACATCGATCAATCCGAATAGACTCTGATAGCTTGTAGGTCCCGTCCAGTGCAAATAAAGCTTCAAGAAGCCACGTCCGGTGTGAAGTGGGCTTTCAATCCTGCTCGGGGCAAAAAAAAAAACGGCTGCTCAGTAGAAGAGTAGTCTTCGGCAACACGTAGCGGGTAATTGAGGCAATATGGAAACAGTTGTTGTAACTCGCCGACGTGCATTCAGTGCTGAGAACGAAGAGCAATGCGGTCTTTAAAACGGCAGAATGAAACACGGGTTTCAGTAAACGAGACAGCGGTCTTTCTGCCGTCAGCATCAAAAACCGAAGCCAACCAAACTGACTGGTTGATTTATAACGTGCCTTGTATTACGGTAGCTTCCCATCCAAATCGCAACACTCGACTTCCACTCAGCTGCCATGTACGTCAGTATCACTCATCTCCAGTCTTAATGCATGAACTTAAAAAAAAACAGCCGTATAATGGTGTTGTGGAGTCAGCTTTATTTTCGATCAGGAAAACAATAGCGCATAGTTTCGCCGTAAACGATTACCGTGGTTTCCGGGCAATGTATATTGCAAAGAGAGACAGTGTCCGTTTACTACCAGTCTTACGTATGTACAAACACATTTTCCAGGGGCGAGGATGTGAATGGCTCTGATTTAGGAATAAATAATCACATACTCTTGACACGCATTATTTATTTGTAGCATTAACATAATATACATATGATATATATTTCAATTGATGTGAGCGGTTTAGCAAGTCACGTCTAGGAGGCGGGGGACTGCCGGCGATCCGTGTAATGTGCCAGCGCGATCAGCCAATCAAAACCGAGGTATCGCGAGAGAAAGTAAGACTCCTATCCAATATGGTAGGGTGTTATACGAGTTGTTGTAAGCCGTGGTTTTTGTTAGTGCATGGGCATTGTTACGAGCATCCACTCAAAATACATGATACTCCACGTTCCTACACTGATTCGAACATCGATATGCTGTTCTCCCTCCCGTGTTGGATACTGCTTCATTTGTTTTTAGTATCTGAATGGATACTCGTAGGCCGTGCCAATATTTTGTAAGTATTTAATATGTATTGGGTTTCGTTGGCGCTTTCAAGGCGCTAGTGAATGGTATTTGTTGAACGATCGATGGAAACCCTAGGTCGCCCGTACGTACCTTGAAAACGAGAGAAACTCACAACGATCCATGTACTCAAGCAGACACGCTTATTATTTTTATCCCCTCATCAGAAAAGGTTCGCTGCGTCGCTTGTTAGTCGCCGATGCCGATGCTTCATCTCATGTTGTTTTTCTTTTCCCTTTGCAGTGCGCTGTCTTCGGTGGTAGCGTTAGGTGCCAACATCATCTGCAACAAGATCCCCGGCTTGTCGCCACGCCAGAGATCTATATGTCAGACACGTCCCGATGCCATCATAGCTATTGGCGAGGGTGCTCAGAAGGGGCAGGAGGAATGTCGCTGGCAATTCAGGAATTCACGATGGAATTGCACGATGCCCGACAACACAAACACGGGAATGTTTGGTCACACGTTACCCGAAGGTAAGTCATTAGCGTTTCGATCGAAGTGCCGGTAAACTCTCAGACTAGATACGCAACGGTAGACACATTTGTAGGCTTAACCTGCACGTGTATCATACACGCTGGCATGGAGAGTTACATTCAAGATGAAAATATACGAAGCGTTAGATGGTATTTATTAAGGTCAGCCAGTTTATGGCTGGCTTTAGCTTACAATAGTGTCAACACACCACCATTGTTACAGGTATTATACGTTTAATTTTACATCTCCATAGTACGTATACCCACTTTCAACATCTTAAAAAATAATACCAATCCAAACAGTTCGGGCGCTGACTATTTGGTTATCCTCTTTTCTGATTGGCCGTTTTGGTTGACGGCCCACGCATTACAGGTAGAGTGGAATATCCGTTCCTTCAAAGATTATCGTTTACAACTGGGTACTATTTTAATTTGGACAAGTTTATTAAGAACATTTCTGTGCCATAATTAGTTCTGTTGGCGCCCCTTCAGGAGTGCCGTTGCAGATTAAGTTGTCAAACTAACTACTAATAGGCCTGGGAATTCAGAACATTGTACTTGCCCTGCTTAGGTTTTTCCGGACACAAACACGCGTTTAGTCTCTCAACATAGTATCCCATAATTCCACCAGATATATAAGAGACTTAAGTAATGCGAAACGCGGCTCGTCACAACACAGAGAGCTAGATGCAGAGGGTGGGGACAGGACCAGGAGGGGGATGTCTTTCATTTACAATTATGCTCCACGACGACGTAGCTGTTCACTTAGTCCAGCCTTCAATCACTCGTCACTCGGAATAGAAAAGGCGACTGAAAATAACTGACAAAGTGTGTAATAACAGATTCGATGCCGAGTTTTGTTGAAAGTTGGCTGCCTTTTGAGGTGAAGGCAAGTGCCATTAAGAATTGGGGTAGTTTACAAAGTAAACGTCTGTTTTTTGTCGCTCTGTTTTGTAGGTACCTATACCGGACCTAAAGGGACTATCCTCCTAACAATAGAGCGAATTTTACACACACAGTGTTTGTCCTACGGCCAACTAACTACACATTAACTGATAGAAAGTGGCTACTGGCGTGTTTCACTGTAGACACAGTCATATCAATCTGTTGGCGTGTACTATGTCCCTTTTTTACTTCTAGACACACACTCTTACAATGGGCTAAACATTTTGTACCACGGAGTGCCTCCGGCGCTGCTTAAATTAAGATATGCGTATGAATATATACGTATCTCGATCATAAACATTTACGGTATGCGAATGTATTACTCGTGTGCTTTTTTTCTCAGTCCCACTGTAAAATTTACGATTATTCAAACTTAGTCTCAATTACAGTCCGGCATTACGAAAGTAATCCCCACATGTTCTGCTCGGTATGTGTGCTTCGCTTTCAGTGAACATCGTATCCCTTATCTACATGGATACGTGCTAAAATCAGCCGAGAGTTGGTAATCATTGTTGTTTTTGTCAGTTTATTTTAGAAATTCCACCGATCCCACTACCTCTGTGGATTCATTCACACATCACAAAGATCCTATTTCATTTGCCAAAAAATAGAGACAGACGATCAAAAGCCCCGAAAAGTTGATGCGAAAACATCGTCTTTGGTGTTGTGGATGGGGGGCAAGGTGCTAACGTGTTCTTTCTTTCGTTGTTTGTCTGCAGGCAACAAGGAAGCCTCTTTCGTCTATGCTATAAACTCGGCTGGAGTAGCGCATGCAATTACACAGGCATGCAGCCAGGGCAATCTAACGAACTGCAGTTGCGATAAAACGAAAGAAAATGGATACACCGAAGACGGTTGGAAGTGGGGCGGGTGCAGCGCTGATGTGGACTACGGTATTCGGTTCTCACGCGTCTTCGTTGATGCCCAAGAGACGGAGAAAAATGCCCGTGTTCTGACAAATCTACACAACAATGAAGTCGGCCGTCTGGTAAGTATTGTTTTCCCACGGGTTATAGCATTGGGCGTGTTACCAAACGCCCACCTCTAGATCTAATTAGCAATATGTTAGTTTCTCCTACATTTTGACACTTCCAAATCCGATTAAGGAATCAAACAAAAACGAAACCTGACGTAAAATAGTAACATTAACATACTATTCAAATACGGGCTATACGCGCCTCATCGATGAGCTCATCAACCCGACCCATCAACAGGTGGTTCCGACACGGTCCCGACATCTCCCTACCCTCCGTTCATTATATAACTCTACCTAGCAAAAAGTCTATTGGAATACTTAACCTATCGTTCAGTCAAGTGTCGTCAAATGCGTCCCATTATATGGGTGGCGGAATGGTGTTAGCGTTGTCACATGCCAATGCAAAACGACGTGACTGGGACCAGGACAAGGGAAACCGGACTGTGAATGGAAATGAGAGAATCTCTCTCACTCTGCGAAAAGTCACACACACCTCGCTATGGGAAATCAATTCAATTATCCATTGATGACATCGAACAAATGTTGCTAACATGACTTGTTTGGACTTTTCGACTCAAATTAAAGCATTTATTTATGCGGGGTTATTCTAGCACATACAAGCAAACGCTTCCCCCTTTCAATCGGTGATTTACAATAGTCGTGTTATTAAATCGATCTTGTAATTGTGTAATTTTCTCAAAAGGTGCCGCTCTGTTGTTAGACAATCACAAGTGTTATCAGGAAGACCGAGGGACAGTTTATACGATGTATTGTCACCTTAATGCAATCAACATACTAATGACCAGCGGCGTCGTTTCCCCGCGACATTATTCCATCCCTCCCCAAAAACGTTCTTTTTTGAAAATCGACTTAGGGATTACTAATGTTTCGTATTTCCGAAAGTGTACACTGTCACCAGTTACACGTTTCTGAAGGAACGGTCGAGTTAGTAGCCGTTTAGGAATATCGACCGGGAAGAAGAGTTACACCTCATATAAATAAACCTGTGTTTGATGTTCTATTCAAACTCTGGCGACAAATTGTCGACAAAGTATGCTTTCCGCTCCTTGCACATTATAGCGCTCGTTACAAGTCGTACACGCTGTCCATTTTCTAATTTACGATGGCCACTACTTTTACTTAATTTCATTCCGCGCAAAATAAATCACCAACTGCTATTTAAAATCGCACGTAAAAAACGAATCGGAGTTAATTTGCGTTAATTATATGATTTTTTTTTGCAGCTTCTGTCAGAATGTATGGATCTGGAATGCAAATGCCATGGCGTGTCCGGTTCGTGTACAATGAAAACGTGCTGGACCACACTACCGGCGTTCAGAACAGTCGGCACCACACTTCTAGAAAAATACAACAAAGTCAGACAAGTCGAACCAGTCCGCGCCAGGCGCACGAGGAGACCGGCGTTTTTAAAATTGAAAAATTCGAAAGATTTTCGCAAACCGCCAAGAAAAAGCTTAGTTTACCTACACAAGTCGCCCAATTATTGCGAATACGACCCGAAAGGTGGATCATCCGGTACGGTTGGTAGAAGGTGCAATCGGACGTCGACGGAAATTGACGGGTGCGACTTAATGTGCTGCGGACGTGGCTACAACACACACCAGTACACAAAAACTTGGCAATGTAACTGTAAATTCCACTGGTGCTGCTTTGTGAACTGTATCCAGTGCAGCGAACGAACAGAGGAGTACACATGTAAATAATAGGTACATACTATGAATAATATAATACTACAATTCGACATAGTCCCGTGCTGGGCCGTGCAAACTACACTACAATGAAACCATTTACGATTACACTGCCACTTGTTTTTTTTAGCATTAACAATTATTCACTAAACATTAACATTTGTTATAGAGTGTAGTGTCTTGGTGCTCATTGCTAGCATATTATATTTAAAAAAAAAACTTCTCTATCGTAAAGAATTTCTGGGGGAAATGTTATATTTTGACGTGTTGCTGCAAATCTAATTAAAGTGTGACGCCACTCGACTGACTATCATGAATCGAATTCATGATTAAATGCGGCATAATATAGCAAGTTGCATTAATAAAAGATAAGGTGTTATTTGTGGCATGTACGTTTCGTTGTATGTCATGCCCGGTCCTGGCTTGTAGTTGTATAAATATGATGCTTATTCGAAAGAGATACTCGTAGTGAAGTTTGTTAGTTGGAATCGTTGGACTAAATGCAATTGTTAAAAATAAACGATGTGAAATCCGTGGCGCAACCGATGTATATACCAATCACCAGAGCAGAATTAAAATATGCATTGATACTTGAGATTATATTCACACCCTTGTCGTAAATCTTCGCCACTTTGCGGCAACTTCGTATGTTTATTGCGAGAATGGAATAAAAACGACTAGCCCGTGAAAAGATGGTTAAAACCAGAGGTGAAGCATTGTTGTTATTAATGGCTGTAAATAGTCTGTGTTCACACTTACATCGCATCAATTAACATGTAGTTCGTCTATACAAGGCTAAAGTTCTACAGTCGCCGCCATACGAGTCTCATTTGATGTAACCAACGCGTGTATAAAATGTGTACATTATTCGTTTACACAAAATTCTACAGCGCCCTGCTTGACGACTGTGTTGAGACGACCAACCTTTCACAATAGACTATGATAAGAATGCTTTCCATCGTACAGGTTTTATTTTTAAGGGTCGACAAATTGGGGTTGAAGGCGAGGTGTTTCAGTTCCCGCAATTTCATATCCAGATACATTTCTTTACCGTCCCGGTAAAAAATTGCTCTACCTCAAAAGAAGATTGTGACAGACTTGGTGGCGTACTTGGATATCAACACAAGTTGTTTATTATAAAACACATTGTACTATTCTATCATGAAGCATTCCTTTCCCTTCATTTTGTAATGTACACTTTTTGCTAACTGTATTTACATTTTCTTTTTTGCTATTTATGATAAAATCTTCAAATATATATTAAAAATGAGTCTTGACACATCTTTATTACACAAACCCTTTGTGATCGGTGCATATACAATTTGTAATACTCGAGACGTCCGTCCCCAGCTGGCGCCCGTTGTCAATACTGTTACACAAAGTAAAACATGTTAGGTTAATTAATTTTAGTCTGAACATGTAATATGACCTGAATATTCACATTTCAATGATTTCTATCAGACTGTCCCATCTTTTTCATATATTTGACCATTAAACATATCACATGATATTCTCGAACCGTCATTAAACCTAAACGTAACCTGCCAAGGAGCAACCTTAAAGGCATAACTAATTGGTATGCAAACAAGGTAATTACTATGCAACATTTTTGTCCAAAATATGATTCTTGATGATTATCTCGGTTCTGAATACCTGTGTATGCCTAATTAATATGCACATAATTTAATTAACATGCCCGGACACTTTTCTGTAAAATTAGGCTGGTAATACCAGTTCAACAAATATATTTAATTAATACGAAAACAAGGTTATCAATATGCTCAGAATCATCCCTGCATTTTGCAAATACATGTATATGATTAGTAATGTTTGTCTGGGTTCTCAAGATATCAACGCAGCAAATATGCTAAAATGATATGCAGATAAGTTACATAATATGCACAAAAAATACATACCTTTCATTTGTCCAAAGCACGATAATTGGTTCTGGAGATATCACATGTATGCCTAATTAATATGAAAAATATGTTAATTCATATAAAGTGATTTGTAGGGCAGGTCAGTTCCAGCCAAAAACAGTATTTATCATCATTCATTCAGCAAATCAAATCAGTCAACTCCCAACCCGAAATTGCTATTCAAAATTCATGCAAAAAGGACACTTGTAGATTCTGTGTCATTAAAGTGGGAACAACCCAGATATGCCAGGCATTAGGTTGAATGCGGGAGGAGTACAATAACGGTTCTTCGTGATAAGTAACCACCCACCAATTCATTAATTCATAGCAGGACTCTATTGTGTTTGGACATTCGACAGATTTGCTAGGGGCTAGCTAACATCTCAGAAGGTACTCAGACTATATAGGTCAAGGTGCCGTTTTACGGCTCTGCTCCAGTTGTAGGTCAAGGTGTCGTTTTACGGCTCTGCTCCAGTTGCTTCACTATCGTGCGTATTATCGACCTTCTGAGTGGGTGTAGGCGTGGGTGTGGGTGTGGGTGTCGGGGCGGGGCGGGGTTGTATCTATCTGTACTTTTCAATCGTTAGACATGTGCCGTGCAGATATTTTATTATACCTATATTATCTTCGTATTAAACTTGTTGATTTATTTTACTCATCTTAGTAATATGCGAGAATATTTTCTTGTTCATCCACACCGATGAAACACACACACACAAATGTGTAGATGTATAATCTGTGTGCGGCAACAATCATATAATTGTGAACAATTATCATACCATTTACTGTTTATAAAATAGATGTATATCCATCGTCGACTCTTGACACTTTACCCATCACGGACAAGATAAGAACTCTAATCTTATCTATTACATGGGCCTTCCTTTTGTTTAAAGTTGATTTGGGTAGATAGAAAAGGCAACAACAGTACCTATCAGGTAAATCAGTTGTTCATTTGTTGACCACGTATGTTATTTCACATGTATGCCCTTATCTTGTGAACATTACTAAAAGAAAGTTAAATTCAAATCTTTTTAAAAAGCTAATCATGGAGCCTTCAACATTTCAAAATAACTTCTTTATTGTGTTCATCTGTTAGATAGTTAAGTATTCCTCACTGTGGTGGAGTTGGTAAGAACAGGAAGTGGAAATAATATCCATTAAAGTAACATACTAGATTGTGTATTTCGTCGCAGTATTAGACTGTGTCAGTTTCAAAGCACACACACATTTTGTTGAATGATTCATGGTTAGACTGATTGGTTCAGCCTGCACCCATTCATATCAACACTCGTTCTCTTTGGTCACGCTTATGAGACCGAACATTGACAGAGCAGACAGTGCAGCAACACGTATGTCACCAGCACTTCCATCTCTGTCACTTTGATCGTACGATAGTCGTCAACACATTCAGAAAGCAGAATCATTCAATCCGCAATGGCTAATGAATCACCGAGATGTTGTGCAATTTGGGGTGGACAGGTGTGAAGGATAGCTGTATACATCACAATAATATAGAGAAACACTAAGAAGACAAGAATCACCCACCAATGCAAACCAATTTATCTGCAGTTATATCAATTAATGACAAGCTATTGAGAATATCACAGTCCCTCAATTGTTGTACTTAAATGACAAATGAACAGTCGGCACACATACATGTATGCTCATTTTAAGTACAATGGCATGTATTAGTTCTACACTCTGAACTAAATGTTTTGGATTCCAAAAAAAAAAACTTATCATGTATGAGTGTATAATGTTCATATTGGCAGTATGTTAATCAAAATGACTGCCAGATGACTATATTTGATCGAATCATGACATAGATCACGTCAACTTATGGTGATATGCTGGAACACAATTGTGTAATTAAGTTTGGACCTAAATAAACAGTGTAAATACGAGTGGAGAGGAATATTGTCAGTTTAATCAAGCAAATATCGCCACAATAATGAATATGCCTCATTAGTATCGATAACACCCCCTAAACATATAAATGTAGATTTTTATCCGATTTTCGTGCAATATATGAATATGGCCATGTGATATGTTTAATATATAAATATAGCCATGTAATATGTGCAATATATAAATATGGCCATGTGATATGTTTAATATATAAATATAGCCATGTAATATGTGTAATATATAAATATGGCCATGTAATATGCGTAATATATAAATATGGCCATGTAATGTGTAATATATAAATATGGCCATGTAATATAAATATGGCCATGTGATATATGTAATATATAAATATGGCCATGTAAGATGTATAATATATAAATATTGCCAAGTGATATGTGTAATATATAAATATGGCCTTGTAATATGTGTAATATATAAATATGGCCATGTGATATGTGTAATATATAAATATGGCCATGTAATATGTGTAATGTATAAATATGGCCATGTGATATGTGTAATATATAAATATGGCCATGTGATATGTGTAATATATAAATATGGCCATGTAATATGTGTAATAGATAAATATGGCCATGTGATATGTGTAATATATAAATATGGCCATGTAATATGTGTAATATATAAATATGGCCATGTAAAATATTTAACATATAAATATGGCCATGTGATATGTGTAATATATAAATATGGCCATGTAAAATATTTAATATAAAAATATGGCCATGTAATATGTGTAATATATAAATATGGCCATGTGATATGTGTAATATATAAATATGGCCTTGCAATATGTGTAATATATAAATATGGCCATGTAATATATGTAATATATAAATATGGCCATGTGAAATGTGTAATATATAAATATGGTCATGTGATATGTGTAATATATAAATATGGCCATGTGATATGTGTAATATATAAATATGACCATGTAATATGTGTAATATATAAATATGGTCACGTGATATGTGTAATATATAAATATGGCCATGTGATATGTGTAATATATAAATATGGCAATGTAATATGTGTAATATATAAATATGGCCATGTAATATGTGTAATATATAAATATGGCCATGTGATATGTGTAATATATAAATATGGCCATGTAATATATAAATATGGCCATGTAATATGTGTAATATATAAATATAGCCATGTGATATGTGTAATATATAAATATGGCCATGTAATATATGTAATATATAAATATGGCCATGTAATATGTGTAATATATAAATATGGCCATGTAATATGTGTAATATATAAATATCCATAGTTGGTGGCGATCAGTAAGATGGGATAGGAAACAATACTGTTACACTTCATGTTAACACCCTCCACTGATCAGATCAACACAGTCACTCCATAGTTGGTGGCAATCAGAAAGGTGGGATAGGACACAATACTGTTACACTTCATGTCAACACCCAACACTGATCAGATCAAAACGAACACTACATAGTTGGTGGCGACCAGTAAGGTAGGATAGGACACAATACTGTTACACTTCATGTCAACAACCTCCACTGATCAGATCAACACAGTCACCCCATAGTTTGTGGCAATCAGTAAGGTGGGATAGGACACAATACTGTTACACTTCATGTCAACAACCTCCACTGATCAGATCAACACAGTCACCCCATAGTTAGTGGAGATCAGTAAGGTGGGATAGGACACAATACTGTTACACTTCATGTCAACACCCAACACTGATCAGATCAACACGAACACTACATAGTTGGTGGCGATCAGTAAGGTAGGACAGGACACAATACTGTTACACTTCATGTCAAAACCCTCCACTGATCAGATCAACACAGTCACCCCATAATTGGTGGCAATCAGTAAGGTGGGATAGGACACAATACTGTTACACTTCATGTCAACACAACCCACTGATCTAATCAACACAGTCACCCCATAGTTGGTGACGATCAGTAAAGCCCCTTTCACAATTGGTGCCAAACAGACTACGGCTTGCGACTCGAAATTTTTCCCATTGTACAACTCGTTGTAGCCATTGTACCACTTATTGTACGATCCAGATGCGACAAAATGGTCGCATCTCGGTCCGGAAAAAAAAACGTGCTGCTCCGATATTTTGAGCGACTGACACGATGAAAAATAATTGCACGACAGGCAATACGAGTGTTGTGCGACTTTGCATGCACTCGTAAGACCCCGAACGAGTGTTGCATGAGTATTTTCATGTCGTACGATGATGCGTCCTGTCGTACGAGTCCGTTGTACCACCCTAAGACTATTGGAAGACCTGTCTTGCCCCCTTTGCAACGTTGTACGATTTTGTTTCACCCACAATATAAGCTCGAGAACTCCTGAGCTTTCATCCCAAATGTCTGGACCATCCATACTGTAAACATGGCTGCTGCTCGACCAATAGCTCCTGGGAGGCTCTTGCATTTGCTAAGTCTGAGAAGGCAAATCCAAAACGTTCAAGACAGACATGTCATATTGATGGCCTTACTCATCCGTAGACGTCAAAGACATGCAAGGCAAAGAAGAAGGTGGTGGGTCAAACCCTGGATTGAGAGACGTGTGCTGTTTGGACAGTATGATAATCTGATGACGGAGTTGCAGAGAGAATGTCAGGGTGACTTCCTGAACTACATGAGGATGCCACCAGAAACGTTCCGTGAACTGTTGCAGCGCATCACTCCGAGGATAGAGAAGTCCTATCGTTACCGGCAGCCACTGGATCCTGGGCTCAAACTGGCCATCACCTTGAGATATCTTGCGACTGGCAACAGCTACAAAACCCTGCAGTATGCCTTCCGTGTTGCCCATAATACCATCTCTCTGTTTATACCAGAGGTGTGCCAGGCCATCATCAGTGAATACCAAGATGAAGTATTTTCCTGTCCAATTACCCCAGATGAATGGAGAGAAGTGGCCCGGACTTACGCTGACAGATGGAACTTTCATCATGTCTGCGGAGCCTTGGACGGGAAACACGTGGCCATCAGAAATCCACCAGGCTCTGGTATGATCTACTACAACTACAAGGGTTTCTACAGCCTCATCCTCTTGGCCCTAGTTGATGGCAATTACAAGTTCCTCTGGGCTGACGTTGGTAATCCCGGTTCATCATCGGATGCCCAGGTCTTCAACCACAGCCCGCTGAGACGTGGACTGGAGAATGGTACTCTTGGCCTGCCAGATCCAGAGCCCCTGCCAGATCATGACCGAGACACCCCTTACTTCTTAATTGGGGACGACGCCTTCCCTCTCAGGACATGGATGCAGAAGCCGTACTCCAACCGTGAGCAGACCGACGAGGAGAGAATCTTCAACTACCGTCTCTCAAGGGCTCGCCGTGTGGCGGAGAACAGCTTTGGCATCCTTGCCCATCGCTGGAGATGCTTGTTGAGTACCCTACAGCTTGATCCAGAAAAAGCCAGGACAGTCATTATGGCCTGCATGTGCCTCCACAACCTAATGAGAGATCGTTTTCCTGGGCTTCAGAACATTGACGTTGACCATGAAGATGAGTTGGGCAACCACATCCCTGGGACATGGAGAAACGCAGCAGTTCTGCAGGATGTTGAACGAGTTGGCGGAGGCTACCAGGCAAACAAAGAGGGCAAGAAGCTGAGAACTTACCTGAAGCACTACTACAACAGTCCAGTTGGAAGCCTGCCCTGGCAACAACACATGATATAGACTGCTACTTGGCCACTACTTGGGATACAGCACAGACTCTGCCATAAAAATGGCATGTAAACTTCGATCATGATTTTGTGGAATGAATCATTTCAAAGAATAAATGAATGATCATGTCAACATTTATTTTAAACAAAAAATTCTTTGACAATGAAATGTTTGAAATAATAAAAGTTGATTCTCCTTTAATAGCATGTATTTGAAATAAAAAAAAGAACATTTTTGAAAAAACGTGATTTATGAGAATAAAAAAGATGTACAGATATAACAAATTTTATATTGTCATTAATCATGTTGTTTTAAAAATTATATATTTTTTCCAAGACTATTCACCGAGTAAATGTTTAAAAAAGTTTGAAATAAATGTTCCGAAATAGTCAAATTATAATTATAAGCTGATGCTTGTATTTTGGTTGTGTCTTGTTCACTGTAGCAGTGTCTCGTCAGGCATCAGCGGTTGTAATGAAGAAAGTCGCATCGCGTGTCGTATTTATAGGCCAACACCTCACGCGACAGGTGGTACGGTGTGTCGCACAATGGGTCGTAGCCTTGTACGATCGGTTGTAGTAGTCGTACGACGGGTCGCTGGGTCGCTAGGTCGCGCGACATATGGCACTACAAAACGCATATGTTGTGCGACTTGGTCGCATCATCGTTCAACCGTTGCAGCCGTTGTACGACTGTTGCACCCGGAAACATGAAAATAATCGCACGATTACGTCTCACGACTGTTGTATCCTGGTGCAGTGGTCGTTCACCTCTCGTACGATTTTATATATTGCTTGCGACTCAAAGACAACACTTCTACAACAGGACGGAAAAAATATTTTCGAAAAAAAAATTATCACACGAGTGAGGCGCCAATTGTGAAAGGGGCTTAAGGTGGGATAGAACACAATACTATTACACTTCATGTCAACACCCTTCACCGATCAGATCAACACAGTCACCCCATAGTTGGTGGCAATCAGTAAGGTGGGATAGGACACAATACTGTTACACTTCATGTCAACACCCTCTACTGATCAGATCAACACAGTCACCCCATAGTTCGTGGTGATCAGTAAGGTGGGATAGGACACGATACTGTTACACTTCATGTCAACAACCTCCACTGATCAGATCAACACAGTCACCCCATAGTTGGTGGAGATCAGTAAGGTGGGATACGACACAATACTGTTACACTTCATGTCAACTCCCTCCACTGATCAGATCAACACAGTCACCCCATAGTTCGTGGTGATCAGTAAGGTGGGATAGGACACGATACTGTTACACTTCATGTCAACAACCTCCACTGATCAGATCTACACAGTCACCCCATAGTTCGTGGTGATCAGTAAGGTGGGATAGGACACAATACTGCTACACTTCATGTCAACACACTCCACTGATCAGATCAACACAGTCACCCCATAGTTAGTGGAGATCAGTAAGGTGGGATAGGACACAATACTGTTACACTTCATGTCAACACCCTCCACTGATCAGATAAACACAGTCACCCCATAGTTAGTGCGATCAGTAAGATGGGATAGAACACAATACTGTTACACTTCATGTCAACACCCAACACTGATCAGATCAACACAGTCACCCCATAGTTGGTGGCGATCAGTATGGTGGGATAGGACACAATACAGCTACTTTTCATGTCAACACCCTCCACTGATCAGATATACACAATCACCCCATAGTTGGTGGCGTTCAGAAAGGTGGGATAGGACACAATACAGTTACACTTCATGTCAACACCCAACACTGATCAGATCAACACAATCACTCCATAGTTGGTGGCGATCAGTAAGATGGGATAGGACACAATACTGTTACACTTCATGTCAACACCCTTCACTGATCAGATCAACATAGTCACCCCATAGTTCGTGGCGATCAGTAAGGTGGGATAGGACACAATACTGTTACACTTCATGTCAACATAACCCACTGATCAGATCAACACAATCACTCCATAGTTTGTGGCAATCAGTAAGGGGGGATAGGACACAATACTGTTACACTTCATGTGAACACACTCCACTGATCAGATCAACACAATCACTCCATAGTTGGTGGCGTTCAGAAAGTTGGGACAGGACACAATACTGTTACACTTCATGTCAACAACCAACACTGATCAGATCAACACAGTCACCGCATAGTTGGTGGCGATCAGTAAGGTGGGATAAGACACGATACTGTTACACTTTATGTCAACACCCTTCACTGATCAGATCAACATAGTCACCCCATAGTTACAGGTGATTAGGAAGGTGGGAGGGAACACAATACTGTTACACATCATGTCAACAACCAACACTGATCAGAACACAGTCATTGCATAGTTGGTGGCGATCAGTAAGGTGGGATAAGACACAATACTGTTACACTTTATGTC
The DNA here is from genome assembly GCF_978046115.1 of Saccoglossus kowalevskii. Classification (NCBI taxonomy): domain Eukaryota; kingdom Metazoa; phylum Hemichordata; class Enteropneusta; family Harrimaniidae; genus Saccoglossus; species Saccoglossus kowalevskii. The sequence continues at coordinate 22,804,633 of NC_140643.1, read as the reverse complement.
AACACCCTTCACTGATCAGATCAACATAGTCACCCCATAGTTCGTGGCAATCAGTAAGGTGGGATAGGACACAATACTGTTACACTTCATGTCAACACCCCCACTGATCAGATGAGCACAGTCACCCAATAGTTGGTGGTGATCAGTAAGGTGGGATAGGACACAATACTGCTATATTTCATGTCAACACCCTCCACTGATCAGATCAACACAGTCACTCCATAGTTAATGGAGATCAGTAAGGTGGGATAGGACACAATACTGTTACACTTCATGTCAACAACCAACACTGATCAGATCAACATAGTCACCCCATAGTTACAGGTGATTAGGAAGGTGGGAGGGAACACAATACTGTTACACATCATGTCAACAACCAACACTGATCAGATCAACACAGTCATCGCATAGTTGGTGGCGATCAGTAAGGTGGGATAAGACACGATACTGTTACACTTTATGTCAACACCCTTCACTGATCAGATCAACATAGTCACCCCATAGTTCGTGGCAATCAGTAAGGTGGGATAGGACACAATACTGTTACACTTCATGTCAACACCCCCACTGATCAGATGAGCACAGTCACCCAATAGTTGGTGGTGATCAGTAAGGTGGGATAGGACACAATACTGCTATATTTCATGTCAACACCCTCCACTGATCAGATCAACACAGTCACTCCATAGTTAATGGAGATCAGTAAGGTGGGATAGGACACAATACTGTTACACTTCATGTCAACAACCAACACTGGTCAGATCAACACAGTCACCGCATAGTTGGTGGTGATAAGTAAGGTGGGATAGGACACAATACAACGACTTTTCATGTCAACACACTCCACTGATCAAATCAACACAGTCACCCCATAGTTGGTGGCGATCAGTAAGGTGGGATAGGACACATTACTGTTACACTTCATGTAAACACAACCCACTGATTAGATCAACACAGTCACCCCATAGTTGGTGGCGATCAGTAAGGTGGGAGGGAACACATATAATGTTACACTTCATGTCAACACACTCCACTAATCAGATCAACACAGTCACCCCATAGTTGGTGGCGATCAGTAAGGTGGGATAGGACACAATACTGTTACACTTCATGTCAACAACCAACACTGATTAGATCAACACAGTCATCGCATAGTTGGTGGCGATCAGTAAGGTGGGATAGGACACAATACTGTTACACTCCATGTCAACACCCTTCACTGATCAGATCAACATAGTAACCCAATAGTCACAGGTGATTAGGAAGGTGGGAGGAACATAATACTGTTACACATCATGTCAACACCCGACAATAGTCAGCTCAACATAGTAACCCCATAGTTACTGGTGATTAGGAAGGTGGGAGGGAACACAATACTGTTACACATCATGTCAACAACCAACACTGATCAGATCAACACAGTCACCGCATAGTTGGTGGCGATCAGTAAGGTGGGATAAGACACGATACTGTTACACTTTATGTCAAAACCCTTCACTGATCAGATCAACATAGTCACCCCATAGTTCGTGGCAATCAGTAAGGTGGGATAGGACACAATACTGTTACACTTCATCTCAACACCCCCACTGATCAGATGAGCACAGTCACCCAATAGTTGGTGGTGATCAGTAAGGTGGGATAGGACACAATACTGCTATATTTCATGTCAACACCCTCCACTGATCAGATCAACACAGTCACTCCATAGTTAATGGAGATCAGTAAGGTGGGATAGAACACAATACTATTACACTTCATGTCAACACCCTCCACTGATCAGATGAACACAATCACCCCATAGTTGGTGGCGATCAGTAAGATGGGATAAGACACAATACTGCTATATTTCATGTCAACACCCGCCACTGATCAGATCAACACAGTCACCCCATAGTTGGTGGGGATCAGTAAGGTGGGATAGGACACAATACAGCGACTTTTCATGTCAACACACTCCACTGATCAAATCAACACAGTCACCCCATAGTTGGTGGCGATCAGTAAGGTGGGATAGGACACATTACTGTTACACTTCATGTAAACACAACCCACTGATCAGATCAACACAGTCACCCCATAGTTGGTGGCGATCAGTAAGGTGGGAGGGAACACATATAATGTTACACTTCATGTCAACACACTCCACTAATCAGATCAACACAGTCACCCCATAGTTGGTGGCGATCAGTAAGGTGGGATAGGACACAATACTGTTACACTTCATGTCAACAACCAACACTGATTAGATCAACACAGTCATCACATAGTTGGTGGCGATCAGTAAGGTGGGATAGGACACAATACAGCGACTTTTCATGTCAACACACTCCACTGATCAAATCAACACAGTCACCCCATAGTTGGTGGTGATCAGTAAGATGGGATAAGACACAATACTGCTATATTTCATGTCAACACCCGCCACTGATCAGATCAACACAGTCACCCCACAGTTGGTGGTGATCAGTAAGATGGGATAAGACACATTACTGTTACACTTCATGTAAACACAACCCACTGATCAGATCAACACAGTCACCCCATAGTTGGTGGCGATCAGTAAGGTGGGAGGGAACACATATAATGTTACACTTCATGTCAACACACTCCACTAATCAGATCAACACAGTCACCCCATAGTTGGTGGCGATCGGTAAGGTGGGATAGGACACAATACTGTTACACTTCATGTCAACAACCAACACTGATTAGATCAACACAGTCATCACATAGTTGGTGGCGATCAGTAAGGTGGGATAGGACACAATACTGTTACACTTCATCTCAACACCCCACTGATCAGATGAGCACAGTCACCCAATAGTTGGTGGTGATCAGTAAGGTGGGATAGGACACAATACTGCTATATTTCATGTCAACACCCTCCACTGATCAGATCAACACAGTCACTCCATAGTTAATGGAGATCAGTAAGGTGGGATAGAACACAATACTATTACACTTCATGTCAACACCCTCCACTGATCAGATGAACACAATCACCCCATAGTTGGTGGCGATCAGTAAGATGGGATAAGACACAATACTGCTATATTTCATGTCAACACCCGCCACTGATCAGATCAACACAGTCACCCCATAGTTGGTGGGGATCAGTAAGGTGGGATAGGACACAATACTGTTACACATCATGTAAACACAACCCACTGATCAGATCAACACAGTCACCCCATAGTTGGTGGCGATCAGTAAGGTGGGAGGGAACACATATAATGTTACACTTCATGTCAACACACTCCACTAATCAGATCAACACAGTCACCCCATAGTTGGTGGCGATCAGTAAGGTGGGATAGGACACAATACTGTTACACTTCATGTCAACAACCAACACTGATTAGATCAACACAGTCATCACATAGTTGGTGGCGATCAGTAAGGTGGGATAGGACACAATACAGCGACTTTTCATGTCAACACACTCCACTGATCAAATCAACACAGTCACCCCATAGTTGGTGGCGATCAGTAAGGTGGGATAGGACACATTACTGTTACACTTCATGTAAACACAACCCACTGATCAGATCAACACAGTCACCCCATAGTTGGTGGCGATCAGTAAGGTGGGAGGGAACACATATAATGTTACACTTCATGTCAACACACTCCACTAATCAGATCAACACAGTCACCCCATAGTTGGTGGCGATCAGTAAGGTGGGATAGGACACAATACTGTTACACTTCATGTCAACAACCAACACTGATTAGATCAACACAGTCATCACATAGTTGGTGGCGATCAGTAAGGTGGGATAGGACACAATACAGCGACTTTTCATGTCAACACACTCCACTGATCAAATCAACACAGTCACCCCATAGTTGGTGGTGATCAGTAAGATGGGATAAGACACAATACTGCTATATTTCATGTCAACACCCGCCACTGATCAGATCAACACAGTCACCCCACAGTTGGTGGTGATCAGTAAGATGGGATAAGACACATTACTGTTACACTTCATGTAAACACAACCCACTGATCAGATCAACACAGTCACCCCATAGTTGGTGGCGATCAGTAAGGTGGGAGGGAACACATATAATGTTACACTTCATGTCAACACACTCCACTAATCAGATCAACACAGTCACCCCATAGTTGGTGGTGATCAGTAAGATGGGATAAGACACAATACTGCTATATTTCATGTCAACACCCGCCACTGATCAGATCAACACAGTCACCCCACAGTTGGTGGTGATCAGTAAGATGGGATAAGACACATTACTGTTACACTTCATGTAAACACAACCCACTGATCAGATCAACACAGTCACCCCATAGTTGGTGGCGATCAGTAAGGTGGGAGGGAACACATATAATGTTACACTTCATGTCAACACACTCCACTAATCAGATCAACACAGTCACCCCATAGTTGGTGGCGATCAGTAAGGTGGGATAGGACACAATACTGTTACACTTCATGTCAACAACCAACACTGATTAGATCAACACAGTCATCACATAGTTGGTGGCGATCAGTAAGGTGGGATAGGACACAATACAGCGACTTTTCATGTCAACACACTCCACTGATCAAATCAACACAGTCACCCCATAGTTGGTGGTGATCAGTAAGATGGGATAAGACACAATACTGCTATATTTCATGTCAACACCCGCCACTGATCAGATCAACACAGTCACCCCACAGTTGGTGGTGATCAGTAAGATGGGATAAGACACATTACTGTTACACTTCATGTAAACACAACCCACTGATCAGATCAACACAGTCACCCCATAGTTGGTGGCGATCAGTAAGGTGGGAGGGAACACATATAATGTTACACTTCATGTCAACACACTCCACTAATCAGATCAACACAGTCATCGCATAGTTGGTGGGGATCAGTAAGGTGGGATAGGACACAATACAGCGACTTTTCATGTCAACACACTCCACTGATCAAATCAACACAGTCAACCCATAGTTGGTGGTGATCAGTAAGATGGGATAAGACACATTACTGTTACACTTCATGTAAACACAACCCACTGATCAGATCAACACAGTCACCCCATAGTTGGTGGTGATCAGTAAGATGGGATAAGACACAATACTGCTATATTTCATGTCAACACCCGCCACTGATCAGATCAACACAGTCACCCCATAGTTACTGGTGATTAGGAAGGTGGGAGGGAACATAATACTGTTACACATCATGTCAACACCTGACAATAGTCAGCTCAACATAGTAACCCCATAGTTACTGGTGATTAGGAAGGTGGGAGGAAACACAATACTGTTACACATCATGTCAACACCTGACACGAGACAGCTCAACATAGTAACCCCATAGTTACAGGTGATTAGGAAGGTGGGAGGGAACATAATACTGTTACACATCATGTCAACACCTGACAATAGTCAGCTCAACATAGTAACCCCATAGTTACTGGTGATTAGGAAGGTGGGAGGAAACACAATACTGTTACACATCATGTCAACACCTGACACTAGACAGCTCAACATAGTAACCCCATAGTTACTGGTGATTAGGAAGGTGGGAGGGAACATAATACTGTTACACATCATGTCAACACCTGACAATAGTCAGCTCAACATAGTAACCCCATAGTTACTGGTGATTAGGAAGGTGGGAGGAAACACAATACTGTTACACATCATGTCAACACCTGACACGAGACAGCTCAACATAGTAACCCCATAGTTACAGGTGATTAGGAAGGTGGGAGGGAACATAATACTGTTACACTTCATGTCAACACCCAACACTGATCAGATCAACACAGTCACCCCATAGTTACTGGTGATTAGGAAGGTGGGAGGGAACATAATACTGTTACACATCATGTCAACACCTGACAATAGTCAGCTCAACATAGTAACCCCATAGTTACTGGTGATTAGGAAGGTGGGAGGAAACACAATACTGTTACACATCATGTCAACACCTGACACTAGACAGCTCAACATAGTAACCCCATAGTTACTGGTGATTAGGAAGGTGGGAGGGAACATAATACTGTTACACATCATGTCAACACCTGACAATAGTCAGCTCAACATAGTAACCCCATAGTTACTGGTGATTAGGAAGGTGGGAGGAAACACAATACTGTTACACATCATGTCAACACCTGACACGAGACAGCTCAACATAGTAACCCCATAGTTACAGGTGATTAGGAAGGTGGGAGGGAACATAATACTGTTACACTTCATGTCAACACCCAACACTGATCAGATCAACACAGTCACCGCATAGTTGGTGGCGATCAGTAAGGTGGGATAAGACACGATACTGTTACACTTTATGTCAACACCCTTCACTGATCAGATCAACATAGTCACCCCATAGTTCGTGGCAATCAGTAAGGTGGGATAGGACACAATACTGTTACACATCATGTCAACAACTGACACTAGACAGCTCAACATAGTAACCCCATAGTTATGGGTGATTAGGAAGGGGGGGAAACACAATACTGTTACACATCATGTCAACACCTGACACTAGACAGCTCAACATAGTAACCCCATAGTTACTGGTGATTAGGAAGGTGGGAGGAAACACAATACTGTTACACATGTCAACAACTGACACTAGACAGCTCAACATAGTAACCCCATAGTTATGGGTGATTAGGAAGGTGGGAGGGAACACAATACTGTTACACATCATGTCAACAACTGACAATAGTCAGCTCAACATAGTAAACCCATAGTTACTGGTGATTAGGAAGGTGGGAGGGAACACAATACTGTTACACATCACGTCAACGCCCGACAATAATCAGCTCAACATAGTGACCCCATAGTCACAGGTGATTAGGAAGGTGTGAGGGAACATAATACTGTTACACAACATGTCAACACCCGACAAGAGTCAGCTCAACATAGTAATCCCATAGTTACTGGTGATTAGGAAGGTGGGAGGGAAAACAATACTGTTACACATCATGTCAACACCTGACACTAGACAGCTCAACATAGTAACCCCATAGTTATGGGTGATTAGGAAGGTGGGAGGAAAACAATACTGTTACACATCATGTCAACAACTGACAATAGTCAGCTCAACATAGTAAACCCATAGTTACTGGTGATTAGGAAGGTGGGAGGGAACACAATACTGTTACACATCACGTCAACGCCCGACAATAATCAGCTCAACATAGTGACCCCATAGTCACAGGTGATTAGGAAGGTGTGAGGGAACATAATACTGTTACACAACATGTCAACACCCGACAAGAGTCAGCTCAACATAGTAATCCCATAGTTACTGGTGATTAGGAAGGTGGGAGGGAAAACAATACTGTTACACATCATGTCAACACCTGACACTAGACAGCTCAACATAGTAACCCCATAGTTACAGGTGATTAGGAAGGTGGGAGGGAACATAATACTGTTACACATCATGTCAACACCTGACAATAGTCAGCTCAACATAGTAACCCCATAGTTACTGGTGATTAGGAAGGTGGGAGGAAACACAATACTGTTACACATCATGTCAACACCTGACACGAGACAGCTCAACATAGTAACCCCATAGTTACAGGTGATTAGGAAGGTGGGAGGGAACATAATACTGTTACACTTCATGTCAACACCCAACACTGATCAGATCAACACACTCACCGCATAGTTGGTGGCGATCAGTAAGGTGGGATAAGACACGATACTGTTACACTTTATGTCAACACCCTTCACTGATCAGATCAACATAGTCACCCCATAGTTCGTGGCAATCAGTAAGGTGGGATAGGACACAATACTGTTACACATCATGTCAACAACTGACACTAGACAGCTCAACATAGTAACCCCATAGTTATGGGTGATTAGGAAGGGGGGGGGGAACACAATACTGTTACACATCATGTCAACACCTGACACTAGACAGCTCAACATAGTAACCCCATAGTTACTGGTGATTAGGAAGGTGGGAGGAAACACAATACTGTTACACATCATGTCAACAACTGACACTAGACAGCTCAACATAGTAACCCCATAGTTATGGGTGATTAGGAAGGTGGGAGGGAACACAATACTGTTACACATCATGTCAACACCTGACACTAGACAGCTCAACATAGTAACCCCATAGTTACAGGTGATTAGGAAGGTGGGAGGGAACATAATACTGTTACACATCATGTCAACACCTGACAATAGTCAGCTCAACATAGTAACCCCATAGTTACTGGTGATTAGGAAGGTGGGAGGAAACACAATACTGTTACACATCATGTCAACACCTGACACGAGACAGCTCAACATAGTAACCCCATAGTTACAGGTGATTAGGAAGGTGGGAGGGAACATAATACTGTTACACTTCATGTCAACACCCAACACTGATCAGATCAACACAGTCATCGCATAGTTGGTGGCGATCAGTAAGGTGGGATAAGACACGATACTGTTACACTTTATGTCAACACCCTTCACTGATCAGATCAACATAGTCACCCCATAGTTCGTGGCAATCAGTAAGGTGGGATAGGACACAATACTGTTACACATCATGTCAACAACTGACACTAGACAGCTCAACATAGTAACCCCATAGTTATGGGTGATTAGGAAGGGGGGGAAACACAATACTGTTACACATCATGTCAACACCTGACACTAGACAGCTCAACATAGTAACCCCATAGTTACTGGTGATTAGGAAGGTGGGAGGAAACACAATACTGTTACACATCATGTCAACACCTGACAATAGTCAGCTCAACATAGTAACCCCATAGTTACTGGTGATTAGGAAGATGGGAGGAAACACAATACTGTTACACATCATGTCAACACCTGACACGAGACAGCTCAACATAGTAACCCCATAGTTACAGGTGATTAGGAAGGTGGGAGGGAACATAATACTGTTATACTTCATGTCAACACCCAACACTGATCAGATCAACATAGTGACCCCATAGTCACAGGTGATTAGGAAGGTGTGAGGGAACATAATACTGTTACACAACATGTCAACACCCGACAAGAGTCAGCTCAACATAGTAATCCCATAGTTACTGGTGATTAGGAAGGTGGGAGGGAAAACAATACTGTTACACATCATGTCAACACCTGACACTAGACAGCTCAACAGAGTAACCCCATAGTTACACGTGATTAGGAAGGTGCGAGGGAACACAATACTGTTACACATGTCAACACCTGACACTCGAGAGCTCAAAAATAGTAACCCCATAGTTACAGGTGATTAGGAAGGTGGGAGGGAGCACAATACTGTTACACATCATGTCAACACCTGACACTAGTCAGCTCAACATAGTAACCCCATAGTTACTGGTGATTAGGATTGTGGGAGGAAACACAATACTGTTACACATCATGTCAACACCTGACACTAGACAGCTCAACATAGTAACCCCATAGTTACAGGTGATTAGGAAGGTGGGAGGGAACATAATACTGTTACACATCATGTCAACACCTGACAATAGTCAGCTCAACATAGTAACCCCATAGTTACTGGTGATTAGGAAGGTGGGAGGAAACACAATACTGTTACACATCATGTCAACACCTGACACGAGACAGCTCAACATAGTAACCCCATAGTTACAGGTGATTAGGAAGGTGGGAGGGAACATAATACTGTTACACTTCATGTCAACACCCAACACTGATCAGATCAACACAGTCACCGCATAGTTGGTGGCGATCAGTAAGGTGGGATAAGACACGATACTGTTACACTTTATGTCAACACCCTTCACTGATCAGATCAACATAGTCACCCCATAGTTCGTGGCAATCAGTAAGGTGGGATAGGACACAATACTGTTACACATCATGTCAACAACTGACACTAGACAGCTCAACATAGTAACCCCATAGTTATGGGTGATTAGGAAGGGGGGGAAACACAATACTGTTACACATCATGTCAACACCTGACACTAGACAGCTCAACATAGTAACCCCATAGTTACTGGTGATTAGGAAGGTGGGAGGAAACACAATACTGTTACACATCATGTCAACAACTGACACTAGACAGCTCAACATAGTAACCCCATAGTTATGGGTGATTAGGAAGGTGGGAGGGAACACAATACTGTTACACATCATGTCAACAACTGACAATAGTCAGCTCAACATAGTAAACCCATAGTTACTGGTGATTAGGAAGGTGGGAGGGAACACAATACTGTTACACGTCACGTCAACGCCCGACAATAATCAGCTCAACATAGTGACCCCATAGTCACAGGTGATTAGGAAGGTGTGAGGGAACATAATACTGTTACACAACATGTCAACACCCGACAAGAGTCAGCTCAACATAGTAATCCCATAGTTACTGGTGATTAGGAAGGTGGGAGGGAAAACAATACTGTTACACATCATGTCAACACCTGACACTAGACAGCTCAACAGAGTAACCCCATAGTTACACGTGATTAGGAAGGTGCGAGGGAACACAATACTGTTACACATGTCAACACCTGACACTCGAGAGCTCAAAAATAGTAACCCCATAGTTACAGGTGATTAGGAAGGTGGGAGGGAGCACAATACTGTTACACATCATGTCAACACCTGACACTAGTCAGCTCAACATAGTAACCCCATAGTTACTGGTGATTAGGATTGTGGGAGGAAACACAATACTGTTACACATCATGTCAACACCTGACACTAGACAGCTCAACATAGTAACCCCATAGTTACAGGTGATTAGGAAGGTGGGAGGGAACATAATACTGTTACACATCATGTCAACACCTGACAATAGTCAGCTCAACATAGTAACCCCATAGTTACTGGTGATTAGGAAGGTGGGAGGAAACACAATACTGTTACACATCATGTCAACACCTGACACGAGACAGCTCAACATAGTAACCCCATAGTTACAGGTGATTAGGAAGGTGGGAGGGAACATAATACTGTTACACTTCATGTCAACACCCAACACTGATCAGATCAACACAGTCACCGCATAGTTGGTGGCGATCAGTAAGGTGGGATAAGACACGATACTGTTACACTTTATGTCAACACCCTTCACTGATCAGATCAACATAGTCACCCCATAGTTCGTGGCAATCAGTAAGGTGGGATAGGACACAATACTGTTACACATCATGTCAACAACTGACACTAGACAGCTCAACATAGTAACCCCATAGTTATGGGTGATTAGGAAGGGGGGGAAACACAATACTGTTACACATCATGTCAACACCTGACACTAGACAGCTCAACATAGTAACCCCATAGTTACTGGTGATTAGGAAGGTGGGAGGAAACACAATACTGTTACACATCATGTCAACAACTGACACTAGACAGCTCAACATAGTAACCCCATAGTTATGGGTGATTAGGAAGGTGGGAGGGAACACAATACTGTTACACATCATGTCAACAACTGACAATAGTCAGCTCAACATAGTAAACCCATAGTTACTGGTGATTAGGAAGGTGGGAGGGAACACAATACTGTTACACGTCACGTCAACGCCCGACAATAATCAGCTCAACATAGTGACCCCATAGTCACAGGTGATTAGGAAGGTGTGAGGGAACATAATACTGTTACACAACATGTCAACACCCGACAAGAGTCAGCTCAACATAGTAATCCCATAGTTACTGGTGATTAGGAAGGTGGGAGGGAAAACAATACTGTTACACATCATGTCAACACCTGACACTAGACAGCTCAACAGAGTAACCCCATAATTACACGTGATTAGGAAGGTGCGAGGGAACACAATACTGTTACACATGTCAACACCTGACACTCGAGAGCTCAAAAATAGTAACCCCATAGTTACAGGTGATTAGGAAGGTGGGAGGGAGCACAATACTGTTACACATCATGTCAACACCTGACACTAGTCAGCTCAACATAGTAACCCCACAGTTACTGGTGATTAGGAAGGTGGGAGGGAACATAATACTGTTACACATCATGACAACACCTGACACTAGAAAGCTCAACATAGTAACCCCATAGTTACAGGCGATTAGGAAGGTGGGAGGGAACACAATACTGTTACACATCATGTCAACACCTGACACTAGACAGCTCAACATAGTAACCCCATAGTTACAGGTAATTAGGGAGGTGGGAGGAAACACAATACTGTTACACATCATGTCAACACCTGACAATAGTCAGCTCAACATAGTAACCCCATAGTTACTGGTGATTAGGAAGGTGGGAGGGAACACAATACTGTTACACTTGTCAACACCTGACACTAGACAGCTCAACATAGTAACCCCATAGTTACAGGTGATTAGGAAGGTGGGAGGGAACACAATACTGTTACACATGTCAACACCTGACACTAGACTGCTCAACATAGTAACCCCATAGTTACAGGTGATTGGGAAGGTGGGAGGGAACAATACTGTTACACATGTCAACACCTGACACTAGACAGCTCAACATAGTAACCCCATAGTTACAGATGATTAGGAAGGTGGGAGGGAACACAATACTGTTACACATGTCAACACCTGACACTAGACAGCTCAACATAGTAACCCCATAGTTACAGGTGATTAGGAAGGTGGGAGGGAACACAATACTGTTACACCTGACACTAGACAGTTCAACATAGTAACCCCATAGTTACAGGTGATTAGGAAGGTGGGAGGGAACATAATACTGTTACACATGTCAGCACCTGACACTAGACAGCTCAACATAGTAACCCCATAGTTACAGGTGATTAGGAAGGTGGGAGGGAACACAATACTGTTACACATCATATCAACACCTGACACTAGACAGTTCAACATAGTAACCCCATAGTTACAGGTGATTAGGAAGGTGGGAGGGAACACAATACTGTTACACATGTCAACACCTGACACTAGACTGCTCAACATAGTAACCCCATAGTTACAGGTGATTGGGAAGGTGGGAGGGAACAATACTGTTACACATGTCAACACCTGACACTAGACAGCTCAACATAGTAACCCCATAGTTACAGATGATTAGGAAGGTGGGAGGGAACACAATACTGTTACACATGTCAACACCTGACACTAGACAGCTCAACATAGTAACCCCATAGTTACAGGTGATTAGGAAGGTGGGAGGGAACACAATACTGTTACACCTGACACTAGACAGTTCAACATAGTAACCCCATAGTTACAGGTGATTAGGAAGGTGGGAGGGAACATAATACTGTTACACATCATATCAACACCTGACACTAGACAGTTCAACATAGTAACCCCATAGTTATGGGTGATTGGGAAGGTGGGAGGGAACATAATACTGTTACACATCATGTCAACACCTGACACTAGACAGCTCAACATAGTCACCCCATAGTTGGTAGTGATTAGGAAAGTGGGAGGGGACACAATACTGTTACACTCCATTTCTTTTAAGTGCTCCTTTGACTGTTCAAAGTGAAGGTTCCACTTGAATGACTTTCTCCTCCCAGATGGAATAACTAACTTTCAGGGGGAACTCAGTGTGTATCAAGCTCACATGGCTGAATCAATTAACATGTGCTGTAATTTCACTAATCTGGCACTAATTTAATTGCCGAGGTTGACAGGCTGATCAACCCAAATCACTGGTAGCATACAAACAACACTGACCTGGACACAACGCATAGAGCAGCAAGCTCATAAAATGAAGAGAAATGAGATAATAAATAATCTGCTTCAGAAGAAATGACAATTTGATGGTTGTGGACATGCACCATCTGCTTGTTATCTCAGACAGTGGTCCATTTCGACGGCGGTGGTCATGGTGGTTATTATCAATCTTTAAGCGCAAAATGTAGGATGTCCAGTAGAATGAAAAACGGGAAATAATAAAAAGACAAAAAGACATTTATGGTACTGAGTAATTTATGTGCGATAGTAAAACATCTAAGAGGCTTTTGTCTTTTTTGTTGTTTTTACATAAATTTTGCCATCTCTTTCTTGAACATCCACGCCAAGTTCTTTAAGTTGTTTACAATCAGCGACACCTTGGTTCTGCATACTGGCGATGACGTCCTGGTTGTCAGCATTTTGTTCACATATGTTGTGAATTGCAAAGATAGCCCACTGGCTTATAACTGGCATATAAAATGTTAAGGAGATTTTCTAGCTCAGGTGAATATACAAAACATGTAAAAGGTGTGAAACTCTGAAATGTGTAAAGCAATAAGCTTTCAAATGCATGTATGTGTATGTGTATATATGTGTGTATGTGCGTTAGCGTTGAGACGACTTCCATTCAACTTTACACTTATCAAGTGACGACAAACCTGCCAAGTGACGACCCTCACTATTTTTCATAATTTATATTAATATTTATTAGAATTTAAGTCAAGTTTGAATTTATATTAATATTAATATAACTGTACCATACCTTCCCCATTTACTAACCCTAAGCTTCACAAATAGTTCTATGTTAAGTCATAGGATGTATGATGTCATTTTTATTTAATTAAACTTGAATTAAAATGCAATTTTATATTGAATTGCAATGTAATTGAGTTTAATTAAACTCTAATTAAATTGCAACCTTATAGAGAGTCGTGCTTTAATCAAACTATGTTAAAAGTTAATTCAACTATATTAAAAGTTAATTCAACTATATTAAAAGTTAATCCAACTATATTAAAAGTTAATTCAACTATATTAAAAGTTAATCCAATGAGTGCCGTCACAACGATGTTAAGAGATGAATGCATGCATGCACGTGTGTGTGTGTGTGTGTGTGTGTGTGTGTGCATGTATGCATTTGAGAGAGTGTATGAGTGAGTCAGTGTATGAGTAAGTGAGTGAATAAATGAATGAATGAATGAATGAATGAATAACAAATAAATAAATAAAAGTTTTGCAGTGTAAGGATACATGGATTGTGTTCATCTATGTTACAATGTTCCAATATTAGTGGAATACCCTCCGATATCCGCACCTGTAAAAAAACAAAACAAAAAAACATTACTGCGAGGCAAATGCGTAGAAAATCTTACAATACCTACTGGAGAGTATAAAATAACACTACGAAAAGGAAAGCAATCTTCACAAGTATGCACAAAGTGATGCTGCGAATCTCTGTGAAATGAAATATCTTTTCAATGAGTATTATCCAAAAATAAACAAACAGATTGACAACTATACAGCACATGACCTATGTACTTGATGGCGTGACTATTGTTAGTACTAAACAATATATCCATAGAATGCTTCGGAGGACAATTATAAAATTCAAAAGATGAGAAATGCTGAGAAATGTATCAGTAAGTGCAACAAGAGTTGACGCTGATCACCCTGACTATGAGTATGAAACATGTATGAATACTCCTCACATTGAAAATGATGGTGCTAAATAGTTTAAGCTACATCACTAGAGATAAAATGCCCACGGAAATACTGGCCATCCTGCGATGTATGTACAGAGAAAGAAAGGCTAGCAATTTTTATCAGCCCTCAAGGAAATCTATTACGTACTGAAGAAATCACGCTAATTTGTCATCAATAGACCACACACAAACAAACAACCCTCCAGAACGTGAATAGATATCTATGGAGCTGGCAATTCCTACTTAATCTTAACCTTGGGCAACAAAAGATAGTTGGACACATTCGAAAAAAAAAAAGAAAAAAAAGAAGTTAAAGTTTGCAATGTTTTAATAAAGTCAGCCGAGCAAAAAGATAACTAGTAAGTGTAATTTGGTGAAGTTTTTGTCCTCTTTCAATTAACTGTTTCTATTTCTTAAAGTGTTATTGTTAGTGACAACAAGAACACCATTCACCCCCTACTTAGGGTTCAGTGCACACAAATAAAACTGGCCACTGTGACCACCATTGACTATTCATCGAACACAAAATGATAATATTTCCGCATTTTGAGTGGAAGTAATCCAACTATTTGTACCAATTTATATTCAGACTGGGCAGCGCAGCATGCATAAAACATTTCAATAAATACCATGGATTGATTCTTTTCAGTACAGACTGTCGCAGCTAAGTAGGCAGCTGGTGGGCACCCCTTTTCTCAACAACAGGGGATTAAATTTTGTTATTCATTCAATTTGTTGTAGAGATTCTTTGTAATAAGCGATCAACCGGGTAAACTCCATGACGAATTACAAAAACACAGAAGGCGTTCACCCAACGGCTGCTTGAGGTTTAGCTGAGCATGGTTACCTTGTAAAGTGTACAGAGTATCTTCTCAGCTACACTGATGTATTTCACCGGGTACTGTTGCTATAATAAGTACTTCAAAAGCAATGAATGAGAATTAGAAGCATTTTTAGGTGATCGTGGAACTCAATGCTGGAAAAGTATTATATCATGATCTAACTCTTTAAACTTACATTTGCGAAACTGTGAAAATGATCACATTGACCGAAATGTATTACCAACTAAAGACAAAAAAAAAAAATCTAAATATAACCATAGCATTCCAAAAAGCATTTCTACAACACTAAGTATATAATAGCAACATTCCTAGACAAAATAATCTGATGAAGGTGGGATAATAAAATGAGAGAGCAAAAAACCCACTAAATTGAACCCTAGAAAGCAGCATGGTTTTCGCGTGAATAAGAATGTAACAATCTTAAAATGAACACATTCTCTGGTTACACGTAATTATCAGCGCAATTGTTGTGACGGCCATTCACCAATCAGTGTTTGCTCTAGGCATTAAGTCCACCATAATCCGTACCATAGTTTAATACCTCGACCAGTCACTCTTTTCAATTTCTACAGTATACTTTAATTGTACTGGACAAATAAAAAGAGAAGGGAGGGAGGAAGATTGGGCATGTAGGTGGAAACATTGATTTTTCAAAAGACTCTCTTTAATTAGCCCAAAAAAACGCGATATAATGTTACAGTGGGTAGGGTGGGACTGTCGGATTCCTTCAATTACTTGTCTATTTCATGTATCATGTGTTCTTCGGGCTACGGATGTTAAAAGAATGAGGTCTTTCGATGTTTATTGAAGCTCCTGTCTTTATTATAAAGTTGAAACTCAAGCCCACTACAAAGGGAAAAAAAACAAACTTTGAAGGTAGGGGTTTCTTTTTATGTATAGACATCCGACCAAAACTCTGAAACTCCAACTGTAGAGGGCGCACTGACCATAGAAATCACTGGCATCTGAACAATAAATGCAGTCTTTTGTCTGTACTTGGAAATGTTGGTGGACTTATTGATTAGTATTTCAATGATGGTCACGCTAAAACACATAGCATTTTACACAACACTGTTATAAAGACTACTTTATTAATTTCAAATGAAGGTATTTTTTTAAGAATGCACAAAAGGTCTTGGCAGCATGGATCTAACTGCCATGAAGTACTGGTATATAAATAGAACTAAATTACACGACCCACTTTCACCTCATTATCCAATGAGTAGGTTAAAGTAATCACCGCAGTTCAACACCAAGATTATGCGAGATGTACGCACCAAGAATAAACATAGAAACAAACCTTTTTGTCACACACAGATTAGTTACAAATCCTTGATCAATAAGTCCAGTGTGTGTTAGTTAGTAAAGGGATTGCACTTTTAATATCACTACTATTTATAGGAGAAGAAAGAACCAGACATGAACTGAAAGTGTACTCTTGATTGACAATTTCTTGAAATAAAATAAACACATTTTTTTTACTTAAAGGCTGAATGAAAAATTCACAGAAATGAATTTAACAAGTCACTGTCAATGACATAGTCCCTGTTCAGTTTTCAGTTATTGTGTCAATTAAAAACAATGACGGATTTGATTTAGGACTAAAATGGCCACCAGCTTGTTTGAAGTTAAAATGAAAAACACAGATACATGTATACTATTGCAGAACCTTAATCCAAGGATAAAATTTATAAAATGGCTTTAGCATATAGAAACAGTGCATCAAGAAAATTGCTTTTGATACCCCTGTAAGTTTAAGTCCTATTATGTCATCTTTGTACCCATTTTTTTTTCACAAGCATGTTGTAGGAACAAATGAACCAATTATTTGTAATCCTGATTGCAGTACAACATGCAAGAAACTCATAAGGGGCATACGCAAACTTAGATGCTGGATGTTTCACTTTGTTGGCACTGTTCCTTCCGAATTGAAATTGAGCAATGAAATAGAGCAATGACTAATCATGTTAAATTTACATGTAGTTGCCGCCAGTTAGTAATAATGGTGCATTGTGGCACTTTGCTTTAAAAATTGTTTTATGAATTTTAAGAAAGATAAGTTTCATTGGACTATAATTATGATCATAAAATTGTAGTAGTTATCTACAAAAAACTGCTGCTGACAAGTTTGAGAATCAAAAGAAGCAAATTTGATGTCCAAAATGGCCACCATTTTTGGTCTGATCTTCAAATAAAAAAAAATGGCATCTGCGAAACATGATGTAGTGTCTGTTTGTAAAGTTTGAATGAGATCGACCAATGACTGTCTGAGATACAACTTTGGACGAACAGACCCCAAATTAATAGTCCTCGTTTTTGGACTGTGTTTGAATAGCGACTAACAAAAGATTTAATCAATAAATTAAATCCATAACATAAGATATAGAGCTTGCAATGTGACATTATTTGTTAACATTTTTATCAACCAGCATGAAAATATATGATGATCAATGTGATTTGATCTGACAACATCGCTCACAAGTTGTTTGATTACCAGGAACATATATTAAAAAAAAAAGCAGTGAATAACACAATTTACTTCATCTTCGGTGCAAATGAATGGTGCATGCCAATCAGTCATAGAACACATGTACATTCGCAGACATGCAAAACATAAACAAGCGAGACCTCCAATACAAGGTATACAGTACAATCTCGTCATTGTAAACCGCTAAATTGTAACAAATAAAACCCTATATTCTTACAAGCAATTAAATATCTGGGAGGGGAGAGAATTGTTCAACCAGTTTAGAAAATATGAGATAATTACCCATCCACGTAGTCATAGAGATAGAAATGAAGCATTTTGCTATCCTTATAGTGAAGTGTACTCAATAATTTATTATGTTTCAATTTTATTCTACACTTCACAAACTGCAACAGAAATTGTAATTTTCTTACATTTTTGTGAGACAATTTGTCTTAGAGCAAAAAACCTGAGACAAAAAATTAAACCATCGAGGCAAATGTCTGATGTCTGATGACAAAACTGAATGACACTCATGTGTATCAACTTGGACAACGTGATATGTTCATGCCACATCCATATCACAAAGTTGTTTTGTTTGTTTTTCACATTGCATAAGAGCCAAAAAGACACATTATGGCAAAATAGTGAGAGTTAAATGAAAGTCATCCTAATGTTGACACCACAAATGTACACATACACACACAAGTAACTTACATAAATTCATACACACAGATACACTAACCTCAAAGACGCTGTTTGTCGCACAAAGGAGTTAAAATTCCTAATTTTTTCCTGGAGGAAACGGTGTTTTGACTATACACAGTAAAGGTACCCAGCTGCTTCTGTTCGTTTTCTCTGCTTCGCTGTTGAAAAATAGACTCCAAGATATTTGCTATACGATCTGTGGCACTCCAAAATTAGACATGATTAATCACATTTTATTCGCACAAATTTCCAAAAGTAAACAAAATCTCAATCGGCTTCCATTACCAAACAAGTCTACACAAATCAAGTTCTTGATCTTGAATAATTCTCTCTACTATAATCTGTTTAAATATACCACACAATGAGCAGAAAATTTAACATTGGAAGGGCTGTAAGTTTGTTGTCATTTTAAATGTCTATTTTGAAAAATCAATGTTTTACTGTTTGTTGCCAAGCTTAGATGTTGTCACCATTGTAAACTCAAGTGAAAAAATAATTAAGAAAAATTTAGACTTTATTCATAAAAAAATAAAAAAATCATTTGAGAACAAATGGATCTTAGACATGCATAATGATAATAGAAAACAAACCTTGGCTAAAAACAAACTAAGAACATACAGACTTTTCAAACAAGACTTAAAAATTGAAAAATTACCTAATTAATATGCAGAACCATGGTCTTAGAAGGTTAATTGCAAAATTCAAGACAAGCAACCATGACCTTAAAATTGAGAAAGGCAGACATAATAATGTGCCGCTGGATAAAAGAACATGTGATATGTGCAGCCAAAATATAGTTGAGGATGAGCAACATTTTGTAATGAAATGTCCAGCTTACAGTCACCATAGGGACAAATTATTCCTGACTGCACAAAATAAAGTTCCAAATTTTGATAAAGAAAATAGTCAGAATAAATTCATTTTGATTATGGCAAACCATACTCTAGCACCAGCCTTAGCTGTCTTCTTAAAAAACAGCTATGGAACAAAACAACAACAACTATCAGTGTATTAGGCTACATTTTGTGTTCATTCCATATTCTGTATTCACCATTGGCTGCAAATTGTCTTTATTGTTTTTGATTTTTTTGATTTTTTTTAGAAAAGTTTTTATTTTTTGTTTTACTTTTTAGATTGTAGTTTTTTTTTTAAATTTCTTTCTGTAAGACCCTTTTTATCCTTTCCTAAGGATTTTTTGCGTCTAATAAAAAAATAAAATAAATATTATCATGATTGTTTTGGTTCAGTTTGAATACATTAATGCAGGATTTTAGGGGTTGACCAGATACACAAAGTTGCATAACCATATACAACAGGAGATATACTGATATTCTTTTTAAGAGTCCATTCCAACAACAGTGTAAATTTGTCAGGAGTCGCCATTTCAAAGTGTGCATTTCTGCTGCGATTGCATCAAACTTATAATGCAACATTTTATCAGTTTTCTTTGATGCAATCTCAAACAAAGAACTGTATACCAAATCCATGTTCGTTTAGGTATGAGAAAACATTCGGTGA
Source organism: Saccoglossus kowalevskii (assembly GCF_978046115.1). Classification (NCBI taxonomy): domain Eukaryota; kingdom Metazoa; phylum Hemichordata; class Enteropneusta; family Harrimaniidae; genus Saccoglossus; species Saccoglossus kowalevskii. The sequence continues at coordinate 22,783,758 of NC_140643.1, read as the reverse complement.
CCGATGAAAGTGCCAGTGAAAAATATTTTGCTCAAACAATGAAATGACTTAAAAATTATTTTATCTATTTTACCACCAACACAACAATCTACAATTAATTGTACATTTATTATTTACTATGATTTTGAAAATGTAACATCAAAAGCGAACAGAAATACAACATCAACTAACCTGCATGATTTTGTGGCAATGATCACCCACAGATATGAGCATGTAATATATTAATTATTCAAGTATGTGACTATTAGTACTAATATCACATCTTACATGATTGGATGTTTTTTCAAAGGCTAGAGGTCGAGATATGCAAATTTATAGTGGGTGGAGAAGGAATCATATAGCAATTATTTTGGAGTCTATTTTTCAGTAGCAAAGCAGAGAAAACAGACAGAGGCATCTAGGGTAACATTGTATGGTGAATATTAATTAAATTCAAATAAAATAATTCTCTGCACTCACCATGTCTTGATTGTCTTTATTTTTATAACACATATTACCAATAAGTCGTATTAAATCTCGTTTAAATCCAAATACTGGATTATCAGTGTGAGAACAGGCAGCACTGGTTAAAGTCTGGCTGACGGTGAACCTGTTATCGCCACTTTGGCCAATGGCATGGGCTTTCTGTAACATTTCTGAATCATAAACAGATTGATTAGCATCAATATATTATTTTCATTACACACAGCATTAGTGAAGTGCTGTATGATGAGTGGAACATCACATAGATTCTAGGTGTTAGTGAGTTCATGTATAATGCGTGAAGGGTGACATGGATTCTAGGTGTTAGTGAGTCAGTGTTTAATGAGTTGAATGTACCGAGTAGTACCGGATTCTGCCGTTACACGGCAATTTGTGTTTTAAAAAAATAAAATGGGACCAAGAAATCCCCCAGGGCGATTTTTCGGCAGTTTTTAAGGTGCTATTTTAATCTTTTCTGATACCTAAAAGTTTCACCGTAGTCATTGATGCCTATACATGAGTATGGTGTTTATTGCGACGAGCATGAATGGGTAAGCTTTGTTTCGACAATGAGCTGGTATCACTGTAAATAATGTAAAATTATTCTTCAAATGATCAGTTTATCTTGAAAACAACTAATTTTTTTATTTAAAAACCAATCATGCCACTTTCCCATCAAAATTCAAGCCAAAAGATTGTACAACAACATCGGCAAATCTCTTCCGTGCAGCGTTCAATAATCATTAACATATTTAAATGAGCTATGGTAATTTGAACACGTTGGCATCATCCATCATTTTCATTGGTTAATTAGCAATTTGACCTGTCAGGTCAAAGAACACCGTCCCAGGTTAAAACATGGCAGATATTCATTTCTATAGCATTGAGCGTTTAAAGTGCGAACAGAATCATTCGCTTACGATTAAATAAGTTGAAATTTATTTGCATTTCATAACAATTCAACAAATATATTTTTTGCACGTTATTATAATCATTCCTCGGTAAAAATCAACAACTGTGAAACACAGCATAAATGGATTGCACTACAGCGATCATTAGCTAATAAGCAATGAAGTTGTGTTCGTTTGTATTTGAAACTTCTTTTCGAATATACTTTCGATACTAATAAAATGAAAAAAATAATTGTATTTGGTGCACAAGGTTCGTTAATGTGATTTTTTGGAGAAAGATGCACTGGGTGACATTGTAATGAAATTTTAGGCGGTCTAATTTTCAATCCAGCAAGATAAAAATGTATTAAATTTTAGATTAGCTTCTGCAATAGTTTCTTTCATTTTGAGTGGTTCAACTGCCGGCGTTGAAAGTCGGCGTAGGTGGATTGTTCAATGAAAATATAAGTCCCCAAAAAATATTTGATGATAATTTTTTGAAATTTTGAACCCCAAATAAGGGCCCACTAGCCATGAAATCGCCCAGGGCGATTTTTCGAATGGGCGAATTTACAGCAGAATCCAGACTCTAGACGTTAGTGAGTTGGTGTATAACAAGTGGAATGTGGCAATAGATTCTAGGCATAAGTGGGTTGGTGTTTAACAAGTGGAACATAGCATAGATTTAGATGTTATAATGTTGTATAATGACTGGAAATTACTGATATTTCAGTAATAGACAAATTTCGACCATTACCAGCAACTTGCGTGCTCTGGTGTAAAAACAATTCAATTTCATCTGTGTACGGGGATGATTTCACTGCGTAAAAGTTTGATAGATTATAAGAACATTGGGGACCAGGAAACAAACAAACAAATTGTGCAACCAAAAATCACCACATCCCCCCCAAGTCTCTCACACAGAAAACAACCGATGGTGCTATATCTTGAAACTTGTCTATTCACTAATTCATTTTAACAAAAACATTATATCAACCTAAAATAACATATTTACACAGGTATGTGACGCACCCAAAGTAATATGTAGTAATGATGTTCTTTTCTGTAGTACTTTATATTTGCCCAGATCAGAAGTTGCAAGGCATAATATTTGTAAGAGTTGAACAACTACAAGAGTTTCTGTTTCCTGAAATATAAAGAGGAGTCACATGGTGTTTGAGTTTACAGTTCGATTCATATTTGGATTGTACTGAATTAATTCCATAAATAACTGGAAGGGAAGGTAATTATTTCAATTATCAATCATAAAAAAAAACAGTTCTTTATATTCATAGATGTTACACTAAATAGCGCCCTCTAGTGATGGCATGCTTTCCCGGAAGTCGAAGATACAGCGTTTCGCATGCGCGCACATGTCGTTTTGGGGTGTAACGTAAACTTGCACGCGTGATATTGTGTTTCTGGGTGTACCAATCGACGTAACAAAAATTAAATTCTATCAACTATCAGCAAACTGACGTACTTGTTTGTATTTTTTGCACCCCAGTTTTGCTATTTGCGGAAAAGTGATCTATGGTTTAAATGTATCTCTGACCACAAATCTACTGATGGATGACAGTTTAGACATTGTCATTCCAATGCTGGTTTCCCAGCTCTTTTACTCGCTTCATTGAGAGCATACTAGTGCATCATGGTCACTACTTGACTGGTAGACTACTAGTTTCTTCCTTTTGTACATCATATTTGTTCAAAAATGTTCTACACTGCAGTTCGTATTACTACTATCGCTTACACGTCTCATTGGTGAATCGGTTAGAGCAACTAGTAAATTAACTATCATGACCAACTGTCCAATTGATGAGCATTTCATACTTACAATAGTGTTCTCATCTATTTTATCACTCTTGGGTAATAATACATTACATGCCTGCATTTCAAACTGTTGGGCTAAGAAAGCAAAAACGAATCCTGGTATACTATCGTGTGTGTCTCCATCCATATTTACTTGCGATGACAGCTCTGAATCGAACGAGGGATCATCCAACATAGCAGACACAATGTCAAGAAGAATTAATTTACATTCTTCACTAACTTCCTCGTACTGCGTTAAGAAGAACTCTACATTCAGTACCAAGTCTTGAATAATGTGAAGTCTTAGGAAATGAAATGAAAAAGAAAAAATAAAGTTATGGAATTATTATTAGGTATTATTCATATAAATATTTTGTTTATTACTTAAGATTCAAATTCAATCACAAATGCGTGTATTTAGCCCCCCCCCTCTTACAAATACAAATTGTAAAATTAATTTTCACTATAATTTTGAACACGTGGAGAGATTCTAAGTTCACAAATTTTCCAGTGAAACAATGGGTTCACATCATATGGATTTAATTTAGCAGATTTCTCTTATCAGCAAAAACAAAATCTAGTCGATAATTCTACAGTAACCAGAAATGGTAGTTAGCTATGCTTGTGTGTATATTTTCCTCATCAATTTGTCTAACAAACAATGACAATTTTATTATTAAATTCAAAATGATTTGTATCATGTATCAATACATTGTAGATAAGTTCTTTAAATGCTATACAATCAATGAAAATCAACATACTGTATTAAAACTCACTTTAATTTTGCACAAAATTTTGTAAATTTCACATGAAAAATACTGCACCAGTGCAGATTTTACTGGTGTTCTAATACAGGATGCCTGGGACTTGCATGAAATTTTTACTCATATTTCTAGTGGAGAAAATTTCATTTTTGTAATATGACACATTGAGAGTGTCATCACAATAAAAATAATAATCCACCAATATTTCCCCTTAGGTTACAGATTGAGACAAAACCCTGGCAGTGATCACTCATGCCTGCTGACGTCAACATATGGAAAAATATCATAGCCTTATATAGCCTTATATATTCATCACATGCATGATCCCACAGTCTGGACATTTGAATTGGCAGGGTGTGTAATGAAGTATTGCTGAAATTACATCAAATATGAATATATCATTACAAATTTGTTCAACCATTTTTTACCCCCCCCCCCCAAAAAAAATTGTTTTTATCATACCCTTCAGTAATCTGTACTCGATCATCAAGACAGTATAAAAACCTGGAAGGTTGGACAACCAAAACATGTACAATGAAACAAAGTACTGATGTCAAACTATGTGATATGCATTTTTTATCTGTCTTGTATTAAGTACCAATGTTATGCATGGAATAATATGAAAATACACAGACTTGAAGTGAACATGAACTTACGCCCACTCCTGTTCCGTTTCAGATTTACACAATTGTAGGATGCTTTCCACTAACGTTTGTCCACCAGGTTGCTTAATTAGCTGTTGTTTGTGATGATCATTTAGACAATTATGAATGACCATGCAGGAATAAATAGATGCCTTTGTATCATTCAAATTAAAAATATTACTGGAATAAAATAGAAAAAAAAATAAAATAGATTTTGACGCTTGTATATTACGTTATTAATACAAGTGCAAGTGTTCATTTTTAAAGTCACATATTCATGTGTGGGTCAAATTGACATAGAAGATAAGCCTGGGTTAACCCTTCAACCAAATTTAATCATTGAGTTTGCTAAAATAAATGATGTTTCGTTTGCCACCAGCTACAGAAATAAATTTCAATTTGTTGTATAAATCTGAAAAAAATATTGTGATCACTCATAATGTCATTTTGAGTAACATGTAACAGCTAAGGCAAACAAGGTAGGCCATTATATAAGCTTATTTACCAGACACCCAGCATGAATCTTGGATGAGCTTTCGGAATTGAAAGATTTGTAGAACACTAATGTTCCACTAAATCAGTATTTTTTTTAAAGCTAGGCACAGTCCCTCTATCACCAGTCTGGAAACGCCTATTGTTTTACTTGTGAATCAGCAGGATTAGTGGGCTAACACTTGTAACGGCTCTCTGCGAAGCCCGGTACAATACTGTTGATAGCTTTGAGATACATCGCGTTCAGTGCTGTGATCTATTTTTTAACGTTTCCAGAACATATTCGATACCGTATACAAACATTTTTTACCATAGTTGATTCGTAACGTCTTTGTTTTTAAGGAGAGTAAGTTTCGTTGTATACAATATGTTCATGCTCAACGTTTTCTTGTGTGAAATTATGTCTTTTTCACCTTTTGTAATAGAGGGACTGTGCCGTGACTTGTTAACTGACTCGTTTTTTCTGTTCCTCTCATTAACGGTACATTCTCGACAACATGACAACATTTGTGTTTTGGGTAGATTTGAAATATGTTTAGCACAATGGTCATGTTGAATATACGATTTTGATGATTGTTCGTTCAAAAAATGACACTTATTTTTAAGAAGTAAACGGCGTCATTAAAAACAAAATAGCCGGTCCCAGCTACGATGTTGTAAACATTTTACTTCAGTAAATTTTTTTTCTGCTTATTTTGTTTTTCAGGCATATTAATTGCAACAACTATATATATTGGCAACACAATCAATTGAAATAATGTTTAATGTCACAAGATGTATGATTTTTGGGTCTTGGTTTTGCACGTCATTGTATTCACGACGGCGCCATTTTGGATCACATCATTCTCTCAGTCGTTTAATTGTAACGCTAGTTTCTGTTCCGATTACAGGGGAATGGGGTGATTCTCCAATTCCATTTTTATTTGGTGATTAAAGAAGCTACTTCTGAAACTAATGGAGTGGTTTAATTCTGTTTGGGATGTAATAAAGAGTTTAATTTCATAGACAAATTTTGTTTACGTTCAGACAGCAGTTGTGGAGTTTTGACAGGCGTGTGGGCGTGGCAATCATGCCTCGTAAAAGGTTTCTCCAGTATGTTTTCGGCACTGGTTGAACTACATGGTTTATCTTTATGCACTTCATGGATTTCTTCCTCAATGACGTCTTTTAAAACAAAATCCCAATCAATGTTGTCATCGTCGAATTCGACAAAATCGCCGTAAGCCTTCCACATGGTAATGTTGTGATCCGTGTGCTGGTAATGACGCATGCGCAATGACCCAAATCGCTAAGTGTCATGGTAACTTCCAGTGGATTAATGATATGCACGACTACATCAATGGGAGTTTATTTTCGGGATAACTTGGCGTAAGGTGTCAACGATTTATTTGCCCGCTACGAGGGTTAGTACAATAGAATACTAAGCGTTTCCAGACCGGTGATAAAGGGACTGTGAGCTAGGCAATAGTTGTTTTAGCATTAAAGGTCACTGTTGTTTCACCTGATTTTTTTATGAGCAAATTACAAATAAAAGTGCTTGGGGTACATTTTGCCACAGAAGCCATATTCCATGTTCACTACTACAAGGCATTATAACAATTTAATGCACTATGATAGTATCTACCAGGCCCAGTTGAGCATCAAGATTACAACAAAGTCATATCCATTAGTGAATGTATTATGATCTTAGCCAGTGGCTTTGGCTTCCTGACTGAGTCTGTGGCACACTTGACCAGAATATAAATCAACCCAATTATTGGTGGTCAATACCCAAAATGGATTTGATTTCTATCAATTGAGTCTGATACAACAACCACTTAACTAACTATGATCCAGTAATAGTTACTATACCTGAATATTTCTGGAAACATTATTTGCCAAACCCGCTTTTGTAAATTAGTGTTTCCAGCCACCAGATTACCAAGAAACTGAACGGCACATCGTATTGCTATAACATCCTCACTGTCTTGTAAATGTTTTGAAGTGTAAAAAAGAAGGATTTGCTTCACGACTAGAAGAATATCACAATCCCTGCCAAAGAAAACATCAAATAGAGATGAATGAATATTGTAGTGCTTGTCTTTTAATAACACATCAATCCAATATATTTCCCTCTTGATTCACCTTCATTAATTTTCATATGGACTGAACATATACAGTATAGTTGTATTGCAGAATTTAACCTAAATAGGGCAACCAACAGAAAGCATGCTGTTTGTGAGTTATGCCTGTATGTAGTAATACTTAAGAAATAACTGCCAAAACACAATGCATTGCATCCATTGACAGGATTCTAACTTCATCATGCGCTATAGTGCTTATGTGACCAATGTAAACAAAGGAAAGAGTGGTTAAATATCTGACAACAAAAAAATACATTAAAAACCTGACAACATGTTCAATGTTGGTGACAAAATTTATGGGAGAATTTAAACATTTTTACAAATGCAGAGACAACTTTTTATGAATAGGTAAATTCTATTGTTTTTGGCGCTATTATTATTATTATTACTCTTTCTTTCAAACTGAATGCATATGTACAAAAAATGACAACAGCAAACCACGGAAAAAATGTAAATAAATAAATCATTTTCTCTATTGTTGCCATAAATTAGATGTCCAAACAAGCCTAGGTCACGAATACAGTTACACAGAGATGCTGCTGAAGTGTTCACAGACATTCAGTAAACTTATAAATAATTAATTTGAGCAGACGCAGTACTAACGTCATTAAAAACTGCCGAATAATTTTTAAAAGGAATTTTTATAGCACACAGTTTATTCACAACCTTCCATAACTACATTACATGCATAGCAACAGATACAAACACTGTCATGATACATACCTTATTAAATCCTGATTTTTTGGGCACTGTACACAGCTGTTTCGTAGAATCCGAAAACATTCTGTGCACCACTGAGTTCTTGATTCATAGTACAACTTTCCTGTTTCTTGTGAGTTATCAGAGTTTACAGTTATTCTCTCAAAACAATGCCCAAGTATCACTTTTATATCATGGAATGCATCAGCTGACATTTCTTTCCTGGCAGAATATACGTTAGTCATTTTATTTTTGAAAGAGTAAAGAGTAAAGACAAACTGCAAACATTTGTAGCAGCAAACACCTCAGTGAGATCTTTGAGTGACAGTTATGTCAGCATGGTTTGTTTCTCTCAAAGAATCAATGCACAAAAATTACACTTTAGGGTGTCTTCATATTTCCCAGCAAAATTTTGATGCACCAATTTGCCTATTTTTTAGTATTTTTCTATATTTGCTTCAATCATTTTAGACCAAATAGACAAAATTTTGGATAAATCTATGAACATTTGTTTTTGCAAATTGGGACGAGAGTTGATTTTGGTGATCAAAGGGTTAAGCATTTTATATTAATTCATTCAGTGCTGCACTCAAGGTTTGAAATTATATGTGTAGTCATGGCAATTTAATACTCAGTATTTTAATATTGGAAGTCAGGTCAAAGGTACTGAATAAGTTTGTTAGCAAAATGATTTGCAACTTTGTAAAACACTTTTGTCTTTGCCCAATCTAGACTTGATTGACATGCGCATGGTTTGGGATTACTGTTTCATAGTTGCAAGTATTATCTAGCTTGCGTATACAGCAACCATTTATTTTTTATATTTATAATGTAATTATTTTTAGTAATTTTGGGTGTTGGGCAAATTGAGTGTTGCTTAAATTTGTCAAACAATGTCAACCCCTCGCCCATTTTAGTCAGTTGTACCTGTTACAAAAATGGACTAGACATAATAACGGTAGTCATACCCTCATCATATTCAAACTGCAGTTGAAAAAAGGATTTGCTCAAGGAAGGCACTTTTGATTTGACAAAGTCCATCAAATTGTTATAATCAAGTTTTCTGTCCGTGTATTCCTGATGTACTCTCCCACCTAGGTATATAATCTGAATTTGATACATAATGCACCAGTATTGTAAAAACAACTTTTAGTTTGGCTCAAAACTGTCGCAAAACTGCATCGCGTCCAATGCTAAGAAACTTTACTTTGAGCCTTCCCGCCAACGACAAGTTCATTAATAACCTGGGGTTACTCAACATTCGGGAGTTGTTTTGTAAATTGTCAGGTCGACTCTGATGGCTATAAGAATTTAAAGTACCACTTTGAATGCATATAAAACATATAACTAGTTAATGTATGGTAACCAACACATGTCGTTTTGAAAACAGCGTTTTACCCGCATCTAGCAAGATAATAGAATGATCCCAAATGTGGGCGTGCGCCATCAAGTCTAGATTGGAAAAGACCCAAGTGTTTTTCAAAGTTCCAAGATATATTGCTAACTGACTGTCCGAATAATTCTCAGAATGGCTGTAATAGGAATTGATGAAAATTAACTACATGCCAATGACTTCTTAATATTTAGGTTTTAACTCTGAGTACGTGGCTGTTGTTGGGGGTGATATATATACAGAATTGTGACTTTATACAACACTGCCACGTGAGTGGTCATTACAATTTTCAAAATCATACGATGTGTTGGCAACCAACACCTGATGTGATATATATCATCACGTATATTGGGCAGTATCTTAACCAAATAATCTGTTTATTTTGTTTTGTTTTTAATTTTACGGTAAAAAATAAGAAAAGACAAAATGTAATAACAGCACGGGTCTGATTATTTGTATGTTACAAGTTGCTAATATATAATGTAAAACTTCTTGAAATAGCTACGTTTCAGCGGATTTGATGCATGCTAGCTAGAGTGCCAATAATATATCCTCTATTTTAAATCAGTAGCAAAATTACAGATTAGCTAAAATAATATGCTTTACTGTAATAATAATAATAATAATAATAACTTTATTGCATCCTTAGAATTACAAATGTTCTATTGGTTTACAGCAATAACACAGTCACTTGGGGGCTGAAAATCAATAAATACTAATTTTTTTTTTTAAAATCATTCGCTATACGTATATAAATAAACAAGTTGTGAAACGCGGCACCTAGTAAATCGACACCCTGTCGGTTTCAAATGTCGATTTCTTACCTTAAAATACGAACAAAAAGTGCAGAGGGGGTCAGGTGTTATGTTAATAACCATTGTTCATAATCGCTAACTTGGTTTTATTCAAAACTGCACAAATCGCGAGTTTTCTGGTGATATCCGACAATTTCATGATCGAAAATGGCCAGCAGCCAGAATCAAGGGGGATTCGCACAGAGTTCTGGGTAAATCAAGTGCGCATACTCATTTTCAGCCAATCAGGCGTGCCGTAACAGCGAGTATTTCCTTGATTTACCCAGAACTCTATGCGAATCCCCCTTGATTCTGGCTGCTGGCCATTTTCGTTCATGAAATCGTCGGATATCATCAGAAAACGCGGGATTTGTGCAGTTTTGAATAAAACCAAGTTAGCGATTATGAACAATGGTTATTAACGTAACACCTGACCCCCTCTGCACTTTTTGTTTCGCATTTTAAGGTAAGAAATCGACATTTGAAACCGACAGGGTGTCGATTTACTAGGTGCCGTGTTTCACAACTTGTTTATTTATATACGTATAGCGGATGATTTTTTTTTTTAAAAATAGTATTTATTGATTTTCAGCCCCCAAGTGACTGTGAGCAATAAATATATAAGTGATTAAAAATATCAAAGTATGATAACGTAAAAAATAGAAAAAAAGAGTCAAGGTATTATATCCAAAAAAGCTCATTTCTTAAAATGAATGATTTATGTAAAAATTCCCCTAAAAGTTTTATTATATTTCTGTCATTACTTTTCATTAAATATGTGTATGTTTCGGATGAATGCTCTTGGTTTTGCTTTCAACTGCACTCACCTACATTGTTCAATTTTAAGGTGCTCCGTTATTATCTTCAAAACATCTAAATAGTATTTGCCACTGGAATCGCTATTTTCTTCAACATAGTGCAATTTCGTTAAGGTTTCTCTAAATTCGGCGACAGAAACATTTGCGCAGTCCGCCATTTTGTTATGGTATAAGACGTGGAAAGTGATTGGCAAAGCATTTTGTAAACTGCGTTGTTATTGGACGCAGTTTTTGAGGTCAATCGGTGTGACCATAGGTTTTGACTAGTGCCCTCAACGTTGAAAATGTCGGTCTGGGATTCTAATTTGTCGTTTTGCATGGTTTAACCCCCAAAGAAACTATCGTCTTTGTTTTAACATATTAATTCCGTGTATGGTCGTTGGTTTATTTAAAAAAAAACAATATGTATTAATTATTTCCAATCACAGTTGACAGTTGCGGGACAGCGAGTCGCAAACAGTTCCAGTACGCAGTACAGCACGAAAGCCCCCCCCCCCCCAAAAAAAACACTCATTGGCAGGGTAGGATACTCTCTGCAAAACAAACCCATTCCCTTTATCTTTATGAATATTATAAATTTAACAATTCAAACTGAAACAAGAAGTTTCTATAGGCAAGTGGAATATTTTTCAGCGCAACAAAGGTATTCCCTTCATCTTTATATAATTATCTAAAAAATTCACAATTTAAACTGAAACGAGAGAAATTTCATATTGGAGCACATCGAATGACGTCTCTGGGCACTCGTGCTCGTTGATTGACTAGCTGGATTCAACTCCCATCGAAATTTAAATATTTATAAAGATGAAGGGTTATAAAGATGAATTGGTTTGTTGTACCGAGAGTAAATGTGAAACAGTAAATGTGTAAATTTGTTTGGCAATTAATACGTTTTTATGACAACGCCCACTTTGTATTCGACCACGCCTACTTGGATCCAAACGCCTGGCGAGCCGCTTGCTACGAGAGACTTGGAAAAACTTCGCCTGTGTATATCAATCATTCCGAGGGGTGGAAAAAATAATATATGTAATCCAAAATACACGATTATAATATTTTATTAATTGCTTTTTAATAAAGATGTCCACATGAAATTTCCTCAACTCTCCGTATATTCCCATTATTTGTTCCTACTCCTAGTATGATTTGTATGACGTCATGACCCCATGCATTGCAGCCATATACTAATATTGGACGAGTTAATTTTTCAAAAAGTGAAATCATTGTATTCATGCTTAGGTTTGATTGTTGACCTATTTTTTCTTTTAAGGAAAAAGAGCTGTTTGTCGATTTTTGTTTAAGCTTTCCAGTGCTTCTTCCATTCGCGCTTACACTATTACTAAGTAGTTGAAATATTTTACATTATCAAGTTCTTTTTTGTCGTAAACAATATTTCGTAATATTCTGTTATTTTCATTATGATGTCACGAATTTTGTTTTGTCTGTGTTAACAAATATTTTCCATTTTAGATTGTTTTTAGTCCCATTTTTCTCTCAGAAATAAGTATAATGTCATCTGCATATATTATACAGTATACTTCCCTGTAAGACAGGGTAACTGGGTCAAATGTGTTTGGTAAAGCATTAAAGTATGAATTTAAGAGAATGGTAACATTTTCTTCCTAAAAGTAGTCTTGTTTATTTTTTATTAGCAAGTTGGTCCACAAGGTTATCTTAACATAATTCAATACAAAACGGTCGCTCAATACAAAACGGATGTAAAAAGATATCCAATGTGGTCTGTGGTCGCCAAACATCTATGTTTATTAGAAGTTGTACTGTAGTTAAAAACAAAATTAGCCAAGTATAATCCCGCCAGTGAATGTGATTGCATCCAATGCTCAGGTTCAAAGCAACCCTTATGTCATCGGGACAGTCTGGCTGCGGTTACGCGCACACCCTTTCTTTAACCCGATGTTTATAACTACATCAGCAGTCATGTCGAATATCCTTTTTCACCAAGATACCAAATTCTGTTATTTTCCAGACCGGATTATGGGCTGGCATAACCTACAGCTGCCATGTTGTTTTTCCGTGGCAGTCTGTGCCCCTGTAACTATACATTAAACATATCGTTGAGAGCGGTATAATAAACAGAAACGCCAACGAGACAGGAAATAGAGTTTATGTCAATCTTGAAGTGCGGTGGTCGTCGCGCTGCGCATGTGTGACAATTGTGTTGATAAACATTGATTTTCCCACAATCCAATGCGCTCTTCAAATGAAATTCACAAGTATGAGGTTTGACCTGGACGCGACTTGCACTGATTACCGCCGGTGATTCCTTCGATACGTCTCAGTTCGTACTCGTTGATCTGTACAACAGGCGCATTATATCTCGCGCATGCGTGGCGCGACGACCACCGCCCTTTAACTTATTGTAATATGATGAAATAGGAATTACAAACACTTTCAAAAATGTTACAAAAAATTCAACAGATGGTGAACTAAGAATAATGTACTACACTAAGAAGAAGAAATTCAAAAAATATGTAAAGAAACTACAGAAAGAGAAACAACAAAAATTATTATCTAACATTGAACAAGCAGATGAGAACGATAAAGTACACACTTTTTGGTAGAAGATAAACTTATTAATAAAGACAAAAGAAAGTAATTCAATAAAAGTCAAAGAACAATACACGTACCTAGGAGTAATTTTTAAATCAAATAGTAATATTGTAACTACAGCTGATAGACTAGCAGACAAGGCATACAAAGCACAATGTATACAATCACGACTATATTTACATAATACAAATAATATTAATATTAAATTAAAGCTGTTAAATATGACCCAATTACCAATCTCAACATATGCAGGAAAAATTTGGGGTGTCCTTCTCAAACCTGCTACATGGGATACGACAGAAACTGAAACATTCGTTTCTGCAGACAAATTTTAAATTTAAATAATAAGATAAACAATAGGATGGAAATGGGACGGGAACCCCTTATCTCCAAAATATACTGCCAATCAGTTAAGTATTATAAACACCTAATAACTCTTGACTACAACAACTTGGCATACTATGCACTGAAAGAAATGAAGACAAATAATTACCCGGGGTCATGGTTGAAGTCATTAGAAGACAACTTAGAAATATACACTAAATGTAATATAGATAATATAATACAAGAACTGATAATTTCAATCAGAGAATATTACACTAACACATGGAACAATGACAATAAAAGAGACGACACAAAAATGCGCACTTACAGTACATACACAACCACCCTAGACATGACACATTACATAAAAACACATAGATAACAGACATTACATCAAAATACTAGCACAATTTAGAACAAGTAGTCACAAACTAGCTATAGAAACAGGAAGGTACACAAAACCAAAAACACTGGTAAAAGACAGATTATGCACCTGCTGTAAAGAAATAGAGGATTAATTACATCATTTACTAGAATGTAAACTGTACACAGAACACAGAGATGACATATATAGTATTCTTAAAGAAATTAACAGTGAATACCAAAACTTAAACAACAAAAAAACAATTTAAACTCGTACTACAGTCACCAAATACAAACCATCTTATCACTCTCTGCAAATATTTAGTTAAATGTAAACAAGACTAATGTTCTTTTATATTTTATACATAATCTGTGCTGCAAACAGATATACTCACATATCACAGTATTTTAATATTTCTTCTATTATTATTATTAATAATAGTCTGTAGTATTTTTGTCGTTCACCAATTTTGAGTTCTTTTTTAAATCAATTTTTACATTTCTTGTAATAAAGCAATATTCTATTCTATTCTATTGCACTTGTGTTATATGGTGTTCCTATGGAGATACTATTACAAACATATTTTACCGTGACGACAATGCCATATTATACTACTAGTATCAGAGCTAATGTACCTCTGCTAGTATTTATAATATATATTTTGTCTGGAATTATTTGAATCGTGATTTGCGGTTCGTCGATTCATGATCACTTAAAACACGCTCTCGGCCAATCAGAACGACGTATTCTGATAAGTTTTGTAATAAATTTGTATTTTTGGTATCAATGTGGGCGCATTTATTAATTATGCAGGTGTTCGACCCAGCTTGACATGGCCCCATTTTAGACTCCGTTTAGGCTATATAATCTACTCGTTTTCTGTGCTTGTAGGCCTAGGAAAACGTATAGATTCTACGCTTACGACGAGGAGGCAGAAAACCTGAGCGACAAACGCTACTGCTTCTGGAAAACAAACGTGAGGCTCCAAACTCGACAGTCCATCTTGCATAATTTTTGTAAATGATTTAATCGAATGCCGCAATGCGAAAGCATTTCAAGCGAGGGTTCACGCTTGAAAAGCCCCAAACATTAACGCATACAACCACGTCTGAACCACAGTCACTTGGGGGCTGAAAATCAATAAATACTATTTTTTTTTTAAAAAAATCATCCGCTATACGTATATAAATATTTATATACGTATAGCGGATGATTTTTATTGAAAATTAGTATTTATTGATTTTCAGCCCCCAAGTGACTGTGGTCTGAACTCCTGATCGACTCCATGGTATTTAGGGCGCTGTGATTGGATAAAACAGCTACGTACGTGACCGTTGACCCTGGTTGACCGGGTAGCTGGTGACCTATTGTAGTGAACTGCACGATTCCAACATGGCTTCGAACGTCAGGGCAGTGAAGGTAAAATATTTGTTTATTATTGTCAGATAATTTACTAACGGAAATTGAACATTTCGACACCAAACGACCGTGTATAAAAAAATGTTACAAATCACTAGTCATTGTTAAAGACGGATTTACATGACTGAATTACAAATTATGTGACCGGCATTAGTACGGTACCCGCATTAGCAATGCATGGAGAATATTTCAAAACTGGTGTGTGCAGAGTTGAAACCTACATGTTTCAGTTCTATACGGGTAGAGTTTTAGTACTAAAACTTCTATTAGCTTATCATACCTAGGCCTGAATTGAAGATACCGGTATGTAAATTAGCATGGCTGCAGAAAAAAAAAAGTTCCTATACCGGTACAACTAGATAACTAGTATGGTAAACCCAGAGTTATTTATAAATTTGAGCTCAACACATGATTCCTATAACCTCGCCACTCACCAACAATTTACATGAGGTGAAATAGCAACGAACATTTGCACACTGGCTCAATGAACCCAATTCACATTTTTGAACTGGCTGCTTTTTATTTTTATTAATAAACCAACTTGAGCTGATTACTTTTTCCCCACTGTGTGTCTGAAACAGAAATGTAGTCTTACTGAGCTAGACTAAATAGGTTGGAGATAAAGGGTATTATAAGGGATATAAATAACTCAGCAGTCCAAGCTAATACATTTCAAACACTTCAGTAAATAAATCTATCATGGTAGTGTTAAAGGGCTGTAGTCGTTGCTTACAAAAGAAAGAGTCTAGGGGGTTTGGATTATAACACGATCTAAATCCAACATTAAGCCTATAAATGTTTTAATGCCAAACCCCTCTGTTAAGATAGAGATGCAGGTTCATGGGCACTTGGGAGTGAAATTTTTTTTTTTTGCTTTTTATTATTCAAACAGTCTTTGCTATAGACTGTTAAAATTTTGTAGACTTGTGAATAGTGGAACATACTCAAAAAACGATTTTAAAATATAGATAACAGGTGCAAACATTCTCTTTTTTTGAATGCATAGCAAGATTTAGCAAGGCTGCACATAAATAATAAAAAAGAAACATGGTGAAAGAAAGAAATGACGTGATCTCCATATTATGCACTATATTTAACTTTTAACAAAACGATAATACATTTAAATTTGGAACTGTTACAGCCATTTTAATTATGAGCATTAGCAAACTTCTTACTGAGTGAATTGTTATGCAAATTAGCAATTATCTCAGCTTCTTTTTAGCGCACATCCCAGAACTTTTACCGTATTTGCTTGTCAGTTTTTATTTTCCTGTGTGTATTTTTATTCTAACTTTAATTGTATGTTTGTCTTTATTTACATCTGTATTATATTTTAGTCAAAATCCTAATAGGGACACAATAAAGATAATTATTACAACTGAATTTTGGGGTGGTGCAGAGTTGGGATTGTTGGGGGAGGGGGGTTCAAAAGGAACTCTTTTCTGTAGTCCCTAATTTTAATTGGTCTACTGGTCCACTCGTCCCCTGTCCTGAGTCCTTTCAGCAGTTCTAGGTCCGACTCAAGTCGGTATCCTCAGAGATTCACAGTCCTAGGAGTTCATGTGTGGGATTCCTAGTAGTGCTTCTAATACACAAGTAATGGTATTTTAAATGTATCAGTTCGATCTTGGATCACTCCCCGTATCTTATGGGTGTGCACCTTCAGTAGTCCATTCAGTGGCTAGTGTTCTACATATGTAGTTGTCCACAGGTGAGTTAGTGAGCACACCATGGTCACTCTTGGTATGCTGTAGTCAGGATTTATAATAGTATAAGTACATGGCTTTTACAAATGAGCTATAAAAACATTAGTGCAATGGTATCAGTGTTAAAAGCAATTCCTTTTTCTTTTGAATAAGCATTTTTCATCTGGTATTTTACGCTTATCACGTCTGGTTCACATTTTTTACGCCAAGCAGAATAAATATGCTGTTTGCACATCAAAATAATAAGATTCAAAAGTAGACAATCCTTTATATCATAAATCCAAACTTATATAGATCTCTATCTGATAATAGTACATGTTTGTTTGTCTAGCTTTTCCATAATTGCAAACATTTACCCCAGAATTCTCTTGATTTTTGATACGTGATGAAAAAAATTGTTTCTGTATCTGCATTGCAAAAAGTACATAAAGAACAGTCTACTACTTGCCATAAACATAAAGTGTTGTTGGTATAAATGATTCTGTGCAAATACCTAAACTGAAAAGCACGTGTTCTCGTAACTGAATAGTATACTACATGTAGTAGTGTATTTATTGACACAACACTGACTTAGGAAAGTACAGCAGTAAGGTCACTAAAACTACAGAACAGAGAGAAAAAAAAATAAAGAGTGCAACTAAATAAAAAAAAAGCACAACAATATAAAAACTAACTAAAAAAAACTAACTAGGAATTGTATGAAAAACAAAATCTCTAGTGCAATTGTGTGCGTGACTACCGGGGTAATTACAAAATAGTGATAATGAGGATAATATGAATCAAAATACACACTTAAAATAGAAATCACATAAAATATTAAGAAAAAAATAATTCTATTGGAATAATCACCACCAAAATCCAGCCCGTGATTAATTCGCATATTAACCTTTTCACCACCAGTTCCTTCTATTCATCACAAATTCACAAAATATTTAAATAGTCCCATTTATTCTTTCCTTCAAAAAGATTGAGACAAAAATAGCAAAAATAAAAATAAATTGTTGGAGTAAAAGCTGAAAATCAACTCAAATTTTGTCTGTTGGCTCCAAAATTAGGGTTCATTTCTATAAATATTGAAAAATACAAGAAAATAGTGCAGAAACATTTAGGCGAGAAAGTCTGGTGGTAAAAAGGTTAAGATAATTTAGGTCAACTGGAAATAGTTTACCACAACCTATTGTCCATAAACAGCCATGGACATCTATTTTACACCAAACCATGTCATTTCCTATTACAGTGCTCTAGGGTAGTATCAATTAACACTGCATCAACAACAAAAACATTTTTTCCATTTGTGTAACATTGTTTAAATAACCCAGTTGGCTATTTTGACCTAGCTGTGTCAAAGTAGTACTCTATCAGCTGTTTTGTTAAGAGTTCTCCATCCCCCTCAAATATTGGGGTGGGGGTGGGGGGGATTGTTTTGATTGCCAGGACATACCAAATAATTTTGAGTGATCTAGAAGGGTAAACACGATGAATTGGGGGGGGGGGCTTTTTAAGGAATTCTTCACAGTCTTATGTGAAGACATACTTTATAATAATATGTCTTTATTATAGAATTTGGTCAGTCTGGTTACTGGAGGTGCCTCTGGTCTCGGACGAGGAACTGTAGAACGGTTCATAAAGCAAGGTGCAAAGGTCGTTATAGTGGACTTGCCATCATCTGATGGTGCTAATGTGGCAAAGTCACTGGGTGAAAACTGTAAATTTGCACCAGCAGATGTAAGTAAGATGTAAAAATTATTTTGTACAGAGTGAAAAGACATTATTGTAAACCGTTTATTTTGAATGCTAGAATATTTTGCGACTGCAGGATTTTGTGGCATTTATGAAGACAAAAATTTCTTGGAAGTCCATACAGGTTGTGTTATTTAGGACCCCAGTGAAATTTTCAATGCTAACAAAAACAATTTGAGATTCTCACTAATGATTGTCTTATGAAATTAAAGCAAATTAATATACAATACATGTATTATCAAAAGTGTTTCCCACTGAAAAATGAGATGTTCCCATTGCAAAAACATCCTTGAATCAGGTCTATTTGAATAAAAATTTCATGATGAAATAAAAAGGAACGTTTCTCAGAGTGCATAATTTCACTGAGAAATCTGGGCACTCGCTGAGAAATCTGGGCACTCGCTGAGAAATCTGGGCACTCGCTGAGAAATCTGGGCACTCGCTGAGAAATCTGGGCACTCACTGAGAAATCTGGGCACTCACCGAGAAATCTGGGCACTCACCGAGAAATCTGGGCACTCACCGAGAAATCTGGGCACTCACCGGGAAATCTGGGCACTCACCGAGAAATCTGGGCACTCACCGAGAAATCTGGGCACTCACTGGGAAATCTGGGCATTCACTGAGAAATCTGGGCACTCACTGGGAAATCTGTGCACTCACTGGGAAATCTGTGCACTCACTGGGAAAATTGTGAAAATCAATATATCTGCAGTTTAGGTAGGTGGATGGTGCTGCAGCAACAACTGTTTTCACTTTCAACAGGCACAACAGGACTGAGGACTAGATAGAACTAGAATCGAGCTATGTTAGGATTTCTCTTATCACACCAACAAGACTAACATGGCTTATGACCTAATCCCACGTGTTCATTACACTTTGCGTTTATATTTGTGATAAGATTAAATCGTTGTTCCTCCCATATTTACCCAGTAAACAAGCCACACCATTTTACCGAGTGGTTTCCGAATCTTTGTTGCATTTTCTCCAAAATATCCTTCCCAGTATGATTATTTTTGTCGATTGGGATGTCAAAGATATGAATATTATCCAAGCGAATTACCAAATAGGTTTCCAGACAAGTAGGAAAAGGAGAAATTACTTTTATGCAAATTTGTCATTTTCGAGCCTTTCATTTTAGCACTTCATGCAATACTTTTAATAGACGTCTGACAGTTCAATTTTTTCACAGAAAATTCTCATCTAGCATACATATGAATTGCATTATTCAATGAACATATTAAAATGACAGACATCTTGGTACAAATGATAAATTACTGTAGAATACTTTATTTTCGCTTGGAATTTATTTTCGCTATTTTCGCTGAAATCTAGTGAATATACCTGTTTTCCTATATTTAACGTTAAGCTCATCAAAAATCAGTGAAAATAAATTCCATACAAAACGCCAAAAAAGCCTTTTCAGCGAAAATTAATTCCAGCGAAAATAAAGTATTCCACAGTATTCATAAATTGAGTAGTATTCCCTTTTGACTCCCATGTCAAAAAAACAGAGGCTCCCACCGAATACGGTCTGACTCCAAGTTTGCTGATCAGTTTATAACAATAGGAAAGATGTCTACAACTTCAGTATGCCATTTTCAGAGTGAAATACAGGTTTGAATACAAGTGCCAACAACCTTGGAATTAAAGCTTTAATTTTAAGGATGAGACCAAGCAGAGGGCGCTGTTCACAAAAGCCACATTTCATGTGTAATATTTTTTATTTAGCCTTAGCAGTGTGGTCATAGGATTGTCTAGGTAAACCAAAATAGTGTTATTACTCTACCTATACCCTGGAAATCAGTACACATGGCCAGTTTGTTTTACGTAATTTTGCCAGACTATATGCTATAATAGAAATTAGTGGAAAATATGCTTTAAATTGTACTTGAATGGGGCAGCATACCTGAGGAATTAAGTGTGATCTTGCGGATGCTGGATGGACACGCTAACATCAAGTATTGTTAAGATTGACTTTTGTTTCTGTTTTTCAGGTGACATCAGAATCTGACATACAGAATGCCATTTCACTAGCAACTTCATCATTCGGCCGCCTGGATGTGGCAGTTAACTGTGCTGGAATTGGAGTAGCTTTCAAGACTTACAATTTTAACAAAGACAAGCCACATTCGTTGGAAGATTTCAAGAAAGTCATAATTGTAAATAAAAATTTACACCTATTTTAAATTCTTATAATTCAAACAGGCATATGATAACCACAAATAGAATTGTTCTGTGTAAAGACTTTTTCTGGCAATATACCTTATATATTTGAAAATCAGAATACTGTAAAATGACTAATTTTCACTGGGTTTAAATTTCAGGCATATTCAGTGGGTTTTAAATTCAGTTTTATCATTTAGATAATGTGTTCTATGCTAAATTTTACATATTCACTGGGTTTTAATTAAGCACATTTTCCAGTCAGCGAAATAAGCAAAATAGGTGATTTTTCGTACAATTGCGAGATCTCGCGAGATGCATGAAAGACGCGCGTCGAACGTCTGCCACAAAAAAACGAACGATTTGATTTTGAACTCGAATTTCTTTATTTCGTAGCTCACATAGACCGGCCGATCTTCGACAGAGAAATATTGCTTCCGAATACCCTCACTTAATCAAAATTGCCTATCATCAAATGTGGACAGCACATTATTAAGCATGGAAATGTCCCCCAAAATACTTTCGCGTTTGTCGAATCCCATGCGATGTTTGATGCCACTACGACCTTTGTTTGTCCTGTTTTTACGTTCGATTTCACGCATAACGCGTGATTCTCACAGTGAACGGAAAATGGTCTATTAAAACCCAGTGAATAATTAATACTTTTACAGTAGATACAAAAACTGACAAAATACATAGTAGGAAACTGTCATGTTTTTTAATCCTAGTTGGATATAATCTGAAACAAGGTCACATGTGTTCTGTCTATGTAACCTGTTAGTATATACCCCAGTGCACTCACCTGCAATCTACATCTCTCGTGTGGTTTTTGTATAGGTAAATACATGCGGTAGCTTCAATGTTATCAGACTGGCTGCTGGAGCTATGGGCAAGAATGAGCCAGATGTTGATGGGCAGCGTGGAGTTATCATAAATACTGCCAGTATCGCTGCATTTGAGGGACAGATGGGTCAAGCAGCCTACTCTGCCTCCAAGGGTGGCATAGTGGGTATGACGTTACCAATCGCCAGGGATTTGGCTTCACAAGGAATCAGAGTTAATACTATTGCACCAGGTGAGTGATGGTGTACCAGATGAAATTTGCATACCGGTATTTGGTATTTCACACTGGATTGCTTTACTTTATTCGAATAATCTCCATATTACAACTTATCAGCTGATACTGCGCGGCAAATGGCTCCCATTTAAGTATGCTAAAGTGAAATCAGCAAAGCTATATTTAATGGGGGCAACTTGTTATATTTTAAATGAGAGCCTGAACTGCTTTTGAGGGACAGATGGGTCAGGCAGCGTACTCTGCCTCCAATATATCACTGAATGAATGAATCAGTGAAAATAATTTTTTTTATTTATATTTTACATTCAATGAAAATAAACTCAGCAAAAATAAAGTATTGTCAGTGATTAATATGATGTCTCAAAAGTGTACATTAATCAGACTTTTAAATTCAGTGTGAAGTTTATTATTCATATGTTCTAACACCTAGGTCTGTATAACACTCCACTGCTTGCCAGCTTACCTGAAAAAGTTATCAACTTCCTGGGACGCCAAGTCCCCTTTCCTCAACGCCTTGGTCATCCAGATGAGTACGCACATCTGGTTCAGTTTATCGTGGAAAATCCTATGATGAATGCTGAAGTTGTTCGATTGGATGGAGGTATCAGAATGCAACCTTGAGTGTGAAAGTCCCCATCCAGCATTTATGAATTAAAACAATAATGGTGATCCCGTTCCAATAACCAGGAGTTGAAATTAGTGTGGTTTTCCCATCTTTGGTATCATAATAAAAAATAATTTAGTAATTGTGAATAAAACATATTTAATGTTCTTTCCAGAAAAAAACACTATTAACCTTTTCACCACCAGAATTTCTTGCCCAAATTTTTCTGCACTTTTTTCTTATATTCTTCAATACTGTGGAATACTTTATTTTCGCTGGAATTAATTTTCGCTGAAAAGGCTTTTTGGGCGTTTTGTATGGAATTTATTTTCACTGATTTTTGATGAGTTTAATGTGAAATATAGGAGAAAAAGTATATTCCCTGGATTTTATTTTCACGGAATAATCCCTTCAGCGAAAATGGCGAAAATAAATTCCAAGCGAAAATAAAGTATTCTACAGTATTTCTCGATCTGAACCCTAATTTTGGAGCCAACGGACAAAATGCGAGTCAAATTTCAATCAAAAAATTTGGCTATTTTTGTCCCAATCTTCTGCAAGAAAGTGCAGACTACCGGTATAAACAGGACTATTTTGTGAAAAAAATAGAGCTGGTGGTGAAAAGGTTAATTTGGAGTAGATACAAAGCTACTTTAATACTAGATTGTGCATGATTGGTTACCCAATCAAAAAGCAGTTTGCTTCAACCAATCAAAATCTACCTTGTATGCTTTGACTCAACTGTTAATTTGTGGTTGGGTTGGTCTGTATGAGTGCATGTGCAATTCTTTGAGATGCATCAACAAATGTATTTCAAAATTTGGTAGAATAAAAATATCATACTGAACACAAAGAAATAAATTAAAAAGAGGCACCAAAATTATGACATCTTTAATGTTGACAAAATTCATGCAGGTTGCCATTTTGAAAAATAATCATAAGGTTTGTACATCATAAAAACAGCTCTATATTCAGCAAAATATAGTAATTTTACATTTATTCTATTTATTGTAAAATGAAATCAGAATAGTATGCTTCAACAATAATTACATATAATAAAGAGTCTATATTTGTCCTATGATTTCCAAGGTAATTCCAATCTAGGCAGCATCTCACATCGCTACAGGTTTTACGGTCAAATAATCCAATAATAATTCTAGCTAATATAAACAATCATCTATTTTATATTAAAAGAAATATTGTGAGACGTAAATATACAAGTATGCTACTGTACGACTTGTGACAATGTTGGCATTGTTCAAGCGATCCATCTCCAGCCGGAGCACCGTATGAAATGGACCATTAATATTCCGTATCATTCTAACAGTACCTGAAGTAGATGAAAAAAAAATACTTTAGTGAATACATGTCGGATAGTTCAGTAATAATTGCCATATACTATTATGCATAATGTACGGTAGTATGTTTTTAAATTCTAGACATTTGGCCGCCAATCGGCCATTTTGAATTGAATAGTTGGAACATGATTGGTCAAATAATATCAATGATCTGGAACAGCATTCATTAAAAAAAAATGGCCACCAGCCAGCCATTTTCATTCTGAAAATAAAATGACATGCATGTACCAAGTTTGAATAAAATCTGTCCACACAAATGAATTTTTAAGGACAAAAATAACCTCCATTCAGCCATGTGATGAATTTGTGAAGTTTCAATGTGATCAGACTGAGTATGTCTGAGATGCATGTGAAGACGCCCAACATAGACCTATGCATAGAGGTCAGAACATAATTCTCTATTTTCAGACTGGAAATATTGGAAATAATCATTTTATTAAGCCTCAGTAGCTAAAACTTTTAAGCTTTGGAAACAGATATTAGGGCATAGAACTATGATAAATTTGAAATATTTGATGTGTTAAAACACCTTGAGATAAAGCATGATATACTGTAAAATACTTTATATTCAGTGAAAATAAAATCCACCTAATATACTTTTTTTCCTTTGTTTTACATTAAATTCAATAACCCACCATGAGTGACATTCATACCAAGTTTGAATAATATTGACCCAGGCATGCCTGACGAGTGTTTTGGGAGACGAAAATTGTCACCAGTCTGTCTAATCGAATCAACTTGCCAATGTATACCATTATATTGTTTTTGCACCTACTTTCACAAAATTCAGTCAAAGAACGACTGAGAAATGGTATCAGTACAGGCATGACATACTCAAATTTTGTTTTTGTGTATGTGCCTAAAATGACTGCCAGTTTGCTAAATTTTATCATAATTCAAAAATAACTGAAAACAACATTATGTCTTGCCTTATATCTGACAAAGGTCATAAAAGGCTTCCAGTCGGCCATTTTAAATGAAAAATATCAAGGCATGACTGAGAAACTGTTGATGGTCAGTCAAGGGACAACCAAATGCATCCCATTATTAACTTTTTGTAGCAACCTTAAACACGATATGCGAGTGAAGCTCAAATACAATGGATCCAAGCATGTATGAGATATGGTTTTGTGAAAACTATTTGTATGTGCGAGGTATTTAATTTCATGAAAAATGAAATTACATGCATCAAGGCACCATTGAATATAGTATCGATTTTAAACCCAATCTATCAAGACTGGGATGAAAACATGGCTGCCATTCAGCCATCTTGAATAAGATTACGGAACAAATTAAAAGGCATACCCGGTCTGATTCAATGTCTGATGTATGTGTTACCCTTCAGTTTGAACTTGATCGATGCAGGTAAAGACAGACAAGTCAATCCATAGGTCCCGGTTTTCAAACTGCATTCGAACAGGCAATGAAATATTCCCTGTTTTTCTAATTTCTATCCCTCCTCACCTATCGCTTGGAGGATTACAACCACAATACAGATAGTCACTCCTCCGTGATATTGTGACACTGGTTCAGAATACTTTGGAATTGCCGGTATATATAATTATATTAACATTTGTCCTGTGGCAGTGAGAAATTTATTGTTAACTGTGTACATACCTGATGCACCATGGGATACTACGTCAAACCATCCACCATGGTTACCTTCAGCGATGTGGAACCGAATCCTTGGTGTACCAGTTGTGATGGCACTCATGGTAATCAGTGGTCTGGGCGGCGTCAGATTCGATGGCAAGGAGATGTGATTGTAGGATATAGCATCAGTCTTCTCCAGTAAACATTCAGCATCGTTGGCTGCACAGCGTTGTTTTACGCATCGGAACTCGTCTTCTGATCCTGGACTGTATGATAAAAAGAGCAGAGGTTTGATGACAATGCAGACATGAATACCACCATGTTTTTGTTCTCAGGATGGTTAATATAATAGTAGTCTTCCATGCAGACATTCATAGCCAAATATAATAAAAAACTTACCTATTTGCATTATAGGGTTTGTAGCTGAGAGTTGAACAATGTGTAATAATGGTTCATTTTCAGACCCACCCAAATTTGAACTATGTATCTACTCATGTGGAGTAACAGGGGGTTGTTTTGAATATGGAGTAACATTACAGACTGAACAAAGAAGGATGAATAGTGCTTGGATTTGTGTGAATGCACCATATCTGTTGGTATGTGGTGGATTATATGACAATTACGAAAAATATCACAATCAGTTATTTGTTTTATTTATAAGTCACCTGAACTACACTAATGTATGTAACACAATGTTTACATATTCTAAAGCCAGGGTTTGTACAACTGAAATAAAATTCAAAGACTAGCTTTTACACAACTTAAGTCATTTTTTTTGGGTTAAATCACTTTATGACAGTAATGGCTTTTACGCTGATCATACAAAGAATATATTTCTTTACATTTTATAGGTGATTTCTATGCAACAGGAATGGCTTTTTATAATAATTGTTCATTTTTTACAACTTTCAAGTGTATTCCAGAACTTCACTACAGAAATTTAATATTTGTAACATTAAATCTTCACAAAAACTGTGTCCCAGAATTATATTTTCTGTATTTTCATTTTAGAAGTGACGGAAAAGCCAAAATAGGTATTTGTTTATATCTTGCACATCAGGTAACAATCGACAAAGTAATACACTAATTAGAAAACAATATTCATTTCAAAATTTGTGGAAAAGGAGACTTAAGAGAATCGTATGATAATGAGATTTTTCCAGTACAGTGCCACAATGCTAGCAGCCAGTTTTAATTAAGATTTTTTTTCTCTCAAATACAGAAATTTTTATTTTTGTAAATTGAAAATTTTTCATCATGCTAATTTCTAAATATTCAGTGACCCGTAGTTTCCAAAAAAAATTGTTCTGGATTTCTGTAAAATATTGTGCTTAAAATAAATTCACAGAATGCTATGTTGTCAAAATCATTGCTTCCTAGAATTTGTATTTGGTACAGTAAACAATTATTTTAGCGACATTCTTTCCCGCTAAGTTACGATTCTCGTCATAGCTTCTCAGTTCTAATTCAAGTTCAATATCTCTTGGTCCTGTCATGGGCTGGATTAAATAGATTGTTCCTTTAAGTTGTTCCTTCTGCAACTGGAATTCATTCGCCTCATTTCCCTTGGTTAGAAAAAAGTCGTATGTATTGGTTCCAAATGGAACAGCAGTCATGGTGAAGAGCCGTGCTGGAATACGCACATCAGACGGGAATGTGATGTAGTTGTACGAGATGGAGAACGGCAAGCCTATACACTCGGCATCATCAATCGCACACTGTTCCCGGCGACAGCGACTGTAAACAGAAAAGGGGAGCAACAAAGAAATCTGCATTAGTCAACTGTGTAATCACAAATGTTTTACCAAAAGACAGACATTTCAGATAGTTTTTCAACCAATAGAAAAGTAGAATGAGAGAGAAAATGAGGAAAGACACAGCAGATTTCTTTGCATAGGCTCCCCAGAGAGCATTACCTTGGTCACTGCTTCCCCCAGAGTGCATGACTTTGGTCACTGCTTCCCCCAGAGTGCATTACCTTGGTCACTGCTTCCCCCAGAGAGCATTACCTTGGTCACTGCTTTCCCCAGAGTGCATGACTTTGGTCACTGCTTCTCCCAGAGTGCATGACTTTGGTCACTGCTTCCCCCAGAGTGCATTACCTTGGTCACTGCTTCCCCCAGAAAGCATCACCTTGGTCACTGCTTCCCCCAGAGTGCATTACCTTGGTCACTGCTTCCCCCAGAGAGCATTACCTTGGTCACTGCTTCCCCCAGAGTGCATTACCTTGGTCACTGCTTCCCCCTGGAAATGTATCTTACCTTGGTCACTGCTTCCCCCTGGAAATGTATCTTACCTTGGTCACTGCTTATCCAAATGAGCATTACATTTTTGACTACTGCTTCTCCCTAGAAATATATTACCTTGGTCACTGCTTCCCCAAGAATAACTAATTTTACCCTATTCACTGTTTCTCTAGTGGCAAAATCTTACCTTGTTCACTGCTTCCTTCATAGACAAATCTCACCCACTATGTTCACTGACTGGTACAGAGACCCGACCTGATATCTGCCAGCTGATCTATGTATCATGAGTAGGTGTTTTTTTATAGTTATATCAATACTTATATCCCCTTATACTACATAGAAGTACTATAAAATGACTAATTTTCACTGGATTTAAATTTCGCTGATTTAGCATTTCAGGCATATTCAGTGGGTTTTAAATTCACGGTTTTATCATTTAGATAATGTGTTCCATGCTAAATTTTACATATTCACTGGGTTTTAATTTAGCGCATTTTCCAGTCAGCGAAATAAGCAAAATTAAAACCCAGTGAATAATTAACCCTTTTACAGTACAAAGTACAATACTTTTCAGGTTTTTAGAAACGACATAAACGATTATTTAAGGTTGACAATATACTTACGTTGCTGATGCTTTGACAAAATATGGTGGACATGTGATGCTATGGCAACGAAATCCACCGCGGGTGTTGAAACACGTCTCAGTCGCAGAACATGTGTCTATTCTTTCTTCACACTCGTCAATATCTAGAGCATGACAAAAATAATACTGGTTTGTTGTCATGGTAACAGAGTTAACTGATCATTAAGATTTTAGTTGGTAGTATTGAACGTTTGAGAAATGTCTTGTTGAAATTTTGTGTCATTTTTGGAAGGGAATAGTCAGTTCGTAAACCAACAAATATGGTCTATTATGCGGCATTTTTTCGTAGATAGGCAGAAGCAAAATCTATGAAACAGCAGTACTTAAAATGGTTGGGGGAAAACACGACAGTACTGAACTACTAGAGATAGATTTGTTTTATAGAACCAGAAACGAATATAATAAAACCCAATGCATCAAGAGACATCATACTGAGCACCGTTCTATTTCTTTTGATGTTTGCAGGAGTTGCATATATTCACTAGTGTCACTAAATAATTATACCTCATATAATCATGATGCCAGCTGACAAAGAGCAGGATATTTTTCATTGCTTACCTCTACATGATCTGCCATCAGCCAACAGACTGTATCCAGGTGGGCATGTGCATTTATACGATCCAGGAATGTTCGTACAAACACCGACGCATAGACTACCACGTGACGCATAGAGAGAACATTCATCAATATCTATGGAATATAAAAATTTAAGTAGTCAATAAGAAACATGAACATAATTACACAAAATATACTTTTAGCTGTGAAATCAATCAAACTAGACTGAACACTGGAGTTAGCTGTCAAAATTGACTAGAGTGACCACTGGAGTCGGCTGTCAAACCTGACTAGAGTGACCACTGGAGTTAGCTATCAAGCCTGACTAGAGTGACCACTGGAGTTAGCTGTCAAGCCTGACTAGAGTGACCACTGGAGTTAGCTGTCAAGCCTGACTAGACTGAACACTGGAGTTAGCCTTCAAACCTGACTAGACTGAACACTGGAGTTAGCTGTCAAACCTGACTAGACTGAACACTGGAGTTAGCTGTCAAGCCTGACTAGAGTGACCACTGGAGTTAGCTGTCAAGCCTGACTAGACTGAACACTGGAGTTAGCTGTCAAACATGACTAGACTGAACACTGGAGTTAACTGCCAAACCCGACTAGACTGAACACTGGAGTTAGCTGTCAAACCTGACTAGACTGAACACTGGAGTTAGCTGTCAAACCTGACTAGACTGAACACTGGAGTTAGCTGTCAAACCTGACTAGAGTGACCACTGGAGTTAGCTGTCAAATCTGACTTGACTGAACACTGGAGTTAGGTGTGAGACCTGACTTCACTGAACACTGGAGTTATTGTGAGACCTGACTAGACTGAACACTCGAGTTAGCTGTCAAACCTGACTTGACTGAACACTGGAGTTAGTTGTGAGACCTGACTTGACAGAACACTGGAGTTAGCTGTGAGACCTGACAAGAATGAACACTGGAGTTAGCTGTCAAACCTGACCCGAATGGAGTACAGAAAACATTTAAAAATTAGTTTATTGTAATCTACTTTTTCACATTTAGTCCTTTTACATGTGTTTGTAACTACTAGGCAGCATTTCTATGGCTGGCAAAAATGTAAAGAAATTATGCCACTGTGTTCCAGCGTACAACTGTTTAGGACAGTGACTCAGTTTAATAATATGTTTTCCATTTCTTTGCAGTAATCATTTTATAAAAGTATGAAACTGTACTTACCATCACATGTGAGCTTATCAGCATTCAGTCTATATCCACGTTGGCATAAACACTGATACGATCCGTAATAATTAACGCATTGTTGAGTGCATGGATTTCCAGATGCGCATTCATCAATATCTAAAAATAAAAAAACCAACCACAAAGCAATCATAGCGTGGATCATAGCATGAAAAATTCATAATTTGACATTAGATAGATAATAATGTGTACCTCTACAGTTGACACCGTCCGGTGCAAGTTCAAATCCTTCTTGACATGTACATCTGTAGGAACCTTCAGTGTTTTCACAGCTTTGCTGACATCGACCTCGCCAATCATTACACTCGTCGATATCTACATTGAAGCACACAAAGAATTGGCAACAAACAGTTAGGCCAAAAAAAACTTGCGTTTCCCCTCAAGTAGGAAAATTGGGTCAGTCGGTCGAATTTTTTTTTTTTTTTAAACTCATGAAAACTAAGGGTATTGTAAATAGCCGAGGTATATAGGGAAAAAACGCGACCCTCGGTCATTGAGGGCAACAAAACAATTTTTTTTTGCCTTACATTGCATAACATGTAAATATATTGACCTTTGACCCTTTCACAAAAGATGTTCACCCTGTGGATGGCATAATTTTTTTCGACCAAAATTTTGCCTATTTTTTAGGATGTTTATATAATTTTGGACCAAATTGACATTATTTCCCTTTGGCTACCAGCTTTGATCAACATTAAAAAATATAAAAAAAAAAAATAATCTGGGTTTTAAGTTCTGAAATGCTGACTTTGGCTCTCAAAGCGGTAAAATGTTATGGTAGTATAAGCACTCCAGTAAAATACATTGTTGCAAGTCAGAAGAACAGAGGTTGAGTTGATAGGAAATGTATCGCTATTTGAAGAGCACAAACAAATCTTGTGGCTATCTCGGCGGCAATTGCATATAATTAAAAACATACAGGCACACAAACATTGAGACAATAACACGCAGCATAAGATTCAAACTCACGCACGTATTACCGGTATAGTTCCATGCATCTAAGTTCTATTTTGGGAAGATGAACACAAGAGATGCTGAATAAAATTGTTTCAGTCACTCACTCACCTTCGCATGTCTTTGTGAACTGGTTAGCTTTGTAACCGACTGGACATTCACAGTTGTATCCCCCTCTGGTATTTATACAGCGTTGATTACTTTGACAAGTGTGGCTGCCGACTAAACACTCATCTATATCTATTAATAGAAGAAACTAGGATTTTAATAAGATGACGAAGAATGAATCGGGTTTGTAGCAAGTGAGAATTACCAGTTACCTGCATGTACAATGAAATCTGTACAAATTTGTGTAGATTGAGCCACACATGTTAAGATGCAAGACAATAGAAAAAGTCATGAAATTTTGTTAAATATAATTTTTGTGATATTTACTTTCATGATTATTGATTGACATGCTGGCAGACAGGTGGTCATTACGCCTCGCATTTGAAAGTAAAGGTCATATATGAAAGTCCTATACGAACTAGATTGTTGATAACGTTTACAACCCTGCAATGTCCACACATCCACAGAAACAACTTGTGAGTTCCTCAACCACCTTGAGCCCTGCAGTGTGTCCATTTTTTCCAGATACAAATTTGCACACAGATTTATATATTTTACTGCCATTTTGAATTATGGGGAAAATCAATGAATGTATTTACTGTGATCACCAACTCATTTCATATTCATATACATTGCAAGCAACATCTGGATGCTAACAAAAGATTTTCAGTTTTGACTCGATATCTTTTGAGCATATACACATAAGTATTACTGAATGAGCATTTTGCACCTGCAAATGTTATCAATTTGTACTTTAGCAACATTATCAACTAAACCCAAAATGATTGCATCTCTCATTGGAGTAAGTAAAGTACTTACCAACACACCTGAGTCCGTTATTGTCAATTTCAAAGCCTGCCCCGCACTGTTGTCTTGCTGCACATCGATACGAACCCCTGGTATTATAACAGTTGGAATTTTGTGGACAAGGATTGCCAAGACATTCGTTTATATCTAAGATAACCGGAAATATTATCAAATTATAGTTTATAATTTCGGAGCTAACAGACAAAATTTTAGTGAACTTTTTGTTTTCATTCAAAAAGTTTGTCTATTTTTGTCCCAATCTTCTCAATGAAAGTGCATATACAAAATGTATAAACAGACTATTTTGTGAATTTGTGATGAAAAGATGGGACTGTGAAAAGGTTAAAGGACAATAGACATTGTGAAGTTATGTATACCGGTACAACACATGTAAAACACATTTTTTTGTTCACATTAAATTACAATGTTCAATACGTGGTGAGAAATTTAAATGCATATTTGATTAAATAAAAAAAAATTTGACGAACTGATTAAAATATTAGAGAAGATTTTTTTTTCAACTTTACTTTTCAACTCTTCAACCTCAAAATATGTCCTTCAACCTGATATGCCAAGAATACTATTAAACAACCAGATTACTATTTTTAATAGTTATTTAGGACTACGATTACCAAATATTATCTTCTAGATTACCAAGTGGTGCTGTCGATAGATAATTTCTGTCATTTTCAGAATATTGGCAATCAGAAAGAATGAACTGCAGAATTGATTTTCAAGATTATTGAAATCAGAGCCCATTCCTGAGGTGTTGATTATTAAAAATTAATATTTAAGG
Source organism: Saccoglossus kowalevskii (assembly GCF_978046115.1). Classification (NCBI taxonomy): domain Eukaryota; kingdom Metazoa; phylum Hemichordata; class Enteropneusta; family Harrimaniidae; genus Saccoglossus; species Saccoglossus kowalevskii. The sequence continues at coordinate 22,750,623 of NC_140643.1, read as the reverse complement.
GGTGGTGATTCTCGTGTCGCATTGTGTTTGACATGGAACTCACAGCAACGTACACAACGTGTGTAAAATGCATTGAAATTCGAACATGTGCTGCATGATGACACATAAATTAATTACAGCGGATTAACAGGGGGAATTTATTAGCACCGCAAAACCATAACTTGTATTGTCACTGATTTTGAACAAAAATTAATTTATTGAAAAATACAAAAAAAAATTGCGAAACGTTACACCATTCCTTCAGAGTGAGAGAAAGTATGGTTTTCAAAGGTTTAAGTAGAGTACGCCCTCTATGCTATACTTTGGATAGAACAGTACACTGCCCTCTATGCTGTACTTTGGATAGAACAGTACACTGCCTTCTATAGTTCACAATGGAATTCAACCTTAACCAATACCCACCTACACAGTTACCATTACTGTCCACATTCATCCCCAATCCACAGTCTGCTTTATCTACACACTGGAATGTTCCAAGTTCATTAACACAATTTTGATTCAATGCACAATTGTGTGTACCTAAATCACACTCGTTATCATCTGCAGACAAAAATGAATAAACAAAAGTTATGAATGAAGTAGTGGTTTTTTTCATGTAATTACTGAATTAAATGTGGTGAATCCTGAATTTCATTTTACTTTTATTATATAAAAAGAAATAGAAACAGGGAAAAAACACACAAAATTGTAAAAATTTTTGAGGATTGTACCAACTCAAGGAACCTCCTCTGTATCCACCACTGGACCTAGTATCTTGACTGATCACTGACTTACCAACACATTCCTGTGTGAGTGCATTTAGTGTATACCCAGTACCACAATCTCTGACTCACTGACTTACCAACATATTGCTGTGTGAGTGCATTTAGTGTATACCCAGTACCACAATCTCTGACTCACTGACTTACCAACATATTGCTGTGTGAGTGCATTTAGTGTATACCCAGTACCACAATCTCCGACTCACTGACTTACCAACATATTGCTGTGTGAGTGCATTTAGTGTATACCCAGTACCACAATCTCTGACTCACTGACTTACCAACATATTGCTGTGTGAGTGCATTTAGTGTATACCCAGTACCACAATATCTGACACACTGACTTACCAACACATTACTGTGTGAGTGCATTTAGTGTATACCCAGTACCACAATCTCTGACTCACTGACTTACCAACACATTACTGTGTGAGTGCATTTAGTGTATACCCAGTACCACAATCTCTGACTCACTGACTTACCAACACATTGCTGTGTGAGTGCATTTAGTGCATACCCAGTACCACAATCTCTGACTCACCGACTTACCAACACATTACTGTGTGAGTGCATTTAGTGCATACCCAGTACCACAATCTCTGACTCACTGACTTACCAACACATTGCTGTGTGAGTGCATTTAGTGCATACCCAGTACCACAATCTCTGACTCACTGACTTACCAACACATTACTGTGTGAGTGCATTTAGTGTATACCCAGTACCACAATCTCTGACTCACTGACTTACCAACACATTGCTGTGTGAGTGCATTTAGTGCATACCCAGTACCACAATCTCTGACTCACTGACTTACCAACACATTACTGTGTGAGTGCATTTAGTGTATACCCAGTACCACAATCTCTGACTCACTGACTTACCAACACATTATTGTGTGAGTGCACGGTATATCCAGTACCACAATCTCTGACACACTGACTTACCAACACATTGCTGTGTGAGTGCATTTAGTGCATACCCAGTACCACAATCTCTGACTCACTGACTTACCAATACATTGCTGTGTGAGTGCATTTAGTGCATACCCAGTACCACAATCTCTGACTCACCGACTTACCAACACATTACTGTGTGAGTGCATTTAGTGTATACCCAGTACCACAATCTCTGACTCACTGACTTACCAACACATTGCTGTGTGAGTGCATTTAGTGTATATCCAGTACCACAATCTCTGACTCACCGACTTACCAACACATTACTGTGTGAGTGCATTTAGTGTATACCCAGTACCACAATCTCTGACTCACTGACTTACCAACACATTGCTGTGTGAGTGCATTTAGTGTATATCCAGTACCACAATCTCTGACTCACTGACTTACCAACACATTACTGTGTGAGTGCATTTAGTGTATACCCAGTACCACAATCTCTGACTCACTGACTTACCAACACATTGCTGTGTGAGTGCATTTAGTGTATACCCAGTACCACAATCTCTGACTCACCGACTTACCAACACATTACTGTGTGAGTGCATTTAGTGTATACCCAGTACCACAATCTCTGACTCACTGACTTACCAACACATTACTGTGTGAGTGCATTTAGTGTATATCCAGTACCACAATCTCTGACTCACCGACTTACCAACACATTGCTGTGTGAGTGCATTTAGTGTATATCCAGTACCACAATCTCTGACTCGCTGACACTGATATGATCCAAAATTATTTACACATCGTTGACCTTCCAAGCAGGACGAATAACCTAGGGCACATTCGTTGATATCTACAAGGAAGAGAACAGATCAAAAAAGTGATACCAGTATTCTCTCGCACTTAAAACTTTAAATTAATGTATTTTTCAGTTTGTAGCTATGAGAATGATAATCTGTTTAGCAATAATAATGAATTTTAATGTCATGTTTACATTCAAAGAAAGCTTAGAAAGAACTACCATGGGCTGAGAACAAGAACTTATAAACGTTCATGGTAGAAAATATACTAGAAATAGTAAAAATGCCAGTGAATTATATTGCTTGCTGTCACAGTGCTGTCAAAAATGAAAGGAAGGTGTGCTCAGTCATGTGATTTGGATCATTTCAAATGAGCTCAAGGTGATATCCTGTCAAAGGGTTGAAATATCTTATTGCTGTATAGGTAATCTCATCATCAGTATTTCAAATGTTTAAAACTAAACTGATTAAAAACAATGAATATACCATACTATTGAAACAACAAAACCATATTCCCTTCATTTTTATAAATATATATATAACCACTTGTTGGCAGTTGATCATTATCAAGCACACTGTGTACTGACGTCATTTGAAATTATATTCCAATGCTAGTTATTATTTTACATGCCACTCGAGACCTCTGGTCTAAGTTTGAATTGTGGAATTTATAAACATTTACAATAAAAATGTAGAGAGGAGATTTGTTGTGTTGATAGTACTTAAGAAAGGTTATAACAAAGATCAACTTGCATGTGCTACTCACTCTAAAAGTTTTATATTTAAAAGACATGATACAAGAGTCAATTCATTGATCATTGTATTTTGATCCGTGCATTATACCTTGTTGGCTTGTTGACAAATTGCTGTAAATATGGTACAATGTGTTGATTTAAATAGAGATATTTTCTATTCCTTGCAAAGGGCTGAAGATTGTTGATGTCAACTTGCCATAATACACAGATCAACGTTTGTAAAATGTCAATAAAAGTTTGTGAGTCATCAACAATAACTGGGATTGTTTAGACAGAGAAGTTAAAGCGACTGTCACTGATATTCTTTAGAAAGAGAAGTGAATCAAACTAACTATACATTGGACATTATTTTCGTTCACTGCAAGATCTCAGGTAATGTGCTAAAGATGTGGGTTGAAAATCAGCTGCAAAAATCAAATAATTTGATCTAAAATTTGAATTTTGACATATCTGTACTTATCATAATTGACCATTTTATAAAAAAAATAGTTTTGAGTTAAATTATATGTGATATTTTGAATGATGCCACTAAGTTGTTTGGGCTAATCTGCACTGGCTCGGAAGGTTGTAAATGATTAGCTAGTTTGAATTTCTAATTTGCATAACATTACTGAGAATGAATGTGCATTCAACGCCACAAGTCTTTTGTTTTTTTAGCCAATCAGAATTCATCTTCCGAGCCAGTGCAGATCAGCAGAAATGTTTGTTCTGTTATACATTCCATTTCAAGCATAACACGAATCTCGCAGTAAACGGAAACAGTCTATTATAGCATCACAATAGACAGCAAAAATGATTCATAATTATGATGGCAGATATAAAGCATGGTAATGATGTGAACAAACCTTCACATCTCTGTGTTTGGGTGTCATACTGCAATCCAATATCACAGAGGTTTTGACGTTGACATCGGTAGGCACCGGGAGTGTTGATACATTGTAAACTTCCACACGGACTGCCCAGTTCTATACATTCATCAACATCTAGCAAAAAAAAAATACAATTTTGTAAAATTTCTGAATATGTACGCATGACACAAGAAATGATGTAGACAGCACTGTTAACTCGAATTAACACATCATCTTCGTTTGGCTATCCGTGAAAGCTTCCAGCATGTGATGTGTTAAAAAAGATTGGAGCATCTATATACACCAGATTTTAATCTTAGTCTTACTTTAATAGTACACTTACCATCACATTTGTTTGTCAATGTATTATAAAGGTAACCAGGGTCACACCTCCCAACATTAGACCCAGCTTCACAATGAAATGACCCAACGATATTGACACAGTTTTCCCCTGGTTGGCAGTTGTCTATACCAGTTGTACACTCATTAATATCTACAAAGAGAGAAGAGTGTGATAATCAGTGTTAACTCTTATTCGATATGATGCATCATTGATGCAGAAAGATTTGCTGTGATGCAACTAGTTGTGCCTATTCACCAGTGCATCATTGATGCAGAAAGATTTGTTGTGATGCAACAAGTTGTGCCTATTCACCAGTGCATCATTGATGCAGAAAGATTTGCTATGATGCAACTAATTGTGCCTATTCACCAGTGCATCAATGATGCAACTAGTTGTGCCTATTCACCAGTGCATCATTGATGCAGAAAGATTTTCTGTGATGCAATTAGTTGTGCCTATTCACCAGTGCATCATTGATGCAAAAAGATTTGCTGTGATGCATTGAGTTGTGCATATTCACCGTTGCATCATTGATGCAGAAAGATTTGCTGTGATGCAATTAGTTGTGCCTATTCACCAGTACATCATTGATGCAGAAAGATTTGCTGTGATGCAACTAGTTGTGCATATTCACCATTGCATCATTGATGCAGAAAGATTTGCTGTGATGCAACTAGTTGTGCCTATTCACCAGTGCATCATTGATGCAGAAAGATTTGTTGTGATGCAACGAGTTGTGCCTATTCACCAGTGCATCATTGATGCAGAAAGATTTGTTGTGATGCAACGAGTTGTGCCTATTCACCAGTGCATCAATGATGCAACTAGTTGTGCCTATTCACCAGTGCATCATTGATGCAGAAAGATTTTCTGTGATGCAATTAGTTGTGCCTATTCACCAGTGCACCATTGATGCAAAAAGATTTGCTGTGATGCATTGAGTTGTGCATATTCACCGTTGCATCATTGATGCAGAAAGATTTGCTGTGATGCAATTAGTTGTGCCTATTCACCAGTACATCATTGATGCAGAAAGATTTGCTGTGATGCAACTAGTTGTGCATATTCACCATTGCATCATTGATGCAGAAAGATTTGCTGTGATGCAACTAGTTGTGCCTATTCACCAGTGCATCATTGATGCAGAAAGATTTGTTGTGATGCAACGAGTTGTGCCTATTCACCAGTGCATCATTGATGCAGAAAGATTTGTTGTGATGCAACGAGTTGTGCCTATTCACCAGTGCATCAATGATGCAACTAGTTGTGCCTATTCACCAGTGCATCATTGATGCAGAAAGATTTTCTGTGATGCAATTAGTTGTGCCTATTCACCAGTGCATCATTGATGCAAAAAGATTTGCTGTGATGCATCGAGTTGTGCATATTCACCATTGCATCATTGATGCAGAAAGATTTGCTGTGATGCAATTAGTTGTGCCTATTCACCAGTACATCATTGATGCAGAAAGATTTGCTGTGATGCAACTAGTTGTGCATATTCACCATTGCATCATTGATGCAGAAAGATTTGCTGTGATGCAACTAGTTGTGCCTATTCACCAGTGCATCATTGATGCAGAAAGATTTGTTGTGATGCAACGAGTTGTGCCTATTCACCAGTGCATCATTGATGCAGAAAGATTTGTTGTGATGCAACGAGTTGTGCCTATTCACCAGTGCATCAATGATGCAACGAGTTGTGCCTATTCACCAGTGCATCATTGATGCAGAAAGATTTTCTGTGATGCATCGAGTTGTGCCTATTCACCAGTGCATCATTGATGCATCGAGTTGTGCCCATTCACCAGTGCATCATGATGCACAAAGATTTTTTGTGATGCATCGAGTTGTGCCTATTCACCAGTGCATCATTGATGCATCGAGTTGTGCCGATTCACCAGTGCATCATGATGCAGAAAGATTTGCTGTGATGCAACTAGTTGTGCCGATTCACCAGTGCATCATTGATGCAGAAAGATTTTCTGTGATGCATCGAGTTGTGCCTATTCACCAGTGCATCACTGATGCAGAAAGATTTGCTGTGATGCAACTAGTTGTGCCTATTCACCAGTGCATCATTGATGCAACAAGTTGTGCCGATTCACCAGTGCATCATGATGCAGAAAAATTTTATGTGATGCATTGAGTTGTGTCTATTCACTAGTGCATCATTGATGCAGAAAGATTTTCTGTGATGCATTGAGTTGTGCCGATTCACCAGTGCATCATTGATGCAGAAAGATTTTCTGTGATGCATCGAATTGTGCCTATTCACCAGTGCATCATTGATGCAGAAAGATTTTCTGTGATGCATCGAGTTGTGCCTATTCACCAGTGCATCATTGATGCATCGAGTTGTGCCCATTCACCAGTGCATCATGATGCAGAAAGATTTTTTGTGATGCATCGAGTTGTGCCTATTCACCAGTGCATCATTGATGCATCGAGTTGTGCCGATTCACCAGTGCATCATGATGCAGAAAGATTTGCTGTGATGCAACTAGTTGTGCCTATTCACCAGTGCATCATTGATGCAGAAAGATTTTTTGTGATGCATCGAGTTGTGCCTATTCACCAGTGCATCATTGATGCAGAAATTTTTTCTGTGATGCATCGAGTTGTGCCTATTCACCAGTGCATAATTGATGCAACTAGTTGTGCCTATTCACCAGTGCATCATTGATACAACTAGTTGTGTCTATTCACCAGGGCATCATTGATGCAGAAAGATTTTCTGTGATGCATCGAATTGTGCCTATTCACCAGTGCATCATTGATGCAGAAAGTTTTTCTGTGATGCATCGAGTTGTGCCTATTCACCAGTGCATAATTGATGCAACTAGTTGTGCCTATTCACCAGTGCATCATTGATGCAACTAGTTGTGCCTATTTACCAGTGCATTATTGATGCAGAAAGATTTGCTGTGATGCAACTAGTTGTGCCTATTCACCAGTGCATCATTGATGCAGAAAGATTTGTTGTGATGCAACTAGTTGTGCCGATTCACCAGTGCATCATTGATGCAGAAAGATTTGCTGTGATTACAGCTTGATTAGTACCGGTACAGTCAAAGTTGGGCATTCTCTGGGGGGAGGGGCATTCAGCCATATTCATCACCTAGCAAACACCACAGGTGAAAACAACATTCGAAAACCCTAAGAAAACTGTACTTTGAGCTAGTTGTTGAAACTCTCCTGAACAAGACTACTCCTGCATTGTACCATTTTACTTTACATACCGGTATACATATATAGTTACTATCGTAGTATTAAAAATTAAGTGTGTGCTATTTTCTTGACGTCAGCTATTTTTACTGGCTCTTCGACCTGCAATTCAACAGCAGAATTGGCACAGAGCTACAGAGCCAATAGAAAAGGTACATGATACAGTAGTGTGTATCTGTGATGTAAAAAATGTCTTTATACTGAGGTTGGATATTATTCTATGAATCACCAACTCAAAAATTTGATATAACATATCTAGAAATAATGAAATATTACTATTTGAGTTGATCAAAATAAAATTAGTTTAACTTGTGTAAATTGAAAATTGTTCCATGAACAGAATGCTAATAATTATTTTTGTCTTTAAACAAAGACAAATCTGTAAACATATTGCTGAAAGGGTGGTCATATGAGACAGGTGGTCTTTATACACAGGTTGCTCATGTGATTGCCTTAGGACTGCCTAAAAATTGTCACTATAGACATGTGGTCTTTATACACAAGTTGCTCATGTGATTGCCTTAGGACTGTCTAAAAGAGGTCACATAAGACAGGTGGTCTTTATACACAAGTTGCTCATATGTTATGCCTTAGGACTGCCTAAAAATTGTCACTATAGACAGGTGGTCTTCATACACAAGTTGCTCATGTGATTGCCTTAGGACTGCCTAAAAGTACATGGAAAGTGGTCGTCATATATGGTAAAGGTGGTCACTTAAAAAAGTTTTGCAGTAGAATTTTATCACTTATGTGGCAAAGATTAATGACTTATTTGTCATCGGGACAGTCATTTTGGTTTGAAACATTGAATTGTGAAAATACTTACCACCACAGCTAACACCATCGGGTAATAGTTGGTAGCCATCAAAACAAGAACACACTATATTACCATTATTCAGTACATCGCAGTTATGATCACATGGAGAGTTCAGACATGGATCACGTACTGAAATCAATATACAGACAAAGGTAATTTTGACCCTGTATAATATTGTTTCAGCAAATCGGTAGCAATCAATGAAATCATGAGCCTAATAGAAAGGGAATTATCTAACTTGATTAATCAGGAAAACTTGGGTTTTGTCAAATTTTAATGTTCTGAGTTTGGCAGTAAAAATATATTGTCCGAATGAGAGATGCAGTTAACTTTTTCACCACCAGTTATTTCATTTCATCACAAATTCACAAAATAGTTCTGTTTATAGTCTGCACTTTTCCTTCAGAAGATTGAGACAAAAAAAGCCAAATCTTTTGAATACAAAATTAAAATGTACTCAAATTATGTCTGTTGGCTTCAAAATTTAGGGTTCATTTCCAGAAATATTGAAGAATATAAGAAAAAAAGTGCAGAAAAATTTGGTTGAGTAAGTCTGATGGTGAAAAGGTTAAAGGGAAACTTGAAATTTGTCCACCATAATATTTTTATGACCAGTTAAATCGATGAAACATGGTAAAATTATAATATAACTAGGTTAATGTACTTTACTTTATTGTCACAAAAAAAAAAAAAACATCAATTTGACAATTGTATGAATTTACTACCTTGCCTGTGTAAATGTAAAACTAGTTTTTAGCAGATGTGTAAAAACTGGTCGCTAACAACATGTAAACATTAGTTGTTGAAGTGCAGTTCTGGTGACTGTATCACTTCAAATGAGGTCATATATGTAATTTAACTAGCGTGGTTGAAGATATACCTGGTGCACATGTTCTGCCATCTATCTGTAATGTGTAACCCTCGTCGCAAGCACACATGAAGGAACCAGGTGTATTAATACAAGTGTGCGCACACAACTGATCAGGAAACTCTGTGCACTCATCCATGTTATCTGAAAGTGGCGAAATTATACATAAGACACGGGTGAAGCATAATGGATATTATTATAGACTGGCAATCGGAAGGATGTGTTTTTTATGTTTTGGGGCAAGGTGAATAGTGAATAGGTTTCTCTCTGAGGTGCCTTGGGCTGTTCAGGCTGTTTGCTTCCCAGAGAGTTGAAAATGGTTTACAAATTGATACAATATTTCCCAGTGACCAGGGGTAACCATGTACAGTGCCCAAGAGCGGTTTTTCTTGTGCATTACATAACACTATATACAATGTAATTGCATGTGTTCTGTCAGATACTCATGTGTACATTATTATTTCATTTATGTTATGTTTGTATTGGCAACATGATTCTGAGTGCCTGGGTAACAAAATTATACCACAGTTAAAAAATTTCTGCTGTACAACTATCTTTTCAATCTGATGCCACACAAACAAATGTGAGATGAGACGAGACACATGAATGGTTGGTGATCAGTGAGCATGTGACATACAGTGTATAACACTTCACCTGTTTTGACCCAGAGGCATCAACCAATCACTTGAAATTTGTGTGTTTGTGATGTCAGAATTTATGGAGAAATTGTGTTACGTTGGTCATTTTTTGGCATTTTCGATACAAATCAGTTTATATTTTCACATATTACTGTTATTTATTAATCCTTCTAAGGGGTTTGTCGGAACATATATGATGATGCCAAGCCATCTGTGGTTTAGCAACAAGATTCCCCATATTTTTAAATTAGGACATTGTGACCCCTGGCCGGGCACTATACAAAGTGATCAGGAATTCCATCACCTTATAACATTAAAATATTTCGAGAAACATTGCCAGTGGACACAATCATTTTCAAATGGGATTTATGGATTTAGATTCAAAAGAAAATTACACTTTGAGCAAAACATGGTGATTTATTAAATTCAGCAAGCATTTTACATTTGAACAGTGAATTATTATTTAATCACAATTCCATTTCAAATGTGAGCACTACCGGTACTATCAAATAAAGTAGGACTTTCAATATGCAAATTAGTGATGTTAATTTTCAATAGTTGAGGGCAAAGTCATAACAAACATGACTGCTGATGTTCATAGGAATATTATTAGGAATATTATATGGTATTAGTATTTCTGAAACTCAGATTTTAAATGGTGTTTCGCACTGTTCCTGAGCTGGCTTTTACACAAGATTGAGTGCTAGTGAGAATTGTTTAATGAAACAGGTCAATTGTTATGTTTATGTGTGTGGAAACTATTTATTCCAATTGATTTTCTGAAACAAAACCAAAACTACTGTAAAATTTTCGCTGAAAAGACTTTTTGGGTGTTTTTCATAGAATTTATTTTCACCGATTCTTGACTAGTTGAATGTAATATATAGAAAACAAGGTATATTCAATGGATTTCCTTTTCACTGATTCATCAAAAATAGAAAAAATAAAGTATTTTAAAGTACGTAAATTAATGAAATAAAAAAACAAAATTTAAATAGTGTTCCCACTGTTCCAGAACTGGCTTTTACACAAGATTGACTGTTAGTAAGAATAGTTCAATTGTGGCAGCCATGTCTACTGACATGTTGAGGGACAGCAACTACTGGAAAAAGGTCTTCTCTGATATTTCTAAGGCACCCTATATGTCTAATTTCTGTTTTGCTGTTGGGTTGTTAGTAACTTTTAACTTTTTGTTATGAGCTGGTTCTCAAAATAAAAACTATTATTATTATTATTATTACAATGTTGCAATAGAGATTGATATGCACATCTTTTTTATTTCACTGTAAATTGTCTAACATTCAAGTGATTGGTGTGCATTAAACATGTCAAATGTGGCGACCAATGAGACAAATTAAAAGCTCCTGTAATGAGTACTGGGGTAATTTTCATTTGAAAGATCCCTATAACATGGATATTATCCAATGTTACTGGTAAAACAGATCCCTGTAGATTATTTGCTATGAGGTGTTGTTACAGTTGTAATCGTATTACTAATACATTCCCATTTTGTGGGTGTTCTGAAACAGGCCAATGTTTATGTGTGTGTTAACTATTTACTCCAATGGATTTTCTGAAACAAAACCCAAATTACATAATGTACTGTAAAATTATTTATTTTAGCTGGGATTAATTTTCGCTGAAAATACTTTTTGGGTGTTTTTCATAGAATTAATTTTCATCGATCCTTGACTAGTTGAATGTAATATATAGAAAACAAGGTTTATTCAATGGATTTCCTTTTCACTAAATCATCAAAAATTGAAAAAATATTTTAAAGCACGTAAATTAATGAAATAAAAAGAAAATTAAGTTACTTACCCTCTTCTGCTGTTTCAGTTGGCGTAGGGTATGGTCCAACTATGCTACCTCTGGCACAACATTCTGTGAATGCTCCATCACAGGGTTCACCAAAGCTGACAATACGATCACACGTAGCAAACGGCATTTCATCTTTAGCCATGATTCCTAGACGACAACAATGACAGCATTCCTGCAATTGGTGGATGCAGAATTGTTCATTACATGTCTTCACTTTACTCTACTCTAAAATACATTATTTTCACTTGGAATTAATTTTTACTATTTTCGCTGAAGGAATGATTCAGTGAAAACAAGCCATGCATGGCACAGTCGGAGTCCCCATTAGTTATCAAATTTAAGATATATAGTTTTGTTTATGGTAATATAGCTGAAATACAAGTCATTGAAAATGATACAGTCCCCGTTAAATTTTTGAAAGTTCTCTTTGTGCTCGTCAGGGGTTGTCGTGAGCGTGTCCTTGAAACTTGAGTTCCAAGTGGCGTATACAACAGATTGTTTATTTACATCAAAACATGTGTTCCGTGTAGTAGTAATATGGCCAAAAATAAAAACAGCCGTTATTCGGCCATCTTTGATCTGATCATGAAACACATTGATATGTATGATGTATGTGCCAAATATGAATGAAAATGGTACATAAATTGTGGAATTATAGTAGTAAGGCCAAAAAGTCAGATGGCTGTCAATCGACCATCCTTGTCCAGATTTTAAAACCAATTGTTATGGACATGCATCCTAACATGTATAAAGTACATGTATGTGCCAAATTTGAATGAAAACTGACAGAGCATGTCCAAGATACCGCATAAAAAAACAACAAGATGCCTGCCAGTCGACCATCTTTGATCCAATTGTGAAATAAATCGTCATGGACATGTATCCAAACATGTATAATATATGTACCAAGTTTGAATGAAAACTGACAAAGCATGTCCAAAATACAACATTTTCAAAAAACAAGATGGCTGCCAGTCGGCCATTTTGAATCAAATCGCTAAACCACTGCATGTGCATATGTCCCACATAAAGTACTAGGCACATGCAAAGAATGAACAGAATCGGTCCAAGGGATTCTGAGATATGACAGACGCACAGACGGACGGAGACCGAATTATAAGTCCCCGTTTTCGGACTTTGTCCGAACCGGGACTAATAACCATGTCAGGAATATGATTATGATAATTGTTTTACATTAAAATGATTGACATTTGTATCTGATCGTCAAACGAGTACTTGTCCATATTGAGAGATATTGCTCTGGAACAGCATTAAAAAAAACAAAATCAGCCATTTTAAATACATGTATATATCTATAACATGATGTATAATGAATATAAAAAATTTTAACATAACCAGTCAAAGCAAGTCAGAATATTGCTCTAGAAGCCCGTTCATTAAAACAAAATGGCCACCAGTCAGCCATTTTGAATCCACTCTGAAAAATAAAATGACGTGCATCAGGAACCAGAAACGTCTAATGTATGTTATAAGTTTGAACAAAATCCATCCAGAAATGCTTGATATTTGATGATTTTTTAGCACAAAAATGGCCATTCAGATTCTATTGTTTCTGGTGTCAGAAGTACCGGTATAATAAATCTGTATGGTAAAATTTTCTGCACTTTCTATTTGCAAAACATATTTTATTCACCTGTTTCAAAGGAAGTAAAAGAAACAAATCAACAACATGCTATAGTAAACAAAATTAAAACATGTGTAAACTTTGAGTGCATGCAACCAGTGAATGTATATGGCTAGAAAACTCAGTCACAGTCACTATCAGGCAAAAGTAAACAATTCACCATTTTGAAATAGCATTTTACTGATGTATGTTATTGTATGTGTAAATTTTGAATTGAACTGGTCCCGGAATGGCCAAAATGCTGCATTTTTTTTAAGTTCAAAATTAAAATCTTAATTTAAACCACGAAACAAATGCAATCCCATGTACAAATACATCATGTCTATCTATAGAGTACCACAACTACATATGTACAAAGTTTCATTTAAAATTTGTTTGAAAAAAAGCCATAAAGCTTGTTGATATAAGTAAACACAAAGTGTGAGTCGCATCAAAATATGTATGTATCAAATCTGGCAATGCATAACCAAGATTTGGTTTCAGAATTATTGAAATGATTGATTTTAATGCATTTTTATCTTTAAAATAGTCACCGTTTAACCATCTTGAATTGGATGATGAAACGAATACTTGATGTACCGGTATGAATTGATTAATGCAGGTAAGTGCGGATGAATGCATGAGTACCTGTCAGACTTTAGTGGATTCTGATAGATAGACACATAACATGTATATCTTAAACTGTACATGTATGTCCTTATTTGAACTTCTTAAACACTGCTAGCGTGTAACCACAATTTTAATATTGGGTACCAACATAATAAGCTCAGTAATGGCTCTCCAAAACTCAAACCTACTGAATCAACTCAGAATTGGGCATCCCCCACCCACTGAATAATTCCAGTATATTGTGCACCCTAACCCACTGAATAAACAATACTCAGCACCCTTAGGGACGACGTCAAAAGATCGATGTTGGATAAAAAACTTATTTCCTTTAGTTTGGGGGTGGGGGGTTTTGACCTCAAAAAGTTCCCATCCTACAAAAACGATTTTATTTTTTAATGAAGTCAAAAAAATGTTGGAGTATTTGTAGTTCGTTTTTTTCTATCCAATCATGGACAGAAATAACCAAAAAAGGAAAAAAAACAGAAAAATGATTTGGTTCGAGTGTAAATCTGTGCGTCAAATGAGGTGCATTTGTAAAATCTTTTTACACCCACCCAACAACCAACTGCTATGCCATACTACTGTCCGATTATCAATTTGTATTTAATGGTGAATATAGTCTGACGCCATTACCAATATTTATCAATTAAGTTTCAGTGGGGGTAGGGGGGTTTGGAAAAAAACTAAAGGAATTAATTTTTTTATCCAACATTGATCTTTTGATGTCGTCCCTTACACAATGACATTATGTCAACACAGTATATATTGTGCACCCTAACCTGAATAAAATCTATTGAGCACCCCTAACCCATTAAATAAACAATACCCAGCACCTTTACGCAGCGTGTCAACACAGTATAGTGGTATATTGGACACCCCTAACCTACTGAATAATCCAAGTACATTGTATTGTGAATGCATGACCAATATACTGACCTGAAAATCTTCACCTCCAATAACTGTGTTCTGCTTCTGACATTGCCCTCCCTCCCTGGCTATCAGGATACCCTCAGTACATTGATATGTTTGTAATTCTTGCACACAGCACACTTCCAGTACTCTACTGCAGCTATCGTGATCAGGAAGAGAAATGCTATCTGGCAGAATATATCCCGTACATGTATTCTGTTCCTGTGCGATGTCAATGCCCAAGTTGCAGCATTCATGTTTAACATCAATCATTATACCTGTAGAAGAAACAAAACAGTGTCAGTACTCTTATTTTACTCCAGTTTCTGGATAATAGCAGGACGGAAATTTCGTCCACATAGGTTTTGTTCCCGCCATTAAATGTATATATATTTAGATTTAACTCCTAATTCTAGTTATTCAGTTTTAACTTGTATGTTAAGATTTAATTATATTTATTAATAACTCGTACATTACAAGTACAGTGTGTATTTCTATTTATTTACTAATAACTCATACATTGTAAAAGGACAGCAACATTCACAAGTATTTAGTTTAAAATTGTACATTGCAAGTACAGCGTTAAAAGTAAATGTATATATAAAAACTCAAGAGCTCAGTTGATAAGGTAAAAAACATGTGTTTGGTCAAAACTTCTATAGTCAAAATACTGTGGTGGAAATGGTGGCCAAAACTTTGTAACTCTTATCAAGAATACTTCCGGCCACTGGTAGCATAGTGGTTGTTGTATCAGATTCATGATTGGTAGACCAGAGTTCAAATCTTACTTTAGGCTGAACCACAGTCCCTGGGATAGAGGGACTGTGGTTGAACATAAGGCTCAAACCCCACCCAATCCCACCCTGGGCAAGTTGTCACAGCCTCAACGGGAAGGCTGATTCCACAGGTCTAAATTCCTTCACTAATGGGGGATAGTGTTCGACCAGGCCAGCCATTTGATTGAGTGATGGCAGCATAGCCCGGTTATGTAGTCCAAAATATGAATATGGTTTCTCTGTGGCAAAAATGCATTATGTACGGCTGGCACTCACACTTGCAATTTGCACATAATTACCATTTTATTCTGACCTTGACTCATTGAAATCATCATAACTAATGGAAATATGAAATCACTTCTCAATATTTGAGAATTTGTTTTGAATCTAAATGGCAACACCTAAATAATGATCATCCCAATTCTGTGATTTTCTTCATGACAGACTCTACATTTTTTGAGATTTGAATGTGAAGATTTGAATAAAACAATTTAGCAAGTTACTTCATATTTAAAACGATCAAATTAATGTCCACTTCCAGTCAGTTTTAAAAGCCTTCATGAAAAGTCATGAGCAGAATTATGGTGGTATAGGTATCCAGATTCAGAGTGCTAACTGACTGTCTGCTAATGTGCCAAGACTGCATGTATACACTGTAAATATAACAAGTCTGCTTATAAACAGATAAAATAGATAACATATATCAGTAGTTTATTTACAATCACAGTTTTGATTGACAAGAGTTTATTCACAAATGACATTTCTTTTCTGACTAATTTTTCAGCGGAAATTTTGAAACGTGCAAATATAATTATAGATTTGGTATATAATCACTACTATGATATTCATAGTTGTAAATAACAGAAAAACGGATGAGTTTTTGATCTACTGACAGTATGCAGGTTTTCTGTATTTTGTATCAGAAGCGTTGATTGTATGCTGATTTAAGATATTATGATTGCCTTTGTTCTAGGATAATTATACAGTATAGTCATTATATACTGTAAAATGACTAATTTTCACTGGGTTTAAATTTCGCTGATTTTCCATTTTAGGCATATTCAGTGGGTTTTAAATTCACGGTTTTATCATTTAGATAATGTGTTCAATGCTAAATTTTACATATTCACTGGGTTTTAATTTAGCACATTTTCCAGTCAGCGAAATAAGCAAAATTAAAACCCAGTGAATAATTAACCCCTTTACAGTACACTATACCTGCATAACCCAAACAACCCCGCCCCCTACCTCCATTGAAACATTTCGTCAGAAATTACACAAGATAGTATAAAGACAAAATAAACTTTTTGAGCAATTATGGTATGGTTTCAACCATAGACCTTGGAAAAGTTTCTAAGGTCTATGTTTCAACTTACTCCTGTCCACACCCACTCCCATCCACCCAAAATTGTATTTATAGTAGCCACAATAAACCAAATGACTTTGCCAACTTGTTTATAAATTCGCAATACATAAGTTTTATCTAAGATTAAAGGTCTCTGTATCTATATGCTTAAGACCTGTCTATTTAGATAACGGCTCAAATTGACCTGTCTATTTAGATAACGGCTCAAATCAGTTACTAGGTCAATGCATAGACCATAGAAAACAACGACTACGCAATATATTATATGTTCTTTTCTTCTTTCATTACCAAATATATGCAAGAAGTGAATTGCGATTGGAATAAATAACATAAATCAGCTGTAATTGATTAAAAAATATCTGAAAATTTAAATCCTAAACTAAAAGTCAACTGGTGTTATATTTTGTTATACGTGCGCAGTACTATTAATTAAATGAACAGAGCAGGACAAATACAAATGTTCAATGTGTAACTAATACATTTCAATTCGCTGCATTCTGAAGGAAATGTAACCATGAACTATGTGCTACCAGCATTGCCAAGTGCACTATGATAAAGATACGATGATTATTCCACAAGAAAAACTTCAAGTTATGTTGGAGTTATTGACAAGGTCTACGATTAACATAACTGGTATTGTATGGACTCAAGAATAGCGACTACAAGTTCATTCGGCCACGTACCTTGTACCATGAATTGGGTGTTGCACAACAGGCAGAGAAGAACCCAACGAAGACATCTCCGATCCATGTTTACTATCATCTGAGGTAGAGCATACAATAGACAGGAAGACCAAATTCTGTGCTAAGATTCCACCACTTCCTATAATGCAATCAGGCAGATAAGGGAACATTTCCTGGGATGTACCATTGTTAATGTGGGGAGAGTTTGGGTTCAAACATGATGGGTGGTTGATTTAAATGTGATAAAAGGTTCCAGATTCTATAGTGAAGCCATGTTGATATTGGTATTTAAAAATTAGACAATGGAAAAAAAACAATTATAAACAATTTCATGTTTTTTTTTTACTTACAGTATTTACTTGTGCCATGTTTACTTAAAAACATTTTCTTTCATAACTGTGCTGTGACCATCTGTTTATTATCTTCATGATTTAATCAAATGTATGGTGGTCTTTCTGTTTATATCTTCCAATTACACTAATCTTACAGCAGACCTTAAAATTTCGCGGAGATAGGAATTTCGGGTTCACTCCTTGTTTACGCAAATTTATATCTCAAAATTTTTCATCAAAATCGCAAGTCTAAGTAGAACTCAAAGTCAGAAAATAAATCAATGATATTGACACTCTCTAATGTTTTCATAGATTGATTTTTTTTTATTTCTTAATAAGGGGATATATAGCATGTTTCTATCTAAAGACTTGTATCTTAAATTCCAGGACATAGTAAGTTCTTTAATTTCAATGTAGAAAGTTCATCATGGAGAGAAAAATTAGCTGAAATCTAACTTAAACATTTCACATAAGACACCACATTATTGTTTATTGGTTACACTACTGGTAATTGTATTCTCAGGAACAGAGCGGAACAGGAAGTCAAAATTAGCGTTAGTGTGGGCGAAAACTTTCTGGTCAAATTGTTTTTTGAAAAAAATAGGGCAGTGGTAAAATATTAGCAGAGGCACACATTTTGCAAGTTTCATCAAATCGTCAACAGAGGGCGCTGTGCAGTGGCAAAATAAGTGAAAAAGATCGGACAGAAACATAATTAAACTTCATAGAACGTTTTATGTATTCTATTGGCTCTGCATGAGCTGCTGTGGAACACTGATCAAAGAACCGGTGAAAACAGTCAAGAGAACAGCACAAACTCAACTATGAGACAATCCTGAACAACAAAATGTTGCACATGCAGCTCAACAACAGTTTTTAGTTTGTATTGAGTTACTAGTACAAAAGCATACAAAGTCTGACCCTGACACAAGCACTAAAAATACACATACATACACTTGTGTAGTGTTTGAACTATGCATGCGATTCTGATATCAAAAAATTTCAAGAAGACCGGCATCATATCTCTGGATACATTGTTTATTTAATCTAATAACCAACAGGAGGCACAATTACAGTGAGTTCAAAGTCGTAAAACTCTACAAAATATTAATATCGCCAATTTGATTTAAAAAATCCTAGTAGAAAAAAAATCTAGAAAAATATGAGAACAATAATTTAACAGTTTTCAGTCAATTAGATAAAAAGCACATTCATGAATCATTTGTAACGGAAAATTAATCATATCAAGTCTGATAACTAACAATGATAACATTTTTTTTTAAATAATCAACTCCCAATGAATTATAGAGGAATGTTGCAGATCTTTGTTGTAACCATCACAATGAAATATACGATGAAATGTCAATATCTTTGCAATTTAATTCCAGTTTTAAAACAATAAGCTTCTGTTGTACGATAGATTGGAATATGAACAAGCAAACAGTTCATTGACCTTTGAAAATTGGATGTTCGCTAACATTTATGGTTATATAAGAGTTTGGACGAACTACAACTATTAAATAGACGCTGATTACACCAATGTAATGAGTTAAAACAGACGCACACAAAAACAAAACATTTATTCATTATAAAAATTTGTTAAATGCTGATATTTTTCACGGGTTGTTAAGATTTCATCGCCCTGTCTTCGTCGGACTGCCTGGGCCGGAAGATCGTGTAGGATCAGGATACTGGGTGAGGTCCAGTGTTAACGTCTTGCTGATAACACAATCACCTTGCTGCGAAAGTCGAAAAATAGCAATATAAGTACATTGAACAGGAGAGATGCAAACTTGCTCACAAGTCTTCTTGTTTTTAGAAAAATACAAAAATGTGGAAATGTGAAAAACAATTCCCCAAAAACGTAAAAAACTCAAAACAATACAAAAATTTCGAAAAAACAAATGATTGCATCTATTGCATGCACACTCACAGACACCAGTGATGAAACTAGTATCTATATTCCTATAAAGACCATAACTAAATTAAGCCAATCAAAAATCATAATATGCAAATGTTAATTGGCTTGAAGAAAACTTTGTTATAACTTTTCGCATACACTGCTACTATCCAGGACCATGATTATCAACAATGAGAACATTACTCAGTTCTAGACAGGCGTACAACAGTGTCAGAGTGTTTGACCTAAGACTTTCGGTTTGATCCTGTGAGCACCACATTCCACAAACAAGGCCACGAGACATGTTCAGTTTATGGATACTCAAACTCAGACTTCGCAAGGAATATAAGTATTATGTTTGTGGGTGTCAGCAGTGTTCTCCCCCATTTCACTAATACTGTACAAAGTATTTTCATTCAAACACAACTTGCAAGTATCTATGCCATCAAGGTACATGGCAATACAGGGCAACAAACAGTACACCACACCTCAGGAGCCTGTTATATAATTCATCCCTAGCATACAAACTGTCAAACATTGAACACTTCAATACACACTCACTGAATCAATGTGATACAAAAGTATAAGCAGTTTATGGGAAAGTGCATGAACAGTATGAAACTAGCCCACATCATTAATCAACATCCTGAAAAAAAACACTGCAGAATATACACAGTATAAAACTATTCATCACCACAACGGTGAGCACATCACTGTAAACCATCAAAGCAATGACCCAGACTGAAAATTCACACACTCCAAATTTTAATTTCCTTTAAAAAGCAAATGACTATGTTATCTCACCTCGGGGTAGATACCAATGAGAGCATCAGCTCTAGTGTAGAATTCTTCTTTCAGTGAAATGACGATACACTGGAAATGACCGTCTGACTGTTCTTTTATGTAACTTGCTACTTTGCCAATATTAGTGTTATCTAAAGCCGCATCAATCTCATCCAAGACAAAGAACGGTGCTGGTTGGTAACTAGAAAGTCGAATTAAGAGAGTTAATTACAAAATTTGTGCAAGGTGTTGACACTTTAGTGTATTTTCCAAGATTCTCATTTAAGGTAGAAGCCAAGTCATGATTTTGGACAAAATTGGTCATAAATCGCATGACAATGTTCATTAGTTTATTATGTACAAACATGAAGCTAATGTCCCATGGTATAATGAAATAGCATTATTTTGTGTGTAACAGTTACGATTTTTAAGAAACGTGTCCTAATATTTCTTGAAAATTGCTATTTTTAGAACAATTCCATAGAACACAATGTTAAGAAAAATTGCATTTTTTGACACTTTTTAAAACCCAGATTTTTTAAATAATTCAGAATGACAAAAAGTACTCCATCATTAACAAAATATAATTTTTTCAGCCTATGTCACCAGGCTAGATTTTGAGATATTACATAATATCTCTGCCATAGGAACCTGTGGTAAAAGTGTTATAATAGTGTCAAAATGGCAACTTTCCACTAAAATACAACCATCAATTTCTCGAAAAAAGGCTGGTGAACTTTTTTTACGTCAATATCCTTATATTGCCTTGGAGTACAATTTATTGCAAAATGAATAAATACTGGGTTTTTTAATTTATGAGTAGGCTTCTACCTTAAGTTGTCATTCTCACTATGGCTAAACATGCATTTTTACAGTAGTCACAAATCATTTCCCGGGAAGACACTCAATCACACAGAAATGCCCAGAAGCAAACGCTGAACATAAGTGTGATATATGACCAGAAAAATTCATATAAGGCACCAGATACCACAAAATACACATTCAGTGGCAATCAAGGGTGCAAATTTGGCTTGAAACTAACGTGGCAGTGAGACGTAACACAGTAGGAATGCAATTTATGTAACAACATGACATTGATTTGTGAATAGTATTATGCTTTTGATTTTGCTACTACAGATGATACTTCACTATTCCAGTAATGAACGTCAACCGAACTGTGTACATACGTACCTATGTATAGCGAACAGCAAAGCTAAAGCAGCTACGGTCTTCTCGCCACCAGATAAATTGTCCATTGGTCGGAATCTTTTACCTGGAGCTACACAGTTATAGTTGATACCATCTAAATATGGTTCTTCTGGGTTTTCAGGACCAAGAAATGCTTGTGCACTTTGATTTCTCGATAGTGCCTGGAAAGAAATAAAAACCATGATATCTACTACTGCAACTGCAACATTTCAAATTCTTAGAGAACGTTCACGTTGTGATGAGTCAGTGATTTTCACAGGTATCACTGAGAGGAGAGTCATTGATTTTCGCAGACATCATTGAGAAGTCATTGATTTTCACAGGCGTCATTGAGGAGTCATTGATTTCCACAAACATCATTGAGAAGAGTCATTGATTTTCACAGGCGTCATTGAGGAGTCATTGATTTCCACAAACATCATTGAGAAGAGTCATTGATTGTCACAGGAGTCATTGAGACATAGTCGATGGTTTTCACAGCAGTCATTGAGAGGAGAGTCAGTTATTTACACTGAAATTTCGTCTTTATAAACTCATCAAATAATATATATTGATTACGACAGAAATATTACGGTTTACAGTTCTGGAATTCTTGGAGAGTTACTTCCTAAAAACTTGAATTTTAGTGTTTGTTTGTGTAGTAGTGGACTCAATGTGACATTATTCAACATTAATTATTGACACAATACTGGTGTAATTTGACACTGACTACAAGTTGGGATATGACAGTAGTTTACTACACAGCTTTGCTACAGTAAAAGCCTGTATTTATAATGGTTCTTTATTTTATCCATATCTGACAAACTTAATACATACCTTATAAATGTCATCAATTCTGACAGACACATGTTCAAAACAATTATTAAACCTGTCAAATCTTTCTTTTCGGACAATTTCAAATTGCTGTTTGGACTTTTTCGCCCTCCTTCTAGCATGTTCAAACTCTTCAGCAGTTGACTGGAATCGTTCCCTCACACCGTCTAACCTACAAAGATAAAGTGTTAAGTCACAGTAGATAAAGAATATTCGTCATCATAAAAAGTTAATGACAGCAATGATAATGAATACTTTATTATTCTTGTATGTTTTAATCTTCATTCTTATTATGGTGCAAGAAAAAACAAATTTGGAGAAAAAATTAACAAATTGGAGGCCATACAAATTTTACTCCATCTATGCTTTTCAAGTAGCAAATGTAGTAAATGGACATTTCCAAAATTTACTAAAAATTACATTATGATGTAAATGAAGAAATGTTTCTTGTTTTCTGTTCTCAATTATTACATTTACTAACACTTAGATGAAATCCGAGAAGAAACCAGTCCATGTGTTACAGGCAGATGTGAAATGTGTGAGCAGTGACGCCTGGTAATTGCCAAAAATGGAGAATTGGAGATATCATGAAATGAACAAATCTGACAGAGGTCCACCCAAGGTACCTACATTACAAAAACAATTTACTTGGTAGTTTTCAAGAATAGAATGATTGACAACTAATACTATTAAGAGCAATGTTATAAATTACTAAATTTAAGCAACTGACAAGACAAACTTACTTTTCTGTGGCCTTCATGTTTGGTGCCGATATTCTCTGTATTGTTGCTTGCATGTTACTGACTTCTACATTTAATTTATCGTTCATTTCTTTCACTTCCTCATGCGTATCACACTAAAAAGCAGATAATAATCAATACCGATATTATTCAGTGACAAATACAACATCATGTGGGCCAAGAGAAATGCTAAATGCTCAATGAGACTACAATACTATAGTTGCTGGGTATTGTTATGAACAATGTAAGAGTATTGCTTGCTGCAAGCAAATACCTACAGTAGGGAACTATTGGAGAAGCACTTATGAAGTAGAGTACCAGCTACTACAAATCACAGGATGTATACTTACATCTTTCAGTTCCTCTCTGATATGTCTGTAATTTATAATAATATTAGCCTCTTTGGCATAAATAGTTTTAGCACCCTGGCTGCTCATGCTGTCCATTCCTGTTATAGATCCACTTTCATTTGCTTCAACCTGACTTGAAGACTGCAGAAAAACAGACAAATTACTATTCATGAATTCAAAATATGATAAAAATGTGTTGAGAAGCTTCCAAATTTTGGATCTCTTGATGTTGGAATATAGGTGTGCAGCGATAACCATATTATTTGCTAACAGAGAAATTTCAACCATTCTAGTAATGTTTTAATCACTATTTATACACAAGATGACACAAGTTTCATTATAATTAATTTTCCAACAGACACTGACTCAAAGAATGCCATGGCACATATGAGAAAATCACTCACGGGTCAGTGACAAGGACGTCTAAACACCCTGTGCCATAGGCTGTGGACATAAGGTTTTATTAGTGCCAGGCTGATGTTTTATAGTCATATTTTGTTTACAAACATACAGAATTACTTACTCTAGTGGGAAAAAGATTTTATCTTGACATGAAGTATATATTTACCTCTCCTTCTTGCGTAATGTCATCCATAGTGCCACGCTTCATTGGCAGCCTAATATCATCCATTTTACAGGCTTTGAGTAGACTGTGTCTATCAGCTCTTTTCTGTTCTAGCTTTGTCTCCGTGGCAGTTATCTGTTTCTGTATGGCTAGAATTTAACATTAAATACTTTAAGTCTTTATTGCCATGAATCACAATTATTCAAATACAAAATGCGGCAAAGCAATGAACATTTTGCTATAATTTTGGAAACAGACTTGATTTACCTTTGATGAATAAAAATATTTCAAGAAAATAGTACACTGTGAAAGTTGACAATCAATTTAATGATTTTATCGACATGCCAAATGTATTACACATTCCTTAACAACTCTTGTTCAGAATCTGCTAGTTTTTGTATGGAAATCTTTATTTGAAATCTTTTTTCAGTCTATTTCAAACTGATTGTGAAAAATAATATTGAACTTACCAGTAATATCTTTCTGGCAGCTATTAACCTTTTTCCTTATCTCTTCAATTTCACCGTTTTTGTCATCAATTTCTGATTTTTTTGTTGTCTTGGAAAACTTCAATTTGGTCACAGTTTCGGAATCGTGATCAATCACCTATGACAACGAAACAAAATATGGGTATAAGAAACAAAATAAAGGCATGCATTTGGTTATCTCTGTGTTTTGATAGAATTTAATTAATATCTTACTCGAGATATTTACATATTAGGCGTTCGCAAATTGTTGAAGTTTGCCAAAAGACAAAACGAAAGTAGATTATGTCATGCACATGTTTTAAATATACTGATGTATTTCATCAGATGTCACTATACCTATTTAGTGTTTGCATAAATACACAGACTGAAAATTAACATCAATTTCTTTAAGTTTGAAAATTAAAAATTGTTGTTCATATCGCCTAAAAGAAATGACCCCTTTCCACATATCAACTCCAGGTTTTACAAAGTCATCATCAGTCCTTTCTATAAAGACATCCATTGGATTCATATTTTTTTATGTGACTTGCAAAATCATGAAAGTTAGACTCATGCAAAAATGAAACACTTTGCACAAGAATAAATTATAATGTCTGTAATTTATGCAAGATACAACTGACTGTTTCTTGGGTTGAAATGACAAATAATTCTTTAGTTTAGATGTATAATAAATGGTTACCGATACACACCTTCATCTGTTTGGTTTCTTCATCTTTTAACTTCTTTAACTCTTTCTCATCATGCTCAATATTTTTAGACCATTTCTTGACGTTAGCTTTTAAATAGAACAGATTGGCAACAAATAAGAACATCTTTTTAAAAAGCAGCTTAGAGGGCAACTAATTCAGAAACAAAGGAAGAAAGTATAATTTATAATCCTAACTTGAATCATAAGATAAAATTAGAGAATTAAAGATATCATCATGAAATGAAACAAGCAGCCTCTCGGCTGAGATAGCTCCACTGTTAGCAATGCATGTTTCAATTAAAGAACTGAACAAATCTGAGAGAGGTCTATCTGAGGTAACTACATGTATAACATTAAAGGAATCAGACTTGCGTTTTTTTTTTATAAGGAGAATTCGAAAATATCACATTTTACCAAAAATATTCATCAAAATTAGAGAATTTAAAATATCATCACGAAATGAACAAATCTAAGAGAGGTCTGCCCACTGCACATATACAATAAGTATCAAAGTAATAAGAAATGTAGTTTTCAAGAAGAAGTCGAAAAAAATTAAAAATTTACACAGACAACTACTGACTATCACTCATATGATAAGGTCTGCTCGACAAAGTTGACAGCGAAGCTAAAAAATTAAGCAAGGTCTACCCAAGAATCAAAGCAATCAGACTTGTAGATATAGAGAAGTCAAAAAGTCAAAGACTTGACATGGACGATGATGGACAATTACTCATACAAGCATAAGCCTCGCTTGACAAAGTCGACAGCGTAGCTAAAAAAAAGTAATGTGCTTGGAATAGCACAAATCTTTTAGATGGTAAAAAAAAAACATGCAAAAGTAATCTCTTGATTATCCCTCCCACCCCCACAAAAGTCTGCAAGGGGAAAAATAAATGAAAACAAACGATATTACACAAAACAGTCCAATTTATGAGCAGAGTTAAACAGCTTTGACACCCCCACCTTAAAACAGCAACTCAAAGATTCTATTTGTTAAATGCATATTTGAACAAGTCAATGAAAATGTCACAGTCCCCGTTAAATTTTTGAAAATTTTCTTTGTGCTCGTCATATTAAAGCGGGGGATTGTCGCGAGTGTGTCCTTGAAACTTGAGTTCCAAGTGGCGTATACAACAGATTGTTTATTTACATCAAAACACGTGTTCCGTGTAGTAGTAATATGGCCAAAAATAAAAACAGCCGTTATTTAGCCATCTTTGACCTGATTATGAAACACACTGATATGTATGATGTATGTGCCAAATACGAATGAAAATGGTACATAAATTGTGGAAATATAGTAGTAAGGCCAAAAAGTCAGATTGCTGTCAATCGGCCACCCTTGACCAGATTTTGAAACAAATTGTTATGGACATGCATCCTAACATGTATAAAGTACATGTATGTGCCAAATTCAAATGAAAACTGACAAAGCACATCCAAGATACGGCATAAAAAAACAAAAAAACAAGATGCCTGCCAGTCGACCATCTTTGATCTAATTGCGAAATAAATCGTCATGGACATGTATCTTAACATGTATAATCTATGTACCAAGTTTGAATGACAACTGACAAAGCATGTCCAAAATACAACATTTTTATAAAACAAGATGGCTGCCAGTCGGCCATTTTGAATTGAATCGCTAAGCCACTGCATGTGCATATGTCCCACATAAGGTACTAGGCACATGCAAAGAATGAACAGAATCGGTGCACAGGATTCTGAAATATCACTCTGAAATATGACTGACACACAGACGGACGGACAGACTCAGGAACTCACGGACGGTAGGGGACATGTATTCTAACATGTATGATCTATGTACTAAATTTGAATGAAAACTGACAAAGCATGTCCAAAATACAACATTTTCAGAAAACAAGATGGCTGCCAGTAGGCCATTTTGAATCGAATCGCTAAACCACTGCATGTGCATAAGTCCCACATAAAGTACTAGGCACATGCAAAGAATGAACGGAATTGGTCCAAGGTATTGTGAGATATGACTTCGGACAGACAGACGGAGACCGAATAATAAGTCCCCGTTTTCGGACTTTGTCTGAACGGGGACTAATTAAAAAATCTACAATAAAGTGTTATTATAACATGGTAAGTCAGAATCCAGCAATCCGATAGGCTGAAGCAAGATCTCAAAACTAAAAGACCTGTGATCTTGTCCCGGTTATGCTTATAACCTCTAGTTTCAATGAATTCAATCAGTCAGGCGATTACCAAATTTGTGGGGAGATTCCCTGTGTGCTGCATGGAAGCTGGCCAATAAACATCTAGGTTCTGGTGACAATTCATGCGATGTTTGAATACATTTGCATGGCTGATAAGATTTCTGTCGCACTCTAGAAAGTGCAGAAATTCTGGACACACCAACAAGTGAGCACAGCTTGTTAATAATAGCATCATACACCAACCTACCATCTGTATCCCTGGAACGTTCATACTCCAGCTGATTAGCTAAACGTGATTTCTGATTTTCAAACTCTAGTCTCTTCTTGGCTCTTTCTTGCTGCACACGCAGCTCTTTTTCTTCATACTGTCTTATATTCTTCACTCCGATAGCCCGACAGAAATCAGAGAAAACCTAGAGCAGAAAACAGATATTCATTTATCTAACCAGTATCTATCAGACTGAAAATCTATTACACATTCATAATATAATTTCATGTCAACAAGGTTTGGAAAAATTACAGACTAAGAAAAAAGGGACAGCACAACTCATGAATATTGAGAAAAAATACATCAGTTGCCCCAAAACAGGTGATGCACATGAATGATGATGAATGAATGAAATGAATACAATATTCAACAAAAACTAATACATATTACATGGTCTTTACTCAAAACTGCTCTAAACAAGCAGCCTATCGGCTAAGATAGCTCCGCTGTTAGCAATGCACATTTCAATTAAAGAACTGAAGATATCATTAGAAAATGAACAATATGAATAGTATCAAAGCAATCGGACTTACAGTTTTTAACAAGAAGTCGAAAATATCACTTTTTACCAAAAATTACAAAAATATTCACCAAAATAAATAGGGAATTGAAGATATCATCACAAAACAAACAAATCTGAGAGAGGTCCACATGTAGTACCTATATATGTAATATCAAAGCAATCGGACTTACAGTTTTCAACAAGAAGTTGAAAATATCACTTTTTACCAAAAATGACAAAAATATTCACCAAAATTAGAGAACTGAAGATATCATCACAAAATGAACAAATCTGAGAAAGGTCTACATGTAGTATCTATATATGTAATATCAAAGCAATTGAACTACTGTGGAATAACTTTATTTTCGCTGGAATTAATTTTCGCTGAAAAGGCTTTTAGGGCGTTTTGTATGGAATTTATTTTCACTGATTTTTGATTAGTTTAATGTGAAACATAGGAAAAAAAGTATATTTGCTGGATTTTATTTTCACTGAATCATCCCTTCAGCGAAAATAAATTCCAAGCGAAAATAAAGTATTCTACAGTATTGGTTTTTAACAAGAAGTCGAAAATATCACTTTTTACCAAAAATTACAAAAATATTTACCAAAATTAGAGAATTGAAAATATCATCACAAAATGAACAAATCTGAGAGAGATCCACATGTAGTACCTATATATGTAATATCAAAACAATCGGACTTGCGGTTTTTAACAAGAAGTCGAAAATATCACTTTTTACCAAAAATGACAAAAATATTCACCAAAATTAGAGAATTGAAGATATCATCACGAAATGAACAAATCTGAGAGAGGTCCACATGTAATACCTATATATGTAGTATCAAATCAATTGGACTTGCGGTTTTTAACAAGAAGTCGAAAATATCACTTTTTACCAAAAATGACAAAAATATTCACCAAAATTAGAGAATTGAAGATATCAACATGAAATGAACAAACCTAAGAGAGGTCAACCCAAGGTACATATACACCAAGTATCAAAGCATTCAGGCTTGTAGTTTTCAAGAAGAAGTCGAAAAAGTAAAACATTGACACGGACGACGACGACGGACAATCACTCATATGATAAGCTCCGCTCGACAAAGTCGACAGCGGAGCTAACAACATGCCAGTTTGTAATGTGTTGTTGACCTGTTTTTTTTTTTACAGACTTTGTAAATATCTCTAGATCATTCACTGAATGTCAACATACCTCATCTTCTACTTTATTCATATTTGTTTTTGTTTTGTTGATCTGTTCTGCCCTCAGCATTATCTGTTCTTCAATGGCTTCCATTCGTGGCTGAAAAAGAATGAATTAAAAAAAAAATAATTAAATAAATTACCAGAATGTAGAGTTATTGGGATTGTGATGCCAGCTGACAGAAATATATTATTTCTTTGTATGAGCAGTCATATTCAACCTCAAGCATTGGGAAATTCTATTCAAAGTATCCACTCTACATGGCATATTTGCAACCATTAATTTCTTGAAACGATGTGATGCTTACCCCAAAACCTTCCAGATCTCTTTCAAACTTTTGCTTGGCTTTTTGATTATTAACCAGTGTCTTGTTTTTCTGAAATAAATAAATAAAATTTCAATGTAAGTGTGCGTATTTGACAGTCTAATTCAGATACATACACTGTGAATTAATTGCTGCTAGATTACCAGTATTAGCATATGTAATTTTTCCACTCACAAATGAGTTACTATGGTAATTATGAACTTGTCAAGCCAAAATCAGGGAAATGAAAAAATCTTGACTTGGCTCACCAGTGAACAATATTAGCAATGTAATTTCAGTATTTCAAAGAATAGTGTGCAATTACACATATTCTCATGAGATGACTTACTGTATTTTCTCTGTCATTAATGGAATATTTGAGTCTAGTTTCCAAGCCACTGATCTGAGACTTAATGGTGTTCAGCTCTGACTCCTTTCTCTTGGATTTATGCAGTTCCTTCAACTCATCCGTCAGACTGGTTTTCTGTGACTTCAACTTGTTCAAGCTCTTCTCATCCCATCTACGCGCTTTGGCTTTCAAATCACTGTAAGTAGTGAATGTTAGATGAAGTTAGTATCAGTAAAGATGATTTTGGCCTAGTGGTAGTTTAACAGTGTGTTTCTATCAATAATAATGGGGTTTGCACTTCAAATCAACAGATTTTGCATGGGCTGTGAAAACAAGAATCAGTACCCTAAAATAATGCACCCTAACTCACCTTGCCCCACCTGATATAACACCACTTTTTTGAAACATAGTACCATCCAATGCCACAGCTTTGTGTCGCTCAGCACCACCAAATGCCACCCTACGGGCGTCATCTACGGACTCACACACCAATGAATTGCCACATGCGTACTGCAATGCTTTTTTCACTGGTGGGGGATCAAATCGAATTACATCAACGACTAACTTTACACCTTTGGGCTCACGAATTTCTCTGAAATGAAAAATGCAAAAAGAATTTCAACAGAACTGTCCACAAAAAAAACATTTGGAGACAATATAAGTCAATTATATTTGTATTGTGCAGTGGCACTGGATGAGCCAAATTAAGTAAATTGTGCCCACAAGCATAACCAATATGTTTTGAGAAACTCAACGATCTTACAAGGCAGTAAGAGCAGAGAAATCGCCATCAAACTGTTGTACAAATTCATGAATGTAGAGAACTTTACAAATCACAAAAGCATTTATGCAATATCATTATTAATCATAACGAACAGAATATCTTCATTTCCTGCTCATTAACAGTCCCAAGACATCCAAAAGCAGGAAATGTTTCCTTTCAAAACTAGAAACATTACAGTACACTTAATATAGTTGACACTTCAATACCTGAGTTTCTCATTGGTAGGTCTAACATCTAGATAATCTAAGGGTAAGAAAGTTTCCGGATCAGATCTCTGTTCTTTCATGTACTGAATACAATCCCTGGCAGTCTTCTGATAATCTACTATGATGGCGTCAATATTTTTACCCAGTACTTTAGTCACAGCTATCTGGTATTTCTTCTGACTAGGCTCACACAGGTCAATCAGGCGACCATACTGTGATACAAAAAAAAAACATTGATGAATTCAGAATTCTGATTTTACTTGGCAGGGATCAGTATATGCTACTTAGTATTAATAATTCCCCTAGCCACTGATTGATTCTATGAGTGGAACTTTTCCAATGACAGAATTCTGCCCCTGTTAAATAGTCATCAGATGTATTTTTTGCATACTTTAACGCAAAAAATACTGAGTGAAATATAAACTTTGTGGTACTAAATGAATGAAAAAGATGTAAAATGTTAAAATCTACATGCTAAACACAAAATAGCATCTAGAAAATTTAAAAATTAGTTTATATGCACAAACAAAAATTCAGTCAGCCCCAGCCACCCCTATTTGATTTAATATAAGTACATTTCCAATACAAGGGAATGTTAAACAACATTTATTGTATACTGGATCAATAAGGTGGCTTATTTAAACTCATACCTCATGTCATTTATGTAAGTACATTTGATATTAATAGAGAAAAACTGTTCCCCTTTCATGTATGTAAGACATGTATTATTAATAGAGTGAATACAGTATTTGCATGTCATTATCATGAATACCTGGCATGAAATTGGAATTTGTGCTCTTTTAAGGGGTGATCTCATATTCAAACATGCGGGTCAAACCTACGAAAACCCAAACCGCCCTAAACCGCCCGAACAAAACCCAGTTTTGCAGTTTGGAAGTTTAAACAATAGACAGTGCGGTTCAGGACGACCGCACGAATTTGCATAAAAACTGCGGTTCGAACCTATCTCATTCACACCTCATTCAAGCTGTTGTTTATTTTTAGGATTGACAGAGTTTACATTGCTTTTTGAAGACTAGATAGTTGTCTCTAAAATGTGTCGATTTATTGGTGTACAGTAGTCATTTTACCGTGTGCCTACTAAAAAAAACACTCTTTTATATATCGGTGAACAGCGTGCCGAATAAATTGTTTTGTTTTGATAAACTGTTATGCTCGAGTCGCAAATTGAGCAGAGGACATGAATCAGACTTTTCATTGGGCTGGACAATTGATATTTGTCTCTGACAGCTAATAAGTATCAAAAGACGAACATTTGTTGATACAAAGTTGCACTTGAGACTTACGCTACTGTTGCGCGTTCAATTTTCAAACAGTTCTTCCAGGAGTGCGGCGTCGCAAAATCCGGAAAAACAAATGCAGCGTACGCCATGAAAATTTATTTAGATTTGCTGCACATCGGTTATTTGCAGTTTTTCTTATTCAATTTCCAGTGACACGAAGTATCAAAACAGAAAATTAAATTAAATGGACTCGCGCTGATTATTTACGGCTATTCAGACGAGACTGCTTATAAAAAACGAACCCTGACCTCTGAAAATACCTTATTCATAGAGTGCCTTGTACCTAAGACCGTCGCCCAAGGCGACACAGTGCACGTTGCGACATTGCAATCGATGCATGCTGGGTGACAAGGGGAAATTCTGATTGAGGTGACCAAGATGGCTGCGTTGAGTGCATGATTTTCTGCGGTGTTTAAAACAACACCTCGCTGCCTACTTTGCCCACAGTCCTTCAAGGCACTGTGCTTCGATGTATTTTCTAAAATAATCGTTTATTTTTAGTTAACCGGGGGTTCGAAATGTGTGCATTTTGTCACAGAAAAGTAAGATATCGGCAGCGGTAAATACCCGTAATTTCCACGCAATGCCGTCAGCTGACAATGTTACGGTGGTCGTAGCACCGGAGTCGTAGCATTAGCCCCGACTTTAGTTTTGACACAGTGATAGAGGGACTGTGGTTTTCAGATGCCTTCGTAGAAAAAATGTTGCCATTATCGATTTAATACTTACATCATATTTTGATAACTCGCAGTCTCACAGACTTTACAAACTTAACCAAAAAATGTGTTCTATGAATTTATGAACTGACATGGACACAAAACTGACCGTACTTATTGCGGACAAAATGTACCAATTCGCTATGGATAAACATATTTTACTGACAATACCAAATATATATATAACGTAAGTAATTTATCCTAAGAAGCTGCTCATTAAAATTCTAGTGCATCTTTTCCCTGTTTTGTTTCAAACATTATTTACCATATATATCTCAATAGAGAGGGTTTATGGTATCACTTGATTCACATTTAATGACAAAATATAACAAACCATCACGTCTGTAATTAATTCCAGACAAATTGAATAACAATAATAATTGTATTGACTTGTACCAAAATGTAAGTTGTGGGAAACTGATTATTATTACCAATCACAGAAATAAATGAATATAATTTTCATCACACTTATAAATAACATGATGTAAATAGATTTGTGAAACAAAGGCAAGTTTGTTTTTATTAGCATTTACATGTACAAGACTTGCAAAGAAAAAAAAATCGCTGCTGTAATTCTTAACACTTCAAAATATAACACTCAGTATGAACATGGAGCTCCATAGTATACATCTTATTTTTTTTTTCTACTGAAACCAGGCTGAAACAGTATTGTAAGAAAAACCTAGGTTTCCCTAGGTCTGTCTTCTTTGTTCTCTGTTGTTTGTTTTCAGTAGGGGCGTTAATGGGCAGTTAATCCAGAGGTTAGGTTCAAACCTACTACTAATTTGCATATTGTAGGTCTAGTAGGTCTGAATAGGGCAGGTCGGGTTTACCCAGGTTAACCCAGGTTTGACCCAGGTGTTTGAATATGAGATCACCCCTAAGGTTCTAGCATTCTTCTTTAAAACTAAACTATCTGTACATTTCCAATATATGATACGTGAACACAACTTACCACACCTGGAAACAGCCTCTTCAGGTTTTCTAATAACTCTACTTTCTTGGAATGTCTTGCACTTTCATGTTTGTCAACTTTCGCTTCACCAAGTTGATCCATCACAGACTGCAATTCAATGTTAATTTCTTTGATTCGTGAATCTGCCGATCGCACTTCCTCGTCAAGACGATCCCGCAATTCTTTTTGATCATTAACTGCACCTTCGCTGGTTCTGTGAATAGAGAAATTGTTTCTGATGTTGTTTACAGGAAATTGTAACAAAAGAAGCTGGACAGTCTAGGCAAAAAGGAAGTAATTTGAAAAAAAAAGAAGAATGAAACATAGTACTTACGCAATGTAATCATTCAATTTATCTAATCTTTTTTGATTTTCCTCTCTGAAAAATAAGTATTTTAAATTGTTTTAATTTTTCAATAGACAAATCTTCATCAGTCACTGAAGATCAGAAAGTGGGGATCACAAGAGTCATGAACACAGAGTCGCAAAATATTGTCCCCTCTCAATGGTATTAAATAATCAAATCAGGAAAATTCCTAGAAGCGAAATTAATAAGTTTACAGTAGTACAGATTAAAAATGAAGTACTTTATATAGCATATATAGAAGATAATATTTGGTAATCGTAGTCCTAAATAACTATTAAAAATAGCTAGACGTTTCGAGCAATGGCTCTTTATCGACAGCATAGAAGAAAGTGTTATAACGTACAGGTAGAACATAGGAACGTAAGAACGCGCATGAACTATAAATTAGAATCACAAAAAATTCCACAATAGAACAAATAACGCGCCTTAGGTAGTGAGCTCAACAAATGAGTTGAACTGTTTGTTAATACCATGAGGTTCTTCAGTTCCAAGGCGGAATATAGTTTCCTCCTCGACACGCCTGAGCTGATTTTCGTTGCCATTGACAACACATACACCAGAAATAGACATATCTGTAATATTATGTCCACTAGAATTAAAATGAAGTGAAACCGGATAATAACGATGTTTCTGTCTAGTTTGCCGTAGATGCTCAGCAAACCAATATAAAGTTTCTCGCATTTAATACATGAAATGCAATATACAACATTCATAGTGATACAACTGAACGGGTATTTGACCTCAACATCTCCCTTGGGACCAAATATACTATTAGAGTCTGTAATAAAAGGACAAGTATTACACCTAGGACGATTACACGGGACAGAACCATATTTCTCAGGGTCTCCCCTTTCACCCGTATGCACCAATAACCTCCTTAAATTAGTGTCACGGCGCCAGGCAGTAGTAGGCATTAGTGGTAACGTAGAACTTGTCTCCTCGCTGGTCTGTAAAATGTGAAAATGTTTGTACATAATGTTTTTAATCCTGACATTTAAAGGATGGTACGTAAGTGCCAAAATTACACGATCCTGATTGTCACGGGAAACCGTAGATCCAATACAATCCGTTCTTGACATTGACACAACCTTGGCCAATGCTTTCCCAGTGACATTACGAGGATAACCCCGTTTTCTGAAATAATTACATAAATTCCTCGCCTGGTTACGGAAATCAGTATCATCGCTGCAAATATGACGTACCCGGAGTAACTGTGAGTAAGGTATGGAGTCCTTCATTCTAGTAGAATGTGATGATTCATACTGTAAATAACAATGTGAATCAGTAGGTTTTGTGTAAATTGATGTAGAAATCTGATCACCATCAACCTTAGTAGAAATATCAAGAAATGGTAGTGTTATTTCTGATATCTCATGTGTGTATTGTATGGCGGGATTAAAGTTGTTAACAAAGTCAATGAACTGTAATAACTCATCCCGACTGCTTAACATGGCACCAAAGCCATCATCAATGTACCTGACATAAAATTCAGGTTTAGTGCCTTGAAAGGACGAAAAAATTAATTCCTCTTGATATGACATGAATAAACATGCATAGCTTGGACCAAAACAACTGCCCATAGCCACACCTCGTTTCTGTATATAATGTTTACCATTAAAAGAAAAACAATTCCCGTTCAAAACTAATTCCGCTAAGCGCACCAACACAAACGTAGGAGGATCCTTAACTGCCTTTTTATTCAGAAAATGCTGTAAAGTCAACAGTCCATCAGTGTGCGGGATAGATGTATAAAGTGATTTTACATCCATAGAAAACAAAAATCTGGGTTTATCTGGTGTGAAACGAAATAACTCTAGTTTTCTAAGTGCATCATTAGTATCCTGAACATACGTAGGCTGTGACGCAACAATTGGTCTCAACATTGAATCCAAATATCGAGTAAATAATGTGACTTTAATTAATACATATGTTAACTTCCATATCCAACTTGTAGAATATATAATACTACACAATTTTTCTTAATAAGCAAAGCTCAATTTTCAAGTAGTTTGGCTTAGTGTCCTCAAGAAAATACGGATATTCCTTCAACTATTCCTATATATATTTAGGCAATTTTATCAAATTTTGCCTTGGAAATGAGTACCATTTTCAACTTCAATGTTCAAGCAGTGGTAGAGAATGTACAACACCCTCTAGAACACAAGGACACATTTTTTGCTACTGAGATCACGTAAATGTACAAAGCAAGTACATTTTCTCTTACAAATCAAATTGTTTATCAGATTCTCTGGTGTTACTGCAGCAACAAATCAATGTGTATTTGCTCTAATATAGTAGCACATGTGATGATGTAAATAAAAACAAGCAGCCTATCGGCTGCTGTTAGCAATGCACATTTCAATTCAAGAATTGAAGATATCATAACAAAATGAACAAATGAGATCTGCTGACACGAGGTACCTATAGGCAAAAAATCAAAGCCATCAAACTCGCAGTTTTCAACAAGAAGTCAAAATATAACTTTTTACCAAAAATATTCATAAAAATTAGAGAATTGAAGATATCTTGAAAATGAACAAATCTGAGAAAGTTCCACCTGAGGTGCCTATATGTATAATATAAAAGTAATCAGCCTTGCAGTTTTCAACAAGAAGTCGAAAATACTACTTTTACCAAAAATGACAAAAATACGACGACGACAGACAATCACTCATATGATAAGCACCATTCGACAAAGTCAATAGTGGAGCTAAAAGAGTAATATTCTAATGATTCAATATATTGTCAAACCTGTGTAAGTGATAACTTCTATATAAAGACCACCTGTCTATAGTCCTAAGACATAACATGTGAGTAACCTGTGTATAAAAGACCACCTGTCTATAGTCCTAAGACAACATATGAGTAACCTATGTATAAAAGACCACCTGTCTATAGTCTTAAGACATAACATATGAGTAACCTGTGTATAAAAGACTACCTGTCTATAGTCCTAAGACATAACATATGAGTAACCTGTGTATAAAAGACTACCTGTCTATAGTCCTAAGACATAACATATGAGTAACCTGTGTATAAAAAACTACCTGTCTATAGTCCTAAGACATAACATATGAGTAACCTGTGTATAAAAGACCACCTGTCTATAGTCCTAAGACATAACATATGAGTAACCTGTGTATAAAAGACTACCTGTCTATAGTCCTAAGACATAACATATGAGTAACCTGTGTATAAAAGACTACCTGTCTATAGTCCTAAGACATAACATATGAGTAACCTGTGTATAAAAAACCACCTGTCTATAGTCCTAAGACATAACATATGAGTAACCTGTGTATAAAAGACCACCTGTCTATAGTCCTAAGACATAACATATGAGTAACCTGTGTATAAAAGACCACCTGTCTATAGTCCTAAGACATAACATATGAGTAACCTGTGTATAAAAGACCACCTGTCTATAGTCCTAAGACATAACATACGAGTAACCTGTGTATAAAAGACTACCTGTCTATAGTCCTAAGACATAACATATGAGTAACCTGTGTATAAAAGACCACCTGTCTATAGTCCTAAGACATAACATATGAGTAACCTGTGTATAAAAGACTACCTGTCTATAGTCCTAAGACATAACATATGAGTAACCTGTGTATAAAAGACTACCTGTCTCAACCTGACTTAGGTGCCCATTCTTTTAGTAATATTAATTATTTTCTGAACAAATATTATGTCAAAGTTGGCAATTCATAAAAAAATAATTTAACCTCCATAAAAAGACCACCAATTTAATCAAGTTCTTGGATGGTCAATAAACATAGTTTTTGCTTTAGGCATTTCCAATATGGTATAGTGTGAATGTGAAGAGAAAAATAAAATAAAATAAAATGAAATGAAATGACCCTTACATTTCATGTTCTTTCTGTTTCACTTTAGCCTGTAATTCATTCTTCTTATGTCTCTCGCTGTCTAACCTATCCTGATCAGATTTCTGTTCTCTGTTTGACTTTTCCAATTCCTGGAGATACTGAGCGGCCTGAGCACCAGCTACTTCCTTCAAATGATTGTACTCTTTCACCTGTGAGATGGGGAGTAAGACAATTCATTCAAATATGGTAGGCCAAAGAAAAGTACTGACAACAAGACATAAATCAGTGTTCTCCACAAGGGGTTTTAGGTGGGCGGCCCGCCCATCAAGTTGTACGGCCACCTAGTAACTCTCAACACCCGCCCACCAACGTACACCCAGCTGAAATTATTTGTAAAAAAGCTTGCATTGTTCTTCCCAAGCCTAAACAAAAGAGTAGTTGCCCAACCCTTTATTTTGCTATTGTTTCACGAGTCCAAACATAAACAATGACCACTGGAAGTCTGCAAGCAGTTATCGAGTGTATTCACGGCAATGTGTCAATCGCCTGAATTCATTGTCGTCCGACATTGTTGCCACTTATTGCTCACAATACGCAACTACAGTGGTTTCAATTTACAGCTGTATTGTTAACAAGTCATTGTCAATGACACGTCCCCGTTCCGTTCATATTTGAGTGACATATACATTCAAAGCAGATCATTTCGAACCCGATCCAAAAAAAAAAAATGACGTGCATCAAGGTCCTATTATGTTTAATGTATGTACCAAATTTGAACAAAATCCATCCATGCATAACTGAGATCCGGGTCCGGAATGGTGAAAATGTGCGATTTTGATGCATTTTCGGCCTTAAAATGGCCGCTATTGGGCTATCGTTAATCGGATCATGAAAAAAATGCATGTGCATATGTCCCATATAAGGTGTGATGTATGAGTGAAGTTTGAACTTAATCGGTCCATGCATGTTCGAGATACAGGTGATCACGGACGCACGCACGGACGGACGAACGCACACAGGGCAAAACATAAGTCCCCGTTTTCGGACTGCGTCCGAACGGGGACTAATAATCGTCTTCCGATCACGAAAGAAAGAAGTAAATACGAACGAAATGTATATACACAAAAAGTAAACAAATATATTAGCAGATTGCATGTAAACTCGAACAAAAATTAAAATTCTAGCCGTATTTACAACGTTCGCTCGATTTTCATCATGAAAACAGCATGGAGAAGGCAAACTGGTGACCTTTTGGCCTACCCCATTCAACGACCGTCAGCCACCCACCGCTGTTGGCGCTGTAACGATTTAGTATCTAAGTTGCATAGGGGAACAACGCATTCTGGGTGTTCGTGTACTGAATTCGGAAAGCGGTAATAAACATCAAATATGGCTGCCAGATTAGTTTACCGCGAGTATTTGTAATTGAATAATATTTTAGTTATCTTTTCCACGTACTTTTTTCAATTTATCCATTTTTTATGTCTAATTTTTCGAGAACATAGCAGATTCTTTTATTTTGCCGATTGCTAGCATTTTTTCTTGAATTCCAAAAACAACGTGTGAAAACGCAACGTATTGTGACCGTACATGCGTAAATGCCGTCTGTCGGCACGGGTGAGTACTGATGCCACAAATAAAAAATGTTATGAGTTTTATTTTGACAAATCGTTCGTTTGGGCGTTGGGGACAAATCACCTTGTATATTTTTTACATTAATGTTTTGTACTTGCTCTTGGTTACTCGAATTGCATTTCATGAACGCAGAATAATTTGCGAACGTATAAATCACCGATTTCAAACTTTTTGCATTTCGTAAATATTAATAGTGACCAATCTGTATTTTAAATAATTGTAACATGTTTCAATTAAATTAAAAAGAGAATAGTAAATAACTTAGTGTGTATTGCAGTTCATGACATAAATGCTAGAATGCTGTATGTAAATGATATGCAAATTAATATGCAAATTTATGCTAATTAGGCCGCCCACCAGCTATTTTAGATTGTGGAGAACACTGTAAATGTCAGTCTCTATCTTTGTAAAAATAAACATATGATTTTTGATATTATAAACACCTAAATGGAAAATTTGATCGAATTGTAACATTAGAAAAATAAGCATGGATGAATTTGATGACAAGAAATATTCCAATTTGTTATGTATCACTGTGTCTTGCCTTCGTACCATAATTTAAACAAAATCAATAAAAGTGCATCTGAGAAATGGGTAGGATGCGAGCATTAACGATATTCAGATTTGGAAAGAAAATGTTAAGCTCTTGAAATACATTATTCTTTATCAACACGTGAACATTAATGAGAAAATACTACATTCGACAACATTCGTTCTTTTTCTTTCACGCTGTGTTTAAACGAAAAGAATAAAACAGAAAGTAAACAAAATACCAGTCTATATTTTACGAG
Source organism: Saccoglossus kowalevskii (assembly GCF_978046115.1). Classification (NCBI taxonomy): domain Eukaryota; kingdom Metazoa; phylum Hemichordata; class Enteropneusta; family Harrimaniidae; genus Saccoglossus; species Saccoglossus kowalevskii. Next base: position 22,709,575 of record NC_140643.1, on the reverse strand, counting down.
CTATTTCATCTGTGGTTAGCCTATAGTACACTATTAATTTGATCTTTCAGCTAAATTAGCTACCATACGCAGTACATTCACTAACTCAGCAATTATCCTTGTAATGAGAAGTGTTGAGTCAGATTCATCAAACAACATGTAACCATTTTGAAATGTTCTCTAGAAAGTGTTTCTTTAGAAACTACACAAAATCAACACTTATCTCTTCCCTAACCTAAAATAACACAGAAAAAACAGAAACATTACCTGCGAATCTTCAAGTTGATAATCACGTCCTTGACTCTGACTCTGTTCTTCAGCTCTTTCTTCGAAGTCCAGTCTTCTTCTTTCAACTTCATCTAGTTCTCGCTCCAATTCACGGATCTCACCAAGATGGGCCTCATGTGCTTTCCTTGCAGACTTCAACGATTTCCTTTACGCAACAAAAGAACGTAAAGTCAAATTTATGTAATCACAACAAATTGTAAGATTGCAGGATTACACAGTAATATTGAGATTAACTAATTTTTGCATACTGCTACAGAAAGCTTCATGCAAGAAAAAATAAGATGTTGCTTTACGACTTACTTGGCAGTTTCTATTTTCTTGATCACATGGGCAGTCTTTTCCTTAGCTTTTATGTACTGTGGTCTCTTCTTATTCAACTCTATTTCCTACATTGGTGGAAAACAACCCAATTATATACAGTAAAACACTACATGTAATTTTAGCACATTTCACTCATTTCATAATTTAGCTATTGTGCCAACAATTTCGTTTGGAGAATATACTGTTACATTACTGTTACATCTTGAATTAGCTAAATTAGCTAAAATAACATTAATTGTTAAATCTAAGTTCAGCTGTCTTGCACTTTCAAGGTACAAAGAATAACAAAATCAACATATCTTATTTACAAATCTATAGACCATATTAAAATCAAGAAATCATATCTGAATGTACAGATCTTATATTAATCATTAAATACAAGTCCAGAATTGAACTGCAAATCTTTTTTTTTTTTAGTAAACCATACCTTTCGTTTGATGTCATTTTCAATTGATGTCATTTCTCTAGTAAGCGTACCCAGATCTTTCTTCTTGGCTTTAATCTTCTGTTCCACATTTTCACGTCTTTCCATGGCTTTTGTAACTTCTTTGTTCTTGCTTTTCAGCTCTTCATTATATCTGTCTATATCCTGCTCATTGTGGTACAACTTAAAGAGCTGTAACTCCAGTTGGGCCGCTGACTGAAATTACAACAATATAGGAAGATATAGACGAGTGCCAGTGTATTGTGCATTGAAGAGCTGATGCACAGTCGTTATTATATTTATTTACTAATTCAAAGTGCATGGGCATACATAAGCCTGAGTGAAGATTTCATATAATCAGTGTTCTCCCCAGACTCTAAGCCAAGCATCGCGGCTAATTTACATAACAATACATCTTATTTGCATAATTTTGTTTGCATAATAATTAGTTTCCCCAACAAACATTATAACTGAAGTAAAATCTGTATGAAGAAATTAATAAATCAATAATGACATTTTTTTTCTATAACAGCATTTCAAAACTAAAGTCAGCGATTTTTCATTGATCTATCTATTATTTGTGTAACGCTACGATCACCGTAACATTGTCAGCTGACGGCATTGTGTTGAACGGGTATTCACCGCTGCTGTTGCGATCATCGGTCCCTGACTTTTTTGTTTAAAAATACACAAACTTAGAATGTTTGCTTAATTAAAACGATTCATTGATGATTAACTTACAAATTACATCAAAATCGCCAACGAAATGTTGTTTTTAAATATCGCGGAAAAACATGCACTCTGCGCCGCCATCTTTGCTACCTCAATCAAAATCTCCGTTGTAACCCAGCATGCATCGGTTGTGATGTCACTACATGCGTTACGTCGCCTTAGGGTGGCGTTCCTCGGTAATGACGCACTATGAATGAGGTATTTCTAGAGGTCAGGGTTCGTTTTTTCTTCGTCCGTCTCGTCTGCAGTTGAATAATTTTTACTTCGATTTATTTAGACTTGGTAACTTCTTGTAGACTTCCGTTTTTATCACTGTTTTTGTAAGGCTAACTATGCACAAAGGCGGGATTACCTTTCGATCAATACATGTTATTGTTTTAAAGATGTGCTAGACGAGGCTGACACTTGTAAACAATACAACGTGAATAAGCATTGCGGGCAGGATTTCAAGGATCGCGGGCGAAACAAAAGCGACGCGGCTGTTTGTCTAAGCGACGCGGGCCCGCAGTGCTTGAAAGGCCTGGGGAGAACACTGAATATTAACAAATCACAATTTGGTTTACTGAAAATTACTATCTAATCGAACATGTGTCTTGTGTTTGCACCATGCAGTAGTACCCCCCAGATTAAACCACTGTGGTGGTAACAATATAATTACTATATTACATATTATTTGCATAATTATTTCAAACAGAAATTAATTAATTAATATTTATCAGTAGAGCATGTTACTCATGTTTCAATGTCCTGTTCCATATAGGACTCACATTGACAGAAAAGTCTCCGCACTTACCAAGTCTTCTTTTAGTTTTTGGTATCGTTCAGCTTCATCTTTTTCCAACTTTGCTTCCTTCCTCTCTGCAGCGATGCCTTTCTTCTTGTGATAATTGAACTGCGTATCTTCTTCCGCTTTTAACATCTCGGCTTTGCGCGACTCGTATGATTCTTTTAATTCTCCAGACCGGCTAATCTCTTCAAAAAGCTGAGTACGTTCTTTGGGATTTTTCATTGCGATTGACTCTACAGCACCCTAAAGAATAAATTATCAAAACAAAATTTATCTTGCTGCAAATGTTTTTTATAGTTGATTTGGTTTGTATCAAATATGAGCATGAAAGTGGTTGTTTTTTAATCAATATCCATAGTACATTTATGTGGTCATTCAAAATTTTAGAAGCCAATTAATTATGAAAAACTGCCAGACGAGGCAAGTTGAAACACAATCAAAGTAGAGGCTCAGACAATCACTGGCATTTGGACAAAATTGGAGGCATTGAAATTATAACATTTATTATATACTTCACCCTTAATAAAAATCTATAAATGGTTTTGGAGTACAACTTTAACATCTGCAAAGTCACTGGCATTTCCAGCATAGCAAAATATTAACAATAACACAGATACAACTCCAGAATGAAATGAAGCATTCTGTACTCTAATGATTTACAGTCTGTGATTCCTTACATTAATCTTTAAATAACCTCATCGCTGTGAAAACTAAACTGATTTTACGTAACCGATAAATATTGGAACATTGTATTTCAAACATACCTGGAAGACCAGAAAGTTTCGAGCTTTGACAAGGATACCTAGTTTCTCCAGTTCACTAGAATACTGGGCAAAACTGATCACTTTACCATTAATACGGAATTCTGTTGATGAACCAATCACACTACAAACAAAAAATAAATCAATAAATATTTTGTTCTCTTTGTATACTGTAAAATACTTAATTTTCGCTTGTAATTTATTTTTACTATTTTTGCTGAAGGAATGATTCGGTGAAAATCAAATCCAGCAAATATAATCTTTTTAAGCGAAAAGAAATTCCAGCTAAATTAAAGTATTTCACAGTACTATAAAAGCAAGTTACAAATGAAAAAAAAAAAATCTTCTCCAAAATTAAAATATTTCATGTATTAGGCCATGAGAAAAATATGCCTGTTAGATGTACACATCACAGTTTTCTTCTTGCGTCTTACCGACACATAATAATTTAAGGAAGAAAAATTCTATTTTTCAAAATAAATAGAAACACAATTTAAATTGATATAATAAATAAAAAATATTGTGCCTCCATCTATTTTGGACAACAAACTGACCAGAAACATATTTCTTGGGACTTATTATTTGTTCAGTGTTCCGGTTCCATTTCCAGTTTTGGTCAGAAAGGGGATTCTTACGTTCTAGTGAATTTTTTCTCAGTTTCATCCTCTTCAGCGTACACAGCAGTTACAAACGCCCTGGTAGCTGCAGGTTTACCAACAGGGGCTCCATGAATAAGGTCTGACAACTTCTTTACTCTCAAGTTTGAGGCTTTGTCTCCCAATACAAAGCTGATGGCATCCATCAAATTGGACTTTCCTGTGAACAGCATGAAAAATACGATGATTAATAACAATAGCAATCTCTGGCTTGTATCAGTGGGTCAAATAATATCACATATGACTCATAGTTTTAAGGATAGATCCAAACAAGTTGCCTTTGTAATGTCCAAAATATTAGTGAAATTTGAAAAAAAGTTTCAAAGGATGTCTACTTAAGGACAACAATCACTCTTGCATAGTGTTGATACTTATGTACATTCAGTATCACAGCAACCAGACTAGAGACCTCAATACTTGTCTATAACATGAACAAGTTGAATATGACATAAGTATAATTTGCATTATCTATAGTATCGTAAAATCTGTATTAGAAGCCGCATCCCTAATAGAAGTCACCCTATTCTTTTAGAATAATTGAGAATCAAATATTCATCATTTGTCATATGTGTAAGTGCCCGAATAGAAGCCCCATTCCGTTTATTGCATTGTGCTATTTTAAAGTGCCTGTGCAATGCCCACCCTAACGTTTCCCATTTTAGATCTGTATCCCACTGAAATGGGCAGTTATTGATTTTTTTGCTGAAAATGATTACTCGTATCCAAGTAAATTTGGGATATTTCTCGTGTTGTAGCCACGCCCACTTATCCTGAAACGGTTGACTGTTTCCGGATTTCCGACTCTCGCCGAAAGTGCACCACCAAATGCCAAAATGTGAAAAGGAAGCCATACCCCTGAGCCGTAATAACACTGGTCATTCAGTATACTTTTAAACGATATACATTTTTCAGTCGGCGTTTTTTTTCTTTCTTTTTTTGTCTATTTTCTTTTCTTTTTTTGAGAGAGAGAGTTTTTAGCTGTTGTGTTGTGGGCAGTTGCAGTGAAACGTATAGTCATAGTGTAAGTATTCACACGTTTCTAATCGATCCGAAGGTGCGACATCAGTGGACGAAAGCCACTTAACCTCAGATTCATTTTTTGGAAAAACTGTCCTCGTCCATGAAAAAAACAACTAGGTTTAAAGACAAACGCCAACAATATAAACCTGGCGCAACACTTTTGAAAGAAATAGATTTCGGACCATGATCACCGAGGCGGATTTCAGAAAAGAGAGAGACGTCCGGCAAGTGTTTTAAATGAGTAGACTTTTTTGCGATCCTGATTATCGTTTTATAGAGACCATTTAGTCCCTGTTAAGTAAAAGGTAGCAATAATTTTGACAGTGACACGAAAACGAAGCGTCGGACAAACAGGAAATTACACAGCCCTTACACACTGCTAATTGTTTTCATTTTTGGTGGCTAACAATTTCTGAATTGTTTGGTGGTTTGTGTTGAATGTCGAATTCACACCTCTGTTCTTTTTTTACCTCCCTGCTTGCAGCTTGATCTGCGTAATAATTTCTGAAATAAGAATCCGGGCTTGGTCAATGTGTTTCCACCAAATAAAGTTTTAATATGATGTTATAATTATGACAAACACGCCATGGATCACGCTAACTCGAATCCACTCTGAATTTATATCTGTATGTGTGTCGATCTCGATTATTTTTGTTATCCAATTCAACGCCGCTTTAACGCACTTGCCCTCGTCGTGACCCGACGCGTTCACCTATTTCAACAAAATTTCAATTTATTTCCAAGCGGCTGTCATTTATTTAGTAACTGTGATTTGTCGTTTTTTAAATTATTTTATAGTGATCACTATGGTCTAATGTTTAGAATGTCAAAATATGTTCTCTTTTATTTTAATTTTGAAAGTTTTACTCAGCCTAGTAACCTGCTAAATAACGAGATAATTCCGACGTCAAATTCTATTTTGTCCAGCGACAGTGTACAAACGTGCGCCGCTGACGATCACGGTGACCAGCTACACCAGAACGAACATATTTCGCATCTAACTCAACCCCATGGAACAAAAATTGATACTATGTGTTCATTATGGTCCATTCCTCCTCGACGAACAAGTACATAAGTGAAAATTTAGTCAAAGACGAGAAAACTGCAGAAGAAATTTGCCTTATTTACACGTATCGGCAATGCAAGCTGCCATGCGACTTCCCCTTCTGACGTCACAAGGGGAATTTCTGTATGCAAGTAAGAAGCTAATGAGGAGCCTCGTTTTAAAATACACAAAAATAAAGTTGCCGTAGATTGAGTTTAAAACACATTTTTTCACTTAAAAAAGTAATTCATGCCCCATTCTTGTGGATTATACACAAATTTCATCCAACTACAGGCGAACAGACCCGAGTTTTGTTGGAACCACAATTTGGGTTGGTGTAGAAATACTTTTTTGATGAAAACTTCACATGGGACACAACAATTGTATTTTCAAGAGATTACTTTACACCCAAATTCTACATCAACGCCAATGCATGTAATTAATTTTCACTGATATTAAAACATTAGATGCAAACCCAGAGGGAAAAACATTTTAACTGATTTAAACCTTTGTATGAAGGTATTTTATTAGTGAAAATAAATTCCATGTGAAATTCACCAGAATACTGAACAGCTCTTTCCAGACTATCCATTCCAGACATGATGATGACTTTTAAATTTGTAAAGGTCAGGTGCCAAATACATGAATGTACAAGTAACAGTAGCAACGCCTTTAGTTTCATGGCATCCAACAAAGAACTTGAGTCAAGAAATTGAGAAATCATAATCGGATACAACTTTTTTTTCATCAACCCGAACTACAAACAAATACCAACACGTGTTTATTTACAAACAGACATGTCACATATGTTGGCGGCCATTTTGAATGCAAAACAAAGCAGGGCCCGACGGTATACAACAATTTCAGTGTTTCAGTGAGATCGATTATAACCACGTAAAAAATAACAATGATAGGCAAACATAAGCAGGCGTCTTCACAGGAAAATCAAATCAAAATTGTTACAAAAAAACGCTAATGTCAGACTTACCTGCACCATTTGGACCAATAATAGCTGTAAATGGCTTGAATGGCCCGATGATCTGCCTTCCTTTGTACGACTTGAAATTCTCCACTTCAAGCAGCTTCAAGAAACCCATTTCGCCTGACACCTGGCACAAATATTACCTAAGAACGCTGGCCGTTGTTTGGGACAATTCGTGATCGTAATGATTTGAAGATCATTCAGAAAACTAATCCGATCAAAATAGCGCCAAAATGGTACCCTGGCGTTTTTTCGACGAAATTATTTACGCCCTCAACTTCAGCGAGAACATTTTCATATTGGTGAACTTCGGAATCACTCGAGATTCATCGGAAACCAAAGAATCAAGCGAAATCCCCGGATGATGTACGTCACCAAGTTAATAAGAGACATTACTTATGATTGGCTGATATTCAAGAATTCAGCATATAGTGTGTCCTTTGACCAATTATATACCTTGTATTACATGTTACTACGAACGTCTTGTTTACCTGTTTTGTCTCTAGCAACTAGCCCCTAGCAACAGTTGACATAAAGAGTCGGTCGTCAGGACTCACCCTCAGTACACCGTGCAACAGCATTTCTGTGACGAACGACGTGCAAGCGTCTCTTTCGATTAATTTGTATTTTAACGCATAGATATACTCTTGCTTTCCTAACATCTGAGGAAGATGTACAAGCTAGATTTGCCTATTGATCTGAAAGAAGCCGCCGCGATTGAGCGGCGGCGAGACCTGGAAATACAGCGCCAGAATAGGATTTTTAACGCCAAAGTTCGTACGATTGGGGTAAGTTTGTTTTCTTTTTCAATATTCAGCTCAGTTTGGTAATAGAGATTTGAAATGATTTTGCGCCACACGTTGTTTCTGCCAAATGCCATGTCGTAGTCATTTATAGAGATATAATAGATAGTACTACACGCCCAAGGTAAAAAAGACTCGTGCATATATTGGTTCTGAGGCATCGTGATGTTTGTATTTGTCATGTGTCATGTTACTATTGTATATTTTCAGAATGTAAGCAACGACTCGAATCGTATATGCATAAACGTGACGTAAACTGTAAAACACTATTATGATATTTTTTTCTGAAATAGGTTGACTTGAAAGCTTTAGAAGAGCAAACTAAAGATAGACAAATACAAGAAGGTAGAGAAAAGATGAGAGAAGATGCATTTGGTGAGTAAATCATGTAGTATCATCCATATCCCCACACACCACCCTAAGTAAACAATTGTTGTGTATGCCATAGCTGTGGTTCACCAATGTCCAACATTATTGTGCTAACAGTTTTGTCAGTGGATTACCACATAGTGATATGAAAAAAACATTAAAAACGAAATGTAAAAAATAAAGCAAATAATGGTAGGGTAACATTGGTAGTCAAAATTAGGTGCTAAAAAACCACAGCTATGTATGAAACTGTATGTAATTATAACTGTCAACAGTTCCTCAGGAAATCCAAAGTCTGTTCTGAATTAATTAAGAAAGATCGTGTACAGATGATCATTTTGCATATGTACTTTTATTATTGGGCTGTTAGTTGAAAATTTGTATTGTCCAGTACATGTTTCTCTGCTAATATACCTGTTGTGCTCATCACAATCAATTTATAGACCAGCACTATCTTGAACCACTCTGTAAGACTGTTACACCACACTTTGTTACCCCCCCCCCAAAAAAAAAAAGAGAAACAATTTATTTATTGTGTGTGAGGTACAATTCACTTTCTTACATGAATGATGATTATTTTGCTTACAGCTGCTGATATGGTGAGAAATGACAAAATTGCTGAACTGTTGACAAGACGTCAGGAACAAGATATTCGTAATCTCAACATGGCACTGAACGACTTCCGCAAAATGCAACAGCAACCAGAAAGTCGACGTGAGTGGGACTTGAATGATCCTGATGCCAAGTTAAAGGACAAACCAGCAAGAGTAAGCGATGACGATCCTCGATGTGGCACTTCAGGCTTGCAGAAATTTGACGGAGAAGATCTTAACAACAAAGCCAGACAAAAACTAATGCAGGAACAGCTGAGAGAATGGAGTAAAAAACAGGCTCAGGAGAAAAAAGCTGCGGAAGCTAGACAAAAAGAAGCTGATCGATTGTATGAACTGAAAGCACGTGAGCTTGATCAGCGTGCCTTGGAATTAGCTAAAGCAGAAGAAGAATGTAGACGTAATATTAATTTAGCTACAAAAGACTATAATAAAGCATTGGTAAGTTTTAATGAATACTTACCATAAATTTAGCAATGTTGTATTAACGCTTTGAGCACCAAGGTCAACTTTAGGCACCATCCACAAAATGCTTCCATTTCTGGTCTTCTTCATTCCTTATGAAATGTTGTAAAAATTTCAAATAAAAAAACTGGAAACAATGTCACATTTTGTCTATTTGGTCCAAAATTAAGATTGAATTCATTGAAAATTACAGAAAATGTGTACAAATTTGAGTAGGAAAAAATTTGTTGCTCAAAGGGTTAATTAAAGTTGGTTTTCAAGCCAAGCCTGCACATAATATTAATAAGTTTCATACTGTATTTTACATTTAATTCATTAAATTTCTTTCTATGTTCTCTTGTTCAGGCTGATGAAAGGAGTGAGAAGGAAAGACTGGCGAAAGAGCAAGAACTAGATGATAACTTCACTGAAATCTCCAACCACATATATGGCGATGTTCTCACTGAAAATCCAGACGTTGCTCAGAGCGCCTTTGGCCCACACCGTGTGATCACTGACAGATGGAAGGGCATGTCACCTGAAGATCTTGAAGAAATCCGTCGCATCCAAGAACTGCAGAGGCAAGAGAGGAAAAGACTGGAAGATGACAAGAAATCCCGGGATGCAGAGTGGGAAAAGCAGAGGCTAGCAGATGCCAGGGCTGGTGAATTAATGGAAAGACAACAGGACAGAATGAGGAAAGAACTTGACAAACAACAAGTTGAACAAAATGCTAAGTTAGCAGCAGAGCAACAAGCACACCAAGAGTTCTTAGAAAAAGAAGTTTACACAAATCCACCAACTGCAGCATACTTTCAACAGTGGAATAAAACAAGTAGATAGGTGTTTTCTGAATTAAAAAAACTGTAAATATTATTAAGCTATGTTTCATTTTAATTTGAACTGTTATCTTAACTGTTTGTTATGTCAAATATTGAAGATATCCTGTCACTTACTGCACGTCCAGTGTGATCCATTATGTTATGTTTCTCTTCTTAAATAATTACAAGACATTCATTTTGTTACCAATGGTTACATTTGTCTGATAATGCTTTTATTAAAATTAGTTAGATGTATTATTTGGTTTCAGCCCCAACCTCCCTCCCTGGAATATTTAATAGATTTTTTATGTGAGAGAATTATTTTGGCAAATAAACTTTTTCACAGAAATTAAGCAATTGTATGTTGGTTCATTGTGTCGAAGTGTTTCATTAATTGGTGTAGGTTGTGCATATATGCAGGAAAGTATCGTATTGTCATTTTGATGTATTGCATCTAAGATTTCGAGATTGATTTTTTTGTTTAAAACATAGTGTAATACTTGCAACTTAGCCCTTGATACCAGGTACAGTTGGGAGGAATTAATTTGAAGGTGTTAAATATTTGACATTGTGACCAAATGATTTCAGCCAATGTGGAGTGTAAGTTTTGGTCAAAAAATAAACGTTAACATATCATGCATGTGTACATGGGAAAAATGGGTTATAATATTACCTTGATAATGGAAGGTAGGACAGAGGGCAGGTTTTAATCTGATTTATCATATATGTTTTGTTTCAACCCATCATCACTTACCGGTACACTCAACAAAATGGGTTGGACTCATGATTATTGGGATTGAAAAACAAAACTGCATGAGAAAAAAGGTGGCAGTATATATATGCGCGGAGCAGTTCACATAATGTCATAGATCATCGTCAAGGCATTCCACTGGAAACATAATACTTGTTGTTTTCCAGTGCCAGTAGATGATGAACTGCCCTGTTCTTGTAGTAAAATTGTTTCAGTTTGAAAACAAATAAAAACATGACAAACTGACTTCTAAATAGGTTGTGTGTGTGTGTGTGAAATACGATGCTAGGACCCCGGTAGGATTACGGAAACTTGTTATTGGGATAGAATACCTTTATTATATCTGTGTTTTGGTCATGTTTCGTGATTTTGGTGTGATTTTATCTCAGGAAATCTCTGACTGCTTCCAAGCTGGTCTGAATTCTAATTATTCAATGACATGTAATCGCATTATGAGAATGTTTAGCAAGTAAATAAATCAAAGTGATCATGGAACATGGGAGAACACTAGCATCCTCTCTCCTGTCCTTCTACCTACCATGCTTTGATCAAAATGCATGAAAGTAAGTATTTGTTTACAAACTTAATCTGCAGATTTTTACTTATCAATTTTATTTTTCATCACAGTATATATATAACATTAATTGTATAATAGTTTTCAAAATATACTGTAAAAGTAAAATACAATAAAAATTAGGCATGGGAAAAATGCTTGTTCAAATTACAAGATAAATTTTCAAATATATGGCTTACTTCACTCATCTAGGTATGAAATAGTGTATGAATTACTGGTACTAAACTACAGTTGTACATACATTGTATGCACAAAAACTTGAACTGTATGTGTTAATTAATAATGTTCATATGAAAAAAAAATGGCAATAGGTAATATACATAGACAAAAGACAATACTGTGAAAAGATGCACGTGTTTGTCTGATGTATGTGTGAACTTTGAACTTAATTGGTCTAGTGGACATGTTGAATGTATGGATCAGGCAGTGCATTCTTTGAACAAAATGGCTACCAGCCGGCCATATTGAACGAAATTTGAAAAATAAAAGTTCATCAAGGCCCCATAACGTTCAAGAACAGAATCCATTTATGCAAGACTGAGACCAGGTACTAGAAATGTAAAAATTGTGATTTTAATGTGTTTTTTTTGGTATTAGAATGGCGGCCATTTGGCCATCTTGAATCGGATTATGAAACAGTTGCATGTGCACACATCCAATATAATGTATGATGTATGTATGAAGTTTGAGCATGATCAGCCAAAGCATGTGTGAGATATGGCTGGATAGCACACACGTACAAGTACAAGTCAGAAACTTTAAAATTGTTGATTTACAGGAGAAACCTGGTTTTTCTCCTGTAAACCAACAGCCACTTGTTGAATTGCCAACACTAAACACACACCCAGGACAATGGGTCTCATGACCATGAGTGGTTATTAGTAGTATAAATATCTTCATACATGCACCTAGTTCTCAGTTAAACCAATTTTTCAATTTTAATATCTTGAAAAGTAAAAATAAAATGCTATTCACACCAAAATTTTAGTTCATCTATAATGTCATATTTGCAAAGGACATATCTTACTTTGAATAAAATCAAAACATCTCTAGATATTGCAACCATAGTATTCTATAGTTCACTGATGCATTCAAATCATAGGATAGCACATTTTTTGTATTGTTTGATCTCAGAACAAAGTTGATACCCATGTTCCAATTTTGTTTTCCCCATTATCAAATTCATTAAGGACAACTGTCTGTCACATTTGATGTATGTATGTAAAAGCAGTATTCGAGTTGCAATTCTAAATTCTATTCAATTCTTATTGGTATAAGTTGATATATATTGGTAACACCTGTTTGCTTATCAGGGAAAATTCATAATTTTTATAAACTGTTGATCATCATTTCACATCTATCATTCATATGAAAATAAAACTTGTAACAGCAACCTCATGGAAAACAGGATAATTTTATTATTCTCCCAATCTAATGTTTATTACAATTTCTTTTGGTAATCATTATTGATAACATTTCATCAAACAACCAGATCTTTTAGTGTTAGGAACACAAAACCAAAACAAAAATTACAAAAACAATTGTGCAGCAAGTATCAAAAGTGATTTGAAAAGTACAAAAAAATAACGAACAATACGATTAATAAGCGATTCCACTAACATATTTAGCTTATTAGTAAATCTGGGTAATGTACAAGTATCTTGAATAAATTTATTTTATCATGAAATACTACCATCTACATTAATACAATGAAATAAAATCCAAATGTCGCGTCTTAGGCATTCAGATGTTACTTTATAATACAATGACGGCAACAATCACCATAAATAGAAACAGAAAATGGTAATAGGTGATTGTAATTATTGGTAATTAGTCACTATAATTACCATCTATCATTTCCTATACTGTAAAATACTTTATTTTCGCTTGGAATTAATTTTCGCTATTTTCGCTGAAGGAATGATTCAGTGAAAATAAAATCCAGCGAATATACCTTTTTTCCTATACTTTACATTCAACTTCTCAAAAATCAGTGAAAATATATTCCATACAAAACACCAATAAAGTCTTTTCAGCGAAAATTAATTCCAGCTAAAATATAGTATTTCACAGTATATTACCCGGTATATAATTTGTCCGAGCAGCTTTAATTTTTTTTTTTTATAAATTTTGAATTGTTTACTCATTCGTTTCCATTGGAGACTCCTTAAAATCTATTACTCGACACCAATAGTGAACCAACTCACACAGCAATGTATCAATTAAACTTGTTCACTGAATAATAAATTCAGGATAAAGACATCACCAAACTTCACCGTGTCAGTTACAAAATATCATACATCTGATACCAAAAATGATAGAATTTGACACTCTGTTCCAAAACATATCAACACTTTTCGAACGTTTCTCCTTATACCAGATAAAACCATGTCACCAATAAATATTAAAGTATTCCAAGTTAGTGACATCACATTCAAGCACTTTCTTTCATTTAAACGAGACAAAGAAACGCTAAAGTGTGCGTCAAAAAACAAACCAGTCAGTCAAACGAATCAGTCAACACAAAAGTTAAAACGACAAAACGTTTTTGGTTGTTATTTCAGGCTGTACAATCTCTCATTAAATTATTACTATATACAAGCAGGAAAAAGAAGTATAACAAAAAGGTCATCATGAGATTACTACAAAGTATGCACTCAGGCAGTACTGGGTTGCATCAACCGCCGCGACTGGTGTACTGCCTTTGTGCATACTTTGCAGTATTCTCATGATGACCTTATATTATTGCAAGGAATACTGAACAGATTTAAATAAATTATACCTAGTACATTTAACCTTTGAAACACCAAAGACAACTCTTTCCACCTTCAAAAAATAAAACCTACATTTCTTTTCAATACCGGTATATGAAACTATGTTCATCTGGTGTCAAAGTTCTCCAAAAAAATTTTTAGAAAAGTACATAAAAATAGGCTACATGTTGTACCAACATTTTGGTGGGGAAAATGATGGTGCCCATAGGGTTAACCAATAATTTTTTTTGTAAGGTATCAACAGATGTGGACAATCATAAACAATACATCTTACCTTACAAGCACAGTAAGGGACGACGTCAAAAGATCGATGTCGGATAAAAAACTTAATTCTTTTAGTTTTTTCCCAAAACCCCCCATTGAAACTTAATTGATAAATATTGATCATGCCGTCAGACTACATTCACCATTAAATACAAATTGATAATCGGACAGTAGTATGGCATAGCAGTTGGTTGTAATAATGAAGCAGAATATACGCATGCGCAACCTACTTTCTGGGTTCTGCGCATGCTCTAGGTCCATGCCCTGAAATTGACCTGATTTGACGCACATATTTACACTCGGACCAAACCATTTTCTCGTCTTGGATGTGTTTTTTTTATTCATTTTCTGTTCTTTTTGTCTATGATTGGGTAGTAAGAAACAAACTACAAATACTCCAAAGTTTTTTTGACTTCATTAAAAAATAAAATCGTTTTTGTAGGATGGAAACTTTTTGAGGTCAAACCCCCACCCCCACCCCCAAACTAAAGCAAATAAGTTTTTTATCCGACATCGATCTTTTGACTTCGTCCCTAAACGAGTGACAACGATTGAGCAAACGAGTTCACCCAGAAGTTCATTAACCAGTACTGTTTGCTTTATTCTGAAGTGTGTTCTTCAAATTTTATGTGGAACTTAATTAATTTTTTGAAAGCTACTTATTTAGCATATAATATTTTGACCAATCACAACAATGTTAATATACCACTTGATATACTGATGTAATATAATCAAGAATAATAAACATATTCATGGAATTATGATCACATAGCATGGTTACTTGTGGCTATTAGTACGGGTATAATTCAATGTATATAAATGAGATCTAAAAATAATTATCTTAATTATCAAAATGAGTAGAAATTAAACCTGCACTTTCTATTTTTTGAATAACAGATGTTTTTCATTTCCTAGTAAGCACCAAATATAGATCTCTGGCAAGTAAGTATACAGGGAATCAATTTCACCTTTTTTTTCTTCCTTGTTTGAAAAATCAATGTATATTTACATAATATTGCGCTGCAAAGAGAGAAAACAGAAATCAGCCACTCTGTAGGGCTTCATTCATCAAATAAAAAAAAAATATGGAGCAAAAACTGACTAAACTGCAGCAAGCAAGTAGAGGGTTTCCAAATGTTGTGTCACTTGTAGACGATGCACAGTTCTGATAGGTATCACAGTACCAATGTCTATTTCAGATGTTTGAATATTGATAACGTATCGAATCTTCAGACACTGCCACGATACAGTAGTCATGTGCAATATTCACCAACGAAACATTTCATTTTGTTTAAGATAATTTTTTTTTTCAATATCTTGCTGTGGGGTTTGATGGTGAAGCTGCTGCTCCTGTACCAGATGAGGATTCTGTGAAGAGAAACAAAAGATCATTATTGGTTTCCATGACAACCAGACAATTATTTGTGTAATTTTTACAAGTAACCACCTATCCTCAGGGCGGACACTGGGTATTTTCACCGACCTGGCAACCATCATGGTGAAAACCAAGGCTGAAAACTCGCAGAAAACTGTACTTTGGGCTAGTTGTTGAGACTCTCCTGAACAGTGCAACAATATTACCCCCACATGTACAACATATATAAATTTGGTTGTTCAGAATTACTTGAGTTGAGTTTGTGCTGTCTCGACTTTAGCTGTTTTCACCGGCTCTTCGACCGGCGTTCCACAACAGCTCGTGTAGAGCCCATAGAAATACATGGTACATTGGTGCACGTCTTAGATTGTAGAACGTTCTATGATTATGCTCCGTCCCAAGGATATACTGTATCTGAAAACTGACCTCAGTTTTTATTAAGCCAAAAGAAAAAGATTTTGCTTCTTGACCGAGATAGAATTGAAAAATATTGCAATGCGGATTTTTTTTATTTTTTTATTATTTAATAAAACAACAAGATACATACTCAATGTTCACCATTTATTAAAGAATGTTTTTGAAGATATGCAATAAAGGTTGAATTGGAGCAACAAAACTAGGTTAAAATAGAAATATTTTCTCATTCTACAATATGTGCAACACTATACCAGTATCCAAAATTGCAATAAAATGTTTGAAACCCCTGTTTTAAACTGACACGCACAATAAGGAAAAGCAAAACTTTTTTTCATTCGGCTTTATTCCCTTAGTTTCCTTAGTCACACCCATATGAATAATTTTTTATTTCAGAGAGAAATCCATCCACAGCTTCATGTCGGTATTAAAAAGGTGCAAAGAATGTAGTCAAGTATCGGGTCATTTTGGTCACACTTACTCATTTCATTCTGGAAGGATTCTGCTTCAGGACATCCAATCAACTCATGTGTTTTTAAATTAAGTATGGAGTCTGCAATAATCCTGGCTGTTCTCTTCTGATATCCACCAGATGTCACCATTAAAATTGGAATTTTGCGACTCCTAGCTGCCTCAAAGACAATCTGATCTCTCTCAATAATGCCCTATATATTATAAACAGAGAACAAATTTAATAATTTAAAAAACAAACATATTCTTAAAAGAAAACTGTCTTAGCTTTCGATGACCAAATTTTGAAAAATACTAAATTTTGTAGCAGTACGAATTTCACCGTTGACAGATATCATAATGTGAGATAGCAAAAATAATTCAATAATTTGTTTTGTAAATTCCAGAAAACATGATAAGTACAGAAATTTAACAAAATGACTACAGAATTGATATTCTATTTGTAACTGATGCTCCCTGGCAATCATCATTGTGATTACTGTATCTGCTCATCTTCAGTAGCACACATAAACCAAATTTATTGAATACTGGATCAATAAAATATTTGACTAGACACACCTCTGTCATAGATTTGTCTACAAATACGGTATTAAGGTTAAAACAGTCAAATCTGTGTCGGTGTCACCTCTATATGAAGATCAACACTTTTAAGCAGTCGTAAGGCATGTGTTTGAACAATCTGTGTATACCTGTCGTACGTGACAGCAAATTTGCCGTAGTTTAGAGACCAAAATAATAATTAACACGACATCTTAAAACAATTTTTAATTTCAAGTCAAACTTTATTTGAACTTAGTCAACTAATAAATAACTACCGGTATGTCAAATGTATGAGTTGGCGATCCATTACAGCTGTTCTGAGAATTATTCGGACAGACAGTTAGCAAAATGATTTGCAACTTTGCAAAACACTTTGGTCTTTGCCCAATCTAGACTTGTCGACGCCACTTGAGTGACGGGCGCATGATTTGGGATTACTATTTCAAAGAGGTTGTCGGCTTGGTGAATTGCAAGTATTATCTAGTGTGCATTTACAGCAACCATTCTTTAATTTTGAAAATCACAAATCTGTTGAAAAATGTCGACCCCTCACTCATTTTTGTCAGTTGTACCTGTTACAAAAATGGACTAGACATAATAACGGTCAATATACCCCGTCATTTTCAAACTGCAGTTGAAAAAGTTATTCTCTCAAGGAAGGCACTTTTGATTTGACAAAGTCCATCGAACCGTTATAATCAAGTTTTCCGTCTGTGTATCCTTGACGTACTCTCCCACCTCGGTATAAAATCTGAATTTGATACATAATGCACCAGTAATGTAAAAACAACTTTTAGTTTGGCCCAAAACTTCAACTTGAGCCTTCCCGCCAACGGAGAGTTCATTTATACCTGGGGTTACTCAAGACTCTGGAGTTGTTTTGTAAATTGCGATATGTCATGTGGACTCAGATGGTTATAACAATTTAAAATAACACTTGGAATGCATATACAACATATAACCTGTTAATATATGGTAACCAACGCGTGTCGTTTTGAAAACAGCATTTTACCCACATCTTGCAAGATAATGGAATGATTTCAAATTGATCGTGCCAATACAACGGCACCATCAAGTCTAGATTGGAAAGTGTTTTGCAAAGTTCCAAGATATATTGCTAACTGACTGTCCGAATTATTCTCAGAACGGCTGTAAAAACATAATCCAACCTTTATATAATACCATTTTAATGAAGTTCCTTGGATGGTCACTATACACAGGTTTGACTGTACATGTTAAATATTTATGTTTAATGTTTACCTGTGGTGATATCGATAATGCTCCAAGTGGATCACCATCTAAGATATCTGTTCCAGCATTGTACACGATAATGTCTGGCACAAACTCACCAAGAGACAGCTCTAGATTCCTGAAAAATAAGCATTGACAATGCTAAGTCCCCATTCTGTATTTAATTTTAAATTCCATCACTAGCAGCAATCCAGAGGTGTGGGTATACATTAGTTAAATAGTCCTATGATGTGATCAATTGTTGCTGGACATTGTAATAAGCATATTTGGTTGAATCACTAAAAAAAATGTAATGTGCAACCAAAATCTAGTTTGAACAAAATCATGCAAGCCATCTCAAAAAAACAGTTGTTAAAATAATGTACATCTGTATGTGTCAACTTAATATAAAGCTCTGTTCATCGACTACAGACACATTTAGGATTTTAGACAAAATTACCATGAATTTGACAAATAAAATCATAGAATCTATGGTATACAATCTTTCAACTGAAACAGGCGATATATAATTGAGAAAACCATCAGTCGGTGAAAAACAATGTGCATATGTGTTAAGTTTGAAAGTGATTGGTCAAAGCATATCTGATAAATGGTACTGAACTGATAGAACCCAAATAAATTATAGTCCCTGATTTCAGATTTGTCCGAATCAGGTACTAAAAAGAAGGATAATGACAGTATGTGCCAGCCCAGTATATCATTTAATACATTGTCATTAATGAATACATCAACAGAAAGTAAAATAAAGGTCCTTATATACTTAATCAAATTGATAAAAATATTTCACATGCATTCAGTAAATAATTTTTTCATAAATCATCTAAACTGATCATCAAAATACATGTAATCTACTAGTCCACATAACCATGCAGTGATTATACCAGATGACAAACATTTTAGGAGATGGCTAAATTAACTTGAGCCAAGCGCCCAATCACACAAATACACCTGGTCCATCAATTATAATCTCAAAGGTCAGGCCTGAACACTCACCCACACAAATTTACAGCGAATAAAAAGACATAGAGTAAAAACATTCCAATAGATTAATATATGTGACCTTGCAGTGTGTGGCACAGGTGTTTGCATCATGATTTACGCATAAGTGGATATCACTAGATTGGCAATTTATAATCAAAACTCCATGGAGCAAATACTGTCAATAATTTTCATCTCCGCAATAACTAAATCAACACCTGGAATATATGGTTTTATGTACTGTACACCATATCAAAATATTGGCGATCCGCTCCGCTAGGATTGCCCTTATAATCACTTTTGTCGTTTTGTGTGTGTGTGTGTCTGTGTGTGTACATTTCCAGTGTTCCAGTGTTCACGTATTATTTCTTCTGTGATTTTTTTGGCTTGGCCGATTTCGTTCAAACTTGGCAGGTAGGTCACACCTTAACCCTAGTTATAAGGAAAAATCCGGAAAATTTTTTTGGTCCACCGTTGCCATAGCAACAGCCAAAAAACTGATTTTGGGATAGCTTCGCGCCAAATGTATCTCCTCCTACAAATTTGGGATAAAATACTTCAAACATAGCTCATTCTACTCAGCTTGAGTGTGGGCACAAAGTTACCATTTGAATTTTTGATATCTGTTTTCATTACCGAGAAATTTGACCCCAAAGTTGGGGTAACTTTTCACCAGCAACGGCTCGGCTGGTTTTGTTCATACTTCACAGGTAGGTCGTGCCGTCACTAATTGGAAAAAAATCCTGGCCCACCACTGCCATTGCAACATCCAAAAACTGATTTTTGAATACTTTCGCCCCAAATGTATTACCTCCTACCAGTTTTGTACACAGTCAGCTGGCATCGGTGTCGCTGGGTGTATATGATAAAGGGAAGTTGTGCAACCAAATTTGCCCAGTTCGCAGTTTTTCGCCAATAAAAAAATAACTAAGGCAACAACTCACGGTTTTTCAGCATTTTTGTAATAAAGACATTATTCTCTATCAATAATCCGCCCAAAACAGGAACATTTCTACTAATTCTTGTGTTTTTTAGACGTTTTTCGAAAAACCTGCTATTAGGCTGCAAAAGTAGAACATTCCGGAGGGGGCGAAAGGGAAGAGCCAAATTTAACGCGTAAAAATAGAACGCGTATTTTGACCTCTATGCGGTCGTTGCCAAAGAGCCCTGCGTCCTGGCGATGCTCTTCTGTTTCACCAGTTGCGTTTTTTGACTAAAATTTGGGCAGTACTGTCAGTCACGAAAATTGATGAATAAATTAATACACATAAAATATGAATCACGGGCTAATTCAATGGTCACCGAACACTCCACTACTAAACAATCTGTGGCAAGATAGTAGCGTACTGTATATTTGACAAGCGTGGTACAGTTTTTTGCGCGTGTCCGTAATAACGCGCACAAAGGATTGTGGGACAGAGTCCTTTATTTGCTGGCATTCTTGACTTTTGACTGCAGTTCTTTTTTTATATTTTAGAGTAAATGCTTCTGATATGCTCTTAGGTTGCTTAATATCCGTCTGAAATTCTGGACTGTGGTCATATTTTTCGATTAGGAGTCGTATATTTAAATTACTCACTGTGACTAGTGTTTTGCATTATGAAGTATATTGTTATGAAGGTCAACACACTGCAATTTAGGTAAATATTTACCATTTCGTTATTTCATTATTTCGCTTTCCAGCATTTCCGGGAAACGCTTCATTCTAAAAAATGCTATCGCAAAACGGTTGGAAATAATAAATGTAACAGCAGAATACGTCCTAGCACAGTCACTCTACTAGGAGAGAGTAACTGTGGTCCTAGTACTAAACTAAGTGACTTCTAAAGACTGAATGGTGTTTGCGAACTTCGTATTAGTTATAAACCGACGTCAGCTTCACGTTTATGTCACCATGGAAACAGCCGAAAAACATGTTGCTTTTTTTTGAGCGGAGCGTATCGCCAACCAGCCTACCGGCTTGTTTATTGTATTAATTTCAGACATTTAAGAGAACTAGCAGAAAAAAAAAGTTATTTTCAAAAATCTCTTATTATATTGCATTTTTTATTTATCACTGGTCAAAATTTTATGTGAGTGATGCATTTGGTGAGTACTCTCAGTTTATTTTTCAAAATAAACTTAAATTCTAACGTGCATTTCTGTAACGAGGCCAAGTGAAAGACTAAAGAAAATGGATTACATTTGATTTGATTTGCAGGCATAACAAATGTTCTTGAATAAATGTAGACTCAATATGCTATATTATCTCTTACAGAAATTGAAGAAACAGTTGATTGTATTTTTACAGAAACTAATTTTTGTCTAATGCGACTATTGAAAATGTCATCTTAATAACTTTTTTTACTGCTAATGATGCATCAAATTTGCATTAAAATAGGCTAAAACATGACATCTCATGGATGTTTTGTGTGCCTATGATTTGGAGTTATGGCCACAAGACAACCAGTTCAGTCTGTTAAGTTTGATGGACTATATCTTCATAACTGAGAAGAACATAACAGTTCCAAGAACCACTTTCTGAGATTATTATTTTGAAAGGTAACAGTGGGGGGAAAAAAACATCGAAAAAATGAACAGCGAGAAATGGCGAATCTCTCAAACAACACTCCAAAACTGTGTTCTTGAGAAAATAGTGGTAACTTAATATCCTAAGCAAATATGGAGAGAAAAATTACAAGATCATATTCTATTATATCCCAGCTAAGTAACTGACAGAGAGTGCCCTAATCACTATTTCTCCCTTAACTATCTTAACAGTCCATTATCTACCCTAAATGTCACACATACTAACACAAATTCACTACTAATTAATTTTATAAACATGCTTGTCATTGTCATGGAAGTCTTGACTTTTTCACCACCAGACTTTCTAGCCCAAATTTTTCTGCTTTTTTCCCCCGGATATTCTCCATATTTCTGGAAACTAAACCCTGATTTTGGAGCCAACAGACAAAAATTGAGTTAATTTCCATTTTTTACTCAAAAAATGTTGCTATTTTTTGCCCAAAATTCTGAAGGAGAGTGCAGACTATAAATGGGACTATTTTGTGAATGTGATAAAAAGAATGAAGTGGTGGTAAAAAGGTTAAAGTAAACTATTTGAAATTATTGCCAGTATAAAAACAACAATATGCCCCCATAAAATACCAGGATGTGCAACCTTTCAGCCAAGTACGAGGTTCTAAAATTTACTTTATTCATAGTGATAATGAAATACGTACATTTTGACTTTCTCAAGATACTCTGCATCTTCTGTCCAGCTCATCAATTCAACTTTTCTGTTGATCCCCCCTAAAACACAAAATACATAGGTTATTAAAGACAAATAGTTTGGGTTTAATAACATTGTACTGTAGAATACTTTATTTTCGATTGGAATTTATTTTCGCTATTTTCGCTGAAGGGATGATTCCATGAAAATAAAATCCAGCGAATATACTTTTTTTCCTATATTTCACATTAAACTCATGAAAAATCAGTGAAAATAAATTCCAAGCAAAACGCCCAAAGAGCCTTTTCAGCGAAAATTAATTCCAGCGAAAATAAAGTATTCCACAGTATAACAATTGTAATATATTGCGCAAATACAGTCTCAAAGTGTTAAAACAAAATACTGTAGTTGCTCTGTTAGTAGCGTGCAAATGAGGTATCTCTATGATCAAAATATTATTTGGAACCAAGCCATTCCAAAACTGACTCGTACGCAAGACCCACTCACAGCTCTCCAGACTGATACACTAGTGTATTATTCATAGATTTCATGAAATCTGACAATATGATATTAGATGACATCTAGTCAATATATAAGCCTTATTTTAATGATGCAACATACAATGAATCCAATATTTGGTTTATGTGCGCTACTATCAGAGAACAAATTCGGTAACAATGCAATATTACAGAATCAAACAATGAAAACATTGTCAACTCTTAAACATTTTCTACATGGACACATATTTTTTTTTTTTTTTTTTTTTTATTTATTAACACACAACATCCCCCGGAGGGGATGAAAAGGGTTACAAAACAAATATTAGTAAAAGAAAAATAACTATATAAAAAGTAACGGAACAAAAAAGCATTAAAAAAAAAGAAAGATTAAATTTGTATACGAGGAATGTGTTACTGGCTTAGTTTATTTAGGTGCTGCTGTCTTGTATTAAAACAGTTTTTTAAATATTGTGCTAAAGGAATTGACATTTTCTCGTTACTTAGTAATGATATGAATTTATTTTCATTACTAAATTTGTCAAAAATGGACACAGATTACACAGGTGCTTATCATATATCAATAAAACATGAAATTAACTTATCATCCAATGTCCTTCATTTTATGTTAATTTAACGTTTGGATCGTTTATCTGAACAATCAATTAACGGAACAAATACATCACCGCCCACTGTGTTTGGATAATCATGGTTTGACTGTACTCACTTTTAGCAAAGCCATCATGGGGGTAAATATGTCTATTATAAACATCCATAGTATACACTCTATCATCTTCCATGAAATCTCGTTCATGTCCATTTCCCTGGTGTGCGTCTAAATCTACAATCATTGCTTTTTTGGTCTTGGGATCTCTGTCAAATAAAAACTGCGAAAGAGGAGTAACATTTAAATTAGATAGTAAATAAAATACAACATGAACATTCAGTGGCTTACAGTCACTCACAAGGCCTAGAATCCCCCAGTTTTACCACACAAAAGTTTTAGCTTTGAAATCTGGTACGCACAGAATACAGAAGAGTTGCTTTTTAAAACTGATTGAAAATTATTCAACTCAGTTATGTAGATAAATGACCATACCTTGATTGCTAGCGATATATCTGCGTATGCACAGAAGCCCCCTCCTCTGTCTCCTGAACAGTGGTGAAAGCCACCGCCGATATTAATAGCCCATCCTCTTTCAATGGCTAACTTAGCTGCCTGGAATACAAATGAAATACCAGTTACATCGCAGAAGACCGTATTTCCTATAATTAATTACTGTAAACTAAATTTGATAGACCGAGACAAACATGGAAGATTTCATTGCGATCTTTGATGTCAGTGATTTCTACACAATTTGATTCCAATGTATGCTGTTAGATTATCAAAACTCAAAATTAATAGCACTGACTAGAGAATATTATATAGGCAATAACGAAATCATTTTTTACTTAAAAAAAAATAGTGATTGAAACCTGTTAAACAAAAATATATTTTTATGGGGCCTTGCATAGCAAAATGTGTTCTATGTAAACCTTTTACAGAGCATTGCCTACTAGTAGAACTACTGACTACAAATTATCTTTTGAATTCCAGGGGTTTTCCTAACTTGCTATGTGGTAGGACTTGTTTCATTTCCACAGGAAGCATAGTTTTATGAAATTTGCAATTTCTATTTAACAACAATTTGGCATACAAATCCTTTTCATTTTGAATAAATAGATTATTATGTGAATTACTACATTGACTGTGCATATTAATACGTCACGTTATGCTTTTATTCACTTTATTTACATTTTCACCACCCTCTCAGATAATGATACGGTCCAAATCAAGCATACACGCAAGCCGTTCATGCAAGCGTACGTGCCAAGGTTTTTGCAAATCAGTTAGCTAGTTTGCTAATTAGGTAACCATTTGATAGCCATCTTGCAAACTGTAGTTCCGAACACACGTGCCCCACATGTAATAGAGCTAATGACGATATAGGCAATAAAAGATATATATATATCCTATGGGACAATGTCTGAATACTTACAAGAATGGTGCCACCTGTTTGAATTCGGAAAGGTTTAAGAACTTTCCTTTGTACTATAAAGTTTGGTAGAAATGCCACTGGGGGTACCTCTGTAATAGTAGCAACGTTCACACTCCACTGTAATATAAGCAGAGAGAGAGGGGGAGAGAGAGAGAAAATAAGTAAATGATTCAACCACAACATGCTGCACTTCTAATAGTATCCCTAGAGAATATAAATAATGGTACAAGTCATGAGGGACTCGTGTTTTAATCTTGTGTTTGAAAACAGCTCAAACATTTTTTTTTTATTCTGATTCTGAATATAATGAAAGAAAAAACAGATAAATTCGGTGGTTGTTGCACATTTTCAGATCACAAATTTAACAGTCAAAATGAATGTAATCAATGTCACATAGTTATTGGGTTTTTTAGCGCGTCTGAATCAAATAATCAATTTCATTCCCTATATATTTAATGAGAAACATGGCTTCACAATGACAAAAGCCTATTTGATTGAAAAACTAACAGAAGTAATTCTCGAAGCCCAAAACACTGATGAGATGAGATGCATAACCTTAATACATACATGTATACAACATCCACAAATAGATACACATCAAGAATACGAGATCATACACTGATTATTTTGCTAGACACAATAATAAAATTAAATGCATAATTTCCCAGTAGAGAAAAAAGTCTGAACCAATCTGACATTATTAATATTAAAGGTACATGCACTTTATACATGAACATTACACGTAAAAAAAAAACTTGTCATATACGTAACCATGCAAAGGAAAGATAGAGGAAAGACAGAAAGGAGCTGAATAGATGAATGAAATCAATTATGATAAAGCAGATAAACATTGTTATAAGCATTTTACAGAAATAGCTCTACCTCAGGCATTTTTTCCACAAAGTTGGATTGCTGCAAAAGAAAAATATAAGAGAGAAAAAGAAAAAAAAAACATAGGAAAAAAGATGTGTGAGGTTTTCAATGTAACAATGCCGATGAAAGGCATGATGCTGATAAGCTGGGTATCAGAGTAGTCATGTTTATAACATTGATACCTAATTAGTAATCAAAGACATAAGCTCACGAAGAGTCCTGGCTACAAATCTAAGTCAACACGTTAAGGATCAACAAACTTTCATTTTTTCAACATAAAGAGTTAGTTATTTTCTGTCATTACTCTATGTTACCCAATTATTTAATAGCACCATCGCAAGCTATCAGGTTTATCAACCTTGCCTATCACAGTAAACATAAAGGTGTTCCTTGAGCCTCATTTTCACAAAATTTAATTGACGAGGAGCTAAAGTGTGGAATTGGACAATCTGCAGAAACACTCTTTTTAATTTAAAAAATTTTTATTCAGACATACTTGCTTCATGAACTCAAATCACAACACTTGTCAGTGCCAAATTTGCTTACGGAGGAACACATTACAGATGAAAATACCTAAAACAGGCCTTAACTATTGTCAGAAATGTTGTCATTAATTTATGGGCTGTCAATGTTTTTTAAATTGGTTTATATTAAAGACTTAACGTTTACAAATATGACAGAGTGATGGTGATGCAGATATCATTATACTGGTAATCAAAGTAGATCAAAGTCACATTAAAATTTCTGAATATAATTTTCACATCATGTCTAAAACACAACTCAATCCAGATGCTGTCCTATTTACAAATTAAACATGCACATCCCATTTATTGAAGGCTGTCCAAAATGATGCCAACTTAAAAAACATTAAACAATAAATGCAATTAGAGGTTAAATGAGATAAAAATTAGATCATTCACGTTGGAGTAAAAGTAATTTGGAATCTAATTTCGTAAATAGTAAATGAGTTGATGTTTTGGGAGTTGACGATATGTGCAAAATGACAAATTTAAAAAATAAATAAAAGTATGAAATGAAAATGAGATGCATTGTACCGCAAAACAGAGATGTGAAAATTAGGAAAGAAGTAGCAATCTTTACATGCATTATTAAGCACTTACATGCACACGTCCCCCTCACCCTCATTTATTGATTTATAAATATTTAATATTCAGTAGCCCAGTACAAATGTATTGTACTTTATACTACTGTTACAATTTACGCTAGAAATACAGTAGAGATCTGGTCAGCCTAGTCTCCTACACTAAAAATACCTTCAAGGACAGCAGGGTAGCTTATCAATCATAATAATTCAGACAAAAAATTTCAATTTAATAGTTTGCATCTGCGATAAAGTGCAATTCTGATTTCAATAACAGTTTTATTTGTGATAGATGAATCGGGCCCCCACCCCTTCCAGAGTTGACAGTGTTAAACTGAATCTATTGTGAAGGGAATACATAAACTGAATGAAATTATCGTTCTACAGAACAAGTCTAGTAGAGCACTTAATGTCAGTCAGTGAGTGAAAACAGAAATCTAGAGTTTTTTCGGTATTGAAATATTTATAGCTGCCTACAAAATAATACATGTCCGAGTATTAAGACTCTTTGAATTCCCAAAATCTCACCTCCCACAAAATTAAATCTGTTTAACTGTTTCCAGTCAAAAATTACGTCCAAAAATTAACAAGAAAATGTGCAAAATATTGTACAAAGCTTTTGTTCAAAAAAATAACAGCATACAATTAGGTTGCAAGGTGTATCACATTGTTACACAAATTTAAAATCTGCATCTTATTTATGTTTAAGACCACAGTATATTCAGTGTAAAAACACAGACCCCTGTATTTGTACCATACACACATGCAGCAATACTGTTAATACATGTTTAAGTACTAGTATAGTAATCACTGTGATAGGCGGAGAGACGCAGTAGCGGATCGAAGAACCCCCTCCCCCCATAAAAAATACTGTATCCGCTCTTGAGACGGGTCCTAAACTTGTACTTGAGCTTGTACTCTAAGTGGCAAATTCACCTAATAAATGACGAACTGGTCATACGGTAATTTCTTTTGGTGGAGCCAGGTCATTTTCAAGAACCCATCCACCTCTAATAGGGAAAATACAATACATTTTCGAACTATTTGGACAACCTTGTCGACTGTCTGTTGAAAAATAGTTCAAAACTCACTTGCAAAATGATTGAACCATAATAGCAGCATGTAAGATACTGAGATATATACAAACACTACTACTTCACTACTGCTCGGGTAAGCACCCTCCCCTCAGTTGAGGACCCTGGGCGCTGACATGGTCCAGTATGGTATATACAAACACTACTACTTCACTACTGCTCGGGTAAGCACCCTCCCCTCAGTTGAGGACCCTGGGCGCTAACATGGTCCAGTATGGTATATACAAACACTACTACTTCACTACTGCTCGGGTAAGCACCCTCCCCTCAGTTGAGGACCCTGGGCGCTAACATGGTCCAGTATGGTATATACAAACACTACTACTTCACTACTGCTCGGGTAAGCACCCTCCCCTCAGTTGAGGACCCTGGGCGCTAACATGGTCCAGTATGGTATATACAAACACTACTACTTCACTACTGCTCGGGTAAGCACCCTCCCCTCAGTTGAGAACCCTGGGCGCTAACATGATCCAGTATGGTATATACAAACACTACTACTTCACAGTTACCGCTGACATACATATTATTGTGGAATATCACACATACTGAGATATATACATCAAGTAAACACAAAATAGATCAAGCACATTGCCAATTTATTCATGTCAGTCTTACCTTTAAACTATCTAGATATCTTTTAGTATGTATCACTGATAAGTCTTTTTCGCCTGCTTCTCTGGGGGCAATAATAGTATCATCTCGTAACATACCATCTTCTGTTTGATGACAAATACACAAAACATTGTTTGTAAAAAATATTACAGGTGTAATTTTAAACATTTATGCAACACTTAATTTATCACATGAGGTTTCATTTTTGAAATTTGAATAATATTAAAATATAAAAAAAATGACAATCACGAAATACCAGAAACTATAAATCCTTTGTTTTGTCTGAACGGCTTCGGTTAGAAATCAAATTAACATTTGGTTTGAGATGAAAAAATATTTTAATTTAATTTCTAATCTATGCATGAAATGTAAGACAATATATATAAAGAGGGCAATCAAAAATGTAATTAAAAGATAATGATTAATTTAAATAATAATGCAATATACTAGCTGTAAGTTATTATGTTCCTTATAAAACAGAAATATTGTATTTTCTCTACTAGTATTATATGCGCTTGTTTTCATTCTAGGTGTTTCTAACAGGAAAACTAGTCAGATTTGTGGTTTTATATGCACTTCTATTGAAGACGTACTTCTAATAGAGTAAATATGGTACAAATGATATTGTAAAACATGTTGAAAAAGCGGCATGCAATTTTAGCAAATTGTGGCAAAATGAGGTAATAGCGAAATGTTGATTTAGCGAATCTCTCTTGTCATTGTTGATTACTTTGTTTGGCGGCGAATTTTAATTGATAATAAAGTCATTAGCGACATCTTGAATTAGCGAATCAGTTCTCTCGCTAAATTCGCAAAAAAGACATACTCGCGAAAACGATATGTTTTACAGTATACACATTAAACATTGCAGTAAAAATGCCAAATGCCGTAAAATCTGTATTAGCAGCTGCATCCCTAATAGAAGTCGCACCCATTCGTTTTGAACAATTGAGAAGCAAACATTCACCATTTTTCATATGTGTACATGCTCTAATAGAAGCCGCATCCCCTCTGTTGCATTGTACCATTTTAATAGAAGCCGTAGCTTCTAATACAGATTTTACACTACTACAAAATTGGCTCCATTAGAAGCCAATCTCCAACTGGGTGCATATAAAGCAAAAATTACAAAATCATTAAAATATTATTTTTTAGAGCACAGAAACATTAATTTTTTTCATGTATTAAAATAAGAGACCAGAAATAGCAGGAAAGTGATTGCAAATGAGAAAATACATGTACTGCATGGAAACAATAAAAGATTATTTTATAGTATTGTAAACCATTAGGAAAAGATTAATCATATCTCTACACATGTAATTATAGGATATAATAGATATATATAGTCTGTTTTTCCTTTATTATAAATGTTATATTACCGGTATTTCAAAAAGATAAATTGATAATAATCTGCTACAATTATAAATAGGTTACACAATGAAACAAAACATGAGCTTGCCATTAATCTTGCACACAGGAAATAAACAGGAACAAATCAAAACTGTTATTATCGGTATATAGATATCAATTATTCATTTAGTGATGAGATACTGAGTCAAGGGAAAAACTATGAAAGTTGATGTGTATTTATACAAATTCACAGTGGAAAAATCCTAATTAAACATAGATGTGGCCACGTTTTCTTGGTAAAATCATGATTGAGTTTGAATTTATCAGTGTATGTTACTCGTTCAAAATTACCAGGTACACCTCACATGATGCGAGCATTTTTTTTGTATTGTAGGAGAGGTGCGAATATTTGAGTGGGAGGGAATGTAGCAATTTTTGAATAATCAAAAATACTGTTGTTAATATACAAGTAGCCTATCGGCTGAGATAGCTCCTCTGTTAGAAATGCACATTTCAATTAAAGAACTGAAGACATCATCAGAAAATGAACAATATGTATCAAAGCAATCGGACTTACAGTTTTTAACAAGAAGTCGAAAATATCACTTTCTACCAAAAATGACCAAAATATTCACCAAAATTAGAGAATTGAAGATATCATCACAAAATGAACAAATCTGAGAAAGGTCTACATGTAGTATCTATATATGTAATATCAAAGCAATTGAACTTTTGGTTTTTAACAAGAAGTTGAAAATATCACTTTTTACCAAAAATTACAAAAATATTCACGAAAATTAGAGAATTGAAGACATCATCACAAAATGAACAAATCTGAGAGAGGTCCACATGTAGTACCTATATATGTAATATCAAAGCAATCGGACTTGTGGTTTTTAACAAGAAGTCGAAAATATCACTTTTTACCAAAAATTACAAAAATATTCACCAAAATTAGAGAATTGAGGATATCATCACAAAATGAACAAATCTGAGAGAGGTCCACATGTAGTACCTATATATGTAGTATCAAAGCAATTGGACTTGCGGTTTTTAACAAGAAGTCAAAAATATCACTTTTTACCAAAAATGATAAAAATATTCACCAAAATTAGAGAATTAAAGATATCATTACAAAATGAACAATTCTGAGAGAGGTCCACATGTAGTACCTATATATGTAATATCAAAGTAATTGCACTTGCGGTTTTTAACAAGAAGTCGAAAATATCACTTTTTACCAAAAATGACAAAAATATTCACCAAAATTAGAGAATTAAAGATATCATTACAAAATGAACAAATCTGAGAGAGGTCCACATGTAGTACCTATATATGTAATATCAAAGCAATTGCACTTGCGGTTTTTAACAAGAAGTCGAAAATATCACTTTTTACCAAAAATGACAAAAATATTCACCAAAATTAGAGAATTAAAGATATCATTACAAAATGAACAAATCTGAGAGAGGTCCACATGTAGTACCTATATATGTAATATCAAAGCAATTGGACTTGCGGTTTTTAACAAGAAGTCGAAAATATCACTTTTTACCAAAAATGACAAAAATATTCACCAAAATTAGAGAATTGAAGATATCAACATGAAATGAACAAATCTAAGAGAGGTCTACCCAAGGTACATATACACCAAGTATCAAAGCATTCAGGCTTGTAGTTTTCAAGAAGAAGTCGAAAAAGTAAAACATTGACACCGACGACGACGATGACGGACAATCACTCATATGATAAGCTCCGCTCGACAAAGTCGACAGCGGAGCTAAAAATATAATGCTTTTAATCACATTTTTTTTTTTCCAAGAAACTCACAATCATCAGAAAAAAAAAATTCTATGTCATATTTGTAAATATTTCAAAAATACATGTATGTACCTCTTCACATTTCTATACTATCTTAGGTTTGTAGTAATAATTAGGCTGTATAAGTTGGTTTTGATAGTTTTATCTCTATGTACAGATGTTAAAGTTCACATCGGAGATAAACAATATAATTTTGCATTACCAAAATTAACTGGAACTGGATCGTGACAAGGGAGAATCTACAAAATGTGATTAAAAATGTCAAATTCGAAAGGAATCTCAGAATAAAATATTGCAAGATTCAAAAGGGATGACAAATCAACGGTACATACCTTTCAAAAAAGCATAGACTTTTCCCCATTTCCCGGCGTCAAACGGGTGTAGTTTTTCTAGACCTAGAAAGCCAATGTTGTAGTCTTGAGAGTAGACAATGGGCCATTGACGATCAGAAACATCTATGTACAGGTCTGTTTTGTGAAGCGGTTTCTTCTGTACCCTGAAAAAAAGAAAAATATTTGTGACAATGCTGATATTACCAAAGGTTGAGAAAATGTTGCGACCATGTCAAAAATATACTATCGACAATACAGTATGGCAGAAGAGACAACACAGAGACATAAAATACGAGTCTGGATAAAATGGAAACAAAAGCCAGATTTCTTGAAACTGAGGAAAATAATAAAATAAAATAGAAATGACAGAGGTACATACATACAAGAAAAAAAATGCAGTGAAAAACACAAAAATCTTACGGGTTTGAATTTGTTGAAGATGACGTCTTGTTGACACCTGAAAACAACAAGCCTAAATTCATTGTAGGCGGCAAGCGTCAAATAAAATAAACCGTATCAACGGATTTTATTCTAATGACAATTTTAAGAAATTGTAAGAAAAGGTAGCATTGAGCAGACAAAACTACACAATGGTTCAACAATATCAAGCGGCGATATAAAGGACGAAGATAAAAACACCGACAGTCAGTGCGCTCGCCCACCCAACTCAGCGGAGATGTTGGGAATGAATGGCGTGGGAAAGGAAGTACGTATAGAAGAATAACCACTGACGTCAATTCACAAGGAGTTTCCAGCGTAGAAACACTCAATTTCTTGGACAGTACGTCATGGTATAATTATCATATTTTAATGAGTATTTATTATGCGTTCAAAACAACCTGAGAGATAATAAATAATAGAATTTAAACTGACGTCCAAATTTATAATATAAACAGTAGAAGACCATCGATTATGACAATGCATATAACCTACACTTCGAAGTGTAATGTTTAAGCCAAATTAATAAGATAACATCAGCAAATACCTTTTTTTGCCTTCGTCGTCGCCGTTCGACGAACTTTCAGCAGCCATCTTGACGGGCAACCAAAGGCTCAAATAAAATTGACGTACGATGGCGCTCTTGCACAGAAACCGAAAGCTCATGTATTGTGATAAATTCGTGCCACCAAAATGGAGTTCCTGTTATTTTGAAACGAGTAAATTTCAATGATTATACGAGATACGATAATTGAAACCTTTCGGTGAACAACAAACTGTGTTTTGTGGTTTCATTTCCGGCTGACAGCTCGATCGCCTCTCAAACTCTAGTCAACGTGTAAAAACAGAAAACGGTCAGAACACCGTGAATTCTGACACTCACCTTCTCTACAGTTCTGGTGCGTCAGTCCGAAGTCTTAGTCCAGAGCGTGAATGTGAGTCACGATCTTTCTGCTGTCAATGTTTCCGCGAATCTTGCAAGTCGGATTTTCCCACCAGTCTGACCAGATGCTTTGTGCGCTCTCTAGAGTTCAATATCTAGATTGCTTTCGGATTCATTGACGACTGCAGTGAACTCGTAGAAATTCTTTCAAGTCACGAGACGAGAGACAAAGAATACAATAGTTCATAGTTATGAAGAAAATGTGAACTATTCCAGGACTAAACTTGCAATAAATGTTGTGGACGTCATAATTTATTTCCACAACGATTTTTTAAAAACGAAATGTTGTACAGCTTTTGCCACTGATGGCGCTCTGATACATAGTGCCTCTTCTGTATGTTCAGTTTAAGGTAGCGGGACTATTATTTGCATACTTATTTAGGGGCCCAAGCCTGAAGGGCGAGGCCCCTATTCTTATTGTCCGGTTTTTTAGGGGCCCAAGCCTGAAGGGCGAGGCCCCTATTCTTATTGTCCGGTTTTTTAGGGGCCCAAGCCCAAAGGGCGAGGCCCCTATTCTTATTGTCCGGTTTTTTCTTCTTCTTTCTTCTTTAGGGGCCCAAGCCCGAAGGGCGAGGCCCCTATTCTTATTGTCCGGTTTTTTAGGGGCCCAAGCCCAAAGGGCGAGGCCCCTATTATTATCGTTCAGTTTTTTCTTTCTTTCTTTCTTTCTTTCTTCCGTAACTTTTTTCGTCAAGTCGTTTGAGAAAACCGCTGAACGGAATGGTCTGATAATGCTCTATACTCATAGTCCCTAATGTGAACTGGTGCAACATGCTTTCAGAATTTCGATTGGTCAATTAGTTTGGCAGCCATATTGGATTGAAATAAAATCGGAAGTGGCTGTTTGACCACTTTCTGAGGGTCTAGGCGTCTAGATTTTTTTATGGTATATAGTACAACTCATGTGTAATAAATATCAGCAATAAAAACTTTAGCGGTCATGTGACTTTTCCCGCCATTTTGTTTTTCGTAAAAACGGCAAAAAACACTTAAAAATCTTCTTCTTCAGAACCACCAAGTAGAATGCTCTCATATGTAGTATTTAGCTTCTATATATGAATCCCATTTAGGTTTGATAAAATTTTTACGATTGGTCACGTGGTTTGGCCACCATTTTGGATTTCTTCTAAACAGGAAGTAGTTTTTTACTATGGCAACACTTGAGGGATTATTTTCAATTTTGCTTCATGGCATCTGTATATCTATCTCTTTCAGAAACCTAAAAAAGATTTCAGATCAGTCACGTGGTTTGGCCGCCATCTTGGATTTTAAGCAAAATTGCCCAAAAGTTTGGGCATTTGTTTCTCAGAGGTGATTCAACCAATCTACCAGATGTTTTTATATTTACCATGCCTGGCCTTAGCTCCATATGAGAAAAATAATATTATTTTGATCAGTCACATGGTTTGGCCGCCATCTTGGATTTTATGAAAACAGATCTTGTGCAATTACATGTGTTGTATTGGTCCGATTTGGCTAAAATTGTATATGTGCATTCTACTCTTGAGATGCATTTTTTCAACCGAATGGCACGTGGCTGGGTTTTGTCGATGGGCGCCTAAGGGGTGGGGGCTTCTAACCTCATTAATATGCATTACTGATATATCTCAAGCACTGTTGGAGTTAGGAAGATGAAACCTGTGTTATTATGACAACATTAAACAATTGATTTCATTAAAATAACAGATTACCATATATGGTCATGTGAACTCATTAATATGCATAACCATTATATCTCAAACACTGTTGTAGTTAGGAAGATGATTCCTGTGTTATCATGACAACAGTGAACAAGAGATTTGATTAAAATAACAGATGACCATATATGGTCATGTCAACTCATTAATATGCATAACCATTATATCTTAAGCACTGTTGCAGTTAGGAAGATGAATCCTGTGTTATTATGACAACAGTGAACAAGAGATTTGATTAAAAATAACAGATGACCATATATGGTCATGTGAACTCATTAATATGCAAAGCAGTCATATCTAAAACACTGTCGCAGAGCAGGACGTGTAACAAGTGTCATTACGAAGACATTGAATGAAAGATGTAACTGACATTAGAAATGGCTATATATGATTATGTAATCTCATTATTAAGAACATGGCTCATTATATATCCTGAAAACCATATTTCGATAACCAAACCAGGTAAATACATGGTACCAACTTCATTTTGACCTCATGTTACTGATAATTCAAGCTACCTGATTGTCTAACATGTGACCACATTAATTATGAAACAGAATCTTGTCAGCTTGGGCCCCGGTGACGCCGCTTGCGGCTTTAATTCTTCTTTCTTCTTTCTTTCTTTCTTCCGTAACTTTTTTCGTCAAGCCGTTTGAGAAAACCGCTGAACGGAATGGTCTGATAATGTTCTATACTGATAGTCCCTAATGTGAACTGGTGCAACATGCTTTCAGAATTGTGATTCGTCAATTAGTTTGGCAGCCATATTGGATTGAAATAAAACCGGAAGTGGCTGTTTAACCACTTTCTGAGGGTCTAGGCGTCTAGATTTTTTTATGGCATATAGTACAACTCATGTGCAATAGATATCAGCAATAAAAACTTTAGCGGTCATGTGACTTTTCCCGCCATTTTGTTTTTCCTAAAAACGGCAAAAAACACTTGAAAATCTTCTTCTTCAGAACCACTATGCAGAATGCTCTCATATGTAGTATTTGGCTTCTATATATGAAGCCCATTTACGTTTGAAAAAATTGTTATGATTGGTCACATGGTTTGGCCGCCATTTTGGGTTTCTTCTAAACAGGAAGTAGTTTTTTACTCATGCCACACTTGAGGGATTACGTTCAATATTGCTGAATGGCATCTGTATATCAAACTCTTTCAGAAACCTAAAACAGATTTCAGGTCAGTCACATGGTTTGGCCGCCATCTTGGATTTTAGGCAAAATTGACTAAAAGTTTGGGCATTTGTTTCTCAGAGGTGATTCAACCAATTAACTGCTGGTTTTGAATATAACATGCCTGAACATTGCTACATGTGAGAAAAATAATATATTTTCGATAAGTCACGTGATTTGGCCGCCATCTTGGATTTTGTGAAAATGAAACTTGTGCAATTACATGTGTTGTATTGGTCAGATTTGGCTAAAATTGTGTATGTCAATTCTACTCAAAAGTCGCATTCTTTTCCCTGAATGTCACATGGCTAGGTCGTGTGGCTACGCGCCCATGGGGTGGGGGCTTCTAACCTCATTAATATGCATAACCATTATATCTTAAGCACTGTTGCAGTTAGGAAGATG
The DNA here is from genome assembly GCF_978046115.1 of Saccoglossus kowalevskii. Taxonomy (NCBI): domain Eukaryota; kingdom Metazoa; phylum Hemichordata; class Enteropneusta; family Harrimaniidae; genus Saccoglossus; species Saccoglossus kowalevskii. Next base: position 22,672,539 of record NC_140643.1, on the reverse strand, counting down.
AATCCTGTGTTATCATGACAACAGTGAACAAGAGATTTGATTAAAATAACATATTACCATATATGGTCATGTGAACTCATTAATATGCATAACCATTATATCTTAAACACTGTTGCAGTTAGGAAGATGAATCCTGTGTTATCATGACAACAGTGAACAAGAGATTTGATTAAAATAACAGATGACCATATATATGGTCATGTGAACTTATTAATATGCATAGCAGTCATATCTAAAAAACTGTCGCAGAGCAGGACATGTAACTAGTGTCATTATGAAGACATTGAATGAAAGATGTAACTGACATTAGAAATGACTATATATGATTATGTAATCTCATTTTTGTGCATAAGAACATGGCTCATTATATATCCTGAAAACCATATTTTGATAACCAAACCAGGTAAATACATGGTACCAACTTCATTTTGACCTCATGTTACTGATAATTCAAGCTACCTGATTGTTTAACATGTGACCACATTAATTATGAAACAGAATCTTGTCAGCTTGGGCCCCGGTGACGCCGCTTGCGGCTTTAATTAGGGGCCCAAGCCCGAAGGGCGAGGCCCCTATTCTTATTGTCCGGTTTTTTCTTCTTCTTCATCATCTTCTTTCTTCCGTAACTTTTTTCGTCAAGCCGTTTGAGAAAACCGCTGAACAGAATGGTCTGATAATGCTCTATACTGATAGTCCATAATGTGAACTGGTGCAACACGCTTTCAGAATTTCGATTGGACAATTAGTTTGGCAGCCATATTGGATTGAAATAAATCCGGAAGTGGCTGTTTGACCACTTTCTGAGGGTCTAGGCGTCTAGATTTTTTTATGGTATATAGTACAACTCATGTGTAATAAATATCAGCAATAAAAACTTTAGCGGTCATGTGACTTTTCCCGCCATTTTGTTTTTCCTAAAAACGGCAAAAAACACTTGAAAATCTTCTTCTTCAGAACCACCAAGCAGAATGCTCTCATATGTAGTATTTAGCTTCTATATATGAATGCAATTTATGTTTGAAAAAATGTTTACGATTGGTCACGTGGTTTGGCCACCATTTTGGATTTCTTCTAAACAGGAAGTAGTTTTTTACTCTGGCAACACTTGAGGGAATATTTTCAATTTTGCTTCATGGCATCTGTGTATCAAGCCCTTTCAGAAACCTAAAAAAAATTTCAGATCAGTCACATGGTTTGGCCGCCATTTTGGATTTTAAGCAAAATTGACCAAAAGTTTGGGTATTTGTTTCTCAGAGACGATTCAACCAATCTACTAGATGTTTTTATATTTACCATGCCTGGCCTTAGCTGCATACGAGAAAAATAATATTATTTTGATCAGTCACGTGGTTTGGCCGCCATCTTGGATTTTGTGAAAATAGAAATTATGCAACTACATGTTTTGTATTAGTCTGATTTCTTTCAAATTTTGTATGTGCATTTGTGTCATCAGATGCATCATTTTGCCCCAATAGCACACTGCTAGGCCACGTGGCTGGGCACCCATGGGGTGGGGGCTTCTAACCTCATTAATATGCATAACTGTTATAACTCAAGCACTGTTGTAGTTAGGATGATGAATCCTGTGTTATTATGACAACCTTGAACAAGAGATTCGATTAAAATAACAAATGACCATATATGGTCATGTGAGCTCATTAATATGCATAACTGTCATATCTCAAACACTGTTGCAGTTAGGAAGTGGAATCCTGTGTTATTATGACAACATTGAACAAAAGATTTGATTAAAATAACAGATGACCATATATAGTCACGTGAGCTCATTAATATGCGTAATCGTTATATCTCAAACACTGTTGCAGTTAGGAAGATGAATCCTGTGTCATTATGACAACAGTGAACAAGAGATTTGATTAAAATAACAGATAACCATATATGGTCATGTGAACTCATTAATATGCATAACCATTATATCTTAAACACTGTCGCAGTTAGGAAGATAAATCCTGTGTCATTATGACAACAGTGAACAAGAGATTTGATTAAAATAACAGATAACCATATATGGTCATGTGAACTCATTAATATGCATAACCATTATATCTTAAACACTGTTGCAATTAGGAAGATGAATCCTGTGTTATTATGACAACAGTGAACAAGAGATTTGATTAAAATAACAGATGACCATATATGGTCATGTGAACTCATTAATATGCAAAGCAGTCATTTCTAAAACACTGTCGCAGAGCAGGACATGTAACTAGTGTCATTATGAAGACATTGAATGAACGATGTAACTGTCATTATAAATGGCTATATATGATTATGTGATCTCATTATTGTGCATAAAAACATGGCTCATAATATATCCTGAAAACCATATTTCAATAACCAAACCAGGTAAATACATGGTACCAACTTCATTTTGACCTCATGTTACTGATAATTCAAGCTACCTGATTGTCTAACATGTGACCACCTTAATTATGTAACAGAATCTTATCAGCTTGGGCCCCGGTGACGCCGCTTGCGGCTTTAATTAGGGGCCCAAGCCCAAAGGGCGAGGCCCCTATTATTATCGTTCAGTTTTTTCTTTCTTTCTTTCTTTCTTTCTTCCGTAACTTTTTTCGTCGAGCCGTTTGAGAAAACTGCTGAACCAAATAGTTTGAAAATGCTCTATAATGATAGGCTCTACTATGAACTGGTGCAACATGCTTTCAGAATTTTGATTGGCCAATTAGTTTGGCAGCCATATTGGATTGAAATAAAACCGGAAGTGGCTGTTTGACCACTTTCTGAGGGTCTAGGTGTCTAGATTTTTTTTATGGTATATAGTACAACTCATGTGTAATAAATATCAGCAATAAAAACTTTAGCGGTCATGTGACTTTTCCCGCCATTTTGTTTTTCCTAAAAACGGCAAAAAACACTTAAAAATCTTCTTCTTCAGAACCACCAAGTAGAATGCTCTCATGTGTTGTATTTAGCTTCTATATATGAATCCGATTTAGGTTTGAAAAAATGTTTACGATTGGTCACGTGGTTTGGCCACCATTTTGGATTTCTTCTAAACAGGAAGTAGTTTTTTACTCTGGCAACACTTGAGGGATTATTTTCAATTTTGCTTCATGGCATCTGTATATCAAACTATTTCAGAAACCTAAACAAAATTTCAGATCAGTCACATGGTTTGGCCGCCATTTTGGATTTTAAGCAAAATTGACCAAAAGTTTGGGTAATTGTTTCTCAGAGACGATTCAACCAATCTACTATATGTTTTTATATTTACCATGCCTGGCCTTAGCTGCATACGAGAAAAATAATATTATTTTGATCAGTCACGTGGTTTGGCCGCCATCTTGGATTATGTGAAAATAGAAATTATGCAACTACATGTTTTGTATTAGTCTGATTTCTTTCAAATTTTGTATGTGCATTTGTGTCATCAGATGCATCATTTTGCCCCAATAGCACAATGTTAGGCCACGTGGCTGGGCACCCATGGGGTGGGGGCTTCTAACCTCATTAATATGCATAACTGTTATAACTCAAGCACTGTTGTAGTTAGGATGATGAATCCTGTGTTATTATGACAACCTTGAACAAGAGATTCGATTAAAATAACAAATGACCATATATGGTCATGTGAGCTCATTAATATGCATAACTGTCATATCTCAAACACTGTTGCAGTTAGGAAGTGGAATCCTGTGTTATTATGACAACAGTGAACAAGAGATTTGATTAAAATAACAGATAACCATATATGGTCATGTGAACTCATTAATATGCATAGCAGTCATATCTAAAACACTGTCGCAGTTAGGAAGATGAATCCTGTGTTATTATGACAACAGTGAACAAGAGATTTGATTAAAATAACAGATGACCATATATGGTCATGTGAACTCATTAATATGCATAACCATTATATCTTAAACACTGTTGCAGTTAGGAAGATGAATCCTGTGTTCTTATGACAACAGTGAACAAGAGATTTGATTAAAATAACAGATGACCATATATGGTCATGTGAACTCATTAATATGCATAGCAGTCATATCTGAAACACTGTCGCAGAGTAGGACATGTAACTAGTGTCATTATGAAGACATTGAATGAAAGATGTGTCCTGTGTCATTATGACAACAGTGAACAAGAGATTTGATTAAATAATAGATAACCATATATGGTCATGTGAACTCATTAATATGCATAGCAGTCATATCTAAAACACTGTCGCAGTTAGGAAGATGAATCCTGTGTTATTATGACAACAGTGAACAAGAGATTTGATTAACAGATGACCATATATGGTCATGTGAACTCATTAATATGCATAACCATTATATCTTAAACACTGTTGCAGTTAGGAAGATGAATCCTGTGTTCTTATGACAACAGTGAACAAGAGATTTGATTAAAATAACAGATGACCATATATGGTCATGTGAACTCATTAATATGCATAGCAGTCATATCTGAAACACTGTCGCAGAGCAGGACATGTAACTAGTGTCATTATGAAGACATTGAATGAAAGATGTAACTGACATTAGAAATGGCTATATATGATTATGTAATATATGATTATGTAATCTCATTATTGTGCATAAGAACATGGCTCATTATATATCCTGAAAACCATATTTTGATAACCAAACCAAGTAAATACATGGTACCAACTTCATTTTGACCTCATGTTACTGATAATTCAAGCTACCTGATTGTCTAACATGTGACCACATTAATTACGAAACAGAATCTTGTCAGCTTGGGCCCCGGTGACGCCGCTTGCGGCTTTAATTGTCCGGTTTTTTCTTCTTCATCATCTTCTTCTTTCTTCCGTAACTTTTTTCGTCAAGCCGTTTGAGAAAACCGCTGAACAGAATGGTCTGATAATGCTCTATACTGATAGTCCATAATGTGAACTGGTGCAACATGCTTTCAGAATTTCAATTGGACAATTAGTTTGGCAGCCATATTGGATTGAAATAAAACCGGAAGTGGCTGTTTGACCACTTTCTGAGGGTCTAGGCGTCTAGATTTTTTTATGGTATATAGTACAACTCATGTGTAATAAATATCAGCAATAAAAACTTTAGCGGTCATGTGACTTTTCCCGCCATTTTGTTTTTCCTAAAAACGGCAAAAAACACTTGAAAATCTTCTTCTTCAGAACCACCAAGCAGAATGCTCTCATATGTAGTATTTAGCTTCTATATATGAATCCCATTTATGTTTGAAAAAATGTTTACGATTGGTCACGTGGTTTGGCCACCATTTTGGATTTCTTCTAAACAGGAAGTAGTTTTTTACTCTGGCAACACTTGAGGGAATATTTTCAATTTTGCTTCATGGCATCTGTGTATCAAGCCCTTTCAGAAACCTGAAAAAAATTTCAGATCAGTCACATGGTTTGGCCGCCATTTTGGATTTTAAGCAAAATTGATCAAAAGTTTGGGTATTTGTTTCTCAGAGACGATTCAACCAATCTACTAGATGTTTTTATATTTACCATGCCTGGCCTTAGCTGCATACGAGAAAAATAATATTATTTTGATCAGTCACGTGGTTTGGCCGCCATCTTGGATTTTGTGAAAATAGAAATTATGCAACTACATGTTTTGTATTAGTCTGATTTCTTTCAAATTTTGTATGTGCATTTGTGTCATCAGATGCATCATTTTGCCCCAATAGCACACTGTTAGGCCACGTGGCTGGGCACCCATGGGGTGGGGGCTTCTAACCTCATTAATATGCATAACTGTTATAACTCAAGCACTGTTGTAGTTAGGATGATGAATCCTGTGTTATTATGACAACCTTGAACAAGAGATTCGATTAAAATAACAAATGACCATATATGGTCATGTGAGCTCATTAATATGCATAACTGTCATATCTCAAACACTGTTGCAGTTAGGAAGTGGAATCCTGTGTTATTATGACAACATTGAACAAAAGATTTGATTAAAATAACAGATGACCATATATAGTCACGTGAGCTCATTAATATGCGTAATCGTTATATCTCAAACACTGTTGCAGTTAGGAAGATGAATCCTGTGTCATTATGACAACAGTTAACAAGAGATTTGATTAAAATAACAGATAACCATATATGGTCATATGAACTCATTAATATGCATAACCATTATATCTTAAACACTGTCGCAGTTAGGAAGATAAATCCTGTGTCATTATAACAACAGTGAACAAGAGATTTGATTAAAATAACAGATAACCATATATGGTCATGTGAACTCATTAATATGCATAGCAGTCATATCTAAAACACTGTCGCAGTTAGGAAGATGAATCCTGTGTTATTATGACAACAGTGAACAAGAGATTTGATTAAAATAACAGATGACCATATATGGTCATGTGAACTCATTAATATGCATACCATTATATCTTAAACACTGTTGCAGTTAGGAAGATGAATCCTGTGTTATGACAACAGTGAACAAGAGATTTGATTAAAATAACAGATAACCATATATGGTCATGTGAACTCATTAATATGCATAACCATTATATCTTAAACACTGTTGCAGTTTGGAAGATGAATCCTGTGTTATTATGACAACAGTGAACAAGAGATTTGATTAAAAATAACAGATGACCATATATGGTCATGTGAACTCATTAATATGCAAAGCAGTCATATCTAAAACACTGTCGCAGAGCAGGACGTGTAACAAGTGTCATTATGAAGACATTGAATGAAAGATGTAACTGACATTAGAAATGGCTATATATGATTATGTAATCTCATTATTAAGAACATGGCTCATTATATATCCTGAAAACCATATTTCGATAACCAAACCAGGTAAATACATGGTACCAACTTCATTTTGACCTCATGTTACTGATAATTCAAGCTACCTGATTGTCTAACATGTGACCACATTAATTATGAAACAGAATCTTGTCAGCTTGGGCCCCGGTGACGCCGCTTGCGGCTTTAATTAGGGGCCCAAGCCCGAAGGGCTAGGCCCCTATTGTTATTGTTCGGTTTTTTCTTCTTTCTTTCTTTCTTCCGTAACTTTTTTCGTCAAGCCGTTTGAGAAAACCGCTGAAGAGAATGGTCTGATAATGCTGTATACTGATAGTCCCTAATGTGAACTGGTGCAACATGCTTTTAGAATTTTGATTGGTCAGTTAGTTTGGCAGCCATATTGGATTGAAGTTAAACAGGAAGTGGGTATTTGACCACTTTCTGAGGGTCTAGGCGATCAGGGTTTTTTATGGCATATAGTACAACTCATGTGTAGTAGATATATGAAAAAAAATTCTAAACGTAAACCTCAACTTTTTCCGCCATGTTTTTTCTCCCAAAAACGGGAAAAAACCCTTGAAAATCTTCTTCTTCAGAACTACCAAGCGAAATGCTCCCATATATAGTATTTAGCTTCAATATACAAAGCACATTTAAGTTTGAAAAAATTGTTATGATTTGTCACATGGTTTGGCCGCCATTTTGGATTTCTTCTAGACAGGAAGTAGTTTTTTTTTATCAAGCCACAATTATGTGATCATTTTCTAATCAGCTAAATTGCAGCTTTATAATGACCTCTTTCAGATATCAAAGAAAAAATTCAGATAAGTCACATGGTTTGGCCGCCATCTTGGATTTTAGGCAAAATTGACCAAAATTTTGGACATTTGTTTCTCAGAGGTGCTTCAACCGATCAACTAGATACGTTGTATATCAGATGTATGGCCATAGGTCCATTTGAAAAAAATAATATATTTTCGATCAGTCACGTGGTTTGGCGGCCATCTTGGATTTTAGATGAAAATGACCAAAAGTTTGGCCATTTGTTTCTCAAAGGTGCTTCAACCTATCAACTAGATATGTTGTATATATCATGTTTGGCCATTGCTCCATTTGAAACAAATGATATAGTTTTGATCAGTCACATGTTTGGCCGCCATCTTGGATTTCAAATAAAAATGACCAAAAGTTTGGGCATTTGTTTCTTTAAGCTGCTTCAACCGATCTACTAGATGTTTTCATTAATAATATGTCTGGCCATAGCTCCATATGAGAAAAATAATATAATTTTGATCAGTCACATGATTTAGCCGCCATCTTGGATATTGTGCAAACAGAAATTGTTCAATTACATGTGTTGTATTGGTCCGATTGGAATAAAATTTTGTACGTGTATTCTACTCTTTAGATACATTCTTTCCCCTGAATGGCATATGGCTAGGTCATGTGGCTACGCACCCATGGGGTGGGGAGCTTCTAACCTCATTAGTATGCATAACTGCTATATGTCAAGCACTGTTGTAGTTAGGAAGATGTAACCTGCGCTATTATGATGACGTTAAACAAGAGATTTGACTAAAATAACTGAAGACCATATATGGTCATGTGAACTCATTAATATGCATAACCATTATATCTAGAACACTGTTGCAGTTAGGAAGATGAAACTTGTATTATTGTGATGATATTGAACAAGAAATGTGATTAAAATAACAGATGACCATATATGGTCCTGTGAGCTCATTAATATGCATAACTGTCATATCTGTAACACTGTTACAGAACGGGATATCTAACTTGTACCATAATGAAGGCATCAAACAAACCTCATTATTATCCATAAACACATGGCTAATTATATATTTTGAAAACCATATCTTAATAACCAGACCAGGTAAATACATGCAACTAACTGCATGTGTACCTAATGTAACTGTTCATTCAAACTTCCTGGTCTACATTATTAAGATGATGGTAAACAAGAGCTCTCACTAAAATAAAAGATGACCATATATGGTCATGTGAACTCATTAATATGCATAACTGTCATATCTGAAACACTGTTGCAAAACGGGACATGCAACCAGTGCCATAATGAAGTAATCAAACAAAAGACTAATATAAAAGAATACCATATATGACATTGTAACCTCAATAATATGCATAAGCACATGGCTCCTTATATATTCTAAAAAGCATATCTCATTACCAAACCAGGTAAATAGAAGGCACATCAACCTCAAGGTACAAATCGTTCAAAGTACCTTAATGGCAATTTGGTGACCACTTTAATGACGAAATTCGTCCGATAGCTTGGGCCCCGGTGACGCCGCTTGCGGCTTTAATCTTCTTCTTCTTCTTTCTTCCACAACTTCTTTCGTCAAGCCGTTTGAGAAAACTGCTAAACTGAATAGTCTGAAAAAGCTCTATACTTATAGTCCCTAATGTGACCTAGTGCAACATGCTTTCAGAATTTTGATTGCCCAATTAGTTTGGCAGCCATATTGGATTGAAATAAAACCGGAAGTGGCTGTTTGACCACTTTCTGAGGGTCTAGGCGTCTAGATTTTGTTATGGTATATAGTACAACTCATGTGTAATAGATATCTGCAATAAAAACTTTAGCGGTCACGTGACTTTTCCCGCCATTTTGTTTTTCCTAAAAACGGCAAAAAATACTTGAAAATCTTCTTCTTCAGAACCACCTAGCAGAATGCTCTCATATGTTGTATTTAGCTTCTATATATGAATCCCATTTACGTTTGAAAAAATGTTTACAATTGGTCACGTGGTTTGGCCACCATTTTGGATTTCTTCTAAACAGGAAGTAGTTTTTTACTCTGGCAACACTTGGGGGAATATTTTCAGTTTTGCTTCATGGCATCTATGTATCAAGCCCTTTCAGAAACCTAAAAAAAAATTCAGATCAGTCACATGGTTTGGCCGCCATTTTGGATTTTAAGCAAAATTGACCAAAAGTTTGGGTATTTGTTTCTCAGAGACGATTCAACCAATCTACTAGATGTTTTTATATTTACCATGCCTGGCCTTAGCTGCATACGAGAAAAATAATATTATTTTGATCAGTCACGTGGTTTGGCCGCCATCTTGGATTTTGTGTAAATAGTAATTATGCAACTACATGTTTTGTATTAGTCTGATTTCTTTCAAATTTTGTATGTGCATTTGTGTCATCAGATGGATCATTTTGCCCCAATAGCACACTGTTAGGCCACGTGGCTGGGCATCCATGGGGTGGGGGCTTCTAACCTCATTAATATGCATAACTGTTATAACTCGAGCACTGTTGTAGTTAGGATGATGAATCCTGTGTTATTATGACAACGTTGAACTAGAGATTCGATTAAAATAACAAATGACCATATATGGTCATGTGAGCTCATTAATATGCATAACTGTCATATCTCAAACAATGTTGCAGTTTGGAAGTGGAATCCTGTGTTATTATGACAACATTGAACAAAAGATTTAATTAAAATAACAGATGACCATATATAGTCATGTGAGCTCATTAATATGCGTAATCGTTATATCTCAAACACTGTTGCAGTTAGGAAGATGAATCCTGTGTCATTATGACAACAAGTGAACAAGAGATCTGATTAAAATAACAGATAACCATATATGGTCATGTGAACTCATTAATATGCATAACCATTATATCTTAAACACAGTCGCAGTTAGGAAGATAAATCCTGCGTCATTATGACAACAGTGAACAAGAGATTTGATTAAAATAACAGATAACCATACATGGTCATGTGAACTCATTAATATGCATAGCAGTCATATCTAAAACACTGTCGCAGTTAGGAAGATGAATCCTGTGTTATTATGACAACAGTGAACAAGAGATTTGTTTAAAAATAACAGATGACCATATATGGTCATGTGAACTCATTAATATATATAGCAGTCATATCTGAAACACTATCGCAGAGCAGGACATGTAAGTAGTGTCATTATGAAGACATTGAATGAAAGATGTAACTGACATTAGAAATGGCTATATATGATTATGTAATCTCATTATTGTGCATAAGAACATGGCTTATTATATATCCTGAAAACCATATTTCGATAACCAAACCAGGTAAATACATGGTACCAACTTCATTTCGACCTCATGTTACTGATAATACAATCTACCTGCAGCTGATTGTCTAACATGTGACCTCATTAATTATGAAACAGAATCTTATCAGCTTGGGCCCCGGTGACGCCGCTTGCGGCTTTAATTAGGGGCCCAAGCCTGAAGGGCGAGGCCCCTATTCTTATTGTCCGGTTTTTTAGGGGCCCAAGCCTGAAGGGCTAGGCCCCTATTGTTATTGTTCAGTTTTTTCTTCTTTCTTTCTTTCTTCCGTAACTTTTTTCGTCAAGCCGTTTGAGAAAACTGCTGAAGAGAATGGTCTGATAATGCTGTATACTGATGGTCCCTAATGTGAACTGGTGCAACATGCTTTTAGAATTTTGATTGGTCAATTAGTTTGGCAGCCATATTGGATTGAAGTTAAACAGGAAGTGGGTATTTGACCACTTTCTGAGGGTCTAGGCGATCAGGGTTGTTTATGGCATATAGTACAACTCATGTGTAATAGATATATGAAAAAAAATTCTAAACGTAAACCTCAACTTTTTCCGCCATGTTTTTTCTCCCAAAAACGGGAAAAAACGCTTGAAAATCTTCTTCTTCAGAACCACCAAGCGAAATGCTCTCATATATAGTATTTAGCTTCAATATACAAAGCACATTTATGTTTGAAAAAATTGTTTTGATTGGTCACATGGTTTGGCCGCCATTTTGGATTTCTTCTAGACAGGAAGTAGTTTTTTTTATCCAGCTACAATTATGTGACCATTTTCTAATCAACTAAATTGCAGCTTTATAATGACCTCTTTCAGATATCGAAGAAAAAATTCAGATAAGTCACATGGTTTGGCCGCCATCTTGGATTTTCGGCAAAATTGACCAAAATTTTGGACATTTGTTTCTCAGAGGTTCTTCAACCGATCAACTAGATACGTTGTATATCAGATGTATGGCCGTAGGTCCATTTGAAAAAAATAATATATTTTCGATCAGTCACGTGGTTTGGCCGCCATCTTGGATTTTAGATAAAAATAACCAAAAGTTTGGCCGTTTGTTTCTCAGAGGTGTTTCAACCTATCAACTAGATATGTTGTATATATTATGTTTGGCCATTGCTCCATTTGAAACAAATGATATAGTTTTGATCAGTCACATGGTTTGGCCGCCATCTTGGATTTCAAATAAAAATGATCAAAAGTTTGGGCATTTGTTTCTTTAAGCTGCTTCAACCGATCTACTAGATGTTTTCATTAATAATATGTCTGGCCATAGCTCCATATGAGAAAAATAATATAATTTTGATCAGTCACATGATTTAGCCGCCATCTTGGATATTGCACAAACAGAAATTGTTCAATTACATGTGTTGTATTGGTCCGATTGGAAAAAAATTTTGTACGTGTATTCAACTCTTTAGATACATTCTTTCCCCTGAATGGCATATGGCTAGGTCATGTGGTGGGGTGGGGTGGGGGTGGGGGCTTCTAACCTCATTAGTATGCATAACTGCTATATCTCAAGCACTGTTGTAGTTAGGAAGATGTAACCTGCGCTATTATGATGATGTTGAACAAGAAATGTGATTAAAATAACAGATGACCATATATGGTCATGTGAACTCATTAATATGCATAACCATTATATCTCAAACACTGTTGCAGTTAGGAAGATGAAACTTGTGTTATTATGATGATGTTGAACAAGAAATGTGATTAAAATAACAGATGACCATATATGGTCCTGTGAGCTCATTAATATGCATAACTGTCATATCTGTAACACTGTTACAGAATGGGATATGTAACTAGTACCATAATGAAGGCATCAAACAAACCTCATTATTATCCATAAACGCATGGCTAATTATATATTTTGAAAACCATATTTTAATAACCAGACCAGGTAAATACATGCAACTAACTGCATGTGTACTTAATGTAACTGTTCATTCAAACTTCGTGGTCTACATTATTAAGATGATTGTAAACAAGAGCTCTCACTAAAATAAAAGATGTCCATATATGGTCACGTGAACTCATTAATATGCATAACTGTCATATCTGAAACACTGTTGCAAAACGGGACATGCAACCAGTGCCATAATGAAGTAATCAAACAAAAGACTAACATAAAAGAATACCATATATGACATTGTAATCTCAATAATATGCATAAGCACATGGCTCCTTATATATTCTAAAAACCATCTCTCATTACCAAACCAGGTAAATAGAAGGCACATCAACCTCAAGGTACAAATCATTCAAAGTACCTTAATGGCAATTCGGTGACCACTTTAATGACGAAATTCGTCCGATAGCTTGGGCCCCGGTGACGCCGCTTGCGGCTTTAATTAGGGGCCCAAGCCCGAAGGGCGAAGCCCCTATTATTATCGTTCAGTTTTTTCTTTCTTTCTTTCTTTCTTTCTTCCGTAACTTTTTTCGTCAAGCCGTTTGAGAAAACTGCTGAACGGAATGGTCTGATAATGCTCTATACTGATAGTCCCTAATGTGAACTGGTGCAACATGCTTTCAGAATTTCGATTGGTCAATTAGTTTGGCAGCCATATTGGATTGAAATAAAACCGGAAGTGGCTGTTTGACCACTTTCTGAGGGTCTAGGCGTCTAGATTTTTTTATGGTATATAGTACAACTCATGTGTAATAAATATCAGAAATAAAAACTTTAGCGGTCATGTGACTTTTCCCGCCATTTTGTTTTTCCTAAAAACGGCAAAAAACACTTTAAAATCTTCTTCTTCAGAACCACCAAGCAGAATGCTCTCATATGTAGTATTTAGCTTCTATATATGAATCCCATTTATGTTTGAAAAAATTATTACGATTGGTCACGTGGTTTGGCCACCATTTTGGATTTCTTCTAAACAGGAAGTAGTTTTTTTACTCATGCCACACTTGAGGGATTATTTTCAATATTGCTGTATGACATCTCTATATCAATCTCTTTCAGAAACCTAAAAAAGATTTCGGATCAGTCACATGGTTTGGCCGCCATTTTGGATTTTAAGCAAAATTGACCAAAAGTTTGGGTATTTGTTTCTCAGAGACGATTCAACCAATCTACTAGATGTTTTTATATTTACCATGCCTGGCCTTAGCTGCATACGAGAAAAATAATATTATTTTGATCAGTCACGTGGTTTGGCCGCCATCTTGGATTTTGTGAAAATAGATATTATGCAACTACATGTTTTGTATTAGTCTGATTTCTTTCAAATTTTGTATGTGCATTTGTGTCATCAGATGCATCATTTTGCCCCAATAGCACACTGTTAGGCCACGTGGCTGCGCACCCATGGGGTGGGGGCTTCTACCCTCATTAATATGCATAACTGTTATAACTCAAGCACTGTTGTAGTTAGGATGATGAATCCTGTGTTATTATGACAACCTTGAACAAGAGATTCGATTAAAATAACATATGACCATATATGGTCATGTGAGCTCATTAATATGCATAACTGTTATATCTCAAGCACTGTTGCAGGTAGGAAGATGAAACCTGTGTTATTATGATGATGTTAAACAAGAGATTTGAATAAAATAACAGATGACCATATATGGTCATGTGAGCTCATTAATATGCATAGCAGTCATATCTCAAACACTGTTGTAGTTAGGAAGTGGAATCCTGTGTTATTATGACAACATTGATCAAAAGATTTGATTAAAATAACAGATGACCATATATAGTCACGTGAGCTCATTAATATGCGTAATCGTTATATCTCAAACAATGTTGCAGTTAGGAAGATGAATCCTGTGTCATTATGACAACAGTGAACAAGAGATTTGATTAAAATAACAGATAACCATATATGGTCATGTGAACTCATTAATATGCATAACCATTTTATCTTAAACACTGTCGCAGTTAGGAAGATAAATCCTGTGTCATTATGACAACAGTGAACAAGAGATTTGATTAAAATAACAGATAACCATATATGGTTATGTGAACTCATTAATATGCATAGCAGTCATATCTAAAACACTGTCGCAGTTAGGAAGATGAATCCTGTGTTATTATGACAACAGTGAAAAAGAGATTTGATTAAAATAACAGATGACCATATATGGTCATGTGAACTCATTAATATGCATAGCAGTCATATCTAAAACACTGTCACAGAACAGGACATGTAACTAGTGTTATTATGAAGACATTGAATGAAAGATGTAACTGACATTAGAAATGGCTGTATATGATTATGTAATCTCATTATTGTGCATAAGAACATGGCTCATTATATATCCTGTAAACCATATTTCGATAACCAAACCAGGTAAATACATGGTACCAACTTTATTTCGACCTCATGTTACTGATAATAAGAGCTACCTGATTGTCTAACATGTGACCTCATTAATTATGAAACAGAATCTTATCAGCTTGGGCCCCGGTGACGCCGCTTGCGGCTTTAATTTCTTCTTTCTTCTTTCTTTCTTTCTTCCGTAACTTTTTTCGTCAAGCCGTTTGAGAAAACCGCTGAACGGAATGGTCTGATAATGTTCTATACTGATAGTCCCTAATGTGAACTGGTGCAACATGCTTTCAGAATTTTGATTGGTCAATTAGTTTGGCAGCCATATTGGATTGAAATAAAACCGGAAGTGGCTGTTTGACCACTTTCTGAGGGTCTAGGCGTCTAGATTTTTTTATGGTATATAGTACAACTCATGTGTAATAAATATCAGCAATAAAAACTTTAGCGGTCATGTGACTTTTCCCGCCATTTTGTTTTTCCTAAAAACGGCAAAAAACACTTAAAAATCTTCTTCTTCAGAACCACCAAGTAGAATGCTCTCATATGTAGTATTTAGCTTCTATATATGAATCCCATTTATGTTTGAACATTTTTTTACGATTGGTCACGTGGTTTGGCCACCATTTTGGATTTCTTCTAAACAGGAAGTAGTTTTTTACTCTGGCAACACTTGAGGGATTATTTTCAATTTTGCTTCATGGGATCAGTGTATCAAACCCTTTCAAAAATCTAAAAAAAAATTCAGATCAGTCACATGGTTTGGCCGCCATTTTGGATTTTGAGGAAAATTGACCAAAAGTTTGGGTATTTGTTTCTCAGAGACGATTCAACCAATCTACTAGATTTTTTTATATTTACCATACGTGCCCTTAGCTCCATATGAGAAAAATAATATTATTTTGATCAGTCACGTGGTTTGGCCGCCATCTTGGATTTTGTGAAAATAGACATTATGCAACTACATGTTTTGTATTAGTCTGATTTCTTTCAAATTTTGTATGTGCATTTGTGTCATCAGATGCATCATTTTGCCCCAATAGCACACTGCTAGGCCACGTGGCTGGGCACCCATGGGGTGGGGGCTTCTAACCTCATTAATATGCATAACTGTTATAACTCAAACACTGTCACAGTTAGGGTGATGAATCCTGTGTTATTATGACAACGTTGAACAAGAGATTTGATTAAAATAACAGACGACCATATATGGTCATGTGAACTCATTAATATGCATAACCATTATATCTTAAACACTGTTGCAGTTAGGAAGATGAATCCTGTGTTATTATGACAACAGTGAACAAGAGATTTGATTAAAATAACAGATGACCATATATGGTGATGTAAACTCATTAATATGCATAGCAGTCATATCTGAAACACTGTCGCAGAGCAGGACATGTAACTAGTGTCATTATGAAGACATTGAATGAAAGATGTAACTGACATTAGAAATGGCTATATATGATTATGTAATCTCATTATTGTGCATAAGAACATGGCTCATTATATATCCTGAAAACCATATTTCGATAACCAAACCAGGTAAATACATGGTACCAACTTCATTTCGACCTCAAGTTACTGATAATTCAAGCTACCTGATTGTCTAACATGTGACCTCATTAATTATGAAACAGAATCTTATCAGCTTGGGCCCCGGTGACGCCGCTTGCGGCTTTAATTCTTTCTTCTTTCTTTCTTCCGTAACTTTTTTCGTCAAGCCGTTTGAGAAAACTGCTGAACTTAATAGTCTGAAAATGCTCTATACTTATAGTCCCTAATGTGAACTGGTGCAACATGCTTTCAGAATTTCGATTGGTCAATTAGTTTGGCAGCCATATTGGATTGAAATAAAACCGGAAGTGGCTGTTTGACCACTTTCTGAGGGTCTAGGCGTCTAGATTTTTTTATGGTATATAGTACAACTCATGTGTAATAAATATCAGCAATAAAAACTTTAGCGGTCATGTGACTTTTCCCGCCATTTTGTTTTTCCTAAAAACGGCAAAAAACACTTAAAAATCTTCTTCTTCAGAACTACCAAGCAGAATGCACTCATATGTAGTATTTAGCTTCTTTATATGAATCCCATTTATGTTTGAAAAAATGTTTACGATTGGTCACGTGGTTTGGCCACCATTTTGGATTTCTTCTAAACAGGAAGTAGTTTTTTACTCTGGCAACACTTGAGGGAGTATTTTCAATTTTGCTTCATGGCATCTGTGTATCAAGCCCTTTCAGAAACCTAAAAAAAATTTCAGATCAGTCACATGGTTTGGCCGCCATTTTGGATTTTAAGCAAAATTGACCAAAAGTTTGGGTATTTGTTTCTCAGAGACGATTCAACCAATCTACTAGACGTTTCTATATTTACCATGCCTGGCCTTAGCTGCATACGAGAAAAATAATATTACTTTGATCAGTCACGTGGTTTGGCCGCCATCTTGGATTTTGTGAAAATAGAAATTATGCAACTACATGTTTTGTATTAGTCTGATTTCTTTCAAATTTTGTATGTGCATTTGTGTCATCAGATGCATAATTTTGACCCAATAGCACACTGTTAGGCCTCGTGGCTGGGCACCCATGGGGTGGGGGCTTCTAACCTCATTAATATGCATAACTGTTATAACTCAAGCACTGTTGTAGTTAGGATGATGAATCCTGTGTTATTATGACAACCTTGAAAAAGAGATTCGATTAAAATAACAAATGACCATATATGGTCATGTGAGCTCATTAATATGCATAACTGTCATATCTCAAACACTGTTGCAGTTAGGAAGTGGAATCCTGTGTTATTATGACAACATTGAACAAAAGATTTGATTAAAATAACAGATGACCATATATAGTCACGTGAGCTCATTAATATGCGTAATCGTTATATCTCAAACACTGTTGCAGTTAGGAAGATGAATCCTGTGTCATTATGACAACAGTGAACAAGAGATTTGATTAAAATAACAGATAACCATATATGGTCATGTGAACTCATTAATATGCATAACCATTATATCTAAAACACTGTTGCAGTTAGGAAGATAAATCCTGTGTCATTATGACAACAATGAACAAGAGATTTGATTAAATTAACAGATAACCATATATGGTCATGTGAACTCATTAATATGCATAGCAGTCATATCTAAAACACTGTCGCAGTTAGGAAGATGAATCCTGTGTTATTATGACAACAGTGAACAAGAGATTTGATTAAAATAACAGATGACCATATATGGTCATGTGAACTCATTAATATGCATAACCATTATATCTTAAACACTGTTGCAGTTAGGAAGATGAATCCTGTGTTATTATGACAACAGTGAACAAGAAATTTGATTAAAATAACAGATGACCATATATGGTCATGTGAACTCATTAATATGCAAAGCAGTCATATCTAAAACACAGTTGCAGAGCAGGACATGTAACTCGTGTCACTATGAAGACATTGAATGAAAGATGTAACTGACATTAGAAATGGCTATATATGATTATGTAATCTCATTATTGTGCATAAGAACATGGCTCATTATATATCCTGAAAACCATATTTCAATAACCAAACGAGGTAAATACATGGTACCAACTTCATTTCGACCTCATGTTACTGATAATACAATCTACCTGCAGCTGATTGTCTGACATGTGACCTCATTAATCATGAAACAGAATCTTATCAGCTTGGGCCCCGGTGACGCCGCTTGCGGCTTTAATTCTTTCTTCTTTCTTTCTTCCGTAACTTTTTTCGTCAAGCCGTTTGAGAAAACTGCTGAACTTAATAGTCTGAAAATGCTCTATACTTATAGTCCCTAATGTGAACTGGTGCAACATGCTTTCAGAATTTCGATTGGTCAATTAGTTTGGCAGCCATATTGGATTGAAATAAAACCGGAAGTGGCTGTTTGACCACTTTCTGAGGGTCTAGGCGTCTAGATTTTTTTATGGTATATAGTACAACTCATGTGTAATAAATATCAGCAATAAAAACTTTAGCGGTCATGTGACTTTTCCCGCCATTTTGTTTTTCCTAAAAACGGCAAAAAACACTTAAAAATCTTCTTCTTCAGAACTACCAAGCAGAATGCACTCATATGTAGTATTTAGCTTCTTTATATGAATCCCATTTATGTTTGAAAAAATGTTTACGATTGGTCACGTGGTTTGGCCACCATTTTGGATTTCTTCTAAACAGGAAGTAGTTTTTTACTCTGGCAACACTTGAGGGAGTATTTTCAATTTTGCTTCATGGCATCTGTGTATCAAGCCCTTTCAGAAACCTAAAAAAAATTTCAGATCAGTCACATGGTTTGGCCGCCATTTTGGATTTTAAGCAAAATTGACCAAAAGTTTGGGTATTTGTTTCTCAGAGACGATTCAACCAATCTACTAGACGTTTCTATATTTACCATGCCTGGCCTTAGCTGCATACGAGAAAAATAATATTACTTTGATCAGTCACGTGGTTTGGCCGCCATCTTGGATTTTGTGAAAATAGAAATTATGCAACTACATGTTTTGTATTAGTCTGATTTCTTTCAAATTTTGTATGTGCATTTGTGTCATCAGATGCATAATTTTGACCCAATAGCACACTGTTAGGCCTCGTGGCTGGGCACCCATGGGGTGGGGGCTTCTAACCTCATTAATATGCATAACTGTTATAACTCAAGCACTGTTGTAGTTAGGATGATGAATCCTGTGTTATTATGACAACCTTGAACAAGAGATTCGATTAAAATAACAAATGACCATATATGGTCATGTGAGCTCATTAATATGCATAACTGTCATATCTCAAACACTGTTGCAGTTAGGAAGTGGAATCCTGTGTTATTCTGACAACATTGAACAAAAGATTTGATTAAAATAACAGATGACCATATATAGTCACGTGAGCTCATTAATATGCGTAATCGTTATATCTCAAACACTGTTGCAGTTAGGAAGATGAATCCTGTGTCATTATGACAACAGTGAACAAGAGATTTGATTAAAATAACAGATAACCATATATGGTCATGTGAACTCATTAATATGCATAACCATTATATCTAAAACACTGTTGCAGTTAGGAAGATAAATCCTGTGTCATTATGACAACAATGAACAAGAGATTTGATTAAATTAACAGATAACCATATATGGTCATGTGAACTCATTAATATGCATAGCAGTCATATCTAAAACACTGTCGCAGTTAGGAAGATGAATCCTGTGTTATTATGACAACAGTGAACAAGAGATTTGATTAAAATAACAGATGACCATATATGGTCATGTGAACTCATTAATATGCATAACCATTATATCTTAAACACTGTTGCAGTTAGGAAGATGAATCCTGTGTTATTATGACAACAGTGAACAAGAAATTTGATTAAAATAACAGATGACCATATATGGTCATGTGAACTCATTAATATGCATAACCATTATATCTTAAACACTGTTGCAGTTAGGAAGATGAATCCTGTGTTATCATGACAACAGTGAACAAGAGATTTGATTAAAATAACAGATGACCATATATATGGTCATGTGAACTTATTAATATGCATAGCAGTCATATCTAAAAAACTGTCGCAGAGCAGGACATGTAACTAGTGTCATTATGAAGACATTGAATGAAAGATGTAACTGACATTAGAAATGACTATATATGATTATGTAATCTCATTTTTGTGCATAAGAACATGGCTCATTATATATCCTGAAAACCATATTTTGATAACCAAACCAGGTAAATACATGGTACCAACTTCATTTTGACCTCATGTTACTGATAATTCAAGCTACCTGATTGTTTAACATGTGACCACATTAATTATGAAACAGAATCTTGTCAGCTTGGGCCCCGGTGACGCCGCTTGCGGCTTTAATTCTTCTTTCTTTCTTTCTTTCTTTCTTCCGTAACTTTTTTCGTCAAGTCGTTTGGGAAAACTGCTGAACGGAATGGTCTGATAATGCTCTATACTGATAGTCCATAATGTGAACTGGTGCAACATGCTTTCAGTATTTCGATTGGTCAATTAGTTTGGCAGCCATATTGGATTGAAATAAAACCGGAAGTGGCTGTTTGACCACTTTCTGAGGGTCTAGGCGTCTAGATTTTTTTATGGTATATAGTACAACTCATATGTAATAGATATCAGCAATAAAAACTTTAGCGGTCACGTGACTTTTCTCGCCATTTTGTTTTTCCTAAAAACGGCAAAAAACACTTGAAAATCTTCTTTTTCAGAACCACCTAGCAGAATGCTCTCATATGTTGTATTTAGCTTCTATATATGAATCCCATTTACGTTTGAAAAAATGTTTACGATTGGTCACGTGGTTTGGCCACCATTTTGGATTTCTTCTAAACAGGAAGTAGTTTTTTACTCTGGCAACACTTGAGGGAATATTTTCAATTTTGCTTCATGGCATCTGTGTATCAAGCCCTTTCAGAAACCTAAAAAAAATTTCAGATCAGTCACATGGTTTGGCCGCCATTTTGGATTTTAAGCAAAATTGACCAAAAGTTTGGGTATTTGTTTCTCAGAGACGATTCAACCAATCTACTAGATGTTTTTATATTTACCATGCCTGGCCTTAGCTGCATACGAGAAAAATAATATTATTTTGATCAGTCACGTGGTTTGGCCGCCATCTTGGATTTTGTGAAAATAGAAATTATGCAACTACATGTTTTGTATTAGTCTGATTTCTTTCAAATTTTGTATGTGCATTTGTGTAATCAAATGCATCATTTTGCCCCAATAGCACACTGTTAGGCCACGTGGCTGGGCACCCATGGGGTGGGGGCTTCTAACCTCATTAATATGCATAACTGTAATAACTCAAGCACTGTTGTAGTTAGGATGATGAATCCTGTGTTATTATGACAACCTTGAACAAGAGATTCGATTAAAATAACAAATGACCATATATGGTCATGTGAGCTCATTAATATGCATAACTGTCATATCTCAAACACTGTTGCAGTTAGGAAGTGGAATCCTGTGTTATTATGACAACATTGAACAAAAGATTTGATTAAAATAACAGATGACCATATATAGTCATGTGAGCTCATTAATATGCGTAATCGTTATATCTCAAACACTGTTGCAGTTAGGAAGATGAATCCTGTGTCATTATGACAACAGTGAACAAGAGATTTGATTAAAATAACAGATAACCATATATGGTCATGTGAACTCATTAATATGCATAACCATTATATCTTAAACACTGTCGCAGTTAGGAAGATGAATCCTGTGTCATTATGACAACAGTGAACAAGAGATTTGATTAAATAATAGATAACCATATATGGTCATGTGAACTCATTAATATGCATAACCATTATATCTTAAACACTGTTGCAGTTAGGAAGATGAATCCTGTGTTCTTATGACAACAGTGAACAAGAGATTTGATTAAAATAACAGATGACCATATATGGTCATGTGAACTCATTAATATGCATAGCAGTCATATCTGAAACACTGTCGCAGAGCAGGACATGTAACTAGTGTCATTATGAAGACATTGAATGAAAGATGTAACTGACATTAGAAATGGCTATATATGATTATGTAATCTCATTATTGTGCATAAGAACATGGCTCATTATATATCCTGAAAACCATATTTTGATAACCAAACCAAGTAAATACATGGTACCAACTTCATTTTGACCTCATGTTACTGATAATACAAGCTACCTGATTGTCTAACATGTGACCTCATTAATTATGAAACAGAATCTTGTCAGCTTGGGCCCCGGTGACGCCGCTTGCGGCTTTAATTTCTTCTTTCTTCTTTCTTTCTTTCTTCCGTAACTTTTTTCGTCAAGCCGTTTGAGAAATCCGCTGAACGGAATGGTCTGATAATGTTCTATACTGATAGTCCCTAATGTGAACTGGTGCAACATGCTTTCAGAATTTTGATTGGTCAATTAGTTTGGCAGCCATATTGGATTGAAATAAAATCGGAAGTGGCTGTTTGACCACTTTCTGAGGGTCTAGGCGTCTAGATTTTTTTATGGTATATAGTACAACTCATGTGTAATAAATATCAGCAATAAAAACTTTAGCGGTCATGTGACTTTTCCCGCCATTTTGTTTTTCCTAAAAACGGCAAAAAACACTTGAAAATCTTCTTCTTCAGAACCACCAAGCAGAATGCTCTCATATGTAGTATTTAGCTTCTATATATGAATCCCATTTATGTTTGAACATTTATTTACGATTGGTCACGTGGTTTGGCCACCATTTTGGATTTCTTCTAAACAGGAAGTAGTTTTTTACTCTGGCAACACTTGAGGGATTATTTTCAATTTTGCTTCATGTCATCTGTGTATCAAACCCTTTCAGAAATCTAAAAAAAAATTCAGATCAGTCACATGGTTTGGCCGCCATTTTGGATTTTAAGCAAAATTGACCAAAAGTTTGGGTATTTGTTTCTCAGAGACGATTCAACCAATCTACTAGATGTTTTTATATTTACCATGCCTGCCCTTAGCTCCATATGAGAAAAATAATATTATTTTGATCAGTCACGTGGTTTGGCCGCCATCTTGGATTTTGTGAAAATAGACATTATGCAACTACATGTTTTGTATTAGTCTGATTTCTTTCAAATTTTGTATGTGCATTTGTGTCATCAGATGCATCATTTTGCCCCAATAGCACACTGTTAGGCCTCGTGGCTGGGCACCCATGGGGTGGGGGCTTCCAACCTCATTAATATGCATAACTGTTATAACTCAATCACTGTTGTAGTTAGGGAGATGATTCCTGCGTTATTATGACAACGTTGAACAAGAGATTTGATTAAAATGACAAATGACCATATATGGTCATGTGAGCTCATTAATATGCATAACTGTCATATCTCAAACACTGTTGCAGTTAGGAAGTGGAATCCTGTGTTATTATGACAACATTGAACAAAAGATTTGATTAAAACAACAGACCACTTTCTGAGGGTCTAGGTGTCTAGATTTTTTTTATGGTATATAGTACAACTCATGTGTAATAAATATCAGCAATAAAAACTTTAGCGGTCATGTGACTTTTCCCGCCATTTTGTTTTTCCTAAAAACGGCAAAAAACACTTAAAAATCTTCTTCTTCAGAACCACCAAGTAGAATGCTCTCATGTGTTGTATTTAGCTTCTATATATGAATCCGATTTAGGTTTGAAAAAATGTTTACGATTGGTCACGTGGTTTGGCCACCATTTTGGATTTCTTCTAAACAGGAAGTAGTTTTTTACTCTGGCAACACTTGAGGGATTATTTTCAATTTTGCTTCATGGCATCTGTATATCAAACTATTTCAGAAACCTAAACAAAATTTCAGATCAGTCACATGGTTTGGCCGCCATTTTGGATTTTAAGCAAAATTGACCAAAAGTTTGGGTAATTGTTTCTCAGAGACGATTCAACCAATCTACTATATGTTTTTATATTTACCATGCCTGGCCTTAGCTGCATACGAGAAAAATAATATTATTTTGATCAGTCACGTGGTTTGGCCGCCATCTTGGATTATGTGAAAATAGAAATTATGCAACTACATGTTTTGTATTAGTCTGATTTCTTTCAAATTTTGTATGTGCATTTGTGTCATCAGATGCATCATTTTGCCCCAATAGCACAATGTTAGGCCACGTGGCTGGGCACCCATGGGGTGGGGGCTTCTAACCTCATTAATATGCATAACTGTTATAACTCAAGCACTGTTGTAGTTAGGATGATGAATCCTGTGTTATTATGACAACCTTGAACAAGAGATTCGATTAAAATAACAAATGACCATATATGGTCATGTGAGCTCATTAATATGCATAACTGTCATATCTCAAACACTGTTGCAGTTAGGAAGTGGAATCCTGTGTTATTATGACAACAGTGAACAAGAGATTTGATTAAAATAACAGATAACCATATATGGTCATGTGAACTCATTAATATGCATAGCAGTCATATCTAAAACACTGTCGCAGTTAGGAAGATGAATCCTGTGTTATTATGACAACAGTGAACAAGAGATTTGATTAAAATAACAGATGACCATATATGGTCATGTGAACTCATTAATATGCATAACCATTATATCTTAAACACTGTTGCAGTTAGGAAGATGAATCCTGTGTTCTTATGACAACAGTGAACAAGAGATTTGATTAAAATAACAGATGACCATATATGGTCATGTGAACTCATTAATATGCATAGCAGTCATATCTGAAACACTGTCGCAGAGTAGGACATGTAACTAGTGTCATTATGAAGACATTGAATGAAAGATGTGTCCTGTGTCATTATGACAACAGTGAACAAGAGATTTGATTAAATAATAGATAACCATATATGGTCATGTGAACTCATTAATATGCATAGCAGTCATATCTAAAACACTGTCGCAGTTAGGAAGATGAATCCTGTGTTATTATGACAACAGTGAACAAGAGATTTGATTAACAGATGACCATATATGGTCATGTGAACTCATTAATATGCATAACCATTATATCTTAAACACTGTTGCAGTTAGGAAGATGAATCCTGTGTTCTTATGACAACAGTGAACAAGAGATTTGATTAAAATAACAGATGACCATATATGGTCATGTGAACTCATTAATATGCATAGCAGTCATATCTGAAACACTGTCGCAGAGCAGGACATGTAACTAGTGTCATTATGAAGACATTGAATGAAAGATGTAACTGACATTAGAAATGGCTATATATGATTATGTAATATATGATTATGTAATCTCATTATTGTGCATAAGAACATGGCTCATTATATATCCTGAAAACCATATTTTGATAACCAAACCAAGTAAATACATGGTACCAACTTCATTTTGACCTCATGTTACTGATAATTCAAGCTACCTGATTGTCTAACATGTGACCACATTAATTACGAAACAGAATCTTGTCAGCTTGGGCCCCGGTGACGCCGCTTGCGGCTTTAATTCTTTCTTCTTTCTTTCTTTCTTTCTTCCGTAACTTTTTTCGTCAAGCCGTTTGAGAAAACCGCTGAACAGAATGGTCTGATAATGCTCTATACTGATAGTCCCTAATGTGAACTGGTGCAACATGCTTTCAGAATTTCGATTGGTCAATTAGTTTGGCAGCCATATTGGATTGAAATAAAACCGGAAGTGGCTGTTTGACCACTTTCTGAGGGTCTAGGCGTCTAGATTTTTTTATGGTATATAGTACAACTCATGTGTAATAAATATCAGCAATAAAAACTTTAGCGGTCATGTGACTTTTCCCGCCATTTTGTTTTTCCTAAAAACGGCAAAAAACACTTTAAAATCTTCTTCTTCAGAACCACCAAGCAGAATGCTCTCATATGTAGTATTTAGCTTCTATATATGAATACCATTTATGTTTGAAAAAATGTTTACGATTGGTCACGTGGTTTGGCCACCATTTTGGATTTCTTCTAAACAGGAAGTAGTTTTTTTACTCTGGCAACACTTAGGGGAATGTTTTCAGTTTTGCTTCATGGCATCTATGTATCAAGCCCTTTCAGAAACCTAAAAAAAAATTCAGATCAGTCACATGGTTTGGCCGCCATTTTGGATTTTAAGCAAAATTGACCAAAAGTTTGGGTATTTGTTTCTCAGAGACGATTCAACCAATCTACTAGATGTTTTTATATTTACCATGCCTGGCCTTAGCTGCATACGAGAAAAATAATATTATTTTGATCAGTCACGTGGTTTGGCCGCCATCTTGGATTTTGTGAAAATAGAAATAATGCAACTACATGTTTTGTATTATTCTGATTTCTTTCAAATTTTGTATGTGCATTTGTGTCATCAGATGGATCATTTTGCCCCAATAGCACACTGTTAGGCCACGTGGCTGGGCACCCATGGGGTGGGGGCTTCTAATCTTATTAATATGCATAACTGTTATAACTCAAGCACTGTTGTAGTTAGGATGATGAATCCTGTGTTATTATGACAACGTTGAACAAGAGATTCGATTAAAATAACAAATGACCATATATGGTCATGTGAGCTCATTAATATGCATAACTGTCATATCTCAAACACTGTTGCAGTTTGGAAGTGGAATCCTGTGTCATTATGACAACAAGTGAACAAGAGATCTGATTAAAATAAAAGATAACCATATATAGTCATGTGAACTCATTAATATGCATAACCATTATATCTTAAACACAGTCGCAGTTAGGAAGATAAATCCTGTGTCATTATGACAACAGTGAACAAGAGATTTGATTAAAATAACAGATAACCATATATGGTCATGTGAACTCATTAATATGCATAACCATTATATCTTAAACACTGTTGCAGTTAGGAAGATGAATCCTGTGTTATTATGACAACAGTGAACAAGAGATTTGATTAAAAATAACAGATGACCATATATGGTCATGTGAACTCATTAATATGCAAAGCAGTCATATCTAAAACACTGTCGCAGAGCAGGATATGTAACAAGTGTCATTATGAAGACATTGAATGAAAGATGTAACTGACATTAGAAATGGCTATATATGATTATGTAATCTCATTATTGTGCATAAGAACATGGCTCATTATATATCCTGAAAACCATATTTCGATAACCAAACCAGGTAAATACATGGTACCAACTTCATTTTGACCTCATGTTACTGATAATTCAAGCTACCTGATTGTCTAACATGTGACCACATTAATTATGAAACAGAATCTTGTCAGCTTGGGCCCCGGTGACGCCGCTTGCGGCTTTAATTAGGGGCCCAAGCCCAAAGGGCGAGGCCCCTATTCTTATTGTCCGGTTTTTTTAGGGGCCCAAGCCCAAAGGGCGAGGCCCCTATTATTATCGTTCAGTTTTTTCTTTCTTTCTTTCTTTCTTTCTTCCGTAACTTTTTTCGTCGAGCCGTTTGAGAAAACTGCTGAACCAAATAGTTTGAAAATGCTCTGTAATGATAGGCTCTACTATGAACTGGTGCAACATGCTTTCAGAATTTTGATTGGCCAATTAGTTTGGCAGCCATATTGGATTGAAATAAAACCGGAAGTGGCTGTTTGACCACTTTCTGAGGGTCTAGGTGTCTAGATTTTTTTTATGGTATATAGTACAACTCATGTGTAATAAATATCAGCAATAAAAACTTTAGCGGTCATGTGACTTTTCCCGCCATTTTGTTTTTCCTAAAAACGGCAAAAAACACTTAAAAATCTTCTTCTTCAGAACCACCAAGTAGAATGCTCTCATGTGTTGTATTTAGCTTCTATATATGAATCCGATTTAGGTTTGAAAAAATGTTTACGATTGGTCACGTGGTTTGGCCACCATTTTGGATTTCTTCTAAACAGGAAGTAGTTTTTTACTCTGGCAACACTTGAGGGATTATTTTCAATTTTGCTTCATGGCATCTGTATATCAAACTATTTCAGAAACCTAAACAAAATTTCAGATCAGTCACATGGTTTGGCCGCCATTTTGGATTTTAAGCAAAATTGACCAAAAGTTTGGGTAATTGTTTCTCAGAGACGATTCAACCAATCTACTATATGTTTTTATATTTACCATGCCTGGCCTTAGCTGCATACGAGAAAAATAATATTATTTTGATCAGTCACGTGGTTTGGCCGCCATCTTGGATTATGTGAAAATAGAAATTATGCAACTACATGTTTTGTATTAGTCTGATTTCTTTCAAATTTTGTATGTGCATTTGTGTCATCAGATGCATCATTTTGCCCCAATAGCACAATGTTAGGCCACGTGGCTGGGCACCCATGGGGTGGGGGCTTCTAACCTCATTAATATGCATAACTGTTATAACTCAAGCACTGTTGTAGTTAGGATGATGAATCCTGTGTTATTATGACAACCTTGAACAAGAGATTCGATTAAAATAACAAATGACCATATATGGTCATGTGAGCTCATTAATATGCATAACTGTCATATCTCAAACACTTGCAGTTAGGAAGTGGAATCCTGTGTTATTATGACAACATTGAACAAAAGATTTGATTAAAATAACAGATGACCATATATAGTCATGCGAGCTCATTAATATGCGTAATCGTTATATCTCAAACACTGTTGCAGTTAGGAAGATGAATCCTGTGTCATTATGACAACGTTGAACAAGAGATTTGATTAAAATAACAAATGACCATTTTTATGGTCATGTGAGCTCATTAATATGCATAACTGTCATATCTCAAACACTGTTGTAGTTAGGAAGATGAATCCTGTGTTATTATGACAACGTTGAACAAGAGATTTGATTAAAATAACAGATGACCATATATGGTCATGTGAACTCATTAATATGCATAACCATTATATCTTAAACACTTGCAGTTAGGAAGATGAATCCTGTGTTATTATGACAACAGTGAACAAGAGATTTGATTAAAATAACAGATGACTATATATGGTCATGTGTACTCATTAATATGCATAGCAGTCATATCTGAAACACTGTCGCAGAGCAGAACATGTAACTAGTGTCATTATGAAGACATTGAATGAAAGATGTAACTGACATTAGAAATGGCTATATATGATTATGTAATCTCATTATTGTGCATAAGTACATGGCTCATAATATATCCTGAAAACTATATTTCGATAACCAAACCAGGTAAATACATGGTACCAACTTCATTTCGACCTCATGTTACTGATAATACAAGCTACCTGATTGTCTAACATGTGACTTCATTAATTATGAAACAGAATTTTGTCAGCTTGGGCCCCGGTGACGCCGCTTGCGGCTTTAATCTTTCTTCTTTCTTTCTTCCGTAACTTTTTTCGTCAAGCCGTTTGAGAAAACTGCTGAACAGAATGGTCTGATAATGCTCTATACTGATAGTCCCTAATGTGAACTGGTGCAACATGCTGTCAGAATTTCGATTGGTCAATTAGTTTGGCAGCCATATTGGATTGAAATAAAACCGGAAGTGGCTGTTTGACCACTTTCTGAGGGTCTAGGCGTCTAGATTTTTTTATGGTATATAGTACAACTCATGTGTAATAAACATCAGCAATAAAAAGTTTAGCGGTCATGTGACTTTTCCCGCCATTTTGTTTTTCCTAAAAACGGCAAAAAACACTTAAAAATCTTCTTCTTCAGAACCACCATACAGAATGCTCTCATATGTAGTATTTAGCTTCTATATATGAATCCCATTTATGTTTGACAAAATGTTTACGATTGGTCACGTGGTTTGGCCACCATTTTGGATTTCTTCTAAACAGGAAGTAGTTTTTTACTCTGGCAACACTTGAGGGAATATTTTCAATTTTGCTTCATGGCATCTGTGTATCAAGCCCTTTCAGAATCCTAAAAAAAATTTCAGATCAGTCACATGGTTTGGCCGCCATTTTGGATTTTAAGTAAAATTGACCAAAAGTTTGGGTATTTGTTTCTCAGAGACGATTCAACCAATCTACTAGATGTTTCTATATTTACCATGCATGGCCTTAGCTGCATACGAGAAAAATAATATTATTTTGATCAGTCACGTGGTTTGGCCGCCATCTTGGATTTTGTGAAAATAGAAATTATGCAACTACATGTTTTGTATTAGTCTGATTTCTTTCAAATTTTGTATGTGCATTTGTGTCATCAGATGCATCATTTTGCCCCAATAGCACACTGTTAGGCCTCGTGGCTGGGCACCCATGGGGTGGGGGCTTCTAACCTCATTAATATGCATAACTGTTATAACTCAAGCACTGTTGTAGTTAGGATGATGAATCCTGTGTTATTATGACAACCTTGAACAAGAGATTCGATTAAAATAACAAATGACCATATATGGTCATGTGAGCTCATTAATATGCATAACTGTCATATCTCAAACACTTTTGCAGTTAGGAAGTGGAATCCTGTGTTATTATGACAACATTGAACAAAAGATTTGATTAAAATAACAGATGACCATATATAGTCACGTGAGCTCATTAATATGCGTAATCGTTATATCTCAAACACTGTTACAGTTAGGAAGATGAATCCTGTGTCATTATGACAACGGTGAACAAGAGATTTGATTAAAATAACAGATGACCATATATGGTCATGTGAACTCATTAATATGCATAACCATTATATCTTAAACACTGTTGCAGTTAGGAAGATGAATCCTGTGTTATTATGACAACAGTGAACAAGAGATTTGATTAAAATAACAGATAACCATATATGGTCATGTGAACTCATTAATATGCATAACCATTATATCTTAAACACTGTTGCAGTTAGGAAGATGAATCCTGTGTTATTATGACAACAGTGAACAAGAGATTTGATTAAAAATAACAGATGACCATATATGGTCATGTGAACTCATTAATATGCAAGCAGTCATATCTAAAACACTGTCGCAGAGCAGGACATGTAACAAGTGTCATTATGAAGACATTGAATGAAAGATGTAACTGACATTAGAAATGGCTATATATGATTATGTAATCTCATTATTAAGAACATGGCTCATTATATATCCTGAAAACCATATTTCGATAACCAAACCAGGTAAATACATGGTACCAACTTCATTTTGACCTCATGTTACTGATAATTCAAGCTACCTGATTGTCTAACATGTGACCACATTAATTATGAAACAGAATCTTGTCAGCTTGGGCCCCGGTGACGCCGCTTGCGGCTTTAATTAGGGGCCCAAGCCCGAAGGGCGAGGCCCCTATTCTTATTGTCCGGTTTTTAGGGGCCCAAGCCCGAAGGGCGAGGCCCCTATTCTTATTGTCCGGTTTTTAGGGGCCCAAGCCCAAAGGGCGAGGCCCCTATTATTATCGTTCAGTTTTTTCTTTCTTTCTTTCTTTCTTTCTTCCGTAACTTTTTTCGTCGAGCCGTTTGAGAAAACTGCTGAACCAAATAGTTTGAAAATGCTCTATAATGATAGGCTCTACTATGAACTGGTGCAACATGCTTTCAGAATTTTGATTGGCCAATTAGTTTGGCAGCCATATTGGATTGAAATAAAACCGGAAGTGGCTGTTTGACCACTTTCTGAGGGTCTAGGTGTCTAGATTTTTTTTATGGTATATAGTACAACTCATGTGTAATAAATATCAGCAATAAAAACTTTAGCGGTCATGTGACTTTTCCCGCCATTTTGTTTTTCCTAAAAACGGCAAAAAACACTTAAAAATCTTCTTCTTCAGAACCACCAAGTAGAATGCTCTCATGTGTTGTATTTAGCTTCTATATATGAATCCGATTTAGGTTTGAAAAAATGTTTACGATTGGTCACGTGGTTTGGCCACCATTTTGGATTTCTTCTAAACAGGAAGTAGTTTTTTACTCTGGCAACACTTGAGGGATTATTTTCAATTTTGCTTCATGGCATCTGTATATCAAACTATTTCAGAAACCTAAACAAAATTTCAGATCAGTCACATGGTTTGGCCGCCATTTTGGATTTTAAGCAAAATTGACCAAAAGTTTGGGTAATTGTTTCTCAGAGACGATTCAACCAATCTACTATATGTTTTTATATTTACCATGCCTGGCCTTAGCTGCATACGAGAAAAATAATATTATTTTGATCAGTCACGTGGTTTGGCCGCCATCTTGGATTATGTGAAAATAGAAATTATGCAACTACATGTTTTGTATTAGTCTGATTTCTTTCAAATTTTGTATGTGCATTTGTGTCATCAGATGCATCATTTTGCCCCAATAGCACAATGTTAGGCCACGTGGCTGGGCACCCATGGGGTGGGGGCTTCTAACCTCATTAATATGCATAACTGTTATAACTCAAGCACTGTTGTAGTTAGGATGATGAATCCTGTGTTATTATGACAACCTTGAACAAGAGATTCGATTAAAATAACAAATGACCATATATGGTCATGTGAGCTCATTAATATGCATAACTGTCATATCTCAAACACTGTTGCAGTTAGGAAGTGGAATCCTGTGTTATTATGACAACAGTGAACAAGAGATTTGATTAAAATAACAGATAACCATATATGGTCATGTGAACTCATTAATATGCATAGCAGTCATATCTAAAACACTGTCGCAGTTAGGAAGATGAATCCTGTGTTATTATGACAACAGTGAACAAGAGATTTGATTAAAATAACAGATGACCATATATGGTCATGTGAACTCATTAATATGCATAACCATTATATCTTAAACACTGTTGCAGTTAGGAAGATGAATCCTGTGTTCTTATGACAACAGTGAACAAGAGATTTGATTAAAATAACAGATGACCATATATGGTCATGTGAACTCATTAATATGCATAGCAGTCATATCTGAAACACTGTCGCAGAGTAGGACATGTAACTAGTGTCATTATGAAGACATTGAATGAAAGATGTGTCCTGTGTCATTATGACAACAGTGAACAAGAGATTTGATTAAATAATAGATAACCATATATGGTCATGTGAACTCATTAATATGCATAGCAGTCATATCTAAAACACTGTCGCAGTTAGGAAGATGAATCCTGTGTTATTATGACAACAGTGAACAAGAGATTTGATTAACAGATGACCATATATGGTCATGTGAACTCATTAATATGCATAACCATTATATCTTAAACACTGTTGCAGTTAGGAAGATGAATCCTGTGTTCTTATGACAACAGTGAACAAGAGATTTGATTAAAATAACAGATGACCATATATGGTCATGTGAACTCATTAATATGCATAGCAGTCATATCTGAAACACTGTCGCAGAGCAGGACATGTAACTAGTGTCATTATGAAGACATTGAATGAAAGATGTAACTGACATTAGAAATGGCTATATATGATTATGTAATATATGATTATGTAATCTCATTATTGTGCATAAGAACATGGCTCATTATATATCCTGAAAACCATATTTTGATAACCAAACCAAGTAAATACATGGTACCAACTTCATTTTGACCTCATGTTACTGATAATTCAAGCTACCTGATTGTCTAACATGTGACCACATTAATTACGAAACAGAATCTTGTCAGCTTGGGCCCCGGTGACGCCGCTTGCGGCTTTAATTTCTTCTTTCTTCTTTCTTTCTTTCTTCCGTAACTTTTTTCGTCAAGCCGTTTGAGAAAACCGCTGAACAGAATGGTCTGATAATGCTCTATACTGATAGTCCATAATGTGAACTGGTGCAACATGCTTTCACAATTTCGATTGGACAATTAGTTTGGCAGCCATATTGGATTGAAATAAAACCGGAAGTGGCTGTTTGACCACTTTCTGAGGGTCTAGGCGTCTAGATTTTTTTATGGTATATAGTACAACTCATGTGTAATAAATATCAGCAATAAAAACTTTAGCGGTCATGTGACTTTTCCCGCCATTTTGTTTTTCCTAAAAACGGCAAAAAACACTTGAAAATCTTCTTCTTCAGAACCACCAAGTAGAATGCTCTCATATGTAGTATTTAGCTTCTATATATGAATCCCATTTATGTTTGAACATTTTTTTACGATTGGTCACGTGGTTTGGCCACCATTTTGGATTTCTTCTAAACAGGAAGTAGTTTTTTACTCTGGCAACACTTGAGGGATTATTATCAATTTTGCTTCATGGCATCAGTGTATCAAACCCTTTCAAAAATCTGAAAAAAAAATTCAGATCAGTCACATGGTTTGGCCGCCATTTTGGATTTTAAGCAAAATTGACAAAAAGTTTGGGTATTTGTTTCTCAGAGACGATTCAACCAATCTACTAGATGTTTTTATATTTACCATGCCTGGCCTTAGCTGCATACGAGAAAAATAATATTATTTTGATCAGTCACGTGGTTTGGCCGCCATCTTGAATTTTGTGAAAATAGAAATTATGCAACTACATGTTTTGTATTAGTCTGATTTCTTTCAAATTTTGTATGTGCATTTGTGTCATCAGATGCATCATTTTGCCCGAATAGCACACTGTTAGGCCACGTGGCTGGGCACCCATGGGGTGGGGGCTTCTAACCTCATTAATATGCATAACTGTTATAACTCAAGCACTGTTGTAGTTGGGATGATGAATCCTGTGTTATTATGACAACCTTGAACAAGAGATTCGATTAAAATAACAAATGACCATATATGGTCATGTGAACTCATTAATATGCATAACCATTATATCTTAAACACTGTCGCAGTTAGGAAGATAAATCCTGTGTCATTATGACAACAGTGAACAAGAGATTTGATTAAAATAACAGATAACCATATATGGTCATGTGAACTCATTAATATGCATAGCAGTCATATCTAAAACACTGTCGCAGTTAGGAAGTGGAATCCTGTGTTATTATGACAACATTGAACAAAAGATTTGATTAAAATAACAGATGACCATATATAGTCACGTGAGCTCATTAATATGCCTAATCGTTATATCTCAAACACTGTTGCAGTTAGGAAGATGAATCCTGTGTCATTATGACAACAGTTAACAAGAGATTTGATTAAAATAACAGATAACCATATATGGTCATGTGAACTCATTAATATGCATAACCATTATATCTTAAACACTGTCGCAGTTAGGAAGATAAATCCTGTGTCATTATAACAACAGTGAACAAGAGATTTGATTAAAATAACAGATAACCATATATGGTCATGTGAACTCATTAATATGCATAGCAGTCATATCTAAAACACTGTCGCAGTTAGGAAGATGAATCCTGTGTTATTATGACAACAGTGAACAAGAGATTTGATTAAAATAACAGATGACCATATATGGTCATGTGAACTCATTAATATGCATAGCAGTCATATCTGAAACACTGTCGCAGAGCAGGACATGTAACTAGTGTCATTATGAAGACATTGAATGAAAGATGTAACTCACATTAGAAATGGCTATATATGATTATGTAATCTCATTATTGTGCATAAGAACATGGCTCATTATATATCCTGAAAACCATATTTCGATAACCAAAGCAGGCAAATACATGGTACCAACTTCATTTCAACCTCATGTTACTGATAATAAGAGCTACCTGATTGTCTGACATGTAACCTCATTAATTATGAAACAGAATCTTATCAGCTTGGGCCCCGGTGACGCCGCTTGCGGCTTTAATTAGGGGCCCAAGCCCGAAGGGCGAGGCCCCTATTCTTATTGTCCGGTTTTTTAGGGGCCCAAGCCCGAAGGGCTAGGCCCCTATTGTTATTGTTCAGTTTTTAGGGGCCCAAGCCCAAAGGGCGAGGCCCCTATTCTTATTGTTCGGTTTTTTCTTCTTCTTTCTTCTTCTTCTTCTTCTTCTTTCTTCCACAACTTCTTTCGTCAAGCCGTTTGAGAAAACTGCTGAACTGAATAGTCTGAAAATGCTCTATACTGATAGTCCCTAATGTGAACTGGTGCAACATGCTTTCAGAATTTCGATTGGTCAATTAGTTTGGCAGCCATGTTGAAATGAAATAAAACCGGAAGTGGCTGTTTGACCACTTTCTGAGGGTCTAGGCGTCTAGATTTTTTTATGGTATATAGTACAACTCATGTGTAATAGATATCAGCAATAAAAACTTTAGCGGTCATGTGACTTTTCCCGCCATTTTGTTTTTCCTAAAAACGGCAAAAAACACTTGAAAATCTTCTTCTTCAGAACCACTATGCAGAATGCTCTCATATGTAGTATTTGGCTTCTATATATGAAGCCCATTTACGTTTGAAAAAATTGTTATGATTGGTCACATGGTTTGGCCGCCATTTTGGGTTTCTTCTGAACAGGAAGTAGTTTTTTACTCATGCCACACTTGAGGGATTACGTTCAATATTGCTGAATGGCATCTGTATATCAAACTCTTTCAGAAACCTAAAACAGATTTCAGGTCAGTCACATGGTTTGGCCGCCATCTTGGATTTTAGGCAAAATTGACTAAAAGTTTGGGCATTTGTTTCTCAGAGGTGATTCAACCAATTAACTGCTGGTTTTGAATATAACATGCCTGAACATTGCTACATGTGAGAAAAATAATATATTTTCGATAAGTCACGTGATTTGGCCGCCATCTTGGATTTTGTGAAAATGAAACTTGTGCAATTACATGTGTTGTATTGGTCAGATTTGGCTAAAATTGTGTATGTCAATTCTACTCAAAAGTCGCATTCTTTTCCCTGAATGTCACATGGCTAGGTCGTGTGGCTACGCGCCCATGGGGTGGGGGCTTCTAACCTCATTAATATGCATAACCATTATATCTTAAGCACTGTTGCAGTTAGGAAGATGAATCCTGTGTTATCATGACAACAGTGAACAAGAGATTTGATTAAAATAACATATTACCATATATGGTCATGTGAACTCATTAATATGCATAACCATTATATCTTAAACACTGTTGCAGTTAGGAAGATGAATCCTGTGTTATCATGACAACAGTGAACAAGAGATTTGATTAAAATAACAGATGACCATATATATGGTCATGTGAACTTATTAATATGCATAGCAGTCATATCTAAAAAACTGTCGCAGAGCAGGACATGTAACTAGTGTCATTATGAAGACATTGAATGAAAGATGTAACTGACATTAGAAATGACTATATATGATTATGTAATCTCATTTTTGTGCATAAGAACATGGCTCATTATATATCCTGAAAACCATATTTTGATAACCAAACCAGGTAAATACATGGTACCAACTTCATTTTGACCTCATGTTACTGATAATTCAAGCTACCTGATTGTTTAACATGTGACCACATTAATTATGAAACAGAATCTTGTCAGCTTGGGCCCCGGTGACGCCGCTTGCGGCTTTAATTAGGGGCCCAAGCCCATAGGGCGAGGCCCCTATTCTTATTGTCCGGTTTTTTCTTCTTTCTTTCTTTCTTTCTTTCTTTCTTCCGTAACTTTTTTCGTCAAGCCGTTTGGGAAAACTGCTGAACGGAATGGTTTGATAATGCTCTATACTGATAGTCCCTAATGTGAACTGGTGCAACATGCTTTCAAAATTTCGATTGGTCAATTAGTTTGGCAGCCATATTGAATTGAAATAAAACCGGAAGTGGCTGTTTGACCACTTTCTGAGGGTCTAGGCGTCTAGATTTTTTTATGGTATATAGGACAACTCATGTGTAATAGATATCAGTAATAAAAACTTTAGCGGTCATGTGACTTTTCCCGCCATTTTGTTTTTCCTAAAAACGGCAAAAAACACTAAAAAATCTTCTTCTTCAGAACCACCTAGCAGAATCCTCTCATGTGTTGTATTTAGCTTCTATATATGAATCCCGTTTAGGTTTGATAAAATTATTACGATTGGTCACGTGGTTTGGCCACCATTTTAGATTTCTTCTAAACAGGAAGTAGTTTTTTACTATGGCAACACTTGAGGGATTATTTTCAATTTTGCTTCATGGCATCTGTATATCTATCTCTTTCAGAAACCTAAAAAAGATTTCAGATCAGTCACGTGGTTTGGCCGCCATCTTGGATTTTAAGCAAAATTGCCCAAAAGTTTGGGCATTTGTTTCTCAGAGGTGATTCAACCAATCTACCAGATGTTTTTATATTTACCATGCCTGGCCTTAGCTCCATATGAGAAAAATAATATTATTTTGATCAGTCACATGGTTTGGCCGCCATCTTGGATTTTATGAAAACAGATCTTGTGCAATTACATGTGTTGTATTGGTCCGATTTGGCTAAAATTGTATATGTGCATTCTACTCTTGAGATGCATTTTTTCAACCGAATGGCACGTGGCTGGGTTTTGTCACTGGGCGCCTAAGGGGTGGGGGCTTCTAACCTCATTAATATGCATAACTGATATATCTCAAGCACTGTTGGAGTTAGGAAGATGAAACCTGTGTTATTATGACAACATTAAACAATTGATTTCATTAAAATAACAGATTACCATATATGGTCATGTGAACTCATTAATATGCATAACCATTATATCTCAAACACTGTTGTAGTAAGGAAGATGATTCCTGTGTTATCATGACAACAGTGAACAAGAGATTTGATTAAAATAACAGATGACCATATATGGTCATGTGAACTCATTAATATGCATAACCATTATATCTTAAACACTGTCGTAGAGCAGGACATGTAACTAGTGTCATTATGAAGACATTGAATGAAAGATGTAACTGACATTAGAAATGGCTATATATGATTATGTAATCTCATTATTGTGCATAAGAACATGGCTCATTATATATCCTGAAAACCATATTTCGATAACCAAAGCAGGTAAATACATGGTACCAACTTCATTTCGACCTCATGTTACTGATAATAAGAGCTACCTGATTGTCTAACATGTGACCTCATTAATTATGAAACAGAATCTTATCAGCTTGGGCCCCGGTGACGCCGCTTGCGGCTTTAATTCTTTCTTCTTTCTTTCTTTCTTTCTTCCGTAACTTTTTTCGTCAAGCCGTTTGAGAAAACCGCTGAACAGAATGATCTGATAATGCTCTATACTGATAGTCCCTAATGTGAACTGGTGCAACATGCTTTCAGAATTTCGATTGGTCAATTAGTTTGGCAGCCATATTGGATTGAAATAAAACCGGAAGTGACTGTTTGACCACTTTCTGAGGGTCTAGGCGTCTAGATTTTTTTATGGTTTATAGTACAACTCATGTGTAATAGATATCAGCAATAAAAACTTTAGCGGTCATGTGACTTTTCCCGCCATTTTGTTTTTCCTAAAAACGGCAAAAAACACTTAAAAATCTTCTTCTTCAGAACCACCAAGCAGAATGCTCTCATATGTAGTATTTAGCTTATATATATGAATCCCATTTAGGTTTGAAAAAATGTTTACGATTGGTCACGTGGTTTGGCCACCATTTTGGATTTCTTCTAAACAGGAAGTAGTTTTTTACTCTGGCAACACTTGAGGGAATATTTTCAATTTTGCTTCATGGCATCTGTGTATCAAGCCCTTTCAGAAACCTAAAAAAAATTTCAGATCAGTCACATGGTTTGGCCGCCATTTTGAATTTTAAGCAAAATTGACCAAAAGTTTGGGTATTTGTTTCTCAGAGACGATTCAACCAATCTACTAGATGTTTTTATATTTACCATGCCTGGTCTTAACTGCATACGAGAAAAATAATATTATTTTGATCAGTCACGTGGTTTGGCCGCCATCTTGGATTTTGTGAAAATAGAAATTATGCAACTACATGTTTTGTATTAGTCTGATTTCTTTCAAATTTTGTATGTGCATTTGTGTCATCAGATGCATCATTTTGCCCCAACAGCACACTGTTAGGCCACGTGGCTGGGCACCCATGGGGTGGGGGCTTCTAACCTCATTAATATGCATAACTGTTATAACTCAAGCTCTGTTGTAGTTAGGATGATGAATCCTGTGTTATTATGACAACCTTGAACAAGAGATTCGATTAAAATAACAAATGACCATATATGGTCATGTGAGCTCCTTAATATGCATAACTGTCATATCTCAGACACTGTTGCAGTTAGGAAGTGGAATCCTGTGTTATTATGACAACAGTGAACAAGAGATTTGATTAAAATAACAGATAACCATATATGGTCATGTGAACTCATTAATATGCATAACCATTATATCTTAAACACTGTCGCAGTTAGGAAGATAAATCCTGTGTCATTATGACAACAGTGAACAAGAGATTTGATTAAAATAACAGATAACCATATATGGTCATGTGAACTCATTAATATGCATAGCAGTCATATCTAAAACACTGTCGCAGTTAGGAAGATGAATCCTGTGTTATTATGACAACAGTGAACAAGAGATTTGATTAAAATAACAGATGACCATATATGGTCATGTGAACTCATTAATATGCATAACCATTATATCTTAAACACTGTTGCAGTTAGGAAGATGAATCCTGTGTTCTTATGACAACAGTGAACAAGAGATTTGATTAAAATAACAGATGACCATATATGGTCATGTGAACTCATTAATATGCATAGCAGTCATATCTGAAACACTGTCGCAGAGCAGGACATGTAACTAGTGTCATTATGAAGACATTGAATGAAAGATGTAACTGACATTAGAAATGGCTATATATGATTATGTAATCTCATTATTGTGCATAAGAACATGGCTCATTATATATCCTGAAAACCATATTTCGATAACCAAACCAGGTAAATACATGGTACCAACTTCATTTCGACCTCATGTTACTGATAATACAGTCTACCTGCAGCTGATTGTCTAACATGTGACCACATTAATTATGAAACAGAATCTTGTCAGCTTGGGCCCCGGTGACGCCGCTTGCGGCTTTAATTTCTTCTTTCTTTCTTTCTTCCGTAACTTTTTTCGTCAAGCCGTTTGAGAAAACCGCTGAAGAGAATGGCCTGATAATGCTGTATACTGATAGTCCCTAATGTGAACTGGTGCAACATGCTTTTAGAATTTTGATTGGTCAATTAGTTTGGCAGCCATATTGGATTGAAGTTAAACAGGAAGTGGGTATTTGACCACTTTCTGAGGGTCTAGGCGATCAGGGTTTTTTATGGCATATAGTACAACTCATGTGTAGTAGATATATGAAAAAAAATTCTAAACGTAAACCTCAACTTTTTCCGCCATGTTTTTTCTCCCAAAAACGGGAAAAAACGCTTGAAAATCTTCTTCTTCAGAACCACCAAGCGAAATGCCCCCATATATAGTATTTAGCTTCAATATACAAAGCACATTTAAGTTTGAAAAAATTGTTATGATTGGTCACATGGTTTGGCCGCCATTTTGGATTTCTTCTAGACAGGAAGTAGTTTTTTTTATCAAGCTACAATTATGTGACCATTTTCTAATCAGCTAAATTGCAGCTTTATAATGACCTCTTTCAGATATCGAAGACAAAATTCAGATAAGTCACATGGTTTGGCCGCCATCTTGGATTTTAGGCAAAATTGACTAAAATTTTGGACATTTGTTTCTCAGAGGTGCTTCAACCGATCAACTAGATACGTTGTATATCAGATGTATGGCCATAGGTCCATTTGAAAAAAATAATATATTTTCGATCAGTCACGTGGTTTGGCCGCCATCTTGGATTTTAGATAAAAATGACCAAAAGTTTGGCCATTTGTTTCTCAAAGGTGCTTCAACCTATCAACTAGATATGTTGTATATATTATGTTTGGCCATTGCTCCATTTGAAACAAATGATATAGTTTTGATCAGTCACATGGTTTGGCCGCCATCTTGGATTTCAAATAAAAATGAACAAAAGTTTGGGCATTTGTTTCTTTAAGCTGCTTCAAAAGATCTACTAGATGTTTTCATTAATAATATGTCTGGCCATAGCTCCATATGAGAAAAATAATATAATTTTGATCAGTCACATGATTTAGCCGCCATCTTGGATATTGTGCAAACAGAAATTGTTCAATTACATGTGTTGTATTGGTCCGATTGGAATAAAATTTTGTACGTGTATTCTACTCTTTAGATACATTCTTTCCCCTGAATGGCATATGGCTAGGTCATGTGGCTACGCGCCCATGGGGTGGGGAGCTTCTAACCTCATTAGTATGCATAACTGCTATATCTCAAGCACTGTTGTAGTTAGGAAGATGTAACCTGCGCTATTATGATGACGTTAAACAAGAGATTTGACTAAAATAACAGAAGACCATATATGGTCATGTGAACTCATTAATATGTATAGCAGTCATATCTGAAACACTGTCGGAGAGCAGGACATGTAACTAGTGTCATTATGAAGACATTGAATGAAAGATGTAACTGACATTAGAAATGGCTATATATGATTATGTAATCTCATTATTGTGCATAAGAACATGGCTCATATATCCTGAAAACCTTATTTCGATAACCAAACCAGGTAAATACATGGTACCAAGTTAATTTTGACCTCATGTTACTGATAATTCAAACTACCTGATTGTCTAACATGTGACCACATTAATTATGAAACAGAATCTTGTCAGCTTGGGCCCCGGTGACGCCGCTTGCGGCTTTAATTAGGGGCCCAAGCCCGAAGGGCGAGGCCCCTATTCTTATTGTCCGGTTTTTTTAGGGGCCCAAGCCCGAAGGGCGAGGCCCCTATTGTTATCGTCCGGTTTCTTCTTTAGGGGCCCAAGCCTGAAGGGCGAGGCCCCTATTCTTATTGTCCGGTTTTTAGGGGCCCAAGCCCAAAGGGCGAGGCCCCTATTCTTATTGTCCGGTTTTTTCTTCTTTCTTTCTTTCTTTCTTTCTTCCGTAACTTTTTTCGTCAAGTCGTTTGGGAAAACTGCTGAACGGAATGGTCTGATAATGCTCTATACTGATAGTCCATAATATGAACTGGTGCAACATGCTTTCAGTATTTCGATTGGTCAATTAGTTTGGCAGCCATATTGGATTGAAATAAAACCGGAAGTGGCTGTTTGACCACTTTCTGAGGGTCTAGGCGTCTAGATTTTTTTATGGTATATAGTACAACTCATATGTAATAGATATCCGCAATAAAAACTTTAGCGGTCACGTGACTTTTCCCGCCATTTTGTTTTTCCTAAAAACGGCAAAAAACACTTGAAAATCTTCTTTTTCAGAACCACCTAGCAGAATGCTCTCATATGTTGTATTTAGCTTCTATATATGAATCCCATTTACGTTTGAAAAAATGTTTACGATTGGTCATGTGGTTTGGCCACCATTTTGGATTTCTTCTAAACAGGAAGTAGTTTTTTACTCTGGCAACACTTGAGGGAATATTTTCAATTTTGCTTCATGGCATCTGTGTATCAAGCCCTTTCAGAAACCTAAAAAAAATTTCAGATCAGTCACATGGTTTGGCCGCCATTTTGGATTTTAAGCAAAATTGACCAAAAGATTGGGTATTTGTTTCTCAGAGACGATTCAACCAATCTACTAGATGTTTTTATATTTACCATGCCTGGCCGTAGCTGCATACGAGAAAAATAATATTATTTTGATCAGTCACGTGGTTTGGCCGCCATCTTGGATTTTGTGAAAATAGAAAATATGCAACTACATGTTTTGTATTAGTCTGAT
This sequence comes from Saccoglossus kowalevskii, assembly GCF_978046115.1. Classification (NCBI taxonomy): domain Eukaryota; kingdom Metazoa; phylum Hemichordata; class Enteropneusta; family Harrimaniidae; genus Saccoglossus; species Saccoglossus kowalevskii. Next base: position 22,628,354 of record NC_140643.1, on the reverse strand, counting down.
TTCTTTCAAATTTTGTATGTGCATTTGTGTCATCAGATGCATCATTTTGCCCCAATAGCACACTGTTAGGCCACGTGGCTGGGCACCCATGGGGTGGGGGCTTCTAACCTCATTAATATGCATAACTGTTATAACTCAAGCACTGTTGTAGTTAGGATGATGAATCCTGTGTTATTATGACAACCTTGAACAAGAGATTCGATTAAAATAACAAATGACCATATATGGTCATGTGAGCTCATTAATATGCATAACTGTCATATCTCAAACACTGTTGCAGTTAGGAAGTGGAATCCTGTGTTATTATGACAACATTGAACAAAAGATTTGATTAAAATAACAGATGACCATATATAGTCATGTGAGCTCATTAATATGCGTAATCGTTATATCTCAAACACTGTTGCAGTTAGGAAGATGCAACCTGTGTTATTATGACAACATTTAACAATTGATTTGATTAAAATAACAGATGACCATATATGGTCATGTGAACTCATTAATATGCATAACCATTATATCTTAAACACTGTTGCAGTTAGGAAGATGAATCCTGTGTTATTATGACAACAGTGAACAAGAGATTTGATTAAAATAACAGATGACCATATATGGTCATGTGAACTCATTAATATGCATAACCATTATATCTTAAACACTGTTGCAGTTAGGAAGATGAATCCTGTGTTATTATGACAACAGTGAACAAGAGATTTGATTAAAAATAACAGATGACCATATATGGTCATGTGAACTCATTAATATGCAAAGCAGTCATATCTAAAACACTGTCACAGAGGAGGACATGTAACAAGAGTCATTATGAAGACATTGAATGAAAGATGTAACTGACATTAGAAATGGCTATATATGATTATGTAATCTCATTATTGTGCATAAGAACATGGCTCATTATATATCCTGAAAACCATATTTCGATAACCAAATCAGGTAAATACATGGTACCAACTTCATTTGGACCTCATGTTACTGATAATTCAAGCTACTTGATTGTCTAACATGTGACCACATTAATTATGAAACAGAATCTTGTCAGCTTGGGCCCCGGTGACGCCGCTTGCGGCTTTAATTCTTCTTTCTTCTTTCTTTCTTTCTTCCGTAACTTTTTTCGTCAAGCCGTTTGAGAAAACCGCTGAACGGAATGGTCTGATAATGTTCTATACTGATAGTCCCTAATGTGAACTGGTGCAACATGCTTTCAGAATTGTGATTCGTCAATTAGTTTGGCAGCCATATTGGATTGAAATAAAACCGGAAGTGGCTGTTTAACCACTTTCTGAGGGTCTAGGCGTCTAGATTTTTTTATGGCATATAGTACAACTCATGTGCAATAGATATCAGCAATAAAAACTTTAGCGGTCATGTGACTTTTCCCGCCATTTTGTTTTTCCTAAAAACGGCAAAAAACACTTGAAAATCTTCTTCTTCAGAACCACTATGCAGAATGCTCTCATATGTAGTATTTGGCTTCTATATATGAAGCCCATTTACGTTTGAAAAAATTGTTATGATTGGTCACATGGTTTGGCCGCCATTTTGGGTTTCTTCTGAACAGGAAGTAGTTTTTTACTCATGCCACACTTGAGGGATTACGTTCAATATTGCTGAATGGCATCTGTATATCAAACTCTTTCAGAAACCTAAAACAGATTTCAGGTCAGTCACATGGTTTGGCCGCCATCTTGGATTTTAGGCAAAATTGACTAAAAGTTTGGGCATTTGTTTCTCAGAGGTGATTCAACCAATTAACTGCTGGTTTTGAATATAACATGCCTGAACATTGCTACATGTGAGAAAAATAATATATTTTCGATAAGTCACGTGATTTGGCCGCCATCTTGGATTTTGTGAAAATGAAACTTGTGCAATTACATGTGTTGTATTGGTCAGATTTGGCTAAAATTGTGTATGTCAATTCTACTCAAAAGTCGCATTCTTTTCCCTGAATGTCACATGGCTAGGTCGTGTGGCTACGCGCCCATGGGGTGGGGGCTTCTAACCTCATTAATATGCATAACCATTATATCTTAAGCACTGTTGCAGTTAGGAAGATGAATCCTGTGTTATCATGACAACAGTGAACAAGAGATTTGATTAAAATAACATATTACCATATATGGTCATGTGAACTCATTAATATGCATAACCATTATATCTTAAACACTGTTGCAGTTAGGAAGATGAATCCTGTGTTATCATGACAACAGTGAACAAGAGATTTGATTAAAATAACAGATGACCATATATATGGTCATGTGAACTTATTAATATGCATAGCAGTCATATCTAAAAAACTGTCGCAGAGCAGGACATGTAACTAGTGTCATTATGAAGACATTGAATGAAAGATGTAACTGACATTAGAAATGACTATATATGATTATGTAATCTCATTTTTGTGCATAAGAACATGGCTCATTATATATCCTGAAAACCATATTTTGATAACCAAACCAGGTAAATACATGGTACCAACTTCATTTTGACCTCATGTTACTGATAATTCAAGCTACCTGATTGTTTAACATGTGACCACATTAATTATGAAACAGAATCTTGTCAGCTTGGGCCCCGGTGACGCCGCTTGCGGCTTTAATTTCTTCTTTCTTTCTTTCTTTCTTTCTTCCGTAACTTTTTTTGTCAAGCCGTTTGAGAAAACCGCTGAACGGAATGGTCTGATAATGCTCTATACTGATAGCCACTAATGTGAACTGGTGCAACATGCTTTCAGAATTTCGATTGGTCAATGAGTTTGGCAGCCATATTGGATTGAAATAAAACCGGAAGTGGCTGTTTGACCACTTTCTGAGGGTCTAGGCTTCTAGATTTTTTTATGGTATATAGTACAACTCATGTGCAATAGATATCAGCAATAAAAACTTTAGCGGTCATGTGACTTTTCCCGCCATTTTGTTTTTCCTAAAAACGGCAAAAAACACTTGAAAATCTTCTTCTTCAGAACCACCTAGCAGAATGCTCTCATATGTAGTATTTGGCTTCTATATATGAAGCCCATTTACGTTTGAAAAAAATGTTATGATTGGTCACATGGTTTGGCCGCCATTTTGGGTTTCTTCTAAACAGGAAGTAGTTTTTTACTCATGCCACACTTGAGGGATTACGTTCAATATTGCTGCATGGCATCTGTATATCAAACTCTTTCAGAAACCTAAAACAGATTTCAGATCAGTCACATGGTTTGGCCGCCATCTTGGATTTTAGGCAAAATTGACCAAAAGTTTGGGCATTTGTTTCTCAGAGGTGATTCAACCAATTAACTGCTGGTTTTGAATATAATATGCCTGAACATTGCTACATGTGAGAAAAATAATATATTTTCGATAAGTCACGTGGTTTGGCCGCCATCTTGGATTTTGTGAAAATGAAACTTGTGCAATTACATGTGTTGTATTGGTCAGATTTGGCTAAAATTGTGTATGTCAATTCTACTCAAAAGTCGCATTCTTTTCCCTGAATGTCACATGGCTAGGTCGTGTGGCTACGCGCCCATGGGGTGGGGGCTTCTAACCTCATTAATATGCATAACTGATATATCTCAAGCACTGTTGGAGTTAGGAAGATGAAACCTGTGTTATTATGACAACATTAAACAATTGATTTCATTAAAATAACAGATTACCATATATGGTCATGTGAACTCATTAATATGCATAACCATTATATCTCAAACACTGTTGTAGTAAGGAAGATGATTCCTGTGTTATCATGACAACAGTGAACAAGAGATTTGATTAAAATAACAAATGACCATATATGGTCATGTGAGCTCATTAATATGCATAACTGTCATATTTCAAACACTGTTGCAGTTAGGAAGTGGAATCCTGTGTTATTATGACAACAGTGAACAAGATATTTGATTAAAATAACAGATGACCATATATGGTCATGTGAACTCATTAATATGCATAACCATTATATCCTAAACACTGTTGCATTTAGGAAGATGAATCCTGTGATATTATGACAACAGTGAACAAGAGATTTGATTAAAATAACAGATGACCATATATGGTCATGTGAACTCATTAATATGCATAACCATTATATCCTAAACACTGTTGCATTTAGAAAGATGAATCCTGTGTTATTATGACAACAGTGAACAAGAGATTTGATTAACATAACAGATGACCATATATGGTCATGTGAACTCATTAATATGCATAGCAGTCATATCTGAAACACTGTCGCAGAGCAGGACATGTAACTAGTGTCATTATGAAGACATTGAATGAAAGTTGTAACTGACATTAGAAATGGCTATATATGATTATGTAATCTCATTATTGTGCATAAGAACATGGCTCATTATATATCCTGAAAACCATATTTCGATAACCAAAGCAGGTAAATACATGGTACCAACTTCATTTCGACCTCATGTTACTGATAATAAGAGCTACCTGATTGTCTAACATGTGACCTCATTAATTATGAAACAGAATCTTATCAGCTTGGGCCCCGGTGACGCCGCTTGCGGCTTTAATTCTTCTTTCTTCTTTCTTTCTTTCTTCCGTAACTTTTTTCGTCAAGCCGTTTGAGAAAACCGCTGAACGGAATGGTCTGATAATGTTCTATACTGATAGTCCCTAATGTGAACTGGTGCAACATGCTTTCAGAATTTTGATTGGTAAATTAGTTTGGCAGCCATATTGGATTGAAATAAAACCGGAAGTGGCTGTTTGACCACTTTCTCAGGGTCTAGGCGTCTAGATTTTTTTATGGTATATAGTACAACTCATGTGTAATAAATATCAGCAATAAAAACTTTAGCGGTCATGTGACTTTTCCCGCCATTTTGTTTTTCCTAAAAACGGCAAAAAACACTTAAAAATCTTCTTCTTCAGAACCACCAAGTAGAATGCTCTCATATGTAGTATTTAGCTTCTATATATGAATCCCATTTATGTTTGAACATTTTTTTACGATTGGTCACGTGGTTTGGCCACCATTTTGGATTTCTTCTAAACAGGAAGTAGTTTTTTACTCTGGCAACACTTGAGGGATTATTTTCAATTTTGTTTCATGGCATCAGTGTATCAAACCCTTTCAAAAATCTAAAAAAAAATTCAGATCAGTCACATGGTTTGGCCGCCATCTTGGATTTTGAGGAAAATTGACCAAAAGTTTGGGTATTTGTTTCTCAGAGACGATTCAACCAATCTACTAGATGTTTTCATATACACCATACCTGCCCTTAGCTCCATATGAGAAAAATAATATTATTTTGATCAGTCACGTGGTTTGGCCGCCATCTTGGATTTTGTGAAAATAGACATTATGCAACTACATGTTTTGTATTAGTCTGATTTCTTTCAAATTTTGTATGTGCATTTGTGTCATCAGATGCATCATTTTGCCCCAATAGCACACTGCTAGGCCACGTGGCTGGGCACCCATGGGGTGGGGGCTTCTAACCTCATTAATATGCATAACTGATATATCTCAAGCACTGTCGCAGTTAGGGTGATGAATCCTGTGTTATTATGACAACGTTGAACAAGAGATTTGATTAAAATAACAGATGACCATATATGGTCATGTGAACTCATTAATATGCATAACCATTATATCTTAAACACTGTTGCAGTTAGGAAGATGAATCCTGTGTTATTATGACAACAGTGAACAAGAGATTTGATTAAAATAACAGATGACCATATATGGTCATGTGAACTCATTAATATGCATAACCATTATATCTTAAACACTGTTGCAGTTAGGAAGATGAATCCTGTGTTATTATGACAACAGTGAACAAGAGATTTGATTAAAATAACAGATGACCATATATGGTCATGTAAACTCATTAATATGCATAGCAGTCATATCTGAAACACTGTCGCAGAGCAGGACATGTAACTAGTGTCATTATGAAGACATTGAATGAAAGATGTAACTGACATTAGAAATGGCTATATATGATTATGTAATCTCATTATTGTGCATAAGAACATGGCTCATTATATATCCTGAAAACCATATTACGATAACCAAACCAGGTAAATACATGGTACCAACTTCATTTCGACCTCATGTTACTGATAATTCAAGCTACCTGATTGTCTAACATGTGACCTCATTAATTATGAAACAGAATCTTATCAGCTTGGGCCCCGGTGACGCCGCTTGCGGCTTTAATTTCATCTTCTAATTGGGACCAAACGACTACAAATAGACCCAGGAAAGTATATTTTTGGAATCGCCAGACTTCAAGCTTTTCAAAAGTGTGTTTGTCATGCCCGTATCTGCACTCTACGGTGCGTTACTTAATCAAAAGTGAAAAATTACTTTTTTTGTAAAAAAAAATAATTACGCATTTATGCTGGTGATAATAAGTTTTGTTTTCAATTTTCCTAGTTGTTCAATAGTCTGGTGAATTGAATGTGTCTGGTCAGTTTTATTCAAGTAACGCGTTTTGAAAAATAGTGTCCTGAATTTTAATTTCTGTTTTAGTCGCATTGCCCCCAACTCAAACCACAACACATTGGTAAATAATCCATGAAATAGTTTGTCTGGACACATTCAAGTTCCTCTCATTGTCACCTTAAAGCTGTGAAAATTTGATGTTAATCCGACGACAATAAGTATACGTTATTTTTTGTTAAAGACCTTGTATTTTGAAAAACATAAACTCCTAGAATACGTCGATGAAGTCACAGCAAAGATTTTCAAGCTTGTTTATCTGCACAAGCGATTTGTTTTCCCATCAAGGTCTGTTTTAACATGTGTAGGGGCATCGAAATGTTTAAGGCTATTGGAAACCCAAAAAAATAAAGGAATGGGATAGCTATAGTTCGATAAAACGGCAGATAAAAACACTAAAATCAATGATTTTTCTCAGTGGCTGTGTGACCTTGTGTCTGACACATTCATATGCAAATGACTAATCTGTGAAATAAACAGGGGCGGAGACAAACCACTCAAATGTTTGGAAACACTCATTATTTGCTATGTTCACACGGCAGCATTCTATCGGAGCCGAACTACTGCTCCTCCCACGGATTAACAGGAGATTATCTACAATGCGTTCATACGGTCGGGAGCCGAACGAGAGCCGAGATCTGCCAGTGTTAGATTCAGTTCGATCAGAGCCGAGCGGAACAGTGCCCTTGAATAATTAGTGACTGAAAACGATTTTAGTGTCGTGCTTGTGTTTTTTTCTTTACATGGCATGATGCTGTTGAGCTAGGAGAAAAAGGAGCCTGACCATGGAGGTAGAAAAGACAATGACTGGTATTTTAAATTTGGTACTAGTATCTCGAATAAACAGGAAACACGGCAGCTAAAATACTTTTAATACAGCCTATTCGCTCAAGTTATTGTCATTCAAAATTACCATTTTGTAACTATTCAACTGTGGTGATATCAATTAAAACTCCTAGGAAGAATCACAGATTCTCTCTATCTATCATAGACGGACTATGGAAGAATCTAAACCTACCAGGAACACGTCACCGTACCGCGATCGCTTCTACGATTTTTATCTTTAGTGTCTTTAAAAAGTTTCCGTTCAGTCGTTCTTTCAAGTTTTTGTCGCATAATTTCGTACGCCATTTTTTGTTTCCCATTGAGCTATCAATCTATCGCAATGATTCGTTACTATGCACTAGGACGCGTACCTCTTATTCAAGCGGGAATTGCGTGAAATTATGAAAGATGTTGTCTCCGCCATAATTGAAATGAGAGGTTACTCGAAGAAGACGATTGAGGGCGTGATTTCGGCTCCGATAGTTGGGCCCCGATGCGTTTACACGTTCGGAGCCATGCCGGGACTCAACCCTATCGGAGTTCAACCCTGAGGGTTTAGTGGAGCCGAACTTGGCTTGTTGGGGAGTAAATGTAGTGTGTAGCAGTTAACTCCCCGGGGTAGGATTCGGGAAGACTATACCGGAACAGAACCAGACAGATCAGTTGTATACAAAAAACACAGTGGTGGTTTATTGCCAGATAGACTGATATAGTAAGTAGTAACAACAGATGAACACTGGTGAAATACACAAATTCTGAGTATATATACTCTCTGAACGAACGTGATAGAAAACACAACTCTATAAAGTAGTAATCGTAACGCAAATATAAATTGGCGGGAATGTGTACGATAGGTCAATAACATCTCGCCTGTGATAGGCTAAAATTAAAACAATCTGATTGGCTGAGAGATTTATCTCAGAATCCGAGACGTAACGTTACATGACTGCTTCTCTAAATGGCTCGAGCCGAACGCGTTCACACGGCCATTTTTGCTGGCTCGAGCCGGCTCGAGCCTTTGGGCTCCGATAAAATGCTGTCGTGTGAACGTAGCAATTGCGTGTCAGATAGCTACTGATAACACATCCTAACATTGCTTTGTCTTGAGTTAATCTTTGAAACTTATAGGCACACAAATTAAACCTGTGTTGTTGAATTTAGAAAACACTACTGAAGCTGCCTTGCTTCCCTTCAGAAAATCTACATTTTAGCCAACTTACATGACATTCTAGATTACGTTGACTTTGTCAGATGAAAGTTTATAGTGCATTTCATCAATTAATAAATAAATGTGAAAATCGGAATTTTCAACACAAATAATAGTCTCGCTACCTTAAATTTACTTCATCGTGTTAATTGTTTTGAAAGAAGCGAAAAAACGAAGCTAATTAGCATTTCCATAACCAAATGATAAAATAGTTATCCTCAATAGTTTGGACAGGAATGAGTGAGATTGTCCAGTGACACTGACCGTGACCTCTTGCTTAAAAATATCTGAAAATTTAAATGATCTAGTACCTCACTGATATCTTCCGAGCCCAAGAAAAACAACATCCAAATCGCGTGAAAATAAAGACAACACAAGTTTTGCCTTATGTGTATTTCAGGCATACCCAGCTACGATTCGCTAGATTGTTTGATCTCGATGTCCGATTACGATTACACCATGTCGACTGAAAGTCAAATTACGTATTTATCAAATGCCCTTCTCCTTTCCAATGTCAAAAGTATATGTGTGAAATTAACAGTTTATTATCAAGCAAAACTAAACAGTTGGTACAAAATGGTGAATCTATATAAATTACAATACACCATTCCCGTCCGTATAATTCGCGCCTCCTGCACTGCGCTGGAGTGTGTCTGTGACATCAAAATGACGTACAGTGTCACTCAAATCGTCGCTAGAGGGCGTGGTTACAAGAAAGAAGTTTAAACAGGCAAAATTCCAAATTAGACAAATTTCACAAATATATTACAAGGTCATTTCAAAATAGACATACATAATGAGAACAAATAAAAAAAAAAAGTATGAGAAGTCGTCTGCCTCGCTTGTGTCGATGTAATAGTAGATCGCCTATACCATAGTTCTCATAATGTATTGGGCAACCGATAATTTCAGTCTGTTCTTAGTATGCACGACGCGATGTTACCATGGAGAATAATTGAATTCAATAAGATGGCGGCAATCTTTGCGGACAAAATAAAATACATGCATGTATGTATGTGAAAAAAAAGAATGTATTCCCATATACCACGTCGTGTCGCGGAAAATCTGATTAAATTCCGATGTAGGCTCTAATATTTTGTTTTAATTTTTTTAATTGTTTTTTAATATTTTAATTTTTTTTTCTTTTATTTGTGAATATTTTTTGGTTTTACTTGGCGTTATTAGTTTTTTATATATATCGTATCTCGTCGCCTTATATAAAAAAAACTTATTAACGGCAAGTAAAACCAAAAAATAGACATAAATACAAAAAAAAACATAAAATATATATATATGAATTTAAAAATATAAAAATTAAAAAAAAATTACAGCCAGCCTGAGGTCCTACATCGGATTTTAATCAGATTGATCTAATTCTATCCCCTCCTACTAATGTTGGCAGGGCGAAGACTTAATATGGTAATTGTCTGGCATTCAGTTGATAACAATCATTAGTTGTTTGCTACTTTAGATCAGTCTAACCTGTGAATATGTCCCCAAGTCATGTTTTGAGTGGTAGGTCAGATTTATATGTCTGTGGGTTGTAATGGCGCCAGAGTTGGGCGCCACAATTACTTTCATTGACAAACATCGGCAGTTTCTGGTCTAACATAGTGCGCCATCTAATGTTGGTCTAGCCCAATTTACCATATTTACTGCAAACGGTTTAATTTTTCGAAATTTAGATGAATACTAGTAGTAGAATACACCTTTCCTATCAAATCGCACCCTCTGGCGACGAAGGAATCTGTAACGTCAATGATGGGTGACATGAAAACCATTGAAAGGATCGATGTCGTTTTGATCAGTTGTCGTTCATAAATGAAGCTTATGTTCCCGAACGTCAATGCTTCCACCCACATACGACACAGAAGTTCTCCAACACTCGAAGGCGCAATCTATAGTAATGACATATAGAAGATAGTATTCGGTAATCAATAGCATAGAAGAAAATGTTTTCTTCTATTCTATCGATAAAGAGCTATTGCTCGAAACGTCTATCTATTTTTGATAGTTAATTACCAAATATTATCTTCTATATATCATATTTATCAGTCTGAGCAGTGTTTATTAATTTATATACTACTTTTACAACCTATAGTAATGGTGTATTATGCTTGTCACAGTTTCACTCAAATTAATATACGTGACGTAATTTCTCCTTAATTAAGATAAATAAACATTCTAATATTATTATAAATATGTTTGAGTTTGTGTGACTGAACCTATTTGGCCGACCAAGCCTGTGTTAATTGAAACAGTTTACAGCGAAGTGTATTAATTTCACTAAAAATTAATTTCAATAATTTCGCTGAATGAATGATTCAGTTGAAATAACATCCAGTAAATATACTTTTTTCACTATATTTTATATTTAACTCATTGAAGTCAGTGAAAATAAACTTTACAAAACTGCCAAAATGTCTTTTCAGCAAAAATTAAATTCAGCTATGATAAAGAATTTGACAGTATTCCGTTGTCAAAATACTTTTCTGGTTCTGGCAAAATAACTTGAACTTGAATAACGTCGTGATTTTTTTTTTTATTATTACGCAAATGTTTTGACGTTTTCTCGTCATTCATATATTTGTGACAGTGTCAAATTCTTATTTTCTATACTGAAAGATGAAAAAAGAAAGAAAATTATCCACGAGGAGCCCTCAACACATTCATGGGAAGATTTGGCCCAGAGCCGCGCTAGAGAATGGAAATACGCCCTCTGTCGACGCACAGTATATCAATGCAGTCACGATACTATGACAACATTCACGTTGTAGACGACTTCTGGGGGCTTGCTACGATGTAGCGCAGCACGGATGTGTCAATCTTCTAATGAAATCTACTCTTCCTCACCAGTACCGGCATAGGTGACAAACGCATTTTACATGGCCATGCGCTCCATCCACCATGGCACGGATTGTGTGATCGTTTTAATGGAGCGTTAGCGTGGTAAAACAGAGCGGACCGTGCCGAAGCAGAGCGACTCTCGGACGTATGGGGCGTTGACTTTAATTACGTTCTAAGTTGCTTCACGAAAAACACACAAACTTAATTTTATTACGTAAGTCTCATTTTTGTTATTCTTCACTATTCTGTAATTCGTAAAACTACCCACCCAACGCCACGGTTGACTGCTCTTAAAAACACTGAGGGTTCGAGTGGATATGGAAATATATTAAGCGATGATTCCGCCTGTTACTCGTGACGTTAATACAAACCAACGTTACAGTATCAAATCACGCGCGATATTCCCCTCTTCAGTCACGGCACAATTAATATCCTTGATAGTCACTGGGGAACCTCGAGGTAAACATACATAGCCACCTTCTAGTAATTTGTGATCCGATGTAATATTCGCAGTGAACTTTTATCTAAAATATTGCCCGCAGCTATACATATTATTTGATGCATATTAGTCAATGCAGCACGCTGTGAAAATGGAACACTGTCTAAATATTAAACAAACATCGGTTTATGCTCGACGTCAATAAGAGACGCGTGGTGGGTGGGGGTGGGGTAATGTATTGCCAGCTTATTGACAATAGTTAGAAATCGCCCAGTCTAGATAACGATGATATCACGAGTAATCCAAACCCGTGTTTAATGTTTACAATCTGGCGCACCCAGGTACATCTCCGCCGTCGACGGAGTTTTAATGGACGTGTATACACGAACTGGCATACCGCCAGTTTTTTTTTTTTTTTTTTTTTTTAAAAATCATGCGTGCTCAGCGGCACGGCGTTATTGGGAATGTATTCTCCAGGAAAAAAATGTTGTGTTATTGTGTTTTATATCTGTGATAATCCGAGTAAAACTATCTTATAATATTACCCCGCACTCGTTCGCACGCGTATAGCATTCAGTATGCTACTGCCTCTCAATGCTACAATACAACTTTAGAAAGGATGATCTTTCTATTAAAAACGCGCTTCTCTTGCGGAGTCACGCCCCCGAGGTGAACTTTTATTGACAGCTTATCCCTGCACGGTGCCAGCTAAGCGTGTTGCTGCATGCAATTTCATATTTCGTCTTATCATATTAATTGACGTATTTATTAATTGGTTTTGTCATTCATCAGTCCATGTCTGTCTATCATACACTGGATATCAGTATTTATCATCTCTATATTAGTTTAGGTCAAGAACCGTAAAGTGCATATACCGTGTGTATTTAATTTGGTAAACGTTAATAGCAAGTGACATACGCGTAGATGTGGTAGTTTGCCGTGACCGTCGATTCCGTTAGTACATTACCTTAATTTATACTGTAATGGGTACTCCGGTAGTCCGGTCCAGTACATTGCACGTATCATTGAAGGAATCAAATAAAGCTTGACAACGAACATTAAAAGGCGGTGGTCGTCGTGCCACGCATGCGCGAAATATGGGTCTCAAAAATTGCGACTTTGACTGTTGGAGCAGACCAACGAGTATAAACTGAGACGTTACCAAGCTTTAACTATGTAATTTCATTTTTGATTGAAAGGTTTCGAAGGAGTCACTGGCGGTAATTAGTTCACATCGCGCTCAGGACGAAACTTGTACTCTGATCCCCACAGAAGAGCGCATTGAACTGTGGGCAAATTAATGCTTTTAAACACAAATGCGCGACGAACACCGCTCAATCTCATGGATTGCACCAAAGAATCATGGGACATTATTGTTTATGTTGTTTACAATGTTAATCTATCATTTGTTATGCATTGTTATTTTAATCCAGAAAGTAAATTTGTTGTGAGATTAGGCTTAACTTGAAGGTGCCCCTTTAATGCTTCGATTTACTAAAGACGACGAGAAAAAAAAACACGAAAGATGGTAGAGCCAGATACAGGGAGATACTCACCCAATTGCACCTCTTCCAAGGTTTAGTATTGTTATGTTACATTAATCATAGACCTTAGAAAACATGTCTATGCATTAATCTGTCCAAAGTTCCGCACGGTTTTAGTGACCCCCCCACCCGAAACGATGCTCTTGATATAAGGAGTGCCCTAGTGTTTTTTTGACTGGTCAGGTTTCCTTGGTAAAGAACTCTTTTTCGTTTGTTTGTTATATATAATATAGAACGTTTACTGGCAGCTTGTTTTTTTCTGACAAAGAGATATTCTCCCTTATGCCACGTTCGCATTAACCTTGCATTACGCATTCTGATAATGGGGCACATTTAGCTAATCTTGGTCCGAGGGAAGGGTCATACCATACGTATTATGCTATTAGTTATATGAGCAATGTTTCGAGGTGTCTACGTATACACAGAAGTTAAAAGTGTCACGTGTTTCTGATTCTGTCGTTTGAGTGCCATTATGCCACCACTGGCAAATGCTATAAACGGGTGTCACGAAGGCAGTTTGTAGAGTCTATATTGCATATGCAGTAGTCCGTCAAAAAATGAGATTTTAAGCGATTAACTACTGAATATTTCAAATGACGAATTACTACACAACCAAACAATGTTCTGAACTACATTGTTTATACCCGTCTACGTCATGCTGACGTCACATACGCATTTTGTCGCTAAAGGGAGCATCTTATATGAAGGTTGTTTCCAAAAATGTACAGAACCCGATTTGCTTCAAAAGACGGTTTCTAGTACTATCCACTTTTTGAGACGCGCGAAGATTCACAACGAATAATTTGAAAACTCACACTAGCCATATTCAGCTGGGTTAGTACAAGTGGTGATAGTACGACAGCAATAGACCATTTTCCGTTCACTGCGAGAATCACGCGTTATGCGTGAAATCGAACGTAAAAACAGGACAAACAAAGGTCATAGCGTCGTAGTCGCGTCAAACATCGCGTGGGATTCGACAAACGCGAAAGTATTTTGGGGACATTTCCATGCTTAATAATGTGCTGTCCACATTTGATGATAGGTAATTTCGATTAAGTAAGGGTATTCGAAAGCAATATTCCTCTGTTGAAGATCGGCCGGTCGGTGTGAGCTACGAAATAAGGAAATTCGAGTTCGATTTTTGCGGCAGACGTTCGACGCGCGTCTTTCATGCATCTCGCGAGATCTCGCAATTGTACGGAAAATCACCTATTGAATCACAATAATGTTGAGAACAAGCTCATGTACATATAAATGGCAGCTTCAGCCAAGCCCTTACCGATGTTAGTGAGTCTCAGATAAAAAAAAATAGCTGCTGCCTTCCCCCGAGCACACTCGAGCGTACAAATACGGTTCTGTACAAAGCACTGACTTATACTAATATTACGTCCGTGAGCGAGCGAAATTCTAAAGATGTTGCTATAGGAAACGCGGACATGGTCGATGTGTCTCCTAAGATAAGTGGACCAGAGATAACATTACATAATAGAACAGAACATAAACTTTTAGATCACTCAAACATAAAAACAGACAATCAGCTACTTATATCAAATTGTAGTTATCGATCTTAAGAAATCTATGATACCATTCACAAACCATCGTACAAATCACGCTATTTGAATACTTAACTCAAATTCTTAAAATATTTTTTTTGTCGAAAAAATCATTAATGTATTGATTTTTAAGTGTAAGACAGAATAATAACGTATACCTACACAATGTATAACATCTTATATTCAATTGATCATTAAAAGGAGAGATTCTGACCCAGTGTCTACACGAAGAATGCGTATATAAATGATGTTGTCATGGCAACCGATTTCGCTAGAATGTATGGTTAGCGTGATACGCTCAGATAGGATACACCTTCCTTTTTTCCGAAAATATCAAGGCATAATACTCGTTAGAATATTAATTTCTGAACTCATAATTGCTAATGTCTTTTGGACTGTTCAAAAATCGGGTTGCTGTGTACCGTCCAGCAACTGGGTATTTTCAGATGTCCCATGATGCACTCTAATAGTATAACGATTATGATTGTCCATACCTATTTTTGCATACTTAGGTGAACAAATGACTTAAATCCTCTGGCAACGCTCCGGATTTGTTTAGGTACACGGCGTAGAAATATGTTAATATCCTTGCACTGAATTACTTGATTGCAATATTTTGAGATTTTGACTTTTTTAAATCCACTTTTAGTACTTGAAGAAGTTATTTTGTGAATGTTGTAGTCCATGGTAAGATAGATTCAATGCTGCAATTCGAAATCTGAGGATGCTTGATGATGTACATGTTACGTTGTGTTACTCACGAAATAACAGCTTATGGCATTACTTGTTGTACTGTACTGCTACGAATAGATGCAACTAATACACTTATATTCACTGTATGTGGGGTTAACCATTTTGAATCTTCCGGACTTAATGAAATACAGTTGAACGATGATTTTGTTTTCAAATATCTAAGTTCTCTATGGATAATGTAGCTTTTGTAAGCAGAGCTGTTTTCTAAACAGTAATGCCGAATTTACTTCAATGAATCTTATGGCTGGTAAAGTTTTGTAAAAATCAGAACAAAAATTATTTCATAATTTTTTCTCACCTCAAGCAAAGATTAAAAATGATCGTCTGCGTAATATGGGAATGCCGAAATAAAAAAATGTTTATAACAGATTTGGCGAAGTTCCCGGGGCTGCCATGTTTATTTTTATTATTAGAGGACGCTTCCGCGCGTAACCATTCCATATTTGGAATATGTATTTCCTAATATGGTAGGATGCAAATACCCAGTGCATAACCGCAAAAGTAGGGCACGCTGTAATCTTATGGCGTTACGGTGACAGATGTATAATAATAGTAAATATCAGTAAATTATTTGCATTTATTATATTTTAGGTGTACATTTCAGATTTAGATTTCTTATGTTGGAGAAAGGTGTAAATAATAGATGGGCCCATGACCACTTTTTTCAGAATAGGATTGAATATAAAGAAACCCAGAGGGCACCATACCAAATGCGTGAAATACCGTACCCTTAGATGCGCGTATATTATTTATAAGTAGGTACAAACTTTTCAGGGTCTGTATACAATTTTCACTCACTGGAAACATAATCACGATTATTGCGCGGTTTGGATTAATAATCCAATAAATTGACCACGGGGTATACAAGTGAATGCGATTGTCCTAGCCGCTTTTCTTCAGTTGAGAGTTTATGTGATCGTCAGCAGTCGTTGGCGGCGTGATGAATAATTGATCGAAATGAAGCTATTCTCGCTCTTGTGGAATAACATGATATCACATGTTTAATTAACTGGCAGATTATTCAATTCACCATTAACGTGATCGTGTGGTCAACAACTTACGTCTGAATTCTTAGAAGGAGGGCAGAGGTATATCCAGTCCATTAATCAGTTTCAAAACTACTGTGTCCATTGTATTTTGAAAATTCACGCATCCTTTCTGCGTTCGCTCTTTCCGGTAAACAAAGTGGCTCGTACAGTAATCAAGTCTATTTACGTGATCATTATAATAATATAGTGCCAGGGAAATTAAAATAATAAGTTATTCTTTGAGTTTAGATAATTCCATAGACTCGAAGACACGTGGCAAACATACTCGGCGTGCTAGTAAATATCACAAATAGTATTTGAGAAAATACAATAATGTAAAGCCACAGATACTAATAAATTAATAATCACTTTCTAAAATTGATGACAGAGCCAGAAAATAAATGCACGATTTTACGATTATTTCACGATTGATTTTTAAAGAATACGAAACGTCATTCACAAATACCATAAAAAGATCGGCCCCACTTTCATCTGTATATTCACAGATTCATTCATTAAATCATATATATATATATATATATATATATATATATATATATATATATATATATATATATATATATATATATATATATATATATATATATATATATATATATATATATATATATATATATATATATATATATATATATATAATCTTACAAAAGTGCCTGATATTTGTTTTGTGTATGTATGTGTGTGTGTGTGATTCGGGGTTTACCTTTTTGAGTTGTGTTAACGAAGCTAATCGAGTCAACTTCATTTTAGAGTCACGCCTTCATGAGTTTTTCTTGGAGACAAGCACGCAAGTACGGTGGCCCATTCGTCCAATAATCGATGTTCTAAATTTCGCATTGTCGCCAGGTCTGTCTATTCCGCATTCGCATTACCTTTCCATATACTACGCCAACTATGATTAGGAAACCGTGATACAGAGGTTTCAGGAGTTTATGCGATGCTCAAATACTCACATATACTAGTATGCAAACTGATTGCCATAGATAATGTGCCTTGTTGTTAGGCCACCGTATGTATGAATAGAAGAAAACGAAAATAAAAGCTCTGGTAGCTGTTTATTTGACTGACTGACTGACTGACTGACTGACTGACTGACTGACTGACTGATTGACTGACTGTCTGACTGACCCATCTCAATAGATAATAATTTACTTTATTTATTACATTTGCCCCCAAGGCCTATGTCGATAGAATAGCGGCACGCTGGCGTATCTGTGACCAATTCGACGGGGTACGCTGGGGCAACTCCGGGGTTTGCGACCGACTATTAATAAACCAGTTCGATTTGCAAATCGTATGCAAACGAGAAAGTTACGGGGTCAAAGGCCAACCAATACTTTCGTCTACATAATTCGTCTGCTTGTTAACACGCGTCTTTGAATAAATAAATTTAAAAAAATCTATTTAGCCGAAAATCGCGTGCTAGCTAAAAAATCTTTTAATCTTAGAAAGTGTGTTGTTGTTGTTATTGTTGCTAGATCAATTAAGAAAATTGCTACACTACAGTTTGATATGAATGAACTACTGACAGAAAACTGAGAGTTAAAACGATGTTACTCCGAGGCACCGATGCACTAAGTTCTTTCGAAAATAAAATCCAATTTCCCCTTAACTAAGCCACGTCAATCAAAAATGACCTACATCTATATACGCGAACAATTCGATTGTCTAACGTGAAAGAAATGGACGCGATCGATCTTTGCTTGCTTTTGCGTAAGGTAAACCGTCCCTTGGTGCAGAATATGTGGTGACCATAAAATAAAGCGCTAAACAAACATACGAATTGAAGTGGTTTAGTCAAATTGCTAATTGCTCTGATTTCTACCTCAAATGATAATGTTGGGGTCTGTGGATATCTTGCTTCGGGCGCTGCCTGCTGATTCCGTGTAGGCTCTAATAACAAATTGTCCCGTATTTGAAAGTACTTAAAGAAAACAGACAAGTATTGAATGCACATCCATGATAAGTTGTGTTAGTTTATCTTTGTCATTAATAATAGACTCGTTTTTGTCACCGTTATTTGCTTTTGTACAAAATAGTGAATACACTACAAAGCCCAGAGTCAAGGATCACATTCGTCTAAAAGTTTTTTTACACGTTATCGCCACGTATTAGTGCTGAGTAATTGGCCAGTGTGTGCTCAAAATAGGTGTATCTCGCTTTGTTTCGATCATCGTTATGTTTTACGCACGTAATGGCTACACCCACATATCTCTTTATTCTTGTGGAATTTCTATGATATATGGGTTTACTAGTACTTTAGTTACTGATATTAAGTTTGTTTTGGGTTTGGACCCCCTAGCACAGTCAAAATTGTGACTTCTAACACATAACATGTGATAAAGAAAAGAAATACATACATACCAATCGCATCACGTGACGTAATACGCATGTTGAAATGAAAAACATTTTTTTCGGAAGAGTATTGATATGTCTTCGTCGTCGTCGTATATACAATTGTTAAAAAATGTTCTGTTTTATAGTTCTATATATTATATGGATTATGTGCGGTACCTCGGTACACTTGATAAATTTGGAGAACGTGTTCGATCGCGCCGGCGAGTATTTTCAAGAAATAACTATGCCAATCATATATCTTATAGTTACATCACTAGCAGGTTTACATTTTGGTCTCCTAAGGACAAATTCTACTGCATTTGTCAACGAAAATATTTAGTTGCCTTAGCACTTATAACAAAAAATCATCTTTTTGTTTAATCAACAAAACCATATGCACCAGAGACTGTTTTTTTAGGTTTTCATTGACATCATCCCTGTAACAATGACTGTATTGATTCGTCTAAATTGAGGTCTCCTTCCCGCGTGTCATCATATGTCATTAATTCACATTTCATCCAATCCTTCATGGTAAATCTTCACTACTAAGATAGGGGTACTTATGTGACAGTTACTAACAATGCGACGATACATTGAAGAGCACGTTGTCTTTCATAACAAATCATGAACAGCCGTAACTTGGCGTTCACCAGCACGTAGCTCGGATTGTAACCGTGGACCGAAAGTGATGGATAGTATGTTGACTCCTCGTTGACGGTACCTTGCAGATTGAAAACCAGAAAGAAACATGCATCGAAGGCGAGCATATACATATTCATGTCGTGAGTGCTGTTATATTTTCTTAGTGTTCTTGTGTGTTGCATCATACTTGAGTGCAATGTGTTTTTTTATGTGACGCAGTGTCTAGTTATATATGCCTATACTAGTATTTCTTTGCATCGTCTTCGATTGATATTCATCACAGTTAGTACACCTATATTCTGGAATTTTCTTCCATTTTCTTAGGGACAAAAGCCACTGTCGACCGTAGGGAATTGTGCACCTTGCATCAAATAGGGCGCGGTGGCATTGTGCGAAGCAGTTTGTGGCGCCTCACAATGACTTTCTCTAGTCATTTAAAGGGGGTTATTGAGTCATTTAACAAAGGAGCATGCAATAAACACCATTACCTCAAGCGAAACGAGCACGCAATGACCACTTTTTGTGAAATGACAAAACTGGTATATAACGTGCAATAACACTAAAACCATCCCTGAAATAGGTTATCAAAATCACTTATTGTGTTTGGCGAATCTAGAACAACTTGAAGAAGTGTTCGGTGATGGCTTGTTTCAGTCGTTGTAATGAAATCTGTTAAAAGAAAGCCACGTTTTTTGGATTTATTCCACACCAATCGTCGCATCGAGGTCGATGCGCAATTAAAACGTCTAGGGCTGACTTGCTTTGTTGATTTTTTTCACAAGATGGTTTTCGATTCAATGCAATTCCACTGGAGGACAATGAATCTCTAAGTGTATCGTATTTATTTATTTATTTATATATAAATCAAACGCTGTTAACAAGACTTTTCAGCATTGATAATTCTAAAACTTTACTCAAATATACAGTAAGAAAGCCAGTTAACTTTTTTTTCATTAAACTTTTCACACTGCCATAGTCGCAATGAAAACACGGTGACAGTAAGCTTTAGAATTTCAATTATTCTAAACATAACGGCGTAGACGTATACCAAATTGTCAACAAATATCAGAAATATTTACAGATACTGCGAAAAAACATAACATGCATCATTATACTCAGTGATTTGCAGCCTATAGTAGTTCATAATCTTTACGTCGCTGTCTCTGTTTTTGTTGACTTCAGTTGTAGACCTGGTTTGTTATGGTTAAACTCACACTCTGGTCCTTGGAAACGAATCTGAATGTCACGTTGATGCGCTATGCCCCCCCCCCTTTCTTCTAAAATGGCCACATGAATGTGACGTCAGTGCGCGGGGTCAATTTAGTACATAGGATATGCATACGTATTATAATAGTTAATTCTTGATTTTGAACAGATTTTGAGTTTTTTTTTTTTTTATATGTAGAATTTTTTTTTAATATAATGTAGAAGGTTTACAAAACAAGGTACACTGGAAAAAAAAGATTTTTTCACATTACTTCATATTAAACATAAACACGTTCCTCAGAACAACACATGCCATATGTTGTAAGCTGACAAACAACTTGAATTACATTTTGTCTATACATGGATGTTTAAGTTTGCATTTCCCCGCTATTTTTATTTTTGTTGTTGTCGACTTACCACAGTATGGACCCCATGAAAAGATTATGTTTTCCCGGCATTTAGAATCACTTAGAAGTGCCAACGTAATTTCCGATTGTCCATATACTTCGGTTCTTCGCTTTAATCTTGTTTCCGCTAACCAGTGCAGGTGATCGGGGGTTAATCTCCGGATAATTCTTTGCACGCACCACGCCGTCATTAATGTGCCAATCATATTTGAGGTTACATCGCAATCTTCTTTGTTGATTTTATCTACTTTAAAAATAAATACCGCCAAGTCAATTTTATTGTTTGTTTCAGCAGAATGAAGAGTCGTCATGTCCTTACGGGCAATTTGTATCTCAGTGGAAACAGTGCCCCCCTACCCATCTGTTTACTTTATCAAGCGATAAACTCGAATCTGTGGCAAATCTGCTGATGTTTTCCCGTTCCTTGTGTATTTCCGGATACCGCGACGGCCACTATGTTACCGCAACGATGACACCTTGACAAACCATGAACATAATTATCGAAGAAGAGATTCATTTACAATTTTTAATCCGGGGAACGAGGGGCTGTAACTACACTGGCATGCCAAGATGTTAGCGAATTTGCGGCTCAATGAACGAATCGTCAAAATCTTAATTTAGCTAAAGTGTCAATAGCCTCATTGTGAGAATATACTTCATTTTTCATTACTACTGTAGCTAAATCATGCTAAATTAAAGATATGTTTTGCAGTAACGTATACGACCTAAGTCACTGAGTCGCCCATTCGGTTTTATCGCTTTTCAAGTAGAAGTGCTGATTCAGAACAGTAAGCTGAGAAATGGACGTCGTTTTTTTGTTTATATAAAAAAATTAAAACGACAATATTGAGAATTGATTCAGAATCAGCATCGTTGCATTCTGGGTATATTGAGTATTGCTGGCGAGCGTACTTATACGATAATATAAATGGGGCGTTGACCCTGCCGCGTCACGTCCTACTTTACGCAATTCTTCTTCTAACTCCCGGTTCTAACTACACTTTATTTTTAATGCATTACACGGTGTTGCGCATTAGCGTGATTAACTCGGATCTTCTAAAACAAAGTGAGGCCCCAGGGCATACGTTGTTTCTGTTAACGAGTTGTAGGAATTATAAAAGGTCGTCGACATCGTTTTGCTTTAAAAAAAAAAAACCTGTGTGATATTCAAAGTAGGTTTAATGTATAGCCCAGATTTGACATTTCTAATTGATGTGGTCCACGATAAATTTGTCTTGACGTCATTGATGGCATCTTGGCTTTGTGACTCGATATATCAAGGTACGTGTGCATATAGAAGAGATTATCATAAACTTTGGTATCTGCCTTGAAAACGACGCTTTGTTTTCAAGTTGTCGTTTCGCGGCAAACTGCTCACTTATACGAGTTGCTTTATTGATCATGATCGCGAGTGAGCACCTGTTGCAAACTTCGCAACTGTAAATGTTATCAAATTACCGCGCTGTATGCTAGTTACCATGGAGACCTAACTCATCATCGACGAGTTCCCGCTCGTTGCCATGACGATATTTGTCTTTGTTCCTGTATTCCTATCTTGAATACATTAATCATGTCACTAATAAAGCAATCGTGATATGTTGCATCCTGTGATTTCCCTCCGACAATAAAAATTGCCTAACACGGTAGTGATATTGATCATAATTCCATTCAGAGTGCAACAACTTTAGCGCAATAAATGACGGTATTAAAGTTAAGCACAGCGATTTATTTTCATTTTAACGCGCGTCGTTTTTAGCGGAGTTCTGGATGACAGGGGCCAGCCTATATTACAGCTTTCCTAGACTCAAACTCTTTCTTTATGTACTGGGTGCAGGTGGCGGTATAGAGTTTAGTTCTGAAAGGTGCCGCAAACATTGGTCGGGGATAGCCATTACACAACATATAGGCAGTTATGTATCTAAATATAGCGGCCACGCTTGTTCAGACTGGTTCGCCATACCTCTAACATAACACGTAAATGACTTATTACGTCACATGCAAAAACTCTATAGGTAGAATGGGCGCAATTAACGGAGTCATTCATTAGCGCTTTATTTTAATTTAACTCGTCCAAACTCGCCGTTCAAGTTCATAAACTTTATTAACAGTAAACATCCAGAAATTGTAATAAACTGCGTCATTTTTTTAATATTTGCTAACCTAAAACATATTATTGTAATTTATTTTTACTATTGCCTATTCTCACAACCTTTGACCTGGTATTATCCAAACAAGTTTTCTCTTTTATTGACTTTGCACATTGGACCGGTGGCCGGTGTGATTGATAATTTGCATACAATGAAGTGTTCCTCCAAGTGACTTTTTTTTTAAATCGACGTGTTTTTATTTTCAAATATATATAATATTGGATAATAACAAAAGTTCATATTGAATAGACGGAGAAAAAAACCTTGTTTAAGTTTCAAAAAATGTTTCGTACTACGCAACAATTGGGAATATAGGGCACCGATTCAATTCAACAGAACTATCTCATTAAAGCAACCAATCAGACGCAATTGGAACTCGTTATTAGTTTATGACTAGACTAAATACCCTGCTGAGTGATTTAACCTTTAAAGCGAAGAAAACCGACGATGAAATAGCATTCAAGACAACACAAATTTAAATGTTACAACATCTGCAAAGTATAGAAATTACTCTTCGTGCTGGTCACAATAGTTGTTTCTGATTCTCGTCTTCCGTTAGACCGCCAATGGAGCATATTTTGCGAATTTATGGAGGTAATTTATTAATTTTTAATTAGGTATTTTGCAAGAACATGTAATGTTATGTGGAATTTGTTGAGTAAATGTGTCGAACGAACCGCTGTGATAAAATAAATCTAATGTCTATGTATCATACCCGGAATCATATAATAGTGACCTTGCGAGCCACGTGATTAAGCGACGTCCCATATTTGTGACCAAATCACGTATTGCGGTCGGGATCTTAGTGTTTTGTTTTACAATAGTCGACATTTCCTAGATATTACATCCACGCTTCGATATTGTCATATATATATTGAGAAGACGTGATATCCACTGGCTATGGCCGACTCAGTGGCCGATTAATATGATGCCTACAGCGCCATCTACGACGCAATATTCGATATTGGTTAATATAAACAATATAGAAACTATATAAGCCAGAGGTTGATTAATAATTGGTCTAAAATGTCAGCGTATTCGAACTCGAAATCGTAATTTAAAAACAAAACAAAAAACGATTATACACGAACCCGATCTTCGGAATCCCGAAACTAAGACGAAAACAGAACGGAACATATATTGTCCCTTGCCCAATTATAATCACCGATGTATCTAATGGGTTTAATCATCAAACTGGACTGGAAATCCGGGCAGAAAGCCTGACTCATGATGACATTTCCCAAGGGTATGACTGACATTACAGAAAAGGTGAGCTGAGTGCGTACCCGTAATGTAATGGGATAGCTAGTGATTAATTCCACCGTGTACCGTGTAGTGTCTGTAACGTTGGGTGTACCATGTGTTCGTCGGTATATCTCACAGCGTAATTCGGTGTCAGTACACGAGTGGTGCCTGCTATTATACACCCCTTCGCCGTGCGACGCTACCGTGTATGCCCCAAGGCGTTGTTTACAACCGCTATTGACAAGCATTGGGTGATGCCACTTGAATACCATTCTTATCTGTATATACCCTTTCACAACAAAGTGACGCTTGTTTACTTTGATCTATAGGTTGTTTATGTGAAATTGTTACACTTTTGACTGTAATGTCAAGTGACTTGTTTTTGGTTTAAAAAAGCCTTGTCCCGCAATACTTTGTCGCAGGACCAATCGGATTCGATCCATTAATTTTCCACTGTCGCCAATAAATGACGGTATTAATCAAATGTGGCAGTCAGGCATGCCAGACTTTGGGTCCTTTCATTCTTTTATGAGTTATCGTCCGAAGAAGGCCTGTGGCGGTGTCCCACGCACAAAGAATCTCAAAAGGGGCGCACAACTTGTCTGAAATTCACCTCGTATTTAGAGGTGTATTACAGAGAGACAGCGTGGGGAACGTTTACCTTCCCACCAGTTGTACCATCTCGTGGATTTTACGACAAAAACGACGTCGTTCATGAAGCAGACACTTCGCCAACACTATCAGTAAGTAACCATAGTTTAACACTATGTTCTGTAGGGTACCACGAAGGCAGGGGTTTTACCGTGTATCTGTAAATCGCGTATACAATACTAATCTTTCAAGGCGGGTTTTTTTACGACGTCCCAGTTGTGACCCTGTTGTACGCAACGCGATATTAATGGCAGATGCTCGCTGAACAACCGTCGTGTTTTTGTTAGACTGGGATACTTTACCAGAATGTACCATAGGGGGTCAATGAAGTGCATGTATATGAGCTACAACACTTAACTGATAACTGCTATATTCGATGAAATACTGACGCCCATGTTATCCCCATCCACAGGTGGATGCCTGTTGTAACAACAGTTATCGTCCATGAGTCAGTGACTTGTGTTTCCAAATAGCGAGTAACGGGCCGCGTGCATTGTCATTTATTCATTTTTGTGGTCGTTTTTAACTGACACAGAAGCTGCTCATACAAGTTAGAATCCGTTTCTCGCCAATAAACGAAATCCACAACGCCATTTTTGTCACGGTAACCGCATTCCGAAGGACCCGTTTGTCAATAAACACGTCTACGTGAAACACGTCGTATATTTTATCGCTTCTCCGCCACCCGTATACGCCTAACTTCAATTTAATTCTAAGCTGTTTCAACATACCATCGACAATTAGTATGGTTTGTCGAATGACTTTCTCGCACGTCGGGATTGTTAATCATTGCGTGCTGCGACTGGGGGTTCGCTAAACACAACATCGGAACTCCACGCTAAAATTTTTCCAAATTTACCCCGCATTTACTGATATTGCTGGGAAATGTTTTAATTTTAAAGCTATAACTATTGTTATTCCCTGTTATTATTTTATTTTGATACATTACAATATAATCAATATGTTTGCACGATGTCTCTTGAGCCACCCACATAATATATATATTAATATTTTACGATTAGAAGTTATAGATATATTATCCTAGAAGGTAATAAAAGCTTCAGGGTGTGTTGTTAATATTACTTTACAGACTTTGACTGCGCATGTACGCCTTATTGGATTTCTAAAATTATATGCCCGATGGGGAAAAAGCTGCTTAAAAAAGTACATATAATTTTCCTGCAAAATGTGATGCCTGTCAACGACTATAGTGATACTAGTATTAAACTACATATCCATCCTTCCCAGAGAAATAAATATGATTTGATTCTATAGAATCAATTACAAAGCCAAACGAGAAAGTAATTTTTGCGTTTTGGTGTTTTATGCATTTTTGTGTTGTGCTTATATGGGAAATCTACTTCCGGTCATTTCTGAATACCCGTCGTTAAGTTATTTCACATCTCGGCATTAGTGGACGCATCTGGGATGGACACCAACCCGGGATATTCTAGACAATTAAAAATACTTAGCGGAACGTTTGATTAAGCAATTGTCTAAATTGTCAATGTTACCTTCGTATACTAGTATACGTCATTATTTGGACGTGATGCATTATGGGATACATACGATATGCATATATGCCGTAATTAAGTATCCATTTTGTTGCCTAATAATGCCTGCACGCGATTAATCATTAAGTGAATCGTATAGATGAAAGAAAAAGTAATTATCTATAGTATTTATTTGTTTTCGCTGGGGAAAATAAGTGGCGCGGAACGGGAGTGGGTTATTTAGAGCAGTGAGTTCCCAGAATGCATCTGAGGGTTTATAGTACTCACTTGCATATTCCAGTATGCGCATTGTCTTCTTCTCTAACCTCTTTCCAAACTGCATATGGGTGTCGCTGAATTTCTCGCGTGATCAGACGAGTAACCAAGGACCCCAGGTTAGCTAGGCTAACCCCAGGTGAGTCTCAGCACCAATTTCGCTGATCTTCAAGATCACCGCCGTACACATTAAATCACTGTCCAATTTGTATTCACGCAGGTAGCTGTAAACTCGACGAACATTTATGTACAGTCATTATCACCAGTTTTCTCGTGATCCTTGAAAGATTGTTTGCCTTCATAGCGTAGTATTTTAATAGATATACACTTGAAATCCGTCCTCGTCAAAGGCCGTCTCTCCCTTCTTCTATCCATGCATTAATGAAAGGTCAAGTATGCGGGAAGCATCTGCGCTCAAGTTCAACATATGCACATCAATCGAATTAAAGCGGGATTAAATATTTCATAGTGTACTCTGTACTTCAAGCGATCTGTCTTAGCGACAGGACGCCTCGTTAGTAGAACACCAAACAGAGCATCAGTTGGCGTTGGTGCGTCGGAGAATGCGACCGCTCATGCAT
Source organism: Saccoglossus kowalevskii (assembly GCF_978046115.1). Taxonomy (NCBI): domain Eukaryota; kingdom Metazoa; phylum Hemichordata; class Enteropneusta; family Harrimaniidae; genus Saccoglossus; species Saccoglossus kowalevskii. The sequence goes on along the minus strand of NC_140643.1, from coordinate 22,600,678 downwards.
TACATCTCGTCTTACTCAAATTTCGCATCTTCTCTGCGTAGGTATTGTTTGAACATTCACACCTCGTCACAGACAATGCGATTCCGTAATTCGTTGTCATTGTTTGGTGCATTCGAGCAGTTTGCAAGTTTATTGCAATTATGTTATTTTTAATTAACATTGTTTTGCGGATAGATAGAGATTGAGGTCATGTCGAAGTAAGTCACTTGCATTCAGGGTGATTGAAACAATAGCGCTACGACTCCTCCAGAATAAAACAACACTCTTCTTTAGGTGTAAATATTTTAGAGCTTTCAAATGATAATAATAAGACACGAATTCGTCCGCTTTTAACGACTTGCACATGACAATAGCGTTTATGTTTGGTATCAACATAAAGTCGAATAGTCGACATTCTGTAACTTATTGCATTTATTACGGCAAAGAAAACACAAGGCTGGATCTCAAATTGAATTGGATGTTTTACTTTTGACGATGATTGTACACGTTTATACACGTTTCTGAAACTGTGTCAGTAAGGGTCGTAATTCTTACACACGTTGTTGGGCTTTGTCAGTCAGAGCCATTCGTAGATCTTACACACGTTTCCGAAGATGTCCCAGTAACGGTTCTCGTAATTTGTACACACGTTCTAAAGCTGTGTCAGTGAGGGTAATTTGTGGTTCTTACAATCGTTCCCATGGCTGTGTTAGCGAGGGTCATTCGTAGTTCTTACACACATTTCTGGGGATGTCCCAGTAACGGTTCTCGTAATTTGTACACACGTTCTAAAGCTGTGTCAATGAGGGTCATTTGTGGTTCTTACTATGAATGTTTCACGTTTCCGAGGCCGTGTCAGTGATGGTCATTCGTAGTTCTTACACACGTTTCTGAGGCTGTGTCAGTGATGGTCATTCGTGTGCTTCTTAAACACGTTTCAGATGATGTCTCAGTAACGGTTCTCGTAATTTGTACACACGTTTCTGAGGCTGTGTCAATGACGGTCATTCGGAGCTCTTACACACGTTTCTGAGGCTGTGTCAGTGAGAGTCATTCGTGTGATTCTTAAACACGTTTCTGAGGCTGTGTCAGTGAGAGTCATTCCTGTGATTCTTAAACACGTTTCTGAGGCTGTGTCACTGAGAGTCATTCGTGTGATTCTTAAACACGTTTCTGAGGCTGTGTCAGTGAGGGTCATTCATAGTTCTTACACATATTTCTGAGGCTGTGTCAGTGGCGGTTCTCGTAATTTGTACACACGTTTCTGAGGCTGTGTCAATGACGGTCATTCGGAGCTCTTACACACGTTTCTGAGGCTGTGTCAGTGAGAGTCATTCGTGTGATTCTTAAACACGTTTCTGAGGCTGTGTCAGTGAGAGTCATTCGTGTGGTTCTTAAACACGTTTCTGAGGCTGTGTCAGTGAGGGTCATTCATAGTTCTTACACATATTTCTGAGGCTGTGTCAGTGAGAGTCATTCGTGTGGTTCTTAAACACGTTTCTGAGGCTGTGTCAGTGAGAGTCATTCGTGTGGTACTTAAACACGTTTCTGAGGCTGTGTCAGTGAGGGTCATTCATAGTTCTTACACATATTTCTGAGGCTGTGTCAGTGAGAGTCATTCGTGTGGTTCTTAAACACGTTTCTGAGGCTGTGTCAGTGAGGGTCATTCATAGTTCTTACACATATTTCTGAGGCTGTGTCAGTGAGGGTCATTCATAGTTCTTACGCATATTTCTGGGGCTGTGTCAGTGAGGGTCATTTGTAGTTCTTACACACGTTTCTGAGGCTGTGTCATTGAGAGTCATTCATGTGGTTTGTAAACACGTTTCTGAGGCTGTGTCAGTGAGGGTCATTCATAGTTCTTACACACGTTTCAGAGGCTGTGTCAGTAAGGGTTATTCATAGTTCTTACACATATTTCTGAGGCTGTGTCAGTGAGAGTCATTCATAGTTCTTACACATATTTCTGAGGCTGTGTCAGTGGCGGTTCTCGTAATTTGTATACACGTTTCTGAGGCTGTGTCAACGACGGTCATTCGGAGCTCTTACACACGTTTCTGAGGCTGTGTCAGTGAGAGTCATTCGTGTGATTCTTAAACACGTTTCTGAGGCTGTGTCAGTGAGAGTCATTCCTGTGATTCTTAAACACGTTTCTGAGGCTGTGTCACTGAGAGTCATTCGTGTGATTCTTAAACACGTTTCTGAGGCTGTGTCAGTGAGGGTCATTCATAGTTCTTACACATATTTCTGAGGCTGTGTCAGTGGCGGTTCTCGTAATTTGTACACACGTTTCTGAGGCTGTGTCAATGACGGTCATTCGGAGCTCTTACACACGTTTCTGAGGCTGTGTCAGTGAGAGTCATTCGTGTGATTCTTAAACACGTTTCTGAGGCTGTGTCAGTGAGAGTCATTCGTGTGGTTCTTAAACACGTTTCTGAGGCTGTGTCAGTGAGGGTCATTCATAGTTCTTACACATATTTCTGAGGCTGTGTCAGTGAGAGTCATTCGTGTGGTTCTTAAACACGTTTCTGAGGCTGTGTCAGTGAGAGTCATTCGTGTGGTTCTTAAACACGTTTCTGAGGCTGTGTCAGTGAGGGTCATTCATAGTTCTTACACATATTTCTGAGGCTGTGTCAGTGAGAGTCATTCGTGTGGTTCTTAAACACGTTTCTGAGGCTGTGTCAGTGAGGGTCATTCATAGTTCTTACACATATTTCTGAGGCTGTGTCAGTGAGGGTCATTCATAGTTCTTACGCATATTTCTGGGGCTGTGTCAGTGAGGGTCATTTGTAGTTCTTACACACGTTTCTGAGGCTGTGTCATTGAGAGTCATTCATGTGGTTTGTAAACACGTTTCTGAGGCTGTGTCAGTGAGGGTCATTCATAGTTCTTACACACGTTCAGAGGCTGTGTCAGTAAGGGTTATTCATAGTTCTTACACATATTTCTGAGGCTGTGTCAGTGAGAGTCATTCATGTGGTTCTTAAACACGTTTCTGAGGCTGTGTCAGTGAGAGTCATTCGTGTGGTTCTTAAACACGTTTCTGAGGCTGTGTCAGTGAGGGTCATTCATAGTTCTTACACTCGTTTCTGAGGCTGTGTCAGTGAGATTCATTCGTGTGGTTCGTAAACACGTTTGTGAGGCTGTGTCAGTGAGAGTCATTCATAGTTCTTACACACGTTTCAGAGGCTGTGTCAGTAAGGGTTATTCATAGTTCTTACACATATTTCTGAGGCTGTGTCAGTGAGAGTCATTCATGTGGTTCTTAAACACGTTTCTGAGGCTGTGTCAGTGAGAGTCATTCGTGTGGTTCTTAAACACGTTTCTGAGGCTGTGTCAGTGAGGGTCATTCATAGTTCTTACACTCGTTTCTGAGGCTGTGTCAGTGAGATTCATTCTTGTGGTTCGTAAACACGTTTGTGAGGCTGTGTCACTGAGAGTCATTCATGTGCTTCTTAAACACGTTTCTGAGGCTGTGCCAATTATGGTCATTTGTAGTTCTTACACACGTTTCTGAGGCCGTGTCAGTGAGTGTTATTCGTGGTTCTTACATATGTTTCTGAGGTTGTGCCAATAAGGGTCATTCATAGTTCCTATACACGTTTCTGAGGCTGTGTCAGTGAGGGTCATTCATAGTTCTTACACTTATTTCTGAGGCTGTGTCAGTGGGGGTCATTCATAGTTCTTACACTTATTTCTGAGGCTGTGTCAGTGAGGGTCATTCATAGTTCTTACACACGTTTCTGAGGCTGTGTCAGTGAGGGTCATTCGCAGTTCTTACACATGTTTCTGAGGCTGTGTCAGTGAGGGTCATTCATAGTTCTTACACATGTTTCTGAGGCTGTGTCAGCGAGGGTCATTCGTGGTTTTACACATGTTTCTGAGGCTGTGTCAGTGAGGGTCATTCGTGGTTTTATACACGTTTCTGAGGCTGTGTCAGTGGGGTCATTCGTAGTTCTTACACACGTTTCTGAGGCTGTGTCAGTAAGGGTCATTCGTAGTTCTTACACATATTTCTGAGGCTGTGTCAGTGAGTGTCATTCGTGGTTCTTGCACACGTTTCTGAGGCTAAGTCAGTGAGGGTCATTCATAGTTCTTACACACGTTTCTGAGGCTGTGTCAGTGAGGGTCATTCGTAGTTCTTACACACGTTTCTGAGGCTGTGTCAGTAAGGGTCATTCGTAGTTCTTACACATATTTCTGAGGCTGTGTCAGTGAGTGTCATTCGTGTGGTTCTTAAACACGTTTCTGAGGCTGTGTCAGTGAGGGACATTCATAGTTCTTACACATATTTCTGAGGCTGTGTCAGTGAGGGTCATTCATAGTTCTTACGCATATTTCTGGGGCTGTGTCAGTGAGGGTCATTTGTAGTTCTTACACACGTTTTTGAGGCTGTGTCATTGAGAGTCATTCATGTGGTTTGTAAACACGTTTCTGAGGCTGTGTCAGTGAGGGTCATTCATAGTTCTTACACACGTTTCTGAGGCTGTGTCAGTGAGATTCATTCGTGTGGTTCGTAAACACGTTTCTGAGGCTGTGTCAGTGAGAGTCATTCGTGTGCTTCTTAAACATGTTTCAGAGAATGTCTCAGTAACGCTTCTCATAATTTGTACACATGTTTCTAAGGCTGTGTCAGTGAGGGTAATTTGTAGTTCTTACACACGTTTCTGAGGCTGTGCTAATAAGGGTTATTCATAGTTACTACACGTGTTTCTGAGGCTGTGTTAGTGAGAGTCATTCGTGTGGTTCTTAAACACGTTTCTGAGGCTGTGTCAGTGAGAGTCATTCGTGTGCTTCTTAAACACGTTTCAGAGGATGTGTCAGTAAGGGTCATTCATAGTTCTTACACATATTTCTGAGGCTGTGTCAGTGAGTGTCATTCGTGGTTCTTGCACACGTTTCTGAGGCTAAGTCAGTGAGGGTCATTCATAGTTCTTACACACGTTTCTGAGGCTGTGTCAGTGAGGGTCATTCATAGTTCTTACACACGTTTCTGAGGCTGTGTCAGTAAAGGTCATTCGTAGTTCTTACACATATTTCTGAGGCTAAGTCAGTGAGTGTCATTCGTGGTTCTTGCACACGTTTCTGAGGCTAAGTCAGTGAAGGCCATTCTTAGCTCTTACACACGTTTCTGAGGCTGTATCAGTGAGGGTCATTCGTAGTTCTTACACACGTTTCTGAGGCTGTGTCAGTGAGAGTCATTCATAGTTCTTACACTTATTTCTGAGGCTGTGTCAGTGAGGGCTCATTCATAGTTCTTACACATATTTCTGGGGCTGTGTCAGTGAGGGTCATTCATAGTTCTTACACACGTTTCTGAGGCTGTGTCAGTGAGGGTCATTCGTAGTTCTTACACACGTTTCTGAGGCTGTGTCAGTCAGGGTCATTCATAGTTCTTACACACGTTTCTGAGGCTGTGTCAGTAAGGGTCATTCGTAGTTCTTACACATATTTCTGAGGCTGTGTCAGTGAGTGTCATTCGTGGTTCTTGCACACGTTTCTGAGGCTAAGTCAGTGAAGGCCATTCTTAGCTCTTACACACGTTTCTGAGGCTAAGTCAGCGAGGGTCATTCGTAGTTCTTACACACGTTTCTGAGGCTGTGTCAGTAAGGGTCATTCGTAGTTCTTACACATATTTCTGAGGCTGTGTCAGTGAGTGTCATTCGTGGTTTTTGCACACGTTTCTGAGGCTAAGTCAGTGAAGGCCATTCTTAGCTCTTACACACGTTTCTGAGGCTGTGTCAGCGAGGGTCATTCGTGGTTTTACACATGTTTCTGAGGCTGTGTCAGTGAGGGTCATTCGTGGTTTTACACACGTTTTTGAGGCTGTGTCAGTGAGGGTCATTCATAGTTCTTACACACGTTTCTGAGGCTGTGTCAGTGAGAGACATTCGTAGTTCTTACACACGTTTCTGAGGCTGTGTCAGTGAGGGTCATTCATAGTTCTTACACTTATTTCTGAGGCTGTGTCAGTGAGGGTCATTCATAGTTCTTACACATATTTCTGCGGCTGTGTCAATGAGAGTCATTCGTGTGATTCTTAAACACGTTTCTGAGGCTGTGCCAATTATGGTCATTCGTAGTTCTTACACACGTTTCTGAGGCCGTGTCAGTGAGTGTTATTCGTGGTTCTTACATATGTTTCTGAGGTTGTGCCAATAAGGGTCATTCATAGTTCCTATACACGTTTCTGAGGCTGTGTCAGTGAGGGTCATTCATAGTTCTTACACTTATTTCTGAGGCTGTGTCAGTGGGGGTCATTCATAGTTCTTACACTTATTTCTGAGGCTGTGTCAGTGAGGGTCATTCATAGTTCTTACACACGTTTCTGAGGCTGTGTCAGTGAGGGTCATTCGCAGTTCTTACACATGTTTCTGAGGCTGTGTCAGTGAGGGTCATTCATAGTTCTTACACATGTTTCTGAGGCTGTGTCAGCGAGGGTCATTCGTGGTTTTACACATGTTTCTGAGGCTGTGTCAGTGAGGGTCATTCGTGGTTTTATACACGTTTCTGAGGCTGTGTCAGTGGGGTCATTCGTAGTTCTTACACACGTTTCTGAGGCTGTGTCAGTAAGGGTCATTCGTGGTTCTTACACATATTTCTGAGGCTGTGTCAGTGAGTGTCATTCGTGGTTCTTGCACACGTTTCTGAGGCTAAGTCAGTGAGGGTCATTCATAGTTCTTACACACGTTTCTGAGGCTGTGTCAGTGAGGGTCATTCGTAGTTCTTACACACGTTTCTGAGGCTGTGTCAGTAAGGGTCATTCGTAGTTCTTACACATATTTCTGAGGCTGTGTCAGTGGCGGTTCTCGTAATTTGTACACACGTTTCTGAGGCTGTGTCAATGACGGTCATTCGGAGCTCTTACACACGTTTCTGAGGCTGTGTCAGTGAGAGTCATTCGTGTGATTCTTAAACACGTTTCTGAGGCTGTGTCAGTGAGAGTCATTCGTGTGGTTCTTAAACACGTTTCTGAGGCTGTGTCAGTGAGGGTCATTCATAGTTCTTACACATATTTCTGAGGCTGTGTCAGTGAGTGTCATTCGTGTGGTTCTTAAACACGTTTCTGAGGCTGTGTCAGTGAGGGACATTCATAGTTCTTACACATATTTCTGAGGCTGTGTCAGTGAGGGTCATTCATAGTTCTTACGCATATTTCTGGGGCTGTGTCAGTGAGGGTCATTTGTAGTTCTTACACACGTTTCTGAGGCTGTGTCATTGAGAGTCATTCATGTGGTTTGTAAACACGTTTCTGAGGCTGTGTCAGTGAGGGTCATTCATAGTTCTTACACACGTTTCTGAGGCTGTGTCAGTGAGATTCATTCGTGTGGTTCGTAAACACGTTTCTGAGGCTGTGTCAGTGAGAGTCATTCATGTACTTCTTAAACATGTTTCAGAGAATGTCTCAGTAACGCTTCTCATAATTTGTACACATGTTTCTAAGGCTGTGTCAGTGAGGGTAATTTGTAGTTCTTACACACGTTTCTGAGGCTGTGCTAATAAGGGTTATTCATAGTTACTACACGTGTTTCTGAGGCTGTGTTAGTGAGAGTCATTCGTGTGGTTCTTAAACACGTTTCTGAGGCTGTGTCAGTGAGAGTCATTCGTGTGCTTCTTAAACACGTTTCAGAGGATGTGTCAGTAAGGGTCATTCATAGTTCTTACACATATTTCTGAGGCTGTGTCAGTGAGTGTCATTCGTGGTTCTTGCACACGTTTCTGAGGCTAAGTCAGTGAGGGTCATTCATAGTTCTTACACACGTTTCTGAGGCTGTGTCAGTGAGGGTCATTCATAGTTCTTACACACGTTTCTGAGGCTGTGTCAGTAAAGGTCATTCGTAGTTCTTACACATATTTCTGAGGCTAAGTCAGTGAGTGTCATTCGTGGTTCTTGCACACGTTTCTGAGGCTAAGTCAGTGAAGGCCATTCTTAGCTCTTACACACGTTTCTGAGGCTGTATCAGTGAGGGTCATTCGTAGTTCTTACACACGTTTCTGAGGCTGTGTCAGTGAGAGTCATTCATAGTTCTTACACTTATTTCTGAGGCTGTGTCAGTGAGGGCTCATTCATAGTTCTTACACATATTTCTGGGGCTGTGTCAGTGAGGGTCATTCATAGTTCCTATACACGTTTATGAGGCTGTGTCAGTGAGGGTCATTCATAGTTCTTACACTTATTTCTGAGGCTGTGTCAGTGGGGGTCATTCATAGTTCTTACACTTATTTCTGAGGCTGTGTCAGTGAGGGTCATTCATAGTTCTTACACACGTTTCTGAGGCTGTGTCAGTGAGGGTCATTCGCAGTTCTTACACATGTTTCTGAGGCTGTGTCAGTGAGGGTCATTCATAGTTCTTACACATGTTTCTGAGGCTGTGTCAGCGAGGGTCATTCGTGGTTTTACACATGTTTCTGAGGCTGTGTCAGTGAGGGTCATTCGTGGTTTTATACACGTTTCTGAGGCTGTGTCAGTGGGGTCATTCGTAGTTCTTACACACGTTTCTGAGGCTGTGTCAGTAAGGGTCATTCGTAGTTCTTACACATATTTCTGAGGCTGTGTCAGTGAGTGTCATTCGTGGTTCTTGCACACGTTTCTGAGGCTAAGTCAGTGAGGGTCATTCATAGTTCTTACACACGTTTCTGAGGCTGTGTCAGTGAGGGTCATTCGTAGTTCTTACACACGTTTCTGAGGCTGTGTCAGTAAGGGTCATTCGTAGTTCTTACACATATTTCTGAGGCTGTGTCAGTGAGTGTCATTCGTGTGGTTCTTAAACACGTTTCTGAGGCTGTGTCAGTGAGGGACATTCATAGTTCTTACACATATTTCTGAGGCTGTGTCAGTGAGGGTCATTCATAGTTCTTACGCATATTTCTGGGGCTGTGTCAGTGAGGGTCATTTGTAGTTCTTACACACGTTTCTGAGGCTGTGTCATTGAGAGTCATTCATGTGGTTTGTAAACACGTTTCTGAGGCTGTGTCAGTGAGGGTCATTCATAGTTCTTACACACGTTTGTGAGGCTGTGTCAGTGAGATTCATTCGTGTGGTTCGTAAACACGTTTCTGAGGCTGTGTCAGTGAGAGTCATTCGTGTGCTTCTTAAACATGTTTCAGAGAATGTCTCAGTAACGCTTCTCATAATTTGTACACATGTTTCTAAGGCTGTGTCAGTGAGGGTAATTTGTAGTTCTTACACACGTTTCTGAGGCTGTGCTAATAAGGGTTATTCATAGTTACTACACGTGTTTCTGAGGCTGTGTTAGTGAGAGTCATTCGTGTGGTTCTTAAACACGTTTCTGAGGCTGTGTCAGTGAGAGTCATTCGTGTGCTTCTTAAACACGTTTCAGAGGATGTGTCAGTAAGGGTCATTCATAGTTCTTACACATATTTCTGAGGCTGTGTCAGTGAGTGTCATTCGTGGTTCTTGCACACGTTTCTGAGGCTAAGTCAGTGAGGGTCATTCATAGTTCTTACACACGTTTCTGAGGCTGTGTCAGTGAGGGTCATTCATAGTTCTTACACACGTTTCTGAGGCTGTGTCAGTAAAGGTCATTCGTAGTTCTTACACATATTTCTGAGGCTAAGTCAGTGAGTGTCATTCGTGGTTCTTGCACACGTTTCTGAGGCTAAGTCAGTGAAGGCCATTCTTAGCTCTTACACACGTTTCTGAGGCTGTATCAGTGAGGGTCATTCGTAGTTCTTACACACGTTTCTGAGGCTGTGTCAGTGAGAGTCATTCATAGTTCTTACACTTATTTCTGAGGCTGTGTCAGTGAGGGCTCATTCATAGTTCTTACACATATTTCTGGGGCTGTGTCAGTGAGGGTCATTCATAGTTCTTACACACGTTTCTGAGGCTGTGTCAGTGAGGGTCATTCGTAGTTCTTACACACGTTTCTGAGGCTGTGTCAGTCAGGGTCATTCATAGTTCTTACACACGTTTCTGAGGCTGTGTCAGTAAGGGTCATTCGTAGTTCTTACACATATTTCTGAGGCTGTGTCAGTGAGTGTCATTCGTGGTTCTTGCACACGTTTCTGAGGCTAAGTCAGTGAAGGCCATTCTTAGCTCTTACACACGTTTCTGAGGCTAAGTCAGCGAGGGTCATTCGTAGTTCTTACACACGTTTCTGAGGCTGTGTCAGTAAGGGTCATTCGTAGTTCTTACACATATTTCTGAGGCTGTGTCAGTGAGTGTCATTCGTGGTTTTTGCACACGTTTCTGAGGCTAAGTCAGTGAAGGCCATTCTTAGCTCTTACACACGTTTCTGAGGCTGTGTCAGCGAGGGTCATTCGTGGTTTTACACATGTTTCTGAGGCTGTGTCAGTGAGGGTCATTCGTGGTTTTACACACGTTTTTGAGGCTGTGTCAGTGAGGGTCATTCATAGTTCTTACACACGTTTCTGAGGCTGTGTCAGTGAGAGACATTCGTAGTTCTTACACACGTTTCTGAGGCTGTGTCAGTGAGGGTCATTCATAGTTCTTACACTTATTTCTGAGGCTGTGTCAGTGAGGGTCATTCATAGTTCTTACACATATTTCTGCGGCTGTGTCAATGAGAGTCATTCGTGTGATTCTTAAACACGTTTCTGAGGCTGTGCCAATTATGGTCATTCGTAGTTCTTACACACGTTTCTGAGGCCGTGTCAGTGAGTGTTATTCGTGGTTCTTACATATGTTTCTGAGGTTGTGCCAATAAGGGTCATTCATAGTTCCTATACACGTTTCTGAGGCTGTGTCAGTGAGGGTCATTCATAGTTCTTACACTTATTTCTGAGGCTGTGTCAGTGGGGGTCATTCATAGTTCTTACACTTATTTCTGAGGCTGTGTCAGTGAGGGTCATTCATAGTTCTTACACACGTTTCTGAGGCTGTGTCAGTGAGGGTCATTCGCAGTTCTTACACATGTTTCTGAGGCTGTGTCAGTGAGGGTCATTCATAGTTCTTACACATGTTTCTGAGGCTGTGTCAGCGAGGGTCATTCGTGGTTTTACACATGTTTCTGAGGCTGTGTCAGTGAGGGTCATTCGTGGTTTTATACACGTTTCTGAGGCTGTGTCAGTGGGGTCATTCGTAGTTCTTACACACGTTTCTGAGGCTGTGTCAGTAAGGGTCATTCGTGGTTCTTACACATATTTCTGAGGCTGTGTCAGTGAGTGTCATTCGTGGTTCTTGCACACGTTTCTGAGGCTAAGTCAGTGAGGGTCATTCATAGTTCTTACACACGTTTCTGAGGCTGTGTCAGTGAGGGTCATTCGTAGTTCTTACACACGTTTCTGAGGCTGTGTCAGTAAGGGTCATTCGTAGTTCTTACACATATTTCTGAGGCTGTGTCAGTGGCGGTTCTCGTAATTTGTACACACGTTTCTGAGGCTGTGTCAATGACGGTCATTCGGAGCTCTTACACACGTTTCTGAGGCTGTGTCAGTGAGAGTCATTCGTGTGATTCTTAAACACGTTTCTGAGGCTGTGTCAGTGAGAGTCATTCGTGTGGTTCTTAAACACGTTTCTGAGGCTGTGTCAGTGAGGGTCATTCATAGTTCTTACACATATTTCTGAGGCTGTGTCAGTGAGTGTCATTCGTGTGGTTCTTAAACACGTTTCTGAGGCTGTGTCAGTGAGGGACATTCATAGTTCTTACACATATTTCTGAGGCTGTGTCAGTGAGGGTCATTCATAGTTCTTACGCATATTTCTGGGGCTGTGTCAGTGAGGGTCATTTGTAGTTCTTACACACGTTTCTGAGGCTGTGTCATTGAGAGTCATTCATGTGGTTTGTAAACACGTTTCTGAGGCTGTGTCAGTGAGGGTCATTCATAGTTCTTACACACGTTTCTGAGGCTGTGTCAGTGAGATTCATTCGTGTGGTTCGTAAACACGTTTCTGAGGCTGTGTCAGTGAGAGTCATTCATGTGCTTCTTAAACATGTTTCAGAGAATGTCTCAGTAACGCTTCTCATAATTTGTACACATGTTTCTAAGGCTGTGTCAGTGAGGGTAATTTGTAGTTCTTACACACGTTTCTGAGGCTGTGCTAATAAGGGTTATTCATAGTTACTACACGTGTTTCTGAGGCTGTGTTAGTGAGAGTCATTCGTGTGGTTCTTAAACACGTTTCTGAGGCTGTGTCAGTGAGAGTCATTCGTGTGCTTCTTAAACACGTTTCAGAGGATGTGTCAGTAAGGGTCATTCATAGTTCTTACACATATTTCTGAGGCTGTGTCAGTGAGTGTCATTCGTGGTTCTTGCACACGTTTCTGAGGCTAAGTCAGTGAGGGTCATTCATAGTTTTTACACACGTTTCTGAGGCTGTGTCAGTGAGGGTCATTCATAGTTCTTACACACGTTTCTGAGGCTGTGTCAGTAAAGGTCATTCGTAGTTCTTACACATATTTCTGAGGCTAAGTCAGTGAGTGTCATTCGTGGTTCTTGCACACGTTTCTGAGGCTAAGTCAGTGAAGGCCATTCTTAGCTCTTACACACGTTTCTGAGGCTGTATCAGTGAGGGTCATTCGTAGTTCTTACACACGTTTCTGAGGCTGTGTCAGTGAGAGTCATTCATAGTTCTTACACTTATTTCTGAGGCTGTGTCAGTGAGGGCTCATTCATAGTTCTTACACATATTTCTGGGGCTGTGTCAGTGAGGGTCATTCATAGTTCTTACACACGTTTCTGAGGCTGTGTCAGTGAGGGTCATTCGTAGTTCTTACACACGTTTCTGAGGCTGTGTCAGTCAGGGTCATTCATAGTTCTTACACACGTTTCTGAGGCTGTGTCAGTAAGGGTCATTCGTAGTTCTTACACATATTTCTGAGGCTGTGTCAGTGAGTGTCATTCGTGGTTCTTGCACACGTTTCTGAGGCTAAGTCAGTGAAGGCCATTCTTAGCTCTTACACACGTTTCTGAGGCTAAGTCAGCGAGGGTCATTCGTAGTTCTTACACACGTTTCTGAGGCTGTGTCAGTAAGGGTCATTCGTAGTTCTTACACATATTTCTGAGGCTGTGTCAGTGAGTGTCATTTGTGGTTTTTGCACACGTTTCTGAGGCTAAGTCAGTGAAGGCCATTCTTAGCTCTTACACACGTTTCTGAGGCTGTGTCAGCGAGGGTCATTCGTGGTTTTACACATGTTTCTGAGGCTGTGTCAGTGAGGGTCATTCGTGGTTTTACACACGTTTTTGAGGCTGTGTCAGTGAGGGTCATTCATAGTTCTTACACACGTTTCTGAGGCTGTGTCAGTGAGAGACATTCGTAGTTCTTACACACGTTTCTGAGGCTGTGTCAGTGAGGGTCATTCATAGTTCTTACACTTATTTCTGAGGCTGTGTCAGTGAGGGTCATTCATAGTTCTTACACATATTTCTGCGGCTGTGTCAGTGAGGGTCATTCATAGTTCTTACACACGTTTCTGAGGCTGTGTCAGTGAGGGTCATTCGTAGTTCTTACACACGTTTCTGAGGCTGTCAGTGAGGGTCATTCATAGTTCTTACACACGTTTCTGAGGCTGTGTCAGTAAGGGTCATTCGTAGTTCTTACACATATTTCTGAGGCTGTGTCAGTGAGTGTCATTCGTGGTTCTTGCACACGTTTCTGAGGCTAAGTCAGTGAAGGCCATTCTTAGCTCTTACACACGTTTCTGAGGCTGTGTCAGCGAGGGTCATTCGTTGTTTTACACATGTTTCTGAGGCTGTGTCAGTGAGGGTCATTCGTGGTTTTACACACGTTTTTGAGGCTGTGTCAGTGAGGGTCATTCATAGTTCTTACACACGTTTCTGAGGCTGTGTCAGTGAGGGTCATTCGTAGTTCTTATACACGTTTCTGAGGCTGTGTCAGTGAGGGTCATTCATAGTTCTTACATTTATTTCTGAGGCTAAGTCAGTGAGGGTCATTCATAGTTCTTACACATATTTCTGGGGCTGTGTCAGTGAGGGTCATTCATAGTTCTTACACACGTTTCTGAGGCTGTGTCAGTGAGGGTCATTCGTAGTTCTTACACACGTTTCTGAGGATGTGTCAGTGAGGGTCATTCATAGTTCTTACACACGTTTCTGAGGCTGTGTCAGTAAGGGTCATTCGTAGTTCTTACACATATTTCTGAGGCTGTGTCAGCGAGGGTCATTCGTGGTTTTACACATGTTTCTGATGCTGTGTCAATGAGGGTCATTCGTGGTTTTACAAATTCAAAAGTATCGTAATTGAGAGTGAATATATGGTCAGAAATTAAACAGGATATGTATCTTATTCATACATTTTTGGATCCAAATTGATATAATAGTATTGTCAAAAAGCAAGATTGCAGGCAGTCAGCCATCTTTGGTCCGATTGTGAAACTAATTCCCTTGGGCAAGTATCCTAACATGTATCATTAGAAGAGAGTTTTGGGTTTCGAACATGAAATGACTGATCATGGACATGTAAAACGAAAACCGACAAATCCTGTCCAAAATACAACATTTTTCAAAAAAAGAAGGTGGATGCCAGTCGGTCATGTTTGATCTGATTATGGAACAAACTGGCATGAACATTTTATTCCAATATGTATAATGTATGTGCCAAATATGAATGAAAATGGTTCATGAGTCTCGGAGATATATTCGCATGGACACAATGCAATATGGTTGCCAGTCGGCCATCTTTGATCCAATCGCGAAACAAATTGTCATAGACATGTATCCTAACATGTATAATATATGTACCATATTTGAACAAAAACTGACAAAGCATGCATAAGATACCATTTTCAAAAAAACAAAATGGCTGCCAGTCAGCCATATTGGATTCAGTCAGTAAACCATTGCATGACACATGTCCCAGATAAAGTTCTAGGCACAAGAATGAACACATTTGGTCCACAGGCTTCTGAAATGTGACAAACGGACGGGCGGACACAGAATTATAAGTCCCCGTTTCCAACTTCGTTCGAATGCGCTCTTCAAGTTGTTGTTCTAGCTGCGGAAACATTGTTGACAATTACTCCAAATTGTTTAATATAACATTTTGGTTCTTTTATTATAGCATTCAACCCAACACATATATCCAAGCACAGCCCCTCAGTCATAGAAGGACTGTGATCCAAGGCAATGCGTAGCTTGCAACGATGACGAGCAATCATAAACGTGGCGTACATTGATGCGTCATAATACGTCCAGCACGATGAGATCGGGATTAAATAATTGGTGATGAAAATTTACGTTGAAATAGTTTGTGCAAGCACGATAAAATATTCTTCCCAAGATAGGCTCCCGTTTTGAATAGTATTAATCAACCATTACGGTAACCGTGGTTTCTTCTTACTTGACAAAACTAAAGAAATTTATCGTCTGGAAACGATGAAATCAAGTTAAAAAGATTGTCACGGTGAGCAGAAATAAATCAAAGAAATTGGGACAGTTTTATCAACCAATAAACTGTATATATCCGCATCTTCCTTTATATCCGATACCATGGCAACATACGTGCGAATAAGGGCAGATTTAATCCAAGTCGTCTTCAAATATCTCCTGGAACTAAACCGAACGGTCATAATCGCAATTTCCTTTCTTGTGTGAGATTTGACCTCATAAATCGCCATTAAAACATGATAAAGCGAGATAAGATAAAGCGAGAAAGTAAGTATGTCGCGCCAAAGGAGCGATGAAAAGTGTGAAAAATGTCGAGACACGCCGTCTGACTCAGTAAGATCTTCCAAACTGAACGCGAACACTATTGGTTTTAATTAACCACGTGCCAACTCCGCGCCATATATGCTGGGTAACTCTGGCGCTCTCGTATGAAATTGGGTAACTATTTGCGTATGGACATCCTCGCTTCCAATTCTCAGCAAGAAACACATACCTGTGGTGATATGCGGGCGTCACGTAATGCGCATTTTCCCTGGTGTCCCATATACCACCTGTCAGAGTTATTCCTCGCCTAAGGAAGATGTTTTTATAATTGAATACTTGGCGTATAGTGATAAATTGACTACGCGTCTTCTTTTCTGCCCCTAGGAGTAAATCAACGCACCCACGATCACTTTGTCGCTATAAATTCACCTGGATAAACTTTATACACACAAGATTTTGCAAATAGCCGTAAGGCACCAGGTGGGGAATAAATCTGAATAAATAGCACAAGCAGAGATTATTGATCGTTGACTTTTAATAGAGTCACGTATTTTAAAAACTAAGTGAATAATGCGCGAAACGTCATTTCCGGTTTGTTGCTGAATCTGACATATGCAAATTTATGACTTCTCAATACGTTAGTCATATCTGTTGATATAGATATTTTGATCAATAATTCAATTAATAATTATTTTTTTGTATGTAGACATCATGGTGGGAACTGTAGGAAATTAATATTTTTGACCAAATTGTGAAAGACAATGTACGCTTTTAACGTGTTAGTACTGTATTTTTCTTCCCGACATATATATATTCTTTCTTGCTCCTTAACTGAGCCCATTTGTCTTCGTTAGAACTATCTTCGTACCTCGCCTTATGAGAGGTCCTTCTCTTAGTGAACCTCGGGCTGACCCGGCTCTTTTACTATGAGATAACTACATCGTTCACCGCGACGTCAATGAGAAAGGGAGATACAAATTGGTCTCAATTGCGAAGCTCTGTTAAAAGGTGACCCATTGGCAATGTCATATCATGCTGTTACCGAGTAACCATTAATAATGCTTTTATCCTCGGAACTCAAGTCGAGCTTCCCAAGTTGTTCAAAATGCACGTTTAATAGTTTCACCAGTGGCGCACTTGGAAGTGGCATTTATTTTACGCGTTAAATCTGGAGTGTATATTTTAACACGGCGACGCGACGCTCCTCGGTATTCGCCGAGTCTCGATGCCCTTGACTATTTTCAATGTCAAGTTTAGGGGGACGTTAAACGTACATGCATTGTGGGTGCATCTCATAACTATTTTCTCATGCATGGCGCACACGTGTTTGCTATTGGAGTAGTCATCACTGACGAAGTCGACGAGTGTTCAAATTTACCAACTTCTCTAGTTATTACGCCACTGTTTACACTGCAATGTAATATCCTCTCCACACATTTCACCGTATTATTAATAAAGTTACAATTGAACAGCGTGTAACGACAGTCGGTGAAATTCGTCCTAATAGTCACGCCACGAAGTGATTTATTGTCGGTAAATAGACAGACTATGTTTGTCTAACAAATCATTAACGCATAAAGAATGTAATGATCTGTAATATGTAACTACGCGCACATTTTTGAGACTGATGACACCAATCCGTCCGAATATCTATTAATTCACAATTTCAATCAATCAATGAATCATTTAATCATTCAACCAATCAATAAATCAATCAATCAATATTTATATTCAGAAAAGCATGCCATGTTCATTGAGCTCCGGATACTTGATGCGATGAATGAATCTCATATTCACGAAGGTGACTCCTAAAAGCGAATATTGATAATTGCTCTGATCACGTGATTAATACCACCCTCGATCCGATCGTAGTGCATTATCGTTTAGTCCAATCAAAGGATACACCATTATTTGTCACTGGCTAAGAAAATACTTATCTCTAGAAAGAAGTACACGTATTTCATTAATACCATTCTGCGTGTTGATCCTCTGCAGTCAAATTGGGTTATCCCTGTACCATACGTCATCCATGACTGCCTGGTGTATATTATGTCACGGTGGTAATGACTAATTGCCAATTTATTTAGTTTGGCATATATATCTTTTTATGTCTGGTTGACCCTTGCTCCCACTTACTGATATTGGTTTCATTTTATAATCCGGATTTGTTATGTCCCGCGTCGACTACGCTCTGATCGACGGTATTCTCCTCAGCGAACATATTTAAATCATGGTCAATATCGCGCCTTATATATGATCTTTTTTTTTTGTCTTTTACTAAACCGGTATTAAAACACCTCTGCCGAATTACATCCACGGAATATACAGCAATGTCGACCAGCACACTACTACGTTTATTGTAAGATTGTAGTTGTATTTACTGAGTGAATGTATGTTCTCTTTTGGCGTTTTCAACTATCAGATTTATCGATACTATCAGTGGATTGCAGCAAGTCGTCTTCAATGAAGACTCCACAGACCGCGACTAATCATGGCAACTTGAGTCAGGAGCAGAAAAGTCTTCTAAACACGTTATCTGAACACCTGAGTCCACGTTGCGATTGTCTGAGTTCTCGCGGCACCCTCTATCAATTGCAATCATTGATCAGAGTGGAGTGACAGGACTTTTCAAGTAAATTAATTCAGTCGAGACAAAGTGATAAATGTCCATGGCATTACAGGATAAGGATGCAACGTCGCTAGTGAACCGGTCCCCATCGGATTTGCTGAAATGTCATCAATGGCAGCCGCATGTCGCATTGGGTTATAGTTTTGTCAGACAGACTAGAATTTGGTTTAATTTCAGTTTAAATGATGTATGATATATGCAGGTTAAAACATAAGTTCAAATCATTGTCGATGGATGACCTAGTCCCCGTCCCCATCGGCCATTTTAAATTTAATGGCTCCAACGTACATGGGGAACTAGCCAACTGGCAAGCCAACCATTTATGTGATCGTCAAACTAAGTTTGATTAAACGCTTGTTTGGGCGTAATTAGTTTTAGGATAAGTCAGCAAAGTTGCTATATTAAATAGGGTGAAAAAAGCAAAGTGTAAATTCTGTTTTCTTTTTATTAATACTTGAACAAAGTCGGCTGTAGAAAGTTTTCAGTAAAAAAGTCATGAACATGACGTGATAATATAGTGAAACGTGGCTTCGGATACACAAACAAAAGAAAATGTTTAACAGCCGAACATTTCGAATTCTGTCGTCAAATTGTGCGGGTCCTTCGTGCCAAATATGGAATCGACCCATGTCTGAAATATGATTCATCCTGGTGACAGCTACAAATATCCAACTGCCAATTAAATGAATCGAAAAACAACTTATCCAACGAACGAACGGACGGGCGGATGGACACACCTCTGACGAAAAGGGAGTTGATATGGCTGGTGCATGGTTAGTGTGGTTATGGTAACCTAGGACTCACGGAGTTCGGCCAAATATCGCTATAACTTCTTCTGTGGATGCATGGGTGCGGCTATTGGCTGTTGAGTCAGTGAATTGTGCTAAGGAAAGTCGCCTGCCTTGCAGCGTCAATAGGAGAATGGACGAGTATATGCTTTGTTTCTTTTATCAAATCCAGTTGCACTATAATTATAACATACTAGACCGATGATTTAAATAACAAACGAGAGTACGGAACTACAACTATGTGGAACAAGTGTCAGCTCATAAGCTCTTAACTAGGACCAGAGCCGTATGACATGATTTTACCCAAGAAGACGTTGTTAATTTACACACTGCCCTTAACTGGTGTGTCCGCCAATCAGTGGACGGGGTACTGTTTCAAACTCACGGCGTACCTGTTACTGTAGCCGGTTAAGTGAAACTAACGACCGCGTTGATTTAAAAAATGGACCTGGAAAACCAACTACAGTTTATTATTAACGACCTTTGTGCTGCTAATGGGGGATGTAATAGCGACCAGTCCCGACCCCGACGTCGACCCGGTAATAGACAACGATCAGCCCCTGGACATGGCAAGGGGATGACGCTGAATGAAGTTGACATCAACCAAAATGTGTCTGGATTGGAAACACGGACGTACAGGAAAGAAGCACCTTCAAGAGGGAGAAAAACAACGATAACAACCCCATGTGAGGAGAAGAAACATTTGAGTCGGAAACGTCTGAACCGTGATGGACCCGAGGAGAATCACTTTTATGGTAATGTCGAAATTATTAAATTACCTGGAGAGGAATTTATAGAGTTGGAATCGGATCTAACTAATTTTCCAGCAGATATATCGAGCTACGAGACTTTAGACACTCATTTGGCTTCAATTTACAACCGGGACTCCGAAATACCGCAGCGGGAACTAATCCACAAGCATGGTCTGTATTATAACGCGAACATAGCCGCACCATCGGATAAAACATCGATATTATCCGAACGAAAAGAATATGAGCGTGGCGAGACCCTCCAGGTCAAGGTTCAGCCGACAGATACCGATCATTGGCTGTCTGAGCAACAGCTGGAATATACTTGCACATTACCGTCACTTCTCAATGATGATAACAGTGATATAATCCCGGCTACACCACTGAATACCGTTATTCAACGTCGTGTGATCAACATACAACCGACAACTGATAATGACATTACACATTCCAATACAATATCTTCGAAGGATTTTGACGTTACCAAAGGTATGTACTAAAGTTTAGATGATACATCGTCAGGACCGGGAACAAGCGATACTGAACGTACCTGTATGTCACTTCCCGCGCGGTATGAAAATTTAAATGTTGAAATGGACTTCCCTCACGCATTTGCCAGACAAGTGCGGCCGTGTAGGCGATGTAAGACCCTGGTACGCGTATCGTGAAATCAGAAATGCTGATCACACGAGTTTCCTGTATAATTGTATTAAGGTTTATACCAAAGGGGTGTCAGATCAATTTACAAGGGTTATTATAATGTATAGAGCACATACGCTTCCGCACATTTATTGTGGGACTCGCGTGGTTATTTTATTCCACACTAATGCACAGTTGTCAGAATAATTGATAATGTGTCGTCCAAACAGGTGGCACACATTTACATCTAGCAACGCCGTACTCGTACATACGCAATATAATATCGATGACATATCGCTGAGGTGAATCAACTTTATCGCTGTGACCATTCTTCACCTTCGCTGGGTATTTTTTTTTAATACCACGATTTCTGATGTTTTTAATTTATGACCATTTATTTCAAATCATGCTTCGTATAATTATGACAGTGGTTTCAATGACGGATATTCTAGTGTTTTAAGCCGTTTCACGCCGATTTCACGCTTGAATGAACCGGAATTGGGATTATTGTAACGACATGCATACACCGTAATTCGACGGAATTATTGGTGGTCACCGGGGAATGACGCTTCAGAATAAGGCTCTATTGTACCGACTAGTCTAATCTTTAAAAGTTCTGTATTGAGCCATACATGCACTCCATGTTAATGATCTAGCACCGTACAGTAGCCGTGCATACTGTCTGTCCACTAGTATAATTTGGTACTTCGC
Organism: Saccoglossus kowalevskii; assembly: GCF_978046115.1. NCBI lineage: Eukaryota > Metazoa > Hemichordata > Enteropneusta > Harrimaniidae > Saccoglossus > Saccoglossus kowalevskii. The sequence continues at coordinate 22,579,589 of NC_140643.1, read as the reverse complement.
AAAGTCTTTTAATAAAGCGAGCGGACAGTGCAGTGTGTGTTTTATCATGATGGTTCTCTATTGAATGCATAAGACGGCCAGAGTAATTACCAGGTTTCGCCTAATGAGGCACATTCATGTTTTATTCTCTGTCCATGCTTGACGTCTGAGTTTTCAATTGATCATTTACACCTGTTTTATACATGTATAGCGAGACTGTATGAAAATGTCATAGTGTCCGTTATCAAGTTCATGGTGCCGGTTCTGAAAGAAAATACAATTGTCCGTGTGTGTTTTTTTCTAAATTCTTTCACTGCACCATTTGTGATTGAAGTTCATAATCGTTCAGTTATCGTTGTAAACCATGCGCACACAAGTTTGGCGACGGACGGAATGAACATGGTTTGACAGGTGATAACATGGTCTTCTACAACCCCAGATGATCCAGGCAAACAAATTATCTACGATAAACCTAGTACACATGATTATATGTGAATCCAGGTCGTTTATAGAGAGGCAAATAGATTCAAGATTAATACCCAACATTTATAGTGTATCATCTTTTTGTTTTCATGCATTTAAAATTGAAGAGGAATTGGAATTTACTATTATTTTTTAAAACTATTCAGGCTCAGAGTAAATGGGCCATGAGCCTAAATACGATAAACTATTTAAAGATAATTCCCCCCCCCCCAATACGATGAAATCGACTATAGCACTCGATTTTCATTTTGGGAAAGGTTTAATTTTGCGTTTCTACCTCAGAATACTATCACAACAGTTGAAATGTCACTATTGTGTGTATCGGTCCCAAATTGGCCTCGTGCAGGAGAGATACACGAGGTCAATTAGATCGGAATCCGACTAGTATATGTAATTTTCGTTTTGTTGTCGCCAGTGCCGTAAAGAGGCTGTGTTTTTTCGACAATGACTTTAACATTTAACACGCGATCTCCCTCTGCAAACTAGCGTAGCACCAATATTCCTTAAGTGTTCCTTAATATTCCCTCTAATCGGACATGCGCAGAATGTACAGGATTTGCACTCTTCGTGCAGCATATCATTTAGCCGAGTTTGTTTAGTGCGAGCTTGGTGTTCTCGAAAGGATAAACAATTTAGACCAATCACAAATTGATTGTGCAATTATTTAAATTTCCTACTCGTGGCAGTCATCTTGCTATTGACGCTAACTAGATATTCTTCCAAACACAGTGAGTACCTCAAACCACCAGAAAATCCAATTTAACTCATCATGCCGTCATTGAAGGAGAGGGCTTAACAAAATTGCGTCGTAATTATTCTGGATTTTGAATGCACCACAGATTACCATGTACAAAGAATGTCTATATAAACCATCTTCTTGTCTATGAATTAACATGTTTAATGGCCGTCTTTGTACGGTCGTGAGAGTCAGTAGGTACAAGTGTACATGGTAAAAATAATAGTTCATTGCCAATTTAATTATGTGTAACGTCCTCGGTCCTGAAATATTTCCAGAGGATTGATAGGGTGTCGGTCTTCGGTACAAACATTTAGGGCGCCCTCAAAATTTGGACGATGCCCCCAAAGCGTTCGAAAACGGTCTAGAATAACGTCATAATCTCTATGTGTTTGCTTCGGTGTGTCGAATGCCGAATTAGAAATAAAGTGTGTGTGAATCACCGAAGGTAACCGATCGAAGCCGAATCAATAATAACAAGACGTAAATTATTTTGTTATACTGATATCCCCCATACATGGTACTGCCCTTCATCGTGGGTCAGTACCGATCTCCAGAAAAGGCGGGCCTGTAGAGTATAAATGGGACAGTACCTCAGATGCACATCCTCCGACTCGATCATGATAGCAGATTTGTAATTTCTTTCATAACAATTTCTAGCCAAAATCAGGCAGCTCAGTTTGCGATGAAATCGCATCACTTGGTACATGCGTGGTTGCGTAAGACCATTGCTATTTACTTTAACAATCCATCTTTTCTATACACAGTAACCTGAAATAGCACAAAAAACTACTTAGCCAGAGATATTGAACGTTAAGAGTCATAAGCCACTAGTCTCTCTCGATGTAAGGTCGTTTATAAAAATTTGGTTCATGCTCAGTGAAGCGGATACGCCACTGAAAACACACACGCCACCCTATAAAAAAACCTTGAAGATAATCAGCAAGCCGGCAAAGCCAACGCCACAGGATGCAGAGCGCGGAAGTTCATTAAATATCAATTTGACTCAATATAACCCCGATGACGTCATACAAATGATAATCCTACAACACCGGGGATCAATCTGAGCATACGAAGACTAATTATAGAATGGCCATCTAACAGATAAAGTAAACAATTACCCCCGGCCCGAAGTAACATTCATCTATCAAATCTTCAGATAACTCAGTGTTATCGGAGGTTAAGCTGGTCTTAGTGTGATTCACCTGAAATAACACTCCGCGTCCACTGGGCTGCACAGCTATTTTGGTGCGGCGCGTGCTACCCAGGGCAAACGGCGGCATCATCATTTAATTAATGTATTTTGAATTAGCCGCAGTTGACTAACTTTACCTTGTTTCATCATTGGTTATTATTCAAGCGATCCTCACATTAAATGTAACGATTTATCTATACCAATGCTTGCAGTGTTTATTTAAAGCGGGAGGGTACGCGCACGCGCGGGAATTGAGTCCCAACCGACAACACACGCTAAAAACCCAAAGGCTCACGGGTAGACGCTTGTTTGTAAACAATGACACGCTATGGCCATCTGACGCATGCGCAGGCGACGACTCTCCCGCTTTAAGATGTCAAGGCAAATATCTATAAAATATGGTGCCTTCTAAAAATGTATTAATAATTCGTTTAATTATATTCAGGGCCACGTCTTTATTAATGCTCTCTTAAACCCCTGGCAACATTGTACACGCTAAGTTATTTTGGTTTAAGGTGCAATTAATCCAATATGCGACTTGAAGATGCAATATTAGGAACCTGATTGATATACCCCCCCCCCCCCCGTCAACAGGAACGTGAACTAAACGCCTTTTCTGACCCCTCACGTGTTTGTTAGAAATTAAGAATCATGTATGTATATTTGCATCAAATTAAGTAATGGGTATGGATTCATTGATCAGAGTATGCTAGACTGATAACAACCTTCCTAATCAGTATAAGTAATCAATTTGAATTCCAGGATTTTTAAATAAATCCTGCGAGACAGAGAAAAGTCAGCTGAAGTTGTCAGATTGTCACTGACTGCTTCGCGCAATCATTTGACCTGGATTTACTCCTTGTTGCTGTAACGACTGATATTGAGCGGTTTTTAGTCTTGTGAATGCTTCGATAGATGATGGATTGCATATATCGCCCGCTCTGCAGTTTAACCAGCCGTTTGCCACGCAGGTGAACCGCAGAGTGCGTCAACGCTGTTAACACGCTATACGGCTGTCGCGCAGCGCGCGTTCAAATTCCGTGTAAACAAATAAACAAACAATTTATTTTATTCGCGTTGCATGGGACCCATATCGAACACGGACTGTTGTATGCGACGTTTTAACTGAAAATCGTAGTGGCGACTTCATGACTTTATGTTTCCCATGTTTAAATTAATTCAAATGGCAACAACGACAGACAGAAATTTGTTCATTTTTAAAACAACCTGTATAAGTTATTATTCACCGTATTCTTACAAAGTATGTGAAAGACATGATACAGCCCGGGCCAATTCAATCTATTTGGAATCAAATGGTGATTTAAAGTTCGCGCCAGGTTCGCCTGGAGTTTATTCGGATTAAACACTACGACGGCATGTCACCGGTGTTATATCTGCGTAACCAAACGTGTTTTGGCTTATATTTATGAATATGGAATTTTCCAGCCTAATATTAATTTGTTTATTTGTTATTATCGTGTAAAAACCGATGGTGGTTAGTCCCTGACCTCTGGGGTCCCTGACACAGGCTTACATGAAATCTCGTCCCACGTTTACTGTGACAGTAATCTCATATCTGTTTACAACCATAACTCATCCGAATCTAATAAAAACGTGCACAGAATACCATGCAAGAGAATTCTTAAAAGTCCATGCATGATTTACAATAAATAGTTCATTATCGTATTATTTATAATTCCAAAATCCCGAGCATGCCACCCGCCGAAAAAATACTCACGTACTAATAATTTAAAGCGCGGTAGTCGTCGCGCTGCGCATGTGCGAGGTATATGGGTCTCATATAAACAAAGATGGCGACTTTGACTGTTGCGCAGATCAACAGTACGCAGAGTACGAAATGAGACGTTTCCAAGTTTCATGTTATTGGAAGGTATCGAAGGAGTCAACCGGTGGTGATCAGTGCAAGTCGCGCCCAGGTCAAACGTCATACTCGTGATTTCCATTTGAAGAGTGCATTGAATTGTGGGAAAATCAATGTTTATCAACACAAATGTCGCACATGCGCAGCGCGACGACTACCGCGCTTTAATTTCCAATGAAGGACGCGTGTAGTTTTTGCTTTATACCGACATTTATTTGTGAACATTTCTTGTGTTCAACATTTCCGACTATATGATGCGTGTTTTTATTTACTTCTCGAATCTTCCTAAATCAGTCCTCGTGACATATTCGGTCATCCTGGTTATGTAACGACAATGCCTTTTAGACACGATTCCAATTTTCGTAATGACCGTGCTGAGATTGATACCCACTCCCTTATCCCACACGCACTCACTGCTTAAACATCAATGTTTTCCAGTTTGAAGATCGTAATCTCATTTGTAACCGGATGTTAGTAAACCTCGCGTAATCATCACGGCAATAAAATTCTGGTTAGAATTATTTGGAAAATATGAAAAATAGACTTTTTGAAACACCATGTTTATATTAAGCCACAGTATGCGGTACGTGAATAATTATTATAAAAGGGGGCAACGTGTCACGTGACCCGTGTATTATAGTATGAGTGGATACTGTGACGAAGAGACAGTTGAACAGTATCGCACAGTTGACGATTTCACCGGGAACGCCACGCGGAGTCATCCTGATTGCGGCCCGTTGAAGGCTGTGCTGTGAACACGGAAATCTCAACTGAATCATGCCACCAACATACTTGGATATACACCGACAACGAGGTCGTTGCTACTAAAGTGTATTTTGCCGGTGTTTCGGAGAACTGTGTTAAAATCATCCCTGTTATACCGGCGAATCACACGAAGTGTCGGTAACCATGCAGGTATCGGAAACTCGTCTTTACGTATGTAACATGTTTTCCCAAAAGCCACCAACAAGTTTCTCTTAAATGAACAGTATTGGGGGTGATATAATTTCACTAATTTGGTTTGGTTTGATAGCGAGATGCATGTATTTAATTAGCCCGAAAGGTCATCATCAGTAAATGCGCTCTTTGTGGGCGATCGCGAGATGACAGCGAGACTCAGTCGAGAGGGTTGCATGCGAGCATGTGTGAATATTGAACGACATTTAAAAGCTGGATGTGATAACAAAAAAAGCTAGTTTAGTCCGCATGTATATCGTACATCGTGAAATAGTTGAAACGATGCGTATCGACCGTTGCCGAATGTCAGCATTCGGGACGACCACAGTGACTGTGATAACTCAGGACCTTCTAGGCTATATAGACCTGTGAACGCGCACTCGGCTCAGACTCGGTGCTGTGTAATAATAATATTTTGAAACAATTAGTGACAGCAGTTGACGTTAATCGAATTACAGAAAGCGCTGACGCTGTGTTATTGACATGCCTTGGAGTACAGTACAGACAGAGCGCAGTCGGATTTGCATAGCAAAATTCTGTAGCCAAGTAAAAATACACAACGGTACATATGTTGACAATTACTAGGCTACTAGGCTACCTATTACTGTAAAAGCATTGATTTTCACTGCCATTTAATTTCACTATTTTGATTTTTTTTGCACAATTACATTGCATTGTAAATTCTCGAATTTCCCAGGGAAACAATTGTATTGGTATTTTACGTGTTCACGTGAATTTAAATTTACTTATCTGTAAAACCAGTGAAATTAAACACCAGTGAATAATAAATGCATTCAAAGTACGACCTGTTACCTTTTACAAACTGCGCACTACACACTGCCAGGTCAGTTCCCGGTCACCCAGTCCCGACCGACCACTCGATCCCTGGATTACAACTCTTTCAGTGCCCTGTATGCACATGCTACATACCATAGACCAGAGGGTCTATGTACATACTCAATACTGATTGTTGATGATACGTTAACGCACGTATTTGTAATGTGGCACAATATAGCATGCTTGAAGCTCATCATATTGATAGAAAGCGAGGGGGATACTAGCTATATACAGCGTTCGGTATTCGTGTGTATATGATCATTCTGTGTGATTTCATCGAGGCTTTCACCAAGGACCACAACGAAGACAGTCGTACATTTTTATACAAAAATAACAAAATCAGCCCCACTAACGCACCCAGGTCATATATTTCTATATCTTGCTAATATCTTATCTGATATTAGTACAATCAATTTGTAATTGCCCTCTTCTCATGTGATAACACACGGCATACTATCTCTAACGACAAGCTTGTCACAAAGTATAACCATGGATACTGACTAAAAGAAGAAGAAGAGCGTATTTTGTTTTGTTTTTCCATTCGCTTGACTTTCATTTCATCTCTTATAATATAATCCGACAATGGAGAAAGCGTCGACTCATTCAACGTTATTACGGTCTTCTGGAAACCCGTGATTAGGTACGAGGATGCATTGGCTTAATAACATTGAGAACGAGGATGCAATGACCCCATAACTCTGTATTAAACCAGTTAGTTGAATCGTGACACCCAGCATCACGAATATATCCGGGTAGATAACGGACAGAAATAGCAGAGAAAAAGCAATCCATCAGATTGAATCGCCATTGTCAATTTATAACATTCAATAGTTAATTCTTGGCTTAAACAAACGAATATCGCGTTATGATAGTTCCCGCTGATATACAACTCTCCCGGCCCGGGGCACGTTGACGTAATGCCGCCAGCCATGGCCCTCCCTACTGTCTTGATTTAGTCAAAGTCTTTTTGTGGCCCATAACTGATATATTTTGAGTGATGAATCGTGACCGCGCACTTTGCATTTCTTTACATTCAGGATAATATTTGCCACTCATTTTTCTAGCAGGGAAATAGAGAAGCTAAGAAAAATGATCTGGAGACTGCAACGGAACATATAAAATAATAATAATGTAACAGTTGTATTATTATGTCATTTGAGTATATTTCGTTTGTACATACGGTAACGTAAACCGCTATTTTTGAGTTTGAACTTTAAATGGCGGCCATATCATAACGTATTGGTAAATAGCAGCGCATGAACATTCGTGTACTATTTCTGTCTTCTGCTGGTTTTTTTCCCAGGCATATTGTTACGAGGCTCCGAATTTAGCAGTGTAGTATATCCGTCCGGACCAACATGAACTTGTGGTGCTTGTTTGGTGAAAACGGTGACACACATATGTACAATGGGTACTCATTCAAGAAAAGGCCTTATTAAAACTATCTTTACTTGCATAGCTCGTGCAATAAACAATGTCCAGTTTATTTTCCCACCAAGGACTAGGAGGTAATTAAAACTGTTTTGTCCCGTGTTCCGTGACGTTGTCCAATGCACTGACAGTGGTATGTGTTCTTGCCATCGGCAATATCAACAAGATTGCAACTGCAGGACACATACTATCTCACTGTGGTTCTGGTGGACTATTGCTTGTTTGGGCCCATCTATATGCGTGCTTCCTTATCCGTAAACACAAGAAAGAAACCATACAAAACTCGATAGAAACATCCATGAATATCTCTTGAATAGCCTTAACATCGTCAACATTGTCTTCGTGTTCGTTTTTTCCACTTCGTTTAATTTGGATCGTTGTAAAAACAACGTGCATTGCGCTCAAAGAAATGTCGATATTTGCCCGTGGCATGGAGACTTGACTGGCCGTTGCAAAGTAACAGAACACATAACGTTGAGACATCAGTCACGTTTGCAGGCCCTTAAATGATGGACACCCGGCTGCATATCTCTAGTTGGTCTCTTTCAGTAGGTAGGAAAAAGCGTATTCATTTCACCACATGTACTGTTTATTTGATTTCCCAGTCATTGCCTTGAAAAGCGTGCCGTCATGTCATGACTTGCGGGGGGGGGGGTACTAGTCGTAGATTCGACTGTCAATGTAACCTTCAGTTCATCACATAACCTCGCAACAAGCCATGTATAACTGACACTGTTTTAACAATCTATGTAAGAAGTTGAAATCTATGCACGGAGACTATATATTTGTGCAGGTATATACTTGGTATGGTTATGTGATTGCAATTGGCTGACTGGTTGTCTATTATTTACCCATAAATAAACCCTCCAAGTGCGCTACTCCGGCACAAATATAACAAAACATACTGTTCCATCAGACCGGGTTTTTGCACTTAAGCACGGCGTTATTAATATTAACTGTGAACACAGCTTCGAGTGAATATCTCTTCCGCATTTACCTATTTTTTTTAAATTAATATTCGACACATCTGCGTAATGAACACATGTTTTACTGTAAAGCAAACATTAGTGCTTGCATATTTCTGTATCGAGTAACGTTCTTAGACATTGGTATTTTTGTATTTATTTAATCATTCACTTGTATCGTATTATACACATGCTTACACTCATACATATTTCTGAACTGCCAACATCTGGATTATTCTAGTGATTGCCTGGCGCTTTTGGTGTCGCTTGCCGACGATGCGTACATAATTTTTGAAACTTTGTGCGCGAGGGCAACGTCCTCTGACTAAACCAAGGACGGGGAATTATTCAGGCGTGGTTAAACTGATTTCGACCGTGAATGTGTGGATACTGTGAGCATCCATCATAACGCATTTGTTATTTGTTGTAATATCGTTGAACAAACACGGGCCATATCGCGCAAGCCTGAGTGCAAAACAAACCCCAGACGAGTACTTCAACTAAAAATTGTTTACGTTGCTTGGGATATGTATGCGTGTTCAAAATTTGTCATAAATTGCACGACAACGGGTGTTTGGATTTATAGCTGTTCAGTTCCCGTTTTGGCGGCACTGCGTGATTAATTCTGGCGAGTCTCTATTTCTGTCCCGTGTTAAAATTGGTGGAATTCCCCTGTGATGACACTCGGAGACAATGGGTAAAAAACGTAAGTAACATGATTCGTCACTATTTCCCCCATAACAAATAAAACCATATGTAGAATACCACTGCTGTGTCATGTAGGGTGGAGACCATCTCGTGAAAAATATGGTGTCCCGTTCTTTGTCCGATTTCAACACCACCATTCAGTATCAACCAACTACAAAAACTCCCCGCAACTTACACAACTCCCGATTAAAGTTCTCGCAATGAAGCCCGCAAAAATCGAGATCGAGGTTATCCGCCATTTCTAATCAGAGACTTCCGACCCTTGGGGACAATTTCATGGCGTCTGTCACTTCAGATTGTGATCATTGGTCACTATGTTGAACCGAGAAGAATTACATACCGATGTTCAAGAAAAGGACGATTTCCCATGATGCAACGCTGATATGGGGCAACATGTGTAGGTTTTTGAACGACAGATGCAGACATCTATATAACATTTGTATCGAGAACTCTGTTTGTGTCGTCTCGGTTATATGAGCCTGAGTGTCATAGATACAGTGCGACAGATTCGTCTGACGTTCTGTTTCACATCTCTTATCGCTAGCATTCAATTGGTGGCCCATTGTACCCTAACAAATCAAACTCGTCTGACTATCATAGGCAGTTGAAACGATAACCGTGAGAATTGGTTACGAAACCAATCGTGCACATTACACAGTATTAAAAACAAGAAGTGTTACGCGGAAAGATTAAATAAACCGTCACCAACGCTGATTGTATTTTACACCGAGTAATTCCCATGGCGACTTTAAGGTGATGCGACTCCTAACTATTTGTAATGTCGACGTGACCACGCGCCGTAAATCAGAAACAGATCATCAGCCGACGCAGCCGTATTTAAAATTATCTGCAGTGTATATCTATATAATTCTGCTCCATATAAACGAACTAAAAAGGATTCCCGGGCTTGGTCGGGTTTCGACTTTGTAATGCATTTTAAAGTTGAAATGAAATGATGACCATGCCATGACCATTGGACATAGCATTCATTATATTGTGGATTAGAAGAGTTACACGGACCTCCATTCATCCGTATTCGAATTGGCCGATCTGTATCACGTGGAGAAAGATTTCAACATTCAATGTTTCCCCCCACATTTGTAAAAATAGTTTAAACAACAAACCACCATTATCAGGTCATTTATTTACCTGTGTGCGCATGTCATTTGCTTCTACCCGTAATCACTGAAATACAAGCTACCATTCTTCTGAAGTATAATTGACATAAAAGACTCAGCACCGCCGTTATAGCGTAATAACAAGGCTCGAATGGGGGGGGGGGGTTGCCTACTAAAGCACTACAGTCGTCGCACCGTGTTCTGTTCGATATGACATGGACGTATTAGTACTAGGATATGGGACCATAGTATCGTATATAACGCGTGTAAAATATGTTGTTTGTTACTACGCGAAATTCGAACACGCGCGAGGACTGTAGCGCTTCAAATAATGGGCTGCGTCTCGACATTATTGCGCAAATCTCCGTCCTTGCCTGGCCCTGTTACACATAATAATGCATCGTCTTTATTTCCTCTATTATTTGCACGGTTCAACATATATCACATGATTAACCACGTGCGAGGTGTGACGTAATACAACAAATAGTGGTGGAGGGGAAAAGGGTTGCGTAGTTGTCGATACAAATGTTAAAACTTTGTACTGTTTACTATCGTGATTATGTTCTCAAACTGGTCATATGTGCATGTATATATAGGCACATAATCCAGAGTCGTGCAGTTAAGCTGTTCTGCCATCGGCATCGTAGACAGACAGTTGTTCATTTTTAAATGGCCGCCAGCTTTCACGGCGAAGCTCATGGTGGGGAAATCGCAGAAATCATTCGATTAGAAACTGACATGCACGGATTTCCCGTGTATTCAGTTTCATTGAATGTCAAGCAAAACATTCTAAAATTGGAGTTTGTCTTTAGTTGTTGTCATCAGACTTCCCCGCAATTTTCCGGCTAGGAATAGATATAAGACTCGTTCCCTGATCATCTTTTGTCGGGTCGCGGTGGACATGCGCAATTTTAAAATAATAAAGCGTCAACAGTCGTCACTGTAGCGTATAAATCAAAATGCAAACATACTACTCAGTTAAGTGATCGGCGGGCGCTGCCTGGCAACCACACTATTCCCTTTTATCAATTCGTGCGATTCTTGTTAAACAGAGTGAATACTTGTAGTGGCATAATTGAAATAGTCAGACAGCACTCGTCAAAGGCTGTGCTAGCTAGATTTTTCTTTATCAATCCATACGTTTTATTGATTATTAATATAAATTCTTGCACATTGCATGTCAATTTTAATGGAAAAAGACAACGAGGTGAGAAAATCAAAATTAGCCAAGTGAAGGGGTACGTCGCGCCGAAAACATATTAACAAGCGCTCAACGCCAGATTGCGACACTGCACAGTAAAGACATTTTATTATTACTATAGGAATGCAAAAAACCTTCAATTAATGCGCTCACCCGTAACAGGTGTCCGATGGTTATAGCTGTGTTGTCATGGCGATACGGGGGGTTGGATTTGTTTATATTTGTTTTATTGCTGGTAGCTTCACATACGCATGCAAATGTTAACTGACTGCATCACGTGACGCCGTCATTATATTCAGACATTAAGGCCACATTTTATTTTACATTTTTTTAAATAGTCAACCCAATACGATTTACGAACAGCCGTCGTTAGCAGGCGTCAGTGTTTTCTTTATTCAGTGTTCGTTTTTTTCCGCAAAGAAAGCGACAGAAGCTTGGTTTGTATTTCTTTATGAAATGTCACGCATTTTGCAAATGTAGTTTCGCCACAATTTCAATAACATATCAAATTTATGTATACGTTTTTCATAATAAATATTACGAGTATTCAATGTGTCTTATCATGAAAGATCTTCAGTGACCATTTTCATCTACCCAACTTATTACAGTACTAATCAAAAAACGACATCATCTGCTTCAATTATTTACATCAAAAGCCTCTCACACGACAAAACAAGGTTGATCATCGTCACCTAGGCTCACTCAGACACGCTCTTCAAGGATTTTCTTAAGTTTCATTTTCGAATCGGGTACACGCTACGGACACCATGATACATATGTACGCAGTCTCTCATTTACCTAAATAAATGTCTCCTTTTGCGGCTCATTAATAGTCATATTTGCAACTCAATGACTATTAAATTAAATACGCATATGTAAATTAAAGTAAATGCAAGTTGGGCCATTTTAACTATCCAGACTGTGAAATCGTCGGCAATGTTGCCTTGATTTTGGTTGCATACGATCTGACTACTTTTTGCCTTCGCCTGATAATCCCACACTACGACAGAGCCTCAAATTTCATCCCCTCTGGCTGTTGTATCCTATTTTGATCATTTCGTCTAAAAACAATGACTCATTTATCACGGTTCACCATACCCGAATACTCGATAAACTATTTAGATTCTATACAACCAATCAATTATAAATTAATTTTTGTGTTTTTTTTCGCCAGAAAAGTATTTTTCAGGATATGTTCTGGATTTTTGCTTCAATAATAAAAAGAAAACACTTTTACCCGATAGATTTACTATTGCACGGCACGATAGGCTACGAACGAGACTGAATGAAGTGGCGTATTTGATTACGTAATCACGTGACACCGAAACGTACAGCTAAGCGGAAATGTGTTTTGGAATATTCTTGTAACTTGATATGGGTGATTATGTGGAGATAATCGGATATATTCATTTTTTTCCCGCAACCGTAGTCGAGGTCTTGGTGAGTATTTACGTCAGCACGGGGAAGCTTGCCACATTGCATAGAATCATACCAGAGAACAGTATCGGGAAAAGGACAAAAAAAAAAAAAAAAAACGCAGTAGACAACGTTCCACACGGATCACTACATCCGTGTAACTTTGTTAGACCCCAATCTGACTCCGATATAAGTCAGTCTTTCGACGGAGATGGGCCGATCTTCAAGTTCCAATGATAAAACAAATAAAACAGTGTATTATTGCCGTATGAATTAGACCGTGACATTGATTGATCAGTCGCAGATATGAGAAAACGGCAGAGGTCCGCCTATAAATCGTATGGTAATCATAGCCATGGGAACATAAATTCATAGTTTTGTGGCAATGAAAACGCTCTCTAGTGTGATTAATAGACGCCCCTCCGTATATACGCCGACCCTTTTTTATGAGTTCATCTCCTAATGGAACAAACCGGATCTTCTTTTTGTAGCAGTTCAGACAGGGCTCGTCAGTGAGGCTTGTTGCGACAGGCAGGCAGTCTTGGCATCCGCGTTGCTCGTACACATCCCCATCAAGATGTAAGATTGCCGCGTAAAATTGACGGATGTGTCCTTCTTAACTTAGGTCGTTCCACTCTTCTTCGTCTTTTTCTATTTACAATACTATTAACTAATTGTTCCTAATAGGAGTGTAATGGCAGTGGACCACGCTCGGAAACTCATGATCAGAGGATCATCGTCGACTTCGCCTACGTCATCACCGAAATTAAACATTAGTCTAAATTTGATTAACCGGGCGCGGAAGGCTATCATATATAAAACAAAAATGTTAGTATTTAATACTCAGTTAATATGGATGCGACAGGACAGAATATTGTCATTTTCTTCGCTACCTGGCTGGGAACGCTACCAATAACTCGATGGCGTGTTACTTTTGTCACGTGACCGTCTATATTGTGAGCTTACGCGATTTCTTTGGTAAACCGTGGGAAATTCATATACATATGTAAATATTTACGGGATTAAATCGTGATGGAATATGCAATACTGTTATGATATATTCAATTTGTTTGAGTTATGAATGTATTTCAATTCCAGTTTTTTTTTTTAATCATAACGGCTTATTATATAATCACACGTACAAATCTATTTCACCGGCAGTTTATTGTCGTCTGATTGGTGCGTAGTTTTGAATCAAAACAATCTTATTTCAAGTTCCCTCCTAAGTCATTTCATATATTCATCGATTAATATGTAATGTAATTTGTATTTCATCATGTTTTTGTTGTCCTTTTGTAATTGCAGATTCGAACATTAAGAGGGACGACCGTGCCGCGCAATGTAGTATCAACGCTCCCCGCAGTAGGACGCCCATCATTTTGCAAGATTTACACCAATTTGAAGAAGGCGTAGTCATGTCACGTGACAACAACAAACTGTTAGATCTACGGCACATGAATAATAAACTGCGACGACCGAAACTATCCGCTGATAGTGCAATAGTTTTGGACTCGGACGAGGTTCGTTGTTCGCCGACTGACGCCAATGAAATAGACGACTATTCACCTTGCAACACGCAGAAGTGTCAGCGCAAGAAGGATATGATAGCTGGCAATTCTCATCCCGTTGTTATGAGCAACAAGAACACCACGACGACGGCGCTTAAAGATAACGTCTTTTCAGACGAGGGGAAATTGATTAAAACGAACGATCATAACCACGAGAGCAGTTCCATCTTCGGCAAGCTGGATATCGTCGGTGACACAAGTGAAAACCGTTTTCCATGGCAACGAGACGTCTTCACTCAGTGTGAAACGCTGCAAGTCAGGAGCAAATGTACCCAAACCGAACCATTCACTGGAGTGTGTGAAAAATGTCGGGCTAATAGGAGTGTAATGGCAGTGGACCACGCACGGGAACTCAGAGGATCATCGTCGAGTTCGTCTACGTCATCACCGAAATTAAACCGCGACAGTGCAATAAGTTTCAAACCCAGCATCAAGCGAGTACAGGCCGTCAGACCACAGTCATCAGAGGAACTTTTGGAAGACGACTGTTTTCACTCGGAAGTGACGTTACCTCAATCGCGAAATAGACGTTTGGAAAGTAACAGTAGTGGTTCGCCGACGTTCACGGAGTATTCGTCTAACAATAACAAACTCAGGGATATGTACTTCCGACACATCCACCCCGTAAAATTAAATAAATCTCAGCGGCATACTATTTGTGTATCAGAAAACCTTGCTCAGGTCAGCAACAAATCATCAAATTCAGACCCGTTTTTGAAACGAAGCCAGTCACAAATGGATTATCACATGCCGCGACCACGTTTCCAGTCGGCCAATAGCGTGGATTTACCTTTACGCCCCAGTCAGACGCAATTAAATGACGACAGAGTGACACCGTCACCCCCTGGATCACCAGTCAGCTGGGTAAGATCCGATTTTATATGTGCTTAAAACGTCTATCAGTTTTCAAGTTAGAACCACTAGTACTTTTCCTATCGTAATTGTTGATCTGCTTAGCACGATACATATTGATTACTCATTAGCTTGACAGTGGATTAAAGTTACTAACCAATACTCACAACTGAAATCAATATCGTTTGATCCAGGCAGACTCATTTCGAACCCATTAAAGGATATATTAATAGAGCTCAAATATCATGATGTCGGATTCATGGATCTTTCTGAAGTGGGGGACACCGACATCCTGAGTGTTCATCTGTTAACAGTGGGTGTAACTGAAAAACTGAGTGTTCTCATGTTAACAGTCGGTGTCACTGACATACTGAGTGTTCTCATGTTAACAGTGGGTGCCACTGACATACTGGGTGTTCCTCTGTTCACAGTTGGTGCCATTTTAATACTGAGTGTTCTCGTGTTAACAGTGGGTGTCACTGACATATTGAGTGTTCTCGTGTTAACAGTCGGTGTCACTGACATATTGAGTGTTCTCATGTTAACAGTCGGTGTCACTGACATATTGAGTGTTCCTCTGTTAACAGTTGGTGCCACTAACATACTGAGTGTTCTCATGTTAACAGTGGGTGTCACTGACATACTGCGTGTTCTCATGTAAACAGTCGGTGACACTGACATACTGAGTGTTCTCATGTTAACAGTCGGTGTCACTGACATACTGAGTGTTCCTCTCCTAACAGTTGGTGCCACTGACATACTGAGTGTTCTTCTGTTAACAGTGGGTGTCACTGACATACTGCGTGTTCTCATGTAAACAGTCGGTGTCACTGACATACTGAGTGTTCCTCTGTTAACAGTGGGTGACACTGACATACTGGGTGTTCCTCTGTTAACAGTGGGTGACACTGACATACTGGGTGTTCCTCTGTTAACAGTGAGTGTAACTGACATACTGAGTGTTCTCCTGTTAACAGTGGGTGTCACTGGCATACTGGGTGTTCTCCTGTTCACAGTTGGTGCCACTGACATACTGAATGTTCCTCTGTTAACAGTCAGTGTCACTGACATACTGAGTGTTCCTCTGTTCACAGTTGGTGCCACTGACATACTGAGTGTTCATCTGTTAACAGTGAGTGTCACTGATATACTGAGTTTGCCTCTGTTCACAGTTGGTGCCCCTGACATACTGAGTGTTCCTCTGTTCACAGTTGATGCCACTGACATACTGAGTGTTCTCATGTTAACAGTGGGTGTCACTGGCTTACTGAGTGTTCCCCTGTTAACAGTGGGTGTCACTGATATACTGGGTGTTCTCATGTTAACAGTGGGTGCCACTGACATACTGAGTGTTCCTCTGTTAACAGTGGGTTCCACTGACATACTGGGTGTTCCTCTATTCACAGTTGGTGTAACTGACATACTGGGTGTTCCTCTGTTCACAGTTGGTGTAACTGACATACTGGGTGTTCCTCTGTTCACAGTTGGTGTAACTGACATACTGGGTGTTCCTCTGTTCACAGTTGGTGCCACTGACATACTGAGTGTTCCTGTGTTCACAGTTGGTGTAACTGACATACTGGGTGTTCCTCTGTTCGCAGTTGGTGCCACTGATATAGTGAGTGTTCCTCTGTTAACAGTTGATGCCACTGACATATTGAGTGTTCCTCTGTTAACAGTGGGTCCCACTGACATACTGAGTGTTCCTCTGTTCACAGTTGATGCCACTGACATACTGGGTGTTCCTCTGTTCACAGTTGGTGTAACTGACATGCTGGGTGTTCCTCTGTTCACAGTTGGTGCCATAGACATACTGATTGTTCTGCTGTCCACAGTCAGTGTCACTGACATACTGAGTGTTCCTCTGTTCACAGTTGGTGTAACTGACATACTGGGTGTTCCTCTGTTCACAATTGGTGTAACTGACATGCTGGGTGTTCCTCTGTTCACAGTTGGTTCCATAGACATACTGATTGTTCTGCTGTCCACAGCTGGTGTCAGTGACATACTGAGTGTTCCTCTGTTCACAGTTGGTACCACTTACATACTGAGTGTTCCTCTGTTCACAGTTGGTGCCACTGACATAATGAGTGTTCCTATGTTCACAGTTGGTGCCACTGACAGTTCCTCTGTTCGCAGTTGATGCCACTGACATGCTGATATACTGAGTGTTCATCTGTTAACAGTCGGTGTCACTGACATACTGAGTGTTCCTCTTTTAAAAGTGGGTGTCACTGACATACTGAGTGTCCTCGTGTTAACAGTGGGTATCACCAACATACTGAGTGTTCCCCTGTTAACAGTGGGTGTCACTGACATACTGGGTGTTCTCATGTTAACAGTGGGTGTCACTGACATACTGGGTGTTCCTCTGTTCACAGTTGGTGCCATTTTAATACTGAGTGTTCTCGTGTTAACAGTGGGTGTCACTGACATACTGTGTGTTTCCCGTTAACGTCGTTCTCGCTTCAGTAGATCACTTTCTCGCGTGAAAGACGTGGTTTGACATTCCGCCACAAAATAAATCAACTGATATTGAGCTTGAAATCTGATTTTACAGTTCAATGTCGAAATTCATATCTTTCAAGGAGAAACATGGCTTTGAGATATCTCTTCTCTATCAAAATTGATCATCATCAAATGTATATTAGTAAGCGTGGAAATCCCCCCCCCAAATAAAATAGTTCCACGTTTGTCGAAACCCGCGCAATGTTTTGACACACTACGACGCTGTGACCTTTATTTGTCATGTTATTTACCTTAGGTTCCCGCATAATACGCGATCTAGCAGTGAACCGAAAATTGGTGCTTCAGTGATAGGGAAACAATATTAAAAATACAATGGAAATTATTTCGATAACCCATTATTTGATAAGTACATTTTAAAAACTAATTGACACAAAGACTACGTGACAGAAACATCTAGAAATGTTCTCACAAGATACCATGTTGTCATGATTTCCCGCATATCCAGCCTATTTACTGAAATGGAACGAAATCACATTTTTGGAATTATTAGTTTTATTGTGATTAAATGATCCATTAGCTATATAATTCAAGGCGTTATGTTATTATCTTATATTATTATTTTTTTTTAATTTCCGTGCCAATTTTCCGTAATTCATGAAAGCAGCAGGTATTTGATTTGTAACTGGATTCTGAGTCTGTAACTGAAGTCTGAGTCGGGTACTGACAGTGACGCACCCGATAATTTGATATTAAGGATATTACTTAGACCCTTGTCAGGTGGGTAATTTTGAACGCGAGTTTAGACAAGAACAGACTGTGAAGTATTCAATATTGCACGTGGTTTAAAGGGCGGCAGTCGTCGTGCCGCGTCCTGTTCGATATGGGACTCATAGCGACGTATACAACGCGTGTAAAATACGTGAAATTCGAACACGCGCTGTGTGATGACCACCGCGCTTTAAAATAAATAATGTGACAAAAACGTGGTTTATGAAGAACATTTTGGGTTGTAGATATTGTGACATTTAATTCCGAGCATAACATACTGAAAGCTTTATGTTTGTTCATTTATTAATAATTAGATGTACCCCCCGCGGGTCTATATGTTGAATAGAAGGTCTGCTTACGCCTGTTAGCATATTGCTCCGTCAATGTGACGTCCCTCGTCAATTCCACGTAATGCGACAGTGTTCAGAAATATCTACTACCGGATTAATATTTTATTATGTGGATAAAGATTACTTCAAACTGTCTATTGACATATTCTCCGGTGCCAAATGTTGTCGGATAATCATACACGGAATAGATTTATAATATTCAAACCGCCCCAATTCTCCGACGGCGCCAATGGAGAATGAAAAACGGCAACCGAATGACGAGTACCCAGCACTGGCCATATACAATAAATACTCGCAATAACCGTCGAACTGAAGTGTAGAATGGCGATATATTCAGATCGATCGTGCTATTCCAGGCATCAGGTGATGTCTCTGCGTTTCCCTTTCAGTGTGTGCAATTGGAAACGGGTGTTATTGTCAGGCAACAGTAATGCTACTTTAATACGCAAGCAAAACATGCTGCCAATCATTTGACGCATCGTCTATCACTGTGTACGTATGATTGAACTGTAAAAGCATGGTGTAATAAACAAAAAAAGCGCGTCATGCCTCGACGGAAAATGATAGGTTTCACACTATAATTGCAAAATATTTCCCGGAGCATGCGCATATGTATTCTGGATCACTTTTTCAATGAACGGGCAACATATTTGTGTATCAAGGCCCGTTTCACCCAATAATCGAAGGTTCGAGTGAAATTTGAGAACGCGGTGGTGTAACATGACCATCGACCCCGTTGTGAATTCGCTTTCATTTGATACATATGGTCATTTATCGTAATCCATGACCAAAGAAAAATAAATCGTTTGATTAAAAGGGCGGTGGACGTCACACTGCGTCGTTATACAACGTATACAACGTGTGTAAAACGCGAACGCAGTGCTGTACGACGAGCACTGCCCGTGTATATGTATGAATTCGCATTGTGATTCGGTTTTTGATAAATCTTATATCCCATTGTGAATTCGCTTTCATTTGATACATATGGTCATTTATCGTAATCCATGACCAAAGAAAAATAAATCGTTTGATTAAAAGGGCGGCGCAGTGGACGTCACACCGCGTCGTTATACAACGTATACAACGTGTGTAAAACGCGAACGCAGTGCTGTACGACGAGCACTGCCCGTGTATATGTATGAATTCGCATTGTGATTCGGTTTTTGATACATCTTATATCCCATTCACCATGAATGAATACATGTAATACGAATACATGCGATACAAATGTAAACAGGTGTCGACGACGATAGAGGCCGCCTGTCGATGATGGATGGCACGTACGTTAGATGATGACCATTAGTAAACGACCGTAATACCAGGGCAGATTTATTCAAAGCGTGTCGTTGTTTACAAACGTCTACCCATGAACCTTTGCATTTTACTGTGAGTTGTATGAATACGGGGAGCTGGTGGTGTAAGATGTTAACTGAACACAGCCGTAACTTGCATAACATCGATGAAGTAAATAAGTGCCGAAATATTTAAAGGGCGATGGTCATCGCGCTGCGCTTGTGCGATATTTGTGTTGATAAACATTGATTTTCCCACAATCCGGGCGCGACTTGCACCGTGATTATCTCCTTCGATACCTTTCAATCAAACTAAAAATTACTTAATTAAAACTTGGTAATGTCCCAGTTTGTACTCGTTGATCTGCGCAACAGTGAAAGTCGCCATTATTGTTTATATGAGACCCATATACTTCGCGCATGCGTGGTGCGACGACTACCACCCTTTAATAAGACCGGGGAAAACACTATTTAAGTACACCCCGAAATTGATTTATTTACAGTTTTAAAATCTGTTCTGTTTCAAGTAGAGAGAGGACTTCTAGCTATTCAGATGCTTGTACCGTGCTTATCCCATGGCTGGGTGCACTTAAATAATTGCTTACATTAAACTCTCTGTTAACCCCGGGCTGATATCTACGGCAGCTTGTGGAGTTGAATTTCAAGCGCAATATAACGTGTTAAGCGTACAAGTAGCTCCGAATTAAGATTACGTACAAAAGGTGGGCACTGATGGACTACATGACCACAACCACCTAGCAAACAAATGCGTCTAATTTACTTACTACATGAGGGCGACCATTACGTACAAAAGGTGGGCACTGATGGACTACATGACCACAACCACCTAGCAAACAAATGCGTCTAATTTACTTACTACATGAGGGCGACCATTGCGTACAAAAGGTGGGCACTGATGGACTACATGACCACAACCACCTAGCAAACAAATGCGTCTAATTTACTTACTACATGAGGGCGACCATTGCGTACCAAAGGTGGGCACTGATGGACTACATGACCACAACTTAGCAAACAAATGCGTCTAATTTACCGATACATGTACTAACTACATCTTGAATGAGATTCGGACCTGAAAAAAACTAATGTTGCAAAACAAAACAGAGAACACATCCAAACGATCACAAACCAAGCTATTCGTTGGTACAAGATATAGGGGAAACACGTTCGACAACTTAGTTTTTTGTCCGGGTCGGGTATCGGCAAAGCTGTAGATCACGTTTACGCTAGCTAACTGTGTACACGACATCTTTTGTGACAAAGAACGTCGACCACGTTGCCTACTTCATCAATCAACCCTCTCGGTGGATCAACGTTCATTAGTGCTACAACAGCGGCGGATCCAGCAAAATGTATTGGGGGGGGGGCAAGCTTCGCTTAAGCTATACGGAGCGAAAATCGCAGAGAAGCTATGCGTAATCCAGATGATATGAATCGTCATGCGTTTGGGGGGCCATGGCCCCCTGCCCCCCCCCTCTGGATCCGCCACTGTGCTACAAAAGCTAGCAGATCGATGCTGTATTGTAGGGCAACCATACCGCCCCTCAAAACTTGGCCCACGACGCATACTTCATTGCAAGAACGTGATGCTATGCACTGTCTTGATAACTATGGTAAAGTCGAGATAGTTTGAAACCAAACTACTGTAAGGGGAGAGGCATACTATAAACTCGGATAGGGAAAGAAGGAAACAACAAATAAAAAAGGCAAAAATTACAAAAAAAAAAATATATTTGAAAGAAAAGAAACCTAAAAGGAAAGCAAAGCATTATTTTAAATGGCCAAATGTACGTGACCCCCCTCTCCAAAGATAACGTTCGAACATTCCCTTCAGTACACGACGAAAGTGAATAAGCCTCATTCCATGTATAGTCAGTAATTTAATTAGTTCACACTGAATAAGTAACATCCAGCATTTGTCACGTTCCGCGGTATTTAATTAACTATCTTATATTGATAAATCAGTCAGTACAACACACTCTTAGCTTAAAAAGCCACGAAACCGGTTTTTACACAGAAACGAACACATGGTCGTCACGGTATTATTACAAATAATACCACCAAAACAAAAGTGTTAAAGCACACGATGTGGGTTTCATGCTACGTCGTGTAACTGACGTAATACATTTTATTTTAATTTATTTTAATTGGAGGATACAATAAAGCATGATTAAATACTACGGTGTCCCAAAACACAAGTTTCTCGCTGACACTGCGTCATCATCCCACGTACATAACATGAAAAAGGGAAAAGGACGAACAAGATATGTTTTTTTCAGATATCACGTGTAGTACCTTTCTTATTAGTAAACTCGTTATAGCGGCGAAAGGTCTTCTCCTCGGAATTATAATAATTGTAACTCCAGACATCCTGAAGAGAAAGCCTAGAAACCTGTACTTAGACATACGTGGGCGTAAAACGTGTAGATAATGCCGAAATAAGTTTAAAATATCTCGTGTAAAGCAAAAGAAACAAAATTGTTGGCGCCACCTAAATTTAGTGATCTCCTTGTACACTCCAATAGTTGATTATGAAACGTTAGTGCTTGATCATTATTAGGCATTTTTTGGTAGTACGGAAAAATAACTGTGAAAATTATTTTTTTTGTTCTTTAGTTTTTTGCTAGATTTTTTTTTCAGGATGATATTTCTGTAACATTGTTTTTATGTTTTCCCAATTAAATATGTGCTTGTTTTCGCGCAGAATTTTTTTTCTGACGGAAATGTTCCATTTTTCTCTTAAATGTGCCTAGTTAAGCTAGAAAACGTACGTTCGTCAATGGTATGATGCGTTACATTACTCAATATAATAACATGGTTTCGGGAACGAATTCTTGACGAGCCAGTAGAGGCTCTAACTAATGATTATGGACTCTTCAGAGAAATTTGGTTAAATACTCGTGTTTCCATTGAATGCCAACATGTCGTGTTAAACGAGTTCTTAAAGAATATTCACAACTAGCGTTGTTTTTATCACGTTAGACTTGTATGAAGTGAGAAGTTCTAAGTAGATGGATTCGACCGTCTTTCTCGTGTCCAGCTTTGAAGACGTCGATTATAGCAACCCTTTTAACGAGGACGATGAGTGTTTTATGTTAACATGGTTTGTGGGAATATACACTCGTTACGGAGCGTGGCATTAATCCGTTTTGACGTATTCTTTTTTTTCAGCAGGGAAGGGATGAGAATGTGTTAAAAAGAAGAAGTCCTCAAGTGCTCATTACGTGTTTCAACGACGATTATTCGGATAAGTACGAACGTCCTTTTTGTGACAGCATACACAGTAAGTGATTTATATTACACTATGAAAGTGGAAGTCAACTTTTGTCACCATCCACAAAATAAGTATTTTTAATTTTTGTTATCACTGCCTGCAGTCAATGGGATGATTATGTCTAAATCATAGAAAACTACTCATTCAAGTTGACAAAATAAAATATGTTACGTTTTCCATATTTTGTTTACGAAATTGTAATCAAGAATTGTAGCCAGTAGGAAAGTATGTCTATTTGGTCCAAAATGATCCCAAAAATTATAGAAAATACTTAAAGCGGGGGAGTCGTCACCTGCGCATGCGTCAAATGGCCATAGCGTGTCATTGTTTACAAACAACCCATGAGCCTTTGCGTTTTTAGCGTGTGTTATTTATCGTCGCTTGGGACTCAATTTCCGCGCGTGCATAGGTGACGACCCTCCCGCTTTGATGAAAATGTTGGCGGGGAAAATGCTGGCACTTGAGAGGGTTAAACTGAAAGAAAACAAATATTGCACATGGAATAATATTATGGGATGGAGCCCGGAGGTAGTGAGTAAAAATGATTAGAAAAGCTAGGGTAATCGGGCATTCTAAAAAGTTATTCCATTTGTAATGATTTTGGGTCATAACAATTTTAGTTTAAATAATTGCATCATGCTATGTGGCAGTCAAAATGATTTACAGTTTTCACAACTAACATCTAATACCAACTTTTTACATTTAATTTTAGTATGTTTAACTTCATTTTTATTCGTCTTTCGGCAATTAAAAAATGTTTACTATTAGTACCAAAATAATCACATTTACTGTTATTATTTTTATCAAGATATAAAATCATTTTGCATAAACCTGAAACCCAACATTGCAATCAGTACGTATACACCACTACATAATACTGGTATGAAAAGTATACCTCGTGTGTAAAGTAAGAAATTAAACTGGCACATCTTTTAAGAGTTATTCGTATTTTAATAAAATCACCATTCTTCGTAAAGGCAGTTATATTTTGAGATTCTCATCTCCATGGAAACGTGTCTATACATAACCCTATTGCATCGCTGCCCAGCATATACTGTGTAAACATCTTGAGATAGTATGGCAACGTACACCACAGCTAATTTAACATTTGTGTTTGGAGTTTTTTTTATTACTTTGTAATAAAACGAAGCCCTCATTTTATTCTCAGAATACAGAGTTTCATCAGAGTAATCAAAAGCTTTAGTGTGTGAATCAGCCAATAATCAAAGTATTTCGAATTAGACGTGTAGAAATAACAATAACGTATTATTACTGGTCAACGTTTAGCTTACTTTCACATTACAAGTACCGGTATTCATTGAATACCACCCATAGGAATATTGAACGTCCCTATATAATGTGAAAACATGTTAGAAACATTTTTTACCGACTAAGTCCCGTGAGTGTGAACGTTTGTTAATCGCGAGTATTATTTTACAGTTTTTTTTTTTAAACATGTTTTTACGTGAAAAGATAAGTATTTGCTGCCTAGGCCAGCCGGGCTGGTAATCGATATGGCCGCGCAACCGCCCTCTATCTACGAATCAGGTTAAATAAATTACAGTCTGAATTCATTAGGTTGTAGTTTATTGTGATTTAACGGATCTGGTTGAAAATAAAATCAAAATTGGATGCAAAAAAAAAATTGTACTATATGTGCCCTAATTCGACTATGGTTTCAATTTTTCCATAACTGGAAAATCCCTGGAATGTTCTATTAAAATAATAAGAAGAAGAAGAAAAGCTGAAATCACTTCTCATTTGCTTTCACTTCTACTTGCTCGGGAGAGGTGAGTGTTTCGATTGTCTAAGGTATAAATATACCTACAGTTAGCGTTACTATAGTAACATACCCATGTATGTGTCTTCGCCATTCATGATGGTATGCTCGGAATTTATAGAAAATAAAAATAGAATACAAAGCAGTCGTTAGATCATAGATCTCTGTTATTGTGGTTTTGACCTCTGTCAATTTTGTACGATCATTTACTGAATTCGAGTCGCCACTATAACCCACGGAATGCGTGTAAACGATAGGTTAATCTGTGTGAGTCTGCCGCCCTACACTTGCTAATATGTCAGCCACAACGTGCTCCGACGATTATCTGTGATTATAAAAAATCGTACTCCATAGCTTTCTTTAAAAAATTTCAATTTGGAAGAAATAGAAATAGCATGTGTACGTGCTTCGATTTAAATTGTGAGTAGGTATAATCAATACTGAATGGCTTGTTTTATTCCACGTGCATGGACGTCCTTTTTATTTGGATTAAAGGTGAGGTAACTGTGTTCACAGTCCCTCTATGTGTGCCGTGTCTAACGCGAGAATACCGACAGTGACCAGGTGTTTTATTCCACATAGACGTCATTCTTATTCGGATTAAATGTGGCTGATTGGCAGACATTTAAAACAATGTGCAACTGTGTCTAAAGTTGAACATATTGGAACGGTGTCCATATTCCCCTATGTCTAACCCGAGATTGCCGACAGTGACCATGTGTTTTATTCCACATAGACGTCATTCTTATTCGGATTAAAAGTGGCGAACTGGCGAACATTTAAAACAATGTGCAACTGTGTCTAAAGTTGAACATACGGGAACTATATCCACAGTTTCTTTATGTGTGCTGTGTCTAACGCGAGATTACCGACAGCGACCATGTATTTTATTCCACATAGACGTCATTCTTATTCGGATTCAAAGTGGCTGACTGGCGGACATTTAAAACAATGTGCAACTGTGTCTAAAGTTGAACATACGGGAACTATATCCACAGTTTATTTATGTGTGCTGTGTCTAACGCGAGATTACCGACAGCGACCATGTGTTTTATTCCACATAGACGTCATTCTTATTCGGATTCAAAGTGGCTGATTGGCGGACATTTAAAACAATGTGGATTGGTGGACACGCTATTATTAATATCGATGTCGTGTTCGAGGTCATATCACTCGTATAGTCACATCGACACCAAAACAAACATACTTCAGACGTGTAATAAAATTTACATAGCCCGGATGAATGAGTCAGATGTACGATGCCCACTCGTACTGAATAAGGGGTGACGTACTTTACTTAAGGGCACAGGGGCGAACTTTTAATTCGTTGAATCTCGCCGTGTTTAGAAAAATGTGGGCGATAATGCTTTGAATTTCGCCACACATTTTAATCCTGGTTAAAGGTAAATAAATATGAATTGACTTGGCATTTGGTGTACTTTATTTATTTTTATGGACGCGGCTATAAATTACTCGTGTTCATACGAACAGTTGAAAGCACTGTAAATTCATCGGGATATTATGATTATCTTGTAGAATTTTCGATAGTCACCTGTGACTTTCTCAGATTCTAAAATATCATACAGAATGCCTAAATGTCAGTATTTCGACATTATATGGGTGAAACCGACGGATAAATAGTATTCGTCCCTTTAATATGACGCAATACTGTTTAACACTAATGCGAATAGCCATTCTCCGTCAGCCACTATGGGTCTTTTATCACTAAGCTAGGTAGTCGCTAGGGAACGTCCAGTGGGGCTCTCTGTGGCTCCCTAGGTCACGAAGACTCTGCAAGGGAGAGTGGCGAACAGTCTGATCTCAGTGAAGTGTGGGTAATCCCCACCGCGGGGTTCCGCCAACGTATCGGAAATGGATTAGTCATAATTCCCGTCAACTTTCTAGAATTGTCTATGAATTCCGGAATTGACAATTAGCAACCTGACATTCTGTGAAAAGTGAAAGCTTATCTCTAATGGAGTAGTCACAAGAGCCAAAGAATGGGGGGGGGGGGGGGGTTCGAACGCTCTGTAAATATTGTTGCTGTGTTCATGAGCTGCTTGCGCGTTGTCTGCCATCTCGTAGATTGATAATCCGATACCTTTTGGGGGTGCCGTTAGATGGCGTTGTTTCAACCATGGATACTTCACCCGTGTCTCAACTCGAGTTAATTGCGGAACACAGAGTTGAGACCATCCCTTTGATTCCGAGCTGACCTGGGCCGAGTAAGTCTGGGTGAGTTAAAATACACCCAGGGCTCTGCGTTTTGTCAACACCTTCTAATTGTATAATAGATGATTAAACTTTCGAAACTTTTCAAATAATCGATCTTGGAGCAGCTTCCCACCATAACCAACAAATTTAACCACTGTATTTTTATATTGACTCGTGTTTTTCTCGAAATGTGTGAGAGAAATAAAATATCATATGTTTAATAAAGAATAAATCTTCAATTAAATCACATTTCATACATTCTCCTGTGAAATAGTGTGATTGTATTAATTACAGATAAAAAAAAATATAATGAATGAAGCTATTAAGCAGAACTTGTTTCTTGAAGGGATCCTTACCAAGTTTTTGTCAGTTTTTACTGCTATTCAGTGTCTGTGTTTAAAGCGCGGTGGTCGTCGCGCAGCGCGTGTTCGAATTTCATGTAAATAAACAATGTATTTTACACGCGTTGTATACGTCGCTATGAATCCCATATCGAACAATACGTAGCACGACGACTACCGCCCTTTAATCTCGGAATCACTTGGAACGGCAATTCTTGAGTTCCCAACGTATTCAACTTCCGTTGGAAATGCTAAATACCCGGCCAGTATGGTGGTTACGTATTTGTGTGCTAGTCTTACTGGATCTAAGCTGGGACTGCTTGGTTTTCGAGTGGTGATTTATTGTATGTGTCATAGTACCCATACGCGGAAACAATTTCCCCCAAGCTTGGCGTTTTCGCATGAATACGTCTGAGAAGAGGGTAATTTATTTGTGCATCATCGATTTGGTTGTTAATAATTAACTTATAAGCAATATTTCATTTCAATCGATCATTCCATTTTTTTTTGATCTTTGAAAGTCAATGATGTGCGTCGCTACGTCTGTATCGTTATATGAGGATCCAAACACACGTACGTAGTAGAAATTAAAGGAAATATTGCGTATAATTGCGAGTTTTGTGATGGGAATGATTTTGGGATATCTAAAGACATGGAATATCTTTTTTTCGCATGTCGTGATCGCACCCTGATTGATTCACGCCCTCAGTTTTGTTTTGATGAAAGGTTGCGGTGATTTTGAATGTTAATCACCTTCCCCATGAAGTCGTACTAGTTGATATCATTTTTCTATGCATTTATTTTATTAATTGAAATTGAAAAATCTACTGTAATTGAGAATTTGTGTTTTATTGATGTTAAATAGGTAAAATGGTGCTTTTTCATGAGTCAATTTACATATCCATAGGTGTCGTTCATTTACCAAAGACGTCATGTTGTATTTGAATAAAACAATTGTACACACTCCTTGTCTCAGGCGAGTACTGGTGGCACTGTATTGGGATGTTTATAATGTTGATTTCTATTCCAGGTTCACAGGAGTCTGTAGTGAGCGATGCTAGTTCGTTGACAGTACCCATTCCCGATACGTTGCAGACCAGGGCGGCGTATCGTGTAGACAATATGGTGAGTGTACGTATGTCTGAATGTCTGTCCACCTACCCGCCTATACGTCTGTCTATACTTGATTCTTAATATCAATAGAACCATTCGCGGCATTATGATATCACAAAGACAAAAGCAAACCGAGCTTAGTTTTGTTTATGCATAATGATTAGGCAATTAACATAATATTTCGTTGTAGCGACCTGTCTTGTGGCACAACAGGGCGATTGACGTACAGTAGTATTCAGCTTATGATACTTTATTACAGTTGTAACTGTTTCTAATTTTTCATAGTTGACAGATTCCATAAATTGAGTTTAAGTTCTGTATATCCATGAAAGCAATGATGTCATTTTCAAAACACTATGCCCCAAAACGACGGCCATTTTGTTAAACAATGGGTAAAGCTTTAACTGTGGAGAAATGGATTGAAATAGATTGTTCCCATATATAATGTACGTAACAAACTTAAGAAATTGCTTTTTTAATAGTATTTTCTACGAACCCAATCAGCTAAGTACCCAAGATATTTCATTAATGCAGGATATCACTGCAAATATGGTTTGTTGTTTTGCTCTATTATTGCGCATCATAGGCACGTCAAATTCAATGGCGTATGACTTGCTTGCTTCCGGGCTTGTTAGGCCAAACAAAAATAACAAGGTATTTCTATTCAAAGACTATATATAGTCACTGTCTATAGACTATATATATCTTCTCTATAGTCTTTGTTCTATTACAGGCGCGCTCGTTGTAATCAACATAAAATAGTGGGGGTTTCTGAAGGTCATAATGTTTGATGTGAATGTTAGTTTACAATTTACACACACAATACACGAGGTTTATTACAAATGTCGATTTCTGTCAGATACGCTCCGCACACAACCGTAATATATATATACTGTATGAGGAGGAGAAGTTAACGAGAAAATTACTCCTTAGTATATATGACAGTATGATGTGTCGAATCCGCTCCGCAGTTCATCGACATTGACCAGAGTAATTAAATGGATTACCCAATATGATTCCACTGAATCACTAATAAGAGGCTCATACTTACGAAAGATCTATATACTTAAACGGTCGTTAACTGCGCACGCGCGGAAATTGAGTCCCAAGCGACGATAACAACACACGCTAAAAACGCAAAGGCTCATTGGTAGACGCTTGTTTGTAAACAATGACACGTTATGGCCAACTGACGCATGCGCAGGTGACGACTCCCCCGCTTTCAACTACATTTCCTTGTTATAAATCCATGACGCGTTCCTGGGCCCATCCTAGGAATTCTTGTTGTTGAGTTTTGTCTAACTTCACGACTGGACGATAAATCAGTCGACGATTCTTAATTGACACGAGCAGTTACATGATACTTCTTTTTATTAGTCACCAACTTGAAAACTCGTCTTAATGTTTACAAATTGACTTTCAATATTCTATTAGGTTTCTGAGTCGCTGGAGTAATGAGGCACGCCAGTATAATAACGCACTTTGCGCGTCATTGATTTGATGCATTTAGCCAGGAGGTTTACTTCTGTTCTACTCATTCCTGTAATGAATAGATTATTTCATTTGATGTTGTTGTTGTTTTTTTATTTAAAAAATACAAAATAGGTGAAGTATTCCTCAGGGTCGGACAATCAGACAGACGAAGAAGAAGACCTCAGGCCACCACCCTCAGCGTTCAGGAGGCGACGTGGAGCTATGACGTCAGAGACACTGCGCACTACTTTAGAAGTTCAGGTGGGTGGAAAACTATCTGATACTGATCTTCAATTTGAACGTATGTGATTCTCCAAATTAACCAACAAATTTGTTGTGGGAATAGACGTAGGGCAAATGATGATTAAATTATACATGTCATATGTGTCCATTTTAATAAAGACAAACTGAGAGTATTTAGAAAGCAGAAGGCGAACGTGATTTCTTTTCTGCTTAAAGCCAATTGGATATTGATTTGATATTATGATTGAGTTACAGGATACATTAGACGAGGAATCCGAAAACGGTCCTCAATATGGGTATGTACCACAATTACTGTCTCCCCAATAATCTTTCCGACACATGATTCAGTTTGCTGATATATCAACGATTCAATTTGTTCCCACTTAATACAAACCGAGGCATACTGATATTAAATTATTCGAAATAAAACATTGCATGCATTCACCAATCATATACTACTGGAATGGCACATGTCCAATACCTTGCTTGATTACTTGACATATATATCATAGCCAACATAAATAGAATTATTTTTCTATAAATAATTTTTCATATTAAATATAACGTGATTATTAATTTCTGATAAAATATCATACATATTCGTGTTTTGTTTTTTTAATATTGAGTATGTCATTTTCCCCGCCAGGCTCGAATCGCGGCGTCCCAGTGCGAACATTGTAAGTTTGCCGTCATTACAAATTTCGCCAGGCGATCTGCATGTCGTTCATGGCGTGTCGCTCGCCGGTTTGGAAACCGGTACAAGTCATTTGTTAGCAAGTAAGTCGGTCCCTTCACACGCATATAAAATGCACGCAAGCATGACTGGTTAACAGTATCTTGTTTTATGTTTGACTGTCATTAATACTGTCTTCCTCTATTCACTCTACCTCAACTGAAAATGGAATGATGAGCTGATTGGCTGTCAGTTAGTATCTTCATTTAAAAAAAAAAAGCATTGGTTTCAATCTTGTTTTTCGTTTCGGAATTGATGCTGCACGGTCGGGCAAACTTTGGGTTGGCTGTTGTTGTGTGTGTTTTGTTTTTTTAGCTTCAAATGTTATGTACGTAGCATAGAATCACCCTTATTTAATGTTTGTGTTTTCCTCGTTTTTCGAAGGCCTCGCGTCTGGATATTTTTCAGGTACGGAGTCCTTAATTTGTGCTTGTTTGAATGATTGCATGCAAACCTTAAACGCTTGTAATTATTCCATTGTGTCATCTTTTTAAAATAACTATAAATATTGCATCATTTATTCCATCAAATGTCTTAGT
The DNA here is from genome assembly GCF_978046115.1 of Saccoglossus kowalevskii. Lineage (NCBI taxonomy): Eukaryota > Metazoa > Hemichordata > Enteropneusta > Harrimaniidae > Saccoglossus > Saccoglossus kowalevskii. The sequence goes on along the minus strand of NC_140643.1, from coordinate 22,547,651 downwards.
AGCAAACGATGGGCCTCTGTGTTCACAATCAGCCACATATATGCCACACAAAGTTGAAGCGCGCACCAAGCATATCATTAAAAGCAAATATTCAGCAATATCAGTCAATAAGCAAATAAAAGAAATACATGTACTGCAACAACACAGTGCCTACATAAACGGTGCTTATAGATAGGGCGGGTGAAATAAGTTATGCATTTGTGTGCTTCACTCGGGTGGCCAAAGTACTACTTGCAAACTCAGACCTTTATTAGTGGTCTGAGACGTAAACATATTACTGAACGGCGAAATGCATTGTATGCACTCCGCCATAATTTGACACACATGATCTATTTCTAATTTTAGATTATTTGCAAGTAAAAGCAGACCTAGGAGAATCGTACCCATCATTGAATAACTCGGATGGTAAGTTCCAACATCATATTATTGACCACGTACTGACGTCACAATATTCAACTTCATTGTGTAAGTCTATTGGGGCTTTCTCGTTCCGAGAAAAGTGCGGAGAAACACGAGTGCCTAATTATGAATTCAAATTTTAGAATGAGGACACAGATATTTGTTTCTATTATTAATGAATGTTTTGGTCTGAAAATAAACATGATTTCGGCGATAATACATTTTATACAACCTCCAAGCGGTTCGTCGATAGGGGGCGCGACATTTCAGAAAGGGTATTCCCTTGCCAAACTCGGTGGCCATGATACATATAATAATATTTCACATGTTGAATGTTCACAAGTTCATTTATATTTTAAAGCGGGGCGGTTGTCACCTGCGTACGATAACAACACACACTAAAAACGCAAAGGCTCATGGGTAGACGCTTGTTGGTAAACAATGACACGCTATGGTCATCTGACGCATGCGCAGGTGACTACTCCCCCCGCTTTAACTATTTATTTCACTTTCGCAATTATGAAAAATTACAAAGTTTTCCAATTGAATATCACATTAGCGTTACTTCTTTGTGTGTGTTTACTATAAATTATTTTATAACATAACAAGACACTTCGCGATGAGCGTCTTTTGCGGTCAGTAATATTTACGAACATTTTTGTTCACTATTGGCGATCCGTTCTGCTAGGATTGCCCTTAAAATCAATTTTGTGTTTCTGAGTGTGTGGTTTCCGGTGTTTTCACGTATTAATTCTTCTGTGATTGTTTTGGCTTGGCCTATTTCCCTCAAACTTGATAGGCAGGTCACACCATCACCCTAGTTATTAGGTAAAATCTGAAGAAAAAAATTGGCCTATCGTTGCCATAGTAACAGCCAAAAAACTGGATAGCTTCGTGCTAAATGAATCTCCTCCTACAAATTTAGGATAAAACTCTTCAGACATAGCTCATTCTACTCAGCTTGAGTGTGGGCACCAAGTTACTATTTGAATTTTTGATATCTGTTTTCATTACCGACAAATTTGACTCTTCTGTGATTTTTTTGGCTGGGCCGTTTGGTTCAAACTTGGCGGGCAAGTCACACCTTCACTCTAGTTAGGTTGTAAAATCTGAAAACAAATTCTCGCTCACCGCTGCCATAGCAACAGCCAAAAACTGATTTTTGAATACTTTCGCCCCAAATTTATTACCTCCTACCAGTCTTTATATTATTATAAATAGCAGTGTTTATATGATCATGTTTTTGTTTTTTTATTTTGGCTACGTTGCGCACTGGTAAGAGATCACCGGCGCCAACATTGTTACACTCTATCAACGTAATCCCAACGCAACTTTGAACTATGAATGAACTGTAAATGCTGCCTTCAATCATGGAGCTTTTTGCCTCCATGCTTCAATCTAGAAAATACTATCGCAAAACGGTTGAAAATAATAAATTTAACAGCAGAATACGTCCTAGCAATAAAATAAAGTGACTTCTAAGAACTGAACGTTTTTTTTGCGAACCTTGTATACGGGGCCCGGTTTTAGTTATAAACCGACGTTAGCTGCACGTTCATGTCCTACCATGGCAACAGCCAAAAACATGATACTTGTTTTTGAGCGGAGCGGATGCCAACCAGCCTACCGGCTTGTTTTATAAACTGGCTTGGTAATTCCCACCACCAATAGTAGACCATGTCACAGCATTTCAAGTACTTTTCCAACAAATCCAAAATCACTCGATAATTTTGTTTACTTTACATTTGTACTATTATTACATTTTAAGTTTTGATAATTTTATGGATATATGTACACTCACAAAAATACACCCAAAATAAGGGAATTTAGTATATAGCCTTGACAAAAAAAGCATAATTTTCTTGTCTTAATATTGCATTTTTTTTCTATCCGTGTAACTTCATGTGGATATCCTGATGAGATTTAAAGTTCAGTTCACAACTAACGGTTTTGCAATATTAGAGGCTGTGAACTTGTCCATGGAGGCTGCAAATTATTAAATATTGCATTCACTGACATTTATTTTGTATTTACATTTGCAATGAGTTCCACAGTATCTTTTTCTTACTGGTGTGGTTACAGTGACTGTGTAGTGTTTTTGTTTTGTCGATTGTTGTCAGTTGTTTGTTTTGTGTTCTTGGAATTTTGTACAAAAATCAACAGCGGTTAGATAGGTATGTTATTTCCATTATGCAGTATATTGTAAACAGTACTTGTAAATTTCGTTCATTGATGTTGTAAGATGGCGCTTTCTCCGGGGCCTTCAGAGTCCCACTGACATGTTGATTATGTTCCGGCCCGTTTACTTACTTGTTGTCAGTGTCTGAGTGATATATACAAAATACGAACAAGTGAACGTCAGAATATCAAAAAAAAACAGAAACCTAAAAATCAGTTGCCCATGCCAAGAGAGCCGCAGAACCAAAACAATCTGTCAGTCGTCGCCGTTCACAGCAGCGATATGATTTTACACATCGAAATTGAGAATCGCAGGTGTAGACAATATTCATAGAAATGAACACTAAATACATCTATCCCGGCCAGCAATCGAATCATCAATCTTCATGAGTGACGTAACTGGCATTTCCATCTATTTGCTTCTATTCCAACTATCCTAAAACGCTCAAGTGAATGTTGTCAAATTCGCGAGTGTGCGTATTTTCGTACAGTGGCGTAAACATTGCTACAATCAAAGACGCGCTGAACAGAAAGTCAATTCAATTCAAGTTATTATGTTTCTAGACACACAACAGACTCGAAACCGTCCAATCCGAGCGACCTGCGTTCTTGAAAATCGAGTCTTATCGCCCTTGCGTTTCCGAGCAAAAAAACGTTGAGGCCAAAAACGACCGATTTTCGCCCAATCTTCTATGAACCTTTCATAATTCAGCTAATTCAGTCCAGCGGTTAGATAGAGTATTTATTAGAGGCGCCCAGAGAACCAACATTTGGGACGTGAATCGCTCCGGCGACGAAAAATCTGCGAAAATAGCCAAGGGGGTGAGGGACTGCATTTCAAAAACATATTTTATATATAGGGTATATAACTAATAAACTTATGTGCTTTAATAGTAAGGACTTTATTTAAAAGTGAATATCACGTGATAGACACACTTGCTGTTATTTGTTTACTCGTGTTTTATTTTATCAATTCCCACCGCGAACAAAATATGTTTTAATAAAGCAAGTCACGATTTCCAGTGTTTTCACGTAATAATTCTTCTGTGATTTTTTTGGCTTGGCATATTTCCCTCAAACTTGGCAGGCAGGTCACACTATCATCCTAGTTATTAGGTAAAATCTGAAGAAAAAAATTGGCTCTCGTTGCCATAGTAACAGTCATTTTTTTTTTATTACCGAGAAATTTGAAATTTGAAAAATGTTTGTAGGATTAAGTAGCTCATTCTACTCAGCTTGAGTGTGCATAAATTTACTGCTTGTTTTATGTCTATTTTCATTACCGAAAAACTTGACCTCAAAGTTGGGGGAACTTTCCACCAGCGGCTTTTAACTGCTCTGTGTTTTTTGTTTTTTTTTGTGTGGCTTGGCTGATTTTGTTCATACTTGACAGGCAGGTTGGACCGTCACTAATTGAAAGAAAATTCTCGCTCACTGCTGCCATGGCAACAGCCAGAAACTGATTTTTGGATACTTTCGACCTCCTAGCAGTCTTATAATTGCAGTGTATATGATAATGTTTTTGTTTTTTTTATTTTGGCACACTGGAAAAAGATCACCGGCGCCAACATTGTTACACTGTATCAACGTAATCCCAAACGCAACTACGAACTATGAATGAACTGTAAATGCTGCCTTCAATCAAGAAAATACTATTGCAAAACGGTTGGAAATAATAAATTTAACAGCAGAATACAATGACAAGTGACTTCTAAAGACTGAACGTTTTTTTTTGCGAACTTAGTATACGGTTTTAGTTATAAACTGACGTTAGCTTCACGTTCATGTCCTACCATAGCAACAGCCGAAAATATGATGTTGCTTGTTTTTGACCGGAGCGGAGCGGATCGCCAACCAGCCTACCGGCTTGTTTTATAGTTGGCAATTCCCACCACCAATTAGACCATGTCACATGAACAAATCCTAAATAACTCGATAATTGTGTGTACTTTACATTTGTACTATGATTACATTTTAAGTTACGATAATTTTAATGCATACATATACACTCACAAAAATACTCCCAAAATAAGAGAAATTAGGATATAGTCTTGACAAAAAGGCATTATTTTTCTTTGTCTTAATATTGCATTTTTTTTATATCTGTGTAACTTCATGTGAAAATCCTGATGAAATTTAAAGTTCAGTTCACAACTAACGGTTTTGCAATATTAGAGGCTGTGAACTTGTCCATGGAGGCTGCAAATTAATAAATATTGTATTCACTGACATTTATTTTGTAGTTTCCACAGTATCTTTCTGACTCCCCTGTGCGAAGCAAAAAAAGGGAGTCTTTGCAGTCGTGTCTGTCTGTCTGTCTGTCTGTCTGTCTGTGGGTGTGTGTGTGTCTGTCTCTGTGTGTCTGTTCCACTGATATCTCAAGAACCATACATTGATTTTTGATGAAACTTGGTGCATAGATGCTCTGGGTCAATGCGCAGATTTGATTAGGTTTTGATGAAAATCCATGCATATTAATTACCTAATATTCATGATAATTAGCTGATTTTTAGCTGTTCCATGACTGTTCCACTGATATCTAAAGAATAACTCATTGGATTTTGATGAAACTTGGCACACAGATGCTCCAGACTAATGCACAGATTTCATTAGTTTTGGGTAAAAATCTGTGCAATATTAATCACCTATTTGCATAATGATTAATAAATTTTCGGCTTTTCCACTGATATCTCAAGTAGTAATCATCACATTTCAATGACACTTGGTATATAGATGTCATAGAACACTGCACAGACCTGATAGTTTGTAGGGTAATATGAGTACTTATTAATTAGCTATTTTGCATAATTAATTAATTTTCAGCTTTTGATATTTCAAGTAGTAATCATCACATTTCAATGAAATTTGGTACATAGATGTCATAGGATACTGCACAGACATGATAGTTTTTAGGGTAATATGAGTACTTATTAATTACCTAATTTGCATAATTAATTAATTTTCAGCTTTTGATATTTCAAGTAGTAATCATCACATTTCAATGAAATTTGGTACATAGATGTCATATGATACTGCACAGACCTCATAGTTTTTAGGATAATATCAGTACATATTAATTACCTAATTTGAATAATTAATTAATTTTCAGCTTTTGATATTTCAAGTAGTAATCATCACATTTCAATGACACTTGGTACATAGATGTCATAGGACACTGCACAGATCTGATAGTTTTTAGGGTAATATGAGTACATATTAATTACCTAATTTGCATAATTAATTAATTTTCAGCTTTTTGCCTGATATCTCAAGTAATAATCACCATATTTCAATGAGACTTGCTACATAGATCTTCTAGGACTATGCAGAGACCTGATTAGTTTTAATTGGATATAAATTACCTAATTTGCATAATGTTCCACTGATATATAAATAACCCCGAATTGGATTTTAATGAAACTTTTAAAGAGAACTATGCAGAGACCCAATTAGTTTTTGGTAAATATTTATGCTTATTAATCACCTAATTAACATAATTAACACTGATATCTCAATTACTGATCATCACATTTGAATAAAATTTGGTACATAAATGCTCTAGGACAATAGACAGGCCTGATTAATTTTGGGTTAAAATTTGTTCATATTAATTCTCTAATTAGCATAATAATTCATATTTTTTTTGTTCTGTTCTGTTCATATTAGATACCTGATTTACATGATTAGTTTTCAGCTTTTCCATCAATATCTCTTGTACAAGTAATTTTTAATGTGTCTTCAATACTCTCAGCACACGGGAGTTCTTTCTAAGCTTTCTTTGATTCTTACTGGTGTGGCTACAGTGACTGTGAAGTGTTTTTGTTTTGTCGATTGTTGTCAGTTGTTTGTTTTGTGTTCTTGGAATTTTGTCAAAAAAATCAACAACGGTTAAATAGGTATGTTATTTCCATTTTGCAGTATATCGTAAACAGTACTTGTATACTTTGTTATCCAGCATAAATATCAGATTGTTCGGAAGAATGAGATTGTAAATTTCGTTCATTAATCTTGTAAGATGACGCTTTCTCCGGGGCCTTCAGAGTCCCATGTTGACTATGTTCCTTTACTCACTTGTTGTCAGCGTCTGAGTGGTATATACAAAATACGACCAAGTAAACGTCAGAATATTAAAAAAACAGAAACCTAAAAATCAGTTGCCCATGCCAAGAGAGCCGCAAAACCAAAACAATCTGTCAGCCGTCGCCGTTCACAGCAGCGATATGATTTTACACATCGAAATTGAGAATCGCATGTGTAGACAATATTCATAGAAATGAACACTAAATACATCTATCCCGGCCAGCAATCGAATCATCAATCTTCATGAGTGACGTAACTGGCATTTCCATCTATTTGCTTCTATTCCCACTATCCTAAAACGCTCAAGTGAATGTTGTCAAATTCGCGAGTGTGCGTATTTTCGTACAGTGGCGTAAACATTGCTACAATCAAAGACGCGCTGAACAGAAAGTCAATTCTGGGCTAGTACCATTGTCAAATTCTGGGGAGTAGAGGACTATTTACATGAGAGACGTTACAATAAGGAACTATTAAAATTGTTCGATTTGCTTATCAAAATCCTTTATTGGAACAGAGCATGTTCTATATTCACCAAAAAACAAAGTTGTTATGTTTCTAGACACACAACAGACTCGAAACAATAGAAACCGTCCGATCCGAGCGACCTACGTTCTTGAAAATCGAGTCTTATCGCCCTTGCATTTCCGAGCAAAAAAACGTTGAGGCCAAAAACGATCGATTTTCGCCCAATCTTCTATGAATTTTTCATAATTTAACTAATTCAGTCCAGCGGTTAGATAGGGTATTAATTAGAGACGCCCGGAGAATCAAAATTTGGGATGTGAATCGCTCCGGCGACTAAAAATCGGCGAAAATGGCCAAAGGGGTGATGGACTGCATTTCAAAAACATATTTTATATATATAGGGTATATTTTATATATAGGGTATATAACAAACAACTGGTATTGTGTCGACTATCATTCAACAATCTTGCATTCGGTACCATCTAAGCAATTGTTTATTTTTATGCAGAAGTCAAGAAATCTCGTTCAACGTGGACACTTCGTAAAACAAAGGTGCGTGTATTATTATCTTTTTATCAAAATCTCCTTTCCAGGATCCTATAATCTGACACTATTATTGGTAGTTGTATATACACTGTGCTGTGTTACTAATATATTAATTAAATACTGGCTAACAGAGTAACCATAGCGACAATATATGTAATATATTACCCTGGTAACAAACAATTTCATTCTAAACGTTATTTATACATTTGGGAGTTTTGTCATTTGTGTCACTAGATAAAAGATCGTATATTCAAAATGTTAGTGATTTTCCATTTTCTTAATGATATTCTGAATCATGATGGATAATACGTGAATGTGTATTTTTTTTTAAATAAATTGCCCTATTTATTCATAACAGAAAGAAAAAGAGAGAGAAAGAGAAAAGAGCTCATCCCTACAGGATTTATGTCAAGTACTCAACGGTATTAAAGTAAAAGAAATAGAAGATTTCGACTTCTCTAAATACAAGGTTTGTAATCAAACATTGTCGCACTTCTGAGAACGCACGCGCGTGACATTCCTGTGCTTTTCAGGCGTTTCTAAAATCATATTATCTTATTTAAACACATACATCATATGATATGTGGTGATAAATGTCGTTTCTTTTGTTTTTATATCAGAGTAAACACTGGAGTGACTTTTTAAAGGCGGACAAGGCTATCCTGAGGTTAACCGACATGGAGTCAAAGCGGCGCGATACGGTTTGGGAATTATTCAAAAGTGAATGTGTGTATCTGCTCGATCATCTTATGGTCATGAAAAACGTAAGTACAAGTTCTTGTGAGACAGACGCACTTTGTCATCTGGAGCATCCCGTCGCCGATGCTTACATTACCGCGTTCACACGTGTAGCAAAAAACGGGGAGTTAAATTTAACCCACTGCTTGTAAAACACGCATGAGCAGAACAACGCGGTCTCGATCCAGGATTGTTTAGCCCATAGTCAGAAGGGCTGGTCTCGACCCCGACCCTGAGTTCTGTGTTTGGCGATCCAAGGGTAGGGCGAATAAAGCGTGAAAGGACGTGAGTGCCGAGTTACCAGTAATTGTAAACCACTACGACGTGTCCAGCACTCGTTTGTAAAAACATATTGAAACTGTTTACATGGTTTGGCCGCTATAGTTGACGAGGCATAGACTGCTTATTTCTCAGGAACTACTTGATAAATTGATCGAAAACGTATATCATCCGTGTTAACAAAGATTTTTCTCAGTTTCGTGGCCATTTTGTATTTTATGAAACACTGGAATACTCCATACTTTTATACTTCACGAAGTCAATTTGAAATGTGTATTGTATCATAATAATGATTGTCATATGGCTAATTTAGTAATTCGCGGACGCAAACGGTAGCAGTTACGTGAAATTTCTCGCCATATCGAATTTACCTGAATAAAAAGAAGACAAAAACGCTCCATAACCACTACTTACATTGATGCAGCATATGATCACTGTGGCACGTGCGCACACCTAGAATGAGTGCACAGTACACTATGTATTATAATAACAAGGTGAATCTCACACAACAAATTACTTATCTCGGCTAATTAAACGGTACATGCTACATTTAGTATGACCTTTGCTTATACTGACCCCCTTCGTAATTTAATTTAGTAGTAAGGCTAACGTGACCAGGTGTTACCCCCGACTGATGGTTTACGTCTATAACCACTTTTTTTTTACTTTGTAATGCAATCTTTTGTTTGCTTGTGGTACCCGATAGCACGGTTAAATACGATGCCATTGGCAATATTGTTAATATGACGAGGTGTTACCCTGACTGATGGTTTTATAGTCATTTATACTTATATATGTAATATTTAATATGCTGGGCTATCCGGTACAATTACATACGGCGCCATTGACGAGTTGACAATTGAATATTAGTATTATAGCTAATATGGCGGGGTGTTACCCCGACTGATAGTTTTACAGTCACGTATACTTAATATATTTGCTATCGAATGTAATATTTAATACACTTGTACTACCCGGTGCAAATGTATTCAGCACAATTGACGAGATTGGCAATTGAATATTTGAATTACAGCTAATATGGCGAAGTATTACCCTGACTGATGGTTTTACATTTATGTATACTTATTTGCTTTTCAATGTAATATTTAATATGCTGTTTAACCCGGTACAGTTACATACGGCGCCATTGACCAAATATTAATAATTGAATATTAGTATCGTAGCTAATATGGCGAGTGTGTTTACGGTTATTCATACGTCTTGCTTTTCAACGCAATGTTTTGCTTACGCTAACTGGTGCAATCCTGTACGATGCTATTGACTATATTGATAATGCGATTACCGGTCCTCGCTTGAAAACCGAGGCCAGTGGACTGGGGGATTTCGTGAGAGAGAAAAAACTACCACGGGCGAAGACAAAACAAAAAACAATATAAAAAATGGAGATATGTGAATACAAATTGTCACCAGGAATGTGATGAATTTTGGAAAAATGTAGATTTTTCTCAGTCCTCCTTCAAATCCCCAAAACGTACGATAGTCCTCTTTCCCGCGTAAATATGTGAAGGTATACTGTGAAACATGTCTTTTTCGCGGGCATGTCTTTTTCGCGGGCATGTCTTTTTCGCGAATTCAAGATGTCGCTAATGATTTTATTATCAATTATATCAAAATGGTAGCCAAACAAAGAAATCAACAATGACAAGGGAGATTCGCTAAATCAAGATTTCGCTATTACGTCATTTTACCACAATTCGCTAAAATTGCATGCCGCTTTTTCAACATGTTTTACAGTAGTCTGCACTAACGTTTGTTGTATTATTTAGGTGTTCTTGGAGCCCTTAAAAGACACACAATGTGAAGGTCACCTAATGTTTATAGAACCATCAAAACTGTTCGGTAATTTAGACGAACTTTGTCAGGTAAGTTAAAATCTTCCGTTTTCACTTTAAAAATGTCGATAGTTGCTGGAAATATTTGTCTATTACATATCTACTACACATATGTGCATGTAAACATTGTACCTACTATCTGTTTCAGGTCAGTCTTTCTTTCTGTAAAATACTTGAACATGGGCTATCACGTGCTTCTAGAGATTCTGAGTTTGGAAAGACGGAAGCCATTGTGTCTGTCTTTTACACGGTAAGTATATCTATATTACTTGAAAGACGTGTGTACCATATATGGGCGTATGTTTTACGTCATATGTGCAGTACCAGTTTGCAACACTGTGGCTATTCCATTCATGTAACATAATATGCTAAACTTTATTACTTTATTACCTGTGTACCATATATGGGCGTATGTCTTACGTCATATGTGCAGTACCAGTTTGCGCAACACTGGCTATTCCATTTATGTAGCATAATGTGTTAGCTTTATTACTTGAAAGACGTGTGCACCATATATGGGCATATGTCTTACGTCGTATGTGCAGTACCAGTTTGCGCAACACTGTGGCTACTCCATTTATGTAGCATAGCATACCAAACTACATGGACATTGGCTTACGTCATGTACTCAAGTGCGCAGTTCCTGAATGCGCAGAGCGTTGGCCACAGCCATATACACCGTGACATTGTCTTTACCTGCAAGTAAATCGTTAATACTGTTAATCTTATGCTGTCACGGTGGATTCAATATAAGTTATGTTTGTAATCCCCTAGTTCCGTACTCGTGTGTGCCCGGCATATCAGCGCTATTGCCTCAATTACTCCAATGCCTTGTCGTATATGGAGCGGCTCAGGAAACAGACCGACTTCTTGGAATTTGTCAAGGTAAGGAATCACAAGAAAGTTTCTATCAAACGTTCTAATTCCAGTTGTATCGGCACTAGCTCTCTGTAATTTTGATAGTGTCGTTATTATTTCTTGGTACGGCTATTATACTGTACAATATGTGTTTGTAGCGAGCATGTTATTTTTGTCAATAATTCATTCCATTAGCGAATTTAATTTTATAATCTCACTATGGATTTGACACTAGCTAAATTAAGATTCTGTCAATCCAGGCATTGAGCCAAATTCGCTAAAATGACATGTCTATGTCAATGTGTTTTTCAGTAATATGGGAGTTGTGCAGGTGGTGTTTAGTTTCAGCATTAATCTTGTTGAGCTTTCATGTTTTTAAAATACGTCTTATTTAATTTTTAGTGGTGTGAACAAGATGTGCGATGCAAAAGACTCCAATTATCTGACCTCTTGGTGGCGCCAATACAGCATATAACAAAGTATCCTCTATTGTTAAAGAATATCCGCAAGAAAACGCAAGATCAGACTGAGCGTGGATCACTGTCTGCGACTATACAATCGGTGGAAAGTTGCCTTCGTACGTATTGTTAAAAACATAATAGTCGTCATGCAACCCATGTCGAATACGATGCGTTGCAAGGAAATATATCGTGGCGTCTATTTTGACGTTTTAAACTCCAACTTTCAATGCAGCGTGTTGTTGTAGTATTGTGTAGTTTAAAATGTGTTCAGTGATCGACGTCATGTGTAAGCTGTTTAGTTACATCCGAGCCCAATCTGATTAAAATGAAATTACAGATTCTTTGTCTACCAATCCAGCAAATATGAATTTAATTTATAATTCGTTTTATTGCTATAATTTATTATTTGTTTGATGATAGTTTTTCAAGTTTTAATAATGATCGCGGAAGCCACAAATCCCGGTAATAATACACAAATAAAATGTACGTAATACGAAATAAAGAATCGATCGTTTTTACCAATTTCTTATTTCCAGGTGAAATGGAAGGAAAGGTCAAATGGCTAACAAATTTTGAAAGACTTCGTGAATTACAACAACTTATTGCATGGCCATCAGTGGATGAAATGGATTCCAAAAGTTTTATTCCTGAAGTGGGTACTTAGTTATGAGATCTTTATTAATAACTGGCGTAGATCAATATTAATGTTGTTTTCATAAATTGATAATAAATATTATTGTTGAATATATAACGAATGTTATCAAATTGGCACAAAGTCGTGAATTTCAATAAAATACGTTTATAATTTTTTTCCAGTTTTTGAGAAGCCGATTAAATAAACAATCGTGCAATACTATCCTGACTAGTCCAAAGAGAACACTCCTACACGAAGGACCAATGTTACTTAGTGGTGAGTATGTTGGATACATTACACACACTACTTCTACAATTGCCAGCGTACCAGTTCTTTGCTTGGTTAACTACAATATACAATGTACAAATATCTCGACCGCTGTTCTCTCTTGCGTTACTCGGGTCATGACCGAATTGAAAAAAAACAACAACGAAAGATAGCCTGTATCTGAATTATTACCAAATTTCACAGACGTTGCGTCATGAAGATATTTATTCTTCGTGCTTATTTTATGACGATGCTCGTTTTGTTTGGTTGATTATTTTATTTTGTTTTTGTTTATAGATTCAGGTTACTCGCGTGGTTTATGGTTAATTTATAAAAACAATTTGGAAACTCAAAATGGCGGTTGAAAACCGTCCGACCAAACATAGTGCATCGATTATGATTGGCTGTGCAAAGGAAGCATCATTTTCAGTTATTAGCGAATCACAATCTTTCGTATCAATTTAAATCTATATTTATAAATATTTACCTAAGTTTACGGTTAATCATATCCACGGGTAACCTGAAACGATTGTAGCCATATTTGAAAATAAACTTCTTAAGTTGAATTCACTGTCATATCTTTCAGCTGAAAATGCGAAATCCATGGAGACGTACTTGTTTTTGCTTGACGACGTGCTGCTTGTCACGAAAATGCGAAAGATCTCTAAGAAAAAATCATCGATCACGGGCGAAATGGGTATGATGTCGATGTCGTCCCAATCCCTCCCTCACAAGAAAGATGGCGTCCTTTTCACTGTTTGTAAGCAACCCATATCGGTGGATCGAATGGAAGTAATTGAAGTAGAGCCACAAGACGGTGCGTTGCGTGTAATACATTTTATTCTATGCTAATAGTGTAGTTATATAAAGTTACTATACCCGTCGAGCCCACTCTCCACACAAGATGGCACTTCTTCAAATCACCTCTGCCACAGCTAAATTTAAATATGGCGGAGTTCGCGGGAACTTTAAAACGTATTTTGAATGAATACAATTCTAACATGGAATTGAAACCAAAGCAGATGGAAGTTATAAAAAGTGTATGGGAAGAGAAAGATTTAATAGTTTCCTCGGCAACTGGGTATGGGCCGCCGTCTTCAATAACCGAACAACACCTGCGTATTGATATGTGGCAAATCATAGCGTGAAAAGTCATGTGTGGCAGAGGTGTTAGCCTGCCTGCGCTAAGAACTCTGGGATGGAGAGTGCGTCGAGCCGTGTCTTCTTCAATACGGGATATGATTCACACGAAACTTCTACGTGCGCTTTAAAGGGTGGTGGAGTCGTCGGGCAGCGCGTGTTCAAATTCATTATAAACAAACAATTTATTTTCTACGCGTCGAGTACGTTGCTATGAGTCTCACATCGAACAGGATGCGGCGCGACGACCACGACCCTTTAACATTTATACTGCACAAGCGTCTATAGTGATGATTGGATGTACAACTGGATAATGTGAAACCGACAGACGTTTGGTTTAATCATGTGAAGTGCGCGATTATTATTAATATTATTTTCGCGAAATATTTTGTTTCGCCCGAAAACAAATAATTATTGGGGCTGTATATGGTCAATGTCAGCGTAACTAATCAGTATTTCTGTTGAGTTTAAATTTAATTCACTAAGTTCGGCAAACTTAATATACTCCAGTTAAAGGGGGCGTTTTTTCACACGTTTCTTTGTACAACCATATACAATACTAACGTTTTTAATACCATGTATTTTTGTTTTTTTATTTCACCAGCAAATGGATTAAAACATGCGTTTGTCATACTCCACATCAATCGATATCAACAAGTACAAACAGTTTTGACGTTTCAGGCAGGAAATTCTAACCTTAGGGTAAGTATCTGGCTGAGAATGAGTAAAGATGCACCAAGCGCATCATGATTAATCGCGTCGAGGGATTATAGTGAAATACACTGAGATTTCGTTTATTTTATTTCAGAATAAGTGGCTTACTCATTTAAGGGCTGCCAAATTACGGGTCAATGAACTAGCGCGACACAAAGGATCAGACAATCCAGAAACGCAAGAAAAACGGAGTAGCAAAGGACGGAAGAAAACATTGTAATCACATAAGACCATTATGACCCATGATGGACGGCACTTGTTGTGCGAAATCCGAAACTTACTCGGAGGGTATCAGTGTTACAGGACAAATCAATGACATTTACATCAAACTTTCATTTTCTGTGGATAATTGGACGTATTTACCAAAGAAATCGCGATGACGTCAATGGAAGGAATAATGACGTCATTAAACACTCTATTGCCATTTATTCGTAGACATGTATGCAATCGTGGTTGTAAATGTAAATAGTAGTCACATTTATTCACCAATCTCGACAATTTTTGATATCACATTAAGTTAAAGGGAAAGTTGTCAGTCCTGGGGATTGAGCAAAGGAATCATTGTTTACATTGTGTACATTGTTAATCTGTTTCTTGTTTTCTATTGTCATTTTTAATTCAGTAAGTAAAATCGCTGAGCGATTAGACAATCGTCGCGTTCAAAATAGGGGTCTCACGTTACGTGCACGTCGCGTGTAAAATACGTTATTTACCCACACAAAACGCGCTACACGACTGTGGCGTTTTGAAGACGCGATTTGACGGCCGGGCATACAATATTTACGCCATTCATCACTACCATCGCATGACCAATCTAATCATTTTGACCAAAGCGGTCTTGAGTACAACCATCGGCAGTGTAAGATTTATATGGTACAGCCATTTTTTTCCCCAGTGTGTATATTGTCTACTCATGTATTAGTGTGCGATCACCAGTAGGTTATTTCTATATTGTAGTATGTAGTATGTTTTTTGAGAAGTTAGTGTAACGTTTGAGTCAAGCACTGAAGTCGATTTCACGGCAACAGATAGCTTCCTTTATGTTTCGTGTTCCCCTGCAGTGATAGATGCCTCCAGTTTAATCCGATATCGTAAGTATTGGGAATGAGGCCAAAACAAATGAATAGCTTGGGACGAATTGACTTATGGCTCGCTGTGATTCGCTAGCCTGGCGAGATCCCTTAGTTGCGCCCTCCGCGGTGCTCCAAACCAAACGCAGACCCAAAGTTGGGTCTGATACCGTACATGTCAGGCTATGTGATTTACATGCATGTGTCGAAAACAGAACCGCGTTGATTCATTGAGTTGAAGATGACATCACAATCATCATTATTTAATTGGGCATTTTTCGCTTATTTTAATTAAAAACAAAATGCTTGACCGAACTAGTTTTATGTCGTTGGCGTTGTACTGATAATATTAATGAGTTACGTGTAATGTCAGGTAAGACTGACAATAATTTAAATGTTTTTGTTATTTCATCTTTTAAAATTTAAAGATAAGATGTTGCATTTCTTGAAGACGGCCTTAAATGTCGTAACAATTTGTACTCTTTATCTTATTTATTCAGAAGTAAAATTCACATTCAATCATTTAAAAGAAACCGGCTGTTATTTGGTGGACGTTGTCTTGATCTCGTGAATCTCAGTCCATTTATTAGTGGTCTGAACTTGAATATGAGAGTTTGTCTGATTGGTGGATGTTGTTATGGTCACGTGAATATGGGAGTTTGTCTGATTGGTGGATGTTGTTATGGTCACGTGAATATGGGAGTTTGTCTGATTGGTGGATGTTGTTATGATCAAGTGAAGATGGGAGTTTTCACGATTGAAAAGTGTTGTCACGACCACCTGTGGGTCTCTGACGTTTACTAGAACCTCGACCCCAACCAGGCCGTTAACTACCGTTAGCGTCCATGTAGCATTACTTCAACCAAAGACATTATTGTCTTTGCTTCAACTATCCGATAACGTGCCATGTCCCCTTCGCATGCATTGTACTTAATAGTAGGTAGTGTACACACAGTCTTTATCACACAACCGAATTTAAAGCGGGAGGGTCGTCACCTGCGCACGCGCGGGAATTGAGTTCCAAGCGACGATAATATCACACGCTAAAAACGCAAAGGCTCATGGGTAAACGCTTGTTGTAAACAATGACACGGCTATGGCCATCTGACGCATGCGCGGGTGACGACTCCCCCGCTTTATTTACACGTCGTTAATGTGCATGAATTGTACAGTAGTAGAAGAATTGATTTTGATTGTTTTTATTGACACCATAACATTGACATTTACCAAAAATACGAGTTCCTTTTCATCTTGATTCATTTTCTTGAATGATCCCTTGCATACTTTAGTAAACGCAGCCAAAGCCCCCGTTACGGATACTGGGAATGCGTTTCACCGTGAGTAACGACACTGTTCTCCCTCAGTGGGTTAATGACAATCAGGCTGTCTTCACATGCTGTTTACGGTACTGCAGACGAAGACGTAAATGGACATTAACAACATGCTGAGAAAACGGCGTAACTTTAGAATCCACTTATAGATTGGACGCAACGTCACGGTGTCGATAAATCACGCTTGTTTTTGTCTACACTCAGGTGAATTGAACAAATACAACGACAGTGTTTTTGTTTGTTGACATTATCTAGACTCAATATATTTACGTCCACTTTGTGCATTCATCCATACCACATATAATTGGTATACGGTTACCAAAGTAGTCACATTCAAACACATTCCATTTAAGGCCACACTGATTTAATTTTAAGGATGACATCCTCTGAAGACCCCAAAACTAAAGCGAGAGGGCGAAAAAAAAAATGCTGCTAAAACCACAGGACTACGGAGCTGTTATTACGAATTGAACCGCAGGGTATCAAAAAACAACAAGTCTTTATTTGTAGGAGGCACATGTTGATGTACACATCTCGTACTGTATTACTGTCACAGGTATCATGATCACATTTGATTTTGAAATGGCAAGAGGATAAGGCAGATGTTAGCTTTGCCAAAGGCATGCACATCGACTCAATAATAAAGAAAAACTTACTGTGTTGTATTGAAAAAAAAAAGAACAATAAGTTTGTCAACAGCAACCTGGAAATTAACACAAATGCTCTAGAACTACTTCAACTAGGTAACAAATTATAAGAGGCTCGATATTGAAAAAAAAACACCAACAGAGAGTCAACAAAAATTTGGATGCAGAAAATTATGTACATGTATCTTGATGAAAATTTGTCATATGATCAAAATATTACTGACTGTGTGTGCAAGCAAATTATCCGAATCAGAAAATGAAAACAAAAATAATAAGAAACTTTTCTTCACCCCGAAAGGGGACTTCGGCCGAGGAGCTTCCGCTGCTTTTGTTGCAGTTTTCTCGACTTCAATGCGGACAAAGCAAGCGAACTGACTTGTCGCCTGACCGACTTTTAGGCCACCATACACCTCCACTCCTCTCCCATTTCTCTCATCGTTGCGGAAGAAACGCGGGAGAGCCACTCTGGAAATATGTCCTTAAAGTTGTCTGGGCGAAACTCGCTTGCCGCTACCGATCTCTCGTATAGCTGTGTAATTGTCACATCTCCCTGGCCAACGTCAATTGCGTACCAGTCGACAACAATCCCTCCATTTTATGCTCACGTATTTTG
This sequence comes from Saccoglossus kowalevskii, assembly GCF_978046115.1. NCBI lineage: Eukaryota > Metazoa > Hemichordata > Enteropneusta > Harrimaniidae > Saccoglossus > Saccoglossus kowalevskii. Next base: position 22,529,378 of record NC_140643.1, on the reverse strand, counting down.
GTGGTGTGGTCGCCATGTTGAATCATTTATGACAAAATTGGCATGTTTTGAGGCAATCTCCTTCCTAGGGTTTTGCGCTTTACATAACGCACATCTAACTGTGTGTAGTTTGGTTTCGAGGTAGTCCAAAACGAGTTTTACGACAAGTCGGCGCTTTGCGACAATATGAGTCGGCCAGTTCCGGACAGAAAACCAATCTGTGGAGACTCGTCGTCGGAGATTTTTTTTTTTTTTTTTTTGAGAACAGGCAAAAACTAATGCGCGCGCGGATGTCATCCATAAAATTAAGTCGGTGTGGCCTAACGTGGGGTTCAATCAACTCATGAAAGGTGAATGAACGGAATCCGCTACATAGTCCGATACTGTTTATTCAAAAGCAACTTCGTTTCGATTTTTTGTAGCCTTTTCAACTACTAGTATATATTAAACGCTAAGTTTTGAATTTATGAAGCTAATCATGAGCTATTTAAAACAACAAAATACCGTGACTGAATATGATTTTATGAACTGAAAATATCTTCCCTGTTATAATTATACTTTTGGTTGTTGTGCCTTTCCATGCATTTGAATAAACAATCTACCACCAAACAAATAACGTCCACGTGACCAGTGTTTGTCCGATTTCGCTGATTTTTTCAGAGATTGAACACAAGATGAAACCATTAGGATTTCCGGATCTATATATTTGGCTTTGAAAACTGAGCAGCCTAATTTGAGAATTAAAACTCACAAATGCTTAGCCAATAATCCATTAAGCGGCCGCCATTTGGCTATCGTTAATGAGATCATGAAACAAATGCACATACATATTTGTGACATGATGTACCTTGTGTGTGTGAAGTTTGAACTCGATCAATCCAAGCATGTCTCAGATACGGATCCAGAACTGAATTCTTTAAAACAAAATGGCCGCCAGTCGGCCATTTCGAACCCGATCCAAAAAAAAAATGACGTGCATCAAGGTCCTATTATGTTTAATGTATGTACCAAATTTGAACAAAATCCGTCCATGCATAACTGAGATCCGGGTCCGGAATGGTGAAAATGTGCGATTTTGATGCATTTTCGGCCTTAAAATGGCCGCTATTCGGCTATCGTTAATCAGATCATGCATGCATGTGCATATGTGCCATATAATGTGTGATGTATGAGTGAAGTTTGAACTTAATCGATCCATGCATGTTCGAGATACAGGTGATCACGGACGGACGGACGCACACAGGGCAAAACATAAGTCCCCGTTTTCGGACTGCGTTCGAACGGGGACTAATTAGGGCTTTGGGGACATATTGGATAGAACACGCACGTATTAAATACGCCTATGGGTAGTAAATCAACAAGGTATTGGGAGCGATAACCTATTCACCCGCAGGTTTATACGGATGATGCTTAAATGTCCGAGTCGTTTTACAGAATAAACACCCGGAAGCAGTATCATCATTGGGGGGGGGGGGGGGGTGTTGGATAGTCAATGCGTAATGTCGTTTTCCAGCATAAACACCCGGAAGCAGTGTTATCATTGATAACAAGTAATAAAAATGAGATTTGATTTTGTCAAGCTGATGTTTCCAGGCTGGGCTTCGATCTAAAAGAGGGAATTCTATGCTTTCGATTATAGTAGTTTGCAACATTTGTGATAAAACTGAAATTACAAATTACTTGTATTTTAATTTGACTGTTATACACACAGATTATTCCACACCATCCTATTCTTGCAGACTGTGCCCACACTATGCCAGATCACATTAGTTTGTGATTGCTCACAAGTAATTTATATCAAGAAATACATTTCTTTAATCTAATTTGTTTTATTTTGTGCAGACTGAGCTGGTGACTCAATAGAAAAAATAAAGCTATCAAGATATTATAAATGTTTATGGTTTTACAAAAAATACTTTCCAGGCAGTTTCAAGCTTAATGATGGGAAATATTTGAATACATCCATTCTCCACTAGACATGTACAGCTCAAGAAAAAAAAGAATACTGCCGTTGGCGGCGATACTCTGGAAGATAGAGTTTAACAAATCACCACTGATGGCGCTATTCACTTCAGTCGTTCAACATTGGCTTTAATAATACAGAATATAATTCTGGGGTAACTCCTTAAATATATTTTTTGAATCTATTTTATAATAATATGCGTATAATTGCATATTCATTTCAACAATTAAATTGAAATAATTATGTGATCAGTTTGTATTTTTACATAGGCTGTAAATATCCACTCTGAAATTCATATGTAGATTGGAAATAGGCATACTTATACACACAAAGTTGCACCACATTGGCCAACTACTGCTTATGTGCATTAGTGAGTAAATCCACTTTGGCCAACTACTGCTTATGTGCATTAGTGAGTAAATCCACTTTGGCCAACTACTGCTTATGTGTATTAGTGAGTAAAGCCACTTTGTCCAACTACTGCTTATGTGTATTAGTGAGTAGAGCCACTTTGGCCAACTACTGCTTATGTGTATTAGTGAGTAGAGCCACTTTGGCCAACTACTGCTTATGTGCATTAGTGAGTAAATCCACTTTGGCCAACTACTGCTTATGTGCATTAGTGAGTAGAGCCACTTTGGCCAACTACTGCTTATGTGTATTAGTGAGTAAAGCCACTTTGTCCAACTACTGCTTATGTGTATTAGTGAGTAGAGCCACTTTGGCCAACTACTGCTTATGTGTATTAGTGAGTAAAGCCACTTTGGCCAACTACTGCTTATGTGTATTAGTGAGTAAATCCACTTTGGCCAACTACTGCTTATGTGTATTAGTGAGTAAAGCCACTTTGTCCAACTACTGCTTATGTGTATTAGTGAGTAGAGCCACTTTGGCCAACTACTGCTTATGTGTATTAGTGAGTAAAGCCACTTTGGCCAACTACTGCTTATGTGTATTAGTGAGTAAAGCCACTTTGGCCAACTACTGCTTATGTGTATTAGTGAGTAGAGCCACTTTGGCCAACTACTGCTTATGTGTATTAGTGAGTAAAGCCACTTTGGCCAACTACTGCTTATGTGTATTAGTGAGTAGAGCCACTTTGGCCAACTACTGCTTATGTGTATTAGTGAGTAGAGCCACTTTGGCCAACTACTGCTTATGTGTATTAGTGAGTAAAGCCACTTTGGCCAACTACTGCTTATGTGTATTAGTGAGTAAAGCCACTTTGGCCAACTACTGCTTATGTGTATTAGTGAGTAGAGCCACTTTGGCCAACTACTGCTTATGTGTATTAGTGAGTAGAGCCACTTTGGCCAACAACTGCTTATGTGTATTAGTGAGTAGAGCCACTTTGGCCAACTACTGCTTATGTGTATTAGTGAGTAGAGCCACTTTGGCCAACTACTGCTTATGTGTATTAGTGAGTAGAGCCACTTTGGCCAACTACTGCTTATGTGTATTAGTGAGTAGAGCCACTTTGGCCAACTACTGCTTATGTGTATTAGTGAGTAGAGCCACTTTGGCCAACTACTGCTTATGTGTATTAGTGAGTAGAGCCACTTTGGCCAACTACTGCTTATGCGTATTAGTGAGTAGAGCCACTTTGGCCAACTACTGCTTATGCGTATTAGTGAGTAGAGCCACTTTGGCCAACTACTGCTTATGCGTATTAGTGAGTAAAGCCACTTTGGCCAACTACTGCTTATGTGTATTAGTGAGTAGAGCCACTTTGGCCAACTACTGCTTATGTGTATTAGTGAGTAGAGCCACTTTGGCCAACTACTGCTTATGTGTATTAGTGAGTAGAGCCACTTTGGCCAACTACTGCTTATGTGTATTAGTGAGTAGAGCCACTTTGGCCAACTACTGTTTATGTGTATTAGTGAGTAGAGCCACTTTGGCCAACTACTGCTTATGTGTATTAGTGAGTAGAGCCACTTTGGCCAACTACTGCTTATGTGTATTAGTGAGTAGAGCCACTTTGGCCAACTACTGCTTATGCGTATTAGTGAGTAGAGCCACTTTGGCCAACTACTGCTTATGTGTATTAGTGAGTAGAGCCACTTTGGCCAACTACTGCTTATGTGTATTAGTGAGTAGAGCCACTTTGGCCAACTACTGCTTATGTGTATTAGTGAGTAGAGCCACTTTGGCCAACTACTGCTTATGTGTATTAGTGAGTAGAGCCACTTTGGCCAACTACTGCTTATGTGTATTAGTGAGTAAAGCCACTTTGGCCAACTACTGCTTATGTGTATTAGTGAGTAGAGCCACTTTGGCCAACTACTGCTTATGCGTATTAGTGAGTAGAGCCACTTTGGCCAACTACTGCTTATGTGTATTAGTGAGTAAAGCCACTTTGGCCAACTACTGCTTATGTGTATTAGTGAGTAGAGCCACTTTGGCCAACTACTGCTTATGCGTATTAGTGAGTAGAGCCACTTTGGCCAACTACTGCTTATGTGTATTAGTGAGTAGAGCCACTTTGGCCAACTACTGCTTATGCGTATTAGTGAGTAGAGCCACTTTGGCCAACTACTGCTTATGTGTATTAGTGAGTAAAGCCACTTTGGCCAACTACTGCTTATGTGTATTAGTGAGTAAAGCCACTTTGGCCAACTACTGCTTATGTGTATTAGTGAGTAGAGCCACTTTGGCCAACTACTGCTTATGTGTATTAGTGAGTAAAGCCACTTTGGCCAACTACTGCTTATGTGTATTAGTGAGTAGAGCCACTTTGGCCAACTACTGCTTATGTGTATTAGTGAGTAGAGCCACTTTGGCCAACTACTGCTTATGCGTATTAGTGAGTAGAGCCACTTTGGCCAACTACTGCTTATGCGTATTAGTGAGTAGAGCCACTTTGGCCAACTACTGCTTATGCGTATTAGTGAGTAAAGCCACTTTGGCCAACTACTGCTTATGTGTATTAGTGAGTAGAGCCACTTTGGCCAACTACTGCTTATGTGTATTAGTGAGTAGAGCCACTTTGGCCAACTACTGCTTATGTGTATTAGTGAGTAGAGCCACTTTGGCCAACTACTGCTTATGTGTATTAGTGAGTAGAGCCACTTTGGCCAACTACTGCTTATGTGTATTAGTGAGTAAATCCACTTTGGCCAACTACTGCTTATGTGTATTAGTGAGTAAAGCCACTTTGGCCAACTACTGCTTATGTGTATTAGTGAGTAAATCCACTTTGGCCAACTACTGCTTATGTGTATTAGTGAGTAAAGCCACTTTGTCCAACTACTGCTTATGTGTATTAGTGAGTAGAGCCACTTTGGCCAACTACTGCTTATGTGTATTAGTGAGTAAAGCCACTTTGGCCAACTACTGCTTATGTGTATTAGTGAGTAAAGCCACTTTGGCCAACTACTGCTTATGTGTATTAGTGAGTAGAGCCACTTTGGCCAACTACTGCTTATGTGTATTAGTGAGTAAAGCCACTTTGGCCAACTACTGCTTATGTGTATTAGTGAGTAGAGCCACTTTGGCCAACTACTGCTTATGTGTATTAGTGAGTAGAGCCACTTTGGCCAACTACTGCTTATGTGTATTAGTGAGTAAAGCCACTTTGGCCAACTACTGCTTATGTGTATTAGTGAGTAAAGCCACTTTGGCCAACTACTGCTTATGTGTATTAGTGAGTAGAGCCACTTTGGCCAACTACTGCTTATGTGTATTAGTGAGTAGAGCCACTTTGGCCAACAACTGCTTATGTGTATTAGTGAGTAGAGCCACTTTGGCCAACTACTGCTTATGTGTATTAGTGAGTAGAGCCACTTTGGCCAACTACTGCTTATGTGTATTAGTGAGTAGAGCCACTTTGGCCAACTACTGCTTATGTGTATTAGTGAGTAGAGCCACTTTGGCCAACTACTGCTTATGTGTATTAGTGAGTAGAGCCACTTTGGCCAACTACTGCTTATGTGTATTAGTGAGTAGAGCCACTTTGGCCAACTACTGCTTATGCGTATTAGTGAGTAGAGCCACTTTGGCCAACTACTGCTTATGCGTATTAGTGAGTAGAGCCACTTTGGCCAACTACTGCTTATGCGTATTAGTGAGTAAAGCCACTTTGGCCAACTACTGCTTATGTGTATTAGTGAGTAGAGCCACTTTGGCCAACTACTGCTTATGTGTATTAGTGAGTAGAGCCACTTTGGCCAACTACTGCTTATGTGTATTAGTGAGTAGAGCCACTTTGGCCAACTACTGCTTATGTGTATTAGTGAGTAGAGCCACTTTGGCCAACTACTGCTTATGTGTATTAGTGAGTAGAGCCACTTTGGCCAACTACTGCTTATGTGTATTAGTGAGTAGAGCCACTTTGGCCAACTACTGCTTATGTGTATTAGTGAGTAGAGCCACTTTGGCCAACTACTGCTTATGCGTATTAGTGAGTAGAGCCACTTTGGCCAACTACTGCTTATGTGTATTAGTGAGTAGAGCCACTTTGGCCAACTACTGCTTATGTGTATTAGTGAGTAGAGCCACTTTGGCCAACTACTGCTTATGTGTATTAGTGAGTAGAGCCACTTTGGCCAACTACTGCTTATGTGTATTAGTGAGTAGAGCCACTTTGGCCAACTACTGCTTATGCGTATTAGTGAGTAGAGCCACTTTGGCCAACTACTGCTTATGTGTATTAGTGAGTAAAGCCACTTTGGCCAACTACTGCTTATGTGTATTAGTGAGTAGAGCCACTTTGGCCAACTACTGCTTATGCGTATTAGTGAGTAGAGCCACTTTGGCCAACTACTGCTTATGTGTATTAGTGAGTAGAGCCACTTTGGCCAACTACTGCTTATGCGTATTAGTGAGTAGAGCCACTTTGGCCAACTACTGCTTATGTGTATTAGTGAGTAAAGCCACTTTGGCCAACTACTGCTTATGTGTATTAGTGAGTAAAGCCACTTTGGCCAACTACTGCTTATGTGTATTAGTGAGTAGAGCCACTTTGGCCAACTACTGCTTATGTGTATTAGTGAGTAAAGCCACTTTGGCCAACTACTGCTTATGTGTATTAGTGAGTAGAGCCACTTTGGCCAACTACTGCTTATGTGTATTAGTGAGTAGAGCCACTTTGGCCAACTACTGCTTATGCGTATTAGTGAGTAGAGCCACTTTGGCCAACTACTGCTTATGCGTATTAGTGAGTAGAGCCACTTTGGCCAACTACTGCTTATGCGTATTAGTGAGTAAAGCCACTTTGGCCAACTACTGCTTATGTGTATTAGTGAGTAGAGCCACTTTGGCCAACTACTGCTTATGTGTATTAGTGAGTAGAGCCACTTTGGCCAACTACTGCTTATGTGTATTAGTGAGTAGAGCCACTTTGGCCAACTACTGCTTATGTGTATTAGTGAGTAGAGCCACTTTGGCCAACTACTGCTTATGTGTATTAGTGAGTAAATCCACTTTGGCCAACTACTGCTTATGTGTATTAGTGAGTAAAGCCACTTTGGCCAACTACTGCTTATGCGTATTAGTGAGTAGAGCCACTTTGGCCAACTACTGCTTATGCGTATTAGTGAGTAGAGCCACTTTGGCCAACTACTGCTTATGTGTATTAGTGAGTAGAGCCACTTTGGCCAACTACTGCTTATGTGTATTAGTGAGTAGAGCCACTTTGGCCAACTACTGCTTATGTGTATTAGTGAGTAGAGCCACTTTGGCCAACTACTGCTTATGCGTATTAGTGAGTAGAGCCACTTTGGCCAACTACTGCTTATGCGTATTAGTGAGTAGAGCCACTTTGGCCAACTACTGCTTATGCGTATTAGTGAGTAAAGCCACTTTGGCCAACTACTGCTTATGTGTATTAGTGAGTAGAGCCACTTTGGCCAACTACTGCTTATGTGTATTAGTGAGTAGAGCCACTTTGGCCAACTACTGCTTATGTGTATTAGTGAGTAGAGCCACTTTGGCCAACTACTGCTTATGTGTATTAGTGAGTAGAGCCACTTTGGCCAACTACTGCTTATGTGTATTAGTGAGTAAATCCACTTTGGCCAACTACTGCTTATGTGTATTAGTGAGTAAAGCCACTTTGGCCAACTACTGCTTATGCGTATTAGTGAGTAGAGCCACTTTGGCCAACTACTGCTTATGCGTATTAGTGAGTAGAGCCACTTTGGCCAACTACTGCTTATGTGTATTAGTGAGTAGAGCCACTTTGGCCAACTACTGCTTATGTGTATTAGTGAGTAAAGCCACTTTACTTTGTCCAACTACTACTGCTACGCATTCTATCCTAACTTCCCATTCCAGCAGAATACACATACAGAGTGAACGCATGACCACACTGAAATGAAAACTCATTTGTTCAATGTAACAGATGATGTATTTTATTTCATACAATACAGAAAACCAGTAGAAATGTTACAATTCCTGACAAAAAAACAACAATGAGGTGGTCTTTCCATATAGTTCTGAGGCGACACAAAGATGTTATTGGTCAATAGAGAGAATATCAAAATTTGAACTGAATAAATAAGGGCTCAATATAATCAATATGAACAGTATAGGTATTCCATGTTCAACCCGACACGAGATGTAGTTAGTAACGTCTACAGAGAACAGCAACCTTTGTCTGCACAATAATGAATCTTTGAAAAGACATGGATGAAAGACCGCTACAAATCTCCATTAAATAAAAATTACACATTCTTTTAACACCAGTGGACAAACACAATGGTCCCACAGATTTAACAGCAATTTATTGCCAAATATAGGGAGGGGGTACGGGTGGGGGTGGGGGTACGGCATTGCTTTCAACAGACAATACAACATTAGCTGGAAGGTAATGTAAACTTGGTAGAGAAAATGGACACCAACTGAGGAAAATATATATGCTGAACATTAAAGTAAATTTTCTCATATTTTTAAGGTTTAAAATTGTGCAAATTACATAGGAACAGATGTACCCTTTATCATCAAGAAATCGATCCGTGCTACCTGAACTGGTTTTGAAGCAAGCAATCCTCAGACCAAGTATATGATTCAAATATATCTGGTAGTTAAAACCAAAAAGCGAAAATACATAGCACCGACCACCAGTTTGAATCGCCAGTGCACATAGATATACTGTACCTACTACAACATGTGCGAGTGCTCTCTCTCTCTCACTGAGACACCGATGTTTCCAATACAAGACAACTAAAAACCAATAATGACACATTTGTACTCTCTCTAAACAAACACTACTCTGGTAAGAATAGACCCTGCTCCTTTATACAATTTTTGGTGGTTGAGAGAAACTAGTAATCAAAAATTCTCACGATCACTAACACAAATTTCAACTTTATCAGCTGGTTTACATGATTAAAATACAATATTAGGAATGACTAATTCTTATGCTCAAATAAAATTATATTGGTTTGTTTTTTTCTTTAAATACAAAACCTTAGTGGAATAGACTCAAATTACAACTGACATTGGTTTGGCAGCACAATGAAGTAACAAAGAAAAAGCCAAATCTATAAGTAATGAACAATTTTTAACATTCTCTTTTCTGAAAATTAAGAAATGGACAAATCTTATAAGCGTTATTATTGACCACATTTCCAATCCAAATAGAATGAACCATATACTGGTAGATTAAAAAAAACATAGGCTTAGTAAACACTGAATAAAACATTTCTGTTAAATTTGTTGTTTTCAAATTCGCTGTAACAGTCGCAGATCAATATCACCTTACCTTTACCTTACATGAATGACCAACACTGACTGGCCTTATGGTTGACCCCAACACATACTCCAACATTTGGGGGTACTTTGGATCTATATACATTTCCGATATATCACACATTTATTTATCTAATGTTTCCCTGATAACTGCATTTTTTGAGGTAAACAATTGAGAAATTTCTCTTACAGTGAAATTGTACCCCAGAAAAAAAAACTGCTTATAGCATATTGCCTTACAATAAAATAAAGCCGAGACAAAGCGCCATTAAGACAGGATATGTTCTACATGCAAACTCATGTTAGGAGGGCTCCACATCAGTTGTGTGTGTCTCATTAAACATGTAAAAATAAATACAGTTGTGGTCATACAAATATGGAATAATATTCCTTTTTAAGTCCAATGATATGTTGAAAATTCAAAATAAACCATACATTTTCTCATTATTACAAGCTGTAAACATTTCTACTATTACGGCATGAAAAGAAAAAAAAATCCATTTTCTTAATGTGTTTACAAATCTCTTTGGTGTGACCCATTTGTACAGTACATGTACACCAATATAAATTTACATTTTAAGACAATTTGTTTCAACAAGTACCGTGTGCAAGTTCGTGCTTATGAGGATGCTCTCCAAATCGTATTGTTATAATGTTGATGTAACCATGGTAACAACTGTCCAAATATGATAAATAAACTTGATCATGGAGGCTGCTAATAAAGTCTTTTTTCGTACCTGTAAACAAATAAAATCATTCATGAATTTTGTTACATTTTTTTTTTCCCTACGACCGTACATTTTTAATTTGTGAAATTCATTGAACCTCGTAAACAGAATTAAACTTACGAATGCAGTCCATGAACGCCACCTTCATACTGTGCAGCATTGGTCCTCTTCTCAAACTTCAATTCACCCGAATACATCATTGACCTGTGTGAGAGAGAAACACCATTATGATAATTTACATTTATACATTTACATATTTACATTCATCCGGCCAACTTGCTAACATAATTTAAATATGTCTGAGGACGATTGAACATTTTACAATTCATCAGGCATGTTAGTTATAGATATTTATTGTTTAAATACACCCAAGGATATATTAATGCAGCTATTTTATATTTCTTACACTCAATTTGCTAAGTGGCTGTTTACTACAAGCACTATATTCAAAATGACAATCTTGAAGATTTTTTAAAATTTTTTACACAGAAGACATAATGGCCATTTTTTGTCACTACAAATATTCACGTTTACTATACGAATGAACTGTAACAGGAATACCAGTAGTCTCACAGATTTACCGGCAAATTACCCCCCCCCCCCCCCCATGGCCAAAGAATTCATAAAAATAATTAGTATTTATCAGAATTTCTTAATAATTCTCAACAATCAGGAGCGCTTATACTGTAAAAGGATTAATTATTCACTGGGTTTTAATTTTGCTTATTTCGCTGACTGGAAAATGCGCTAAATTAAAACCCAGTGAGTATGTAAAATTTAGCATAGAACACATTATCTAAATGATAAAACCGTGAATTTAAAACCCACTGAATATGCCTGAAATAGTAAATCAGTGAAATTTAAACCCAGTGAATATTAGTCATTTTACAGTATCTGAGAATCGTGTATGATTTTTTTTTGTCACCAAATGTAACTGAACAAATGAGACTTTATTGTAGAAACCATTTTTTATGGAAGTTTGACCAGTATGCAGTGCAAAAAGTAGTCCAGTGATCATATATTTTTAACAAGGTTTTGTGTAAAATAAATAAACAGTCAAAGTAGTGTAATTGACTAAACCATGGTGAAACATAGTGAAATTATAGAAACCTTGCATTGTAATTATAATTGTGTGCACAATATGCAAGTAACAGCACTACAAAGATGCTATTATGTCTATATACACAACATATTCCATTAATTTAATTCTCACTTCTAGCAAGTGCAAGTAGTTCCAGTACCATTTAGAAAATCTAATTCAGCCACTTGGAAATTGGTTTTCGTTACCAAGAACTTTTTACGACACTAACCTTAGCATAGACATACTTTTAGCACCGATGTCTTGACAGCCATGTTGTATACCCGCAATTAGATACGGTATGAACTTGTGTATAGATCCTTTGTCTATAATGCTACCTGACACACCCTGTGCGACTTTTAATTTATCACTCTCACTGGAAAGAAAACAAAACACTTAGCAAGTTAGCATCACACACAGACGAAATCCATCAAAACACAAACTCTTTTCTAAGAATCTTAAATTACATACAAAATTAGTGCTATTTGATTTTCACCAGTGAAGAAGACTAATATATGTGTACCGATAACTGCGCTGTATTATAAAAGTACTAGTAAATATCAAGTTTATGTGAACATCATCAAATTAGTGTTCGTTTGATTAACATGTACGTAGACAGGAAAGTTCAGAGTTCAGAGAAGAAACCATCATACCTTTAGTGTGCAAACACACTTAAATACTATAACCAAATATGGTTAAATGTTCTATTTTATTAAACTCAGTAAATAATAATTTGTACACTGTCGAACCAAATATGGTTAAATGTTCTATTTTATTAAACTCGGTAAATAATAATTTGTACACTGTCTAATCAAATATGGTTAAATGTTCTATTTTATTAAACTCAGTAAATAATAGGTGATTTTCCGTACAATTACGAGATCTCGCGAGATGCATGAAAGACGCGCGTCGAACGTATGCCGCAAAAATCGAACGATTTGATTTTGGACTTGAATTTCTTTATTGCGTAGCTCACATCGACCGGCCAATCTTCGACAGAGGAATATTGCTTCCGAATACCCTTACTTAATCGAAATTGCTTATCATCAAATGTGGACAGCACATTATTAAGCATGGAAATGTCCCCCAAAATACTTTCGCATTTGTCGAATCCCACACGATGTTTGACGCGACTACGACGCTATGACCTTTGTTTGTCCTGTTTTTACATTCGATTTCTCGCATAACGCGTGATTCTCGCAGTGAACGGAAAATGGTCTATTTGTACACTGTCTAAAATTTGCTGGAAATTCATACATCACAGATAAAAAGTGCAGAAAATACATGAACACTGTATATCCTGTATCACCAACAATTTGACATTTTTCTCGAGCCAGGAAACAAATTGCACAATTTTGTAGAAGCGTTAATTCACTGTGGTCTTAAGACTTGTAAACTCAACAACAAAAATTTATCACTTTATTGCCAATGGGAAGAAGAACTCAGAAACCTCTAAAATACTATTATTAACCACACCCTGATCACAATACCCGCTTAAAGTGTTTAAAATGATTCAAAAACTGCAAATGTTTGATTACAAGCAGGACCCATTCAAATGTTTTGACCGTGAAATCCATTGAAACAAACCTGTGAATTAATATCATTGTGAATCGCCAGCCAGGTGATAAATCCTGAAATCATTCATTCAACCAGTTATTGTATTAGCAATTCTTATTATTTTATTTTGTGAAAATAAAATGCGAAAGATCGTGACGTTGGTGTCAGCCAGAGTTGCATGAAGCGTGGTCAAATTCTCTAGGTCATAAAGATAGCACCCTAGCTTGAGGTGAATATTGCCAAAATAACATTGGAAAAACGTCATTGGTATGTAATGTCAAAGACCATGATGATTCTAAGATGAGTTGAGAGTGATTTTTTGTTTTCTAAACTGAATTTATACATAAACTACTGTAAAACATGTTGAAAAAGCGGCATGCAATTTTAGCGAATTGTGGTAAAATGACGTAATAGCAAAATGTTGATTTAGCGAATCTCTCTTGTCATTGTTGATTTCTTTGTTTGGCGGCCATTCGGGGTTGACAATAAAGTCATTAGCGACATCTCGAATTAGCGAATCAGTTCTCTCGCTAAATTCGCGAAAAGGACATGCTCGAGAAAAAGACGTTTTACAGTATTTAGACCATGAATGAATATGATTCAAGAATGATTTTTTTCCTTGTATGGTAAATTTCAGTAAGAACTCACAATTTGTAGAATATTACAAACTGCTCTAGACTGTGGTTGTGAACTCATTTTTTCAACGTGCAACATTTCAAAACAAAAACGCGGTTAATAATAGGATTTTAATGGTAATATTAAACTTTTACAAGGGTATATGATATGCAGAATTTTCTAATCCAGGTTTTAATTGATAAATACATATCCATGGCAACAGATAAAAAAGCAAAAATGTAGGCATACCTTCACCTTCTCTTCAATCCAGGAAATACAGTACGTGAAAGTCTAACAATGATAATTATATCTAATTACGTGTGCAAGACAGAAAATACAAATTTTGAGGAAGACTTCACATCAACATGGAGTATCGTTTTTGTTTAAAAAGAAAAGAAAAAGGAAAAAGATTCAAGATGTCCGACAGGAAGAGGTTGAAAAACTACTTAACAGGCTACCAGTAATAAACAGTAACGAATCTAAAATGGGAGAAACCATTTGAATGGTGGGTTAAGTTGGGGGGGAAGAGGAGGGGCTATGAATGTCAAGCAACTTACCCTAACAAGTCAGATATAGAAGAATCACTAAATGAGAATAGATGAAATAATGTAAACATAGGAACGTGGGGGGAAAAAAATAGACACATAAATGGAAGTAATGACAGAGAAATAAATACATGTGAAGAACCTGAAAGCGAGGAGTGTAACAGATCAGAGAAGACAACACTCCTTATTTTAAAATTACACAACGTTTATAAACACTGTTATAAGAGAAATTTCACATCCTCGTCAAAGGCTCAAAACATTGGAGATTAAAATGTTGTCATGGGGATAATGGACAAGTACTTTAACATGTGAATTATGAAACAAAAAAACAGTAGAATTTTCTTTTAATGTTACACTCACACAAGCAACATTTGCATCAAAAGTTAAACTCTGATTTTGAGTATGTAAATTTGACAGATAAAGCATATTTAGACGAGTCAGATGAATGGTTGTCAATGGTTACGGTAATTAATACACAGTGACACTAAATACCAAAAATATCCAGAAAAGCGATTCAACCATTATGTCTGAGTGGTTTTAGTGTAATATTCAAATTTAGTACACTGAAATTGAACACATAATGCGAGACAAGTGGCGATAAGACACTGAAAACCTGGAAGACATGTTTTTAAATAAAAGGGAAAAGGGTGAATAGTTGTTTTTCATCCAAAAGAACATGGGGAAACCTACTATTGGTGTTATGAAATGTTCATCATTTGATACCTTGCGTTAAACATCAGGAACAGTATACAGTATACCACCCACATTCTCAAATGCTGCAATAAGATTGTTTCTTTTCTACACCATTGTGTTCAGTTCAATAAGTATTAGATAAAAACCACAAGTACTAATGTCCCTTTCAAGGACAGACGTCTTAAGACAGGTACCTATTATCTTTTACTGAAATTTTCCCTTTATTTCTCGCATACATTACTCGGAGTACCAATCCTATACCATAAACACTACAAGTTTAATTGCTGATGTTTTCATCCAATGTATTCGTAAAAAGTGTATACACAATTTGCAAAATATGATAAACACGACTCCCAGTACAAGCTGAAAACATAAAATATGTTAAAATAATGTTTAATCTAAAAATATACGAAAAAAGGTATATAGTTAATCCTGCCCTAATTTCCTGGTTATTTTATTTTGAGAGTGCTGGCGAGTCTCATCCCTTAAATAAACATACCTACAACGTAACTGGCCTCCTAATTCAGTGAGTGTATTTATTTATAAATCCAGCTCAATTTAAGAGGATCACCTAAATTCATATTTTGCATTTAACTTCTTGATTACCCAGCCACACTCAACAATTGATATCATATATATATATATATATATATGCCGTAATAGAGGAATTAATACACAACTACAAGAATATTGAAACTCGACAGCACTGTTTCGTAAGGTACAAGTATCTCACTCATCAGGAGCTTTATGTTTAATTCACTGCACCAACGAGCATACATATACTTCGCAAAAAAAAAAAAAACGGCCACGCAGTAATGTCCTTTGGTACAACCCACCATATAGCTGCAACGTTCGTAACAGTATTGGCGAGCGATTCCTGGATTTAATTGATAAGTGTTTCCCGACTGGCAATAATCTCAGGAAAATATTCAACCGAAATACCATCAAAGTCAGCTATAGCTGTATGAACAATATAAAAGATACCATCAACAGTAAAAATCAAAGAAAGCTTAGAAAGAACTCCCATGTGCTGAGAGTATTGGAGACACATTAAATATAATTCGAAATTACTTAGCTGAAAACTAATTATGAAAATCAGAAAATTAATATGACCAGATTTGAGTGTAAAACTAATGAGGTCTGCGCAATGTAACAGAAAATCTGTCTCCAAGTTTAATTGAAATGTGATTAGAACCAAAATATTATGAATTATTATGCTTATTAGGGAATTAATATGAACCAGATTTTTACCCCAAACTAATTAGGTTTGTACATTGTCCTAGAGCATCTTTGTACTAAGTTTCATTGAAATGGAATAATTAGTACCGTGAAAATTCCAAAATTTCGACCCCTCTAAAAATTCGTCCGCCTATTTATTTGCCGGGTTTCGGTGTTTTATTTACCTCCAAATTTTCGACTCCACTAAAAATTGCCGACTCATTCTTATTCGAAAATTGCGACCAGTTTTAGTTTTCCCCCAAACGAAAAAAAAAACGATGTGAGCGTTCAAACGGGACCTTCCTCGAAGGCATGAATCCGGGTTTCTGATTGACTGAGAGATTTTTATTTTATTGGTAACGAAAATATATTCTAAATAAACGAAGTTTCAAATAAAAACGAACACAAAAATCTCGGCATGCTGCGTTTCTGAATTGTTGATTATTACTGTACTCAGTAGTGATTATAATAATGTACACAAAATAAATTTGTTGAATGGTTATGAAATACAAATAAAAGTCAACTTAGTTTCATCGTAAGCGAATGATTCCGGTCTCGTATAAACGTTTGATGCTGTAGGATATCCGCCATGTTCTCTTAGGTCAAATAGGTCAAATCGCTAATTTTGATGCGAAAACGGCATGATTTTTTTTAAATAAAAAAAATTAGTTGTTTTTAAAAAATAAACTGGTCATCTGAAGAATAATTTAACATTGTTCACAGTGATAACAGCTCATTCTCGAAAGGAAGCTTACCCGCTCACGCTAGTCACGATAAAAATCATACACGTGTACTCTTGAATAGACAAACGTCAATGACTACGGTAAAACTTAGACTCTATTTTAGCCGGCAGGATTGATTGAAATATCCGAAAAATGACGCCAAAATACACCTTAAAAGTCCCATTTTATTTTCTTAAATCCCATTTTATTTTTTAATCCAAGGGCGAATTTACGGCAGAATTTGGTCCCTCAAATAAGGGACACGTGAGCTTTGATTCTAACCGGATACATTGCACTGGGTCGGGGAGATAGTTTGCTAAACTTCCATGCATCTTTTGTCCAATGGGTACCTGTACTTCGAACATTCGCAAGTTTTTCTAGGTAGTGCGAGACAGCTTTGTCTTTTGACCTATTAGTTTTGTGCTGACCTCTTCTCGGCGTCTTGATGTTTTGTTTTGCTTGTCATAATACTCACTGATTGATGACTTTGTTTAGATTTTGAGTTACAACTCGGCCACGACCTTTGCTTTTACCATGAAACATGAGGAAGTTTACGTCAATTGACGGACATTGCATTTTTTAAAAACTAATGAAGCACACTGTCTATCATCCCCATTTTTTCATTTGCTGATTTCTATTCTGAAAAATTCGACCGTCCGAAAATGCAACTTAATTTTGACTCGTCACATATCTAACACCAATTATTTAAAACCGGTCGAAATTTTGGAGTTTTTACGGTACTTTAGATATCAGTGTGAAAGCTTAAAATTGGTTAATTATGCAAATTAGGTAATTAATATGTACAGATTTTAACCCACAATTATTCAGGTCTGTCTATTGTCCTACAGCATCCATGTACATTCATTGATATGTGATGTATAGTACCTGAGATATCAGTGTGAAAGTTGGTTAATTATGCAAATTAGGTGATTAATATGCACAAACATTTACCGGAAACTAATTGGGTCTGCATAATTCTAGATTCATTGAAATGTGATGATTAGTACTTTAGATATCAGTAGAAAAGCTGAAAATTAATTATGCAAATTAGGTAATTAATATGCACAATTATTTACCCTAAAACTAATCAGGTCTCTGCAGAGTCCTAAAGGATCTATGTACCAAATTTCATTGAAATGCAATGATTAGTACTTGAGATACCCGTGGAAAAGCTTAAAATTAACTAATTATGCAAATTAGGTGATTAATATGCACAAATATTTATCGAAAACAATCAATCTCTGCATAGTCCTTGAGTATGTAAGTACCAAGTTTCATTGAAATGTAATGCTAACTACTTATATCAAATGCTGAAAATTAATTAATTATGCAAATTAGGTAATTAATATGTACTGATATTACCATAAAAACTATCAGGTCTGTGCAGTGTCGTATGACATCTATGTACCAAGTTTCATTGAAATGTGAGAATTAGTACTTGAGATATCAGTGGAAAAACTGAAAATTGACTAATCATTATGCAAATTAGGTAATTAGTATCCACGGATTATTACCAAAAACTAATCAAAACCTAGCATTAGTTCAGAGCATCTATGTACCAAGTTTCATCAAAATCCAATGAGTGGTTGTTTAGATATCAGTGGAACAGTCATGGAACCACTAAAAAATAGCTAATTATCATGCAAATTAGGTAATTAATATGCACGGATTTTTACCAAAAATTAATCAAATCTGCGCATATGTTCAGAGCATCTATGTACCAAGTTTCATCAAAATCCAATGAGTGGTTCTTTAGATATCAGTGGAACAGTCATAGAACAGCTAAAAATTAGCTAATTATCATGCAAATTAGGTAATTAACGAGCATGGATTTTTACCAAAACCTAATCAAATCTGCGCATTGGCCCAGAGCATCTATGCACCAAGTTTCATCAAAAACCGATGTATGGTTCTTGAGATAGCAGTGGAACAGTCGGACACACACACACACACATACACACACACACACATACACACATACACACATACACACACACACACACATACATACATACAGACACACTAACTGCAAAGACTCCCATTTTGTGCTTCGCACATGGGAGTCAACAAACGGCAACTCGCGACTGATAAGAGCACCACAACTGATAAAACGAAAGTCAACAAACTATGCAATTGTCAGAAAAAAACGGCATGTCCACTGGACGGGAAGTGTTTGCAGTCCGGCGTGATATACCAAGCGGAAGTTACGCGCTTAGACAAACAAACTAGCGAAACGTACGTCGGTCTCACTGGAAATGAATTCAAAACAAGGTACAGAAACCACACTGCCTCATTTCGTAATCAGGCTTCTAGAAATGCGACAGAACTAAGTAAACATGTTTGGTCACTCAAAGAAAAAAATATTGAGCACAGAATAACATGGAAAATTCTTGCTCGTGGTAGCCAGTACAAGTAGCTCCAGCAAACGATGAATTCTATGTTTGAAGGAAAAATTTATAATAATTTTTAGACCTCACCACTCCACACGAAACAAAAGAAATGAACTTGTATCATCATGCCGACACAGATCAAAAGCCTTATTATGTAACAGTAACACTTAAACCTGTATGTTTTTTATTTTTAATTAATATGTTAATTTGTGAAGTATATGTATGCTCGTTGGTGCAGTGAATTCAACATATAGCTCCTGATGAGTGAGGTACTTGTACCTTACGAAACAGTGCTGTCGCGTTTCAATATTCATGTAGTTGTGTATTAATTAATAATAATAGTTGTGTAATATATATACACATACACATTGGACAGTAGATGGTAAAATAAAGAAAAGAAGCAATTGACATTGGCCTCACCTGAAGTATCTATTCTGACTTGATTTATGTTCCATTGCATCTAATGATCCCATGCCACGGTATTTTTTCAATCTCACACCGTCTGAGAAGTAGTACTCTCCCGGTGCCTCTGATGTACCGGCTAGCAGAGAACCCATCATGACTATCAAGAAAAGAAGTAACAAATTTGTTTTAAAAACAAATGAACAATAAAAAAACACCATAGAGGGCAGTACGTAGATTTAAGCAGTTGTGGAGCTAAGGAATAAATACAATTTACAGGAGAGAATACATCAAGACAAATTTTAAATCAGTTGTGCTCTACTAAACCAATGATGTCACTGTAAGCGACAAGGCTTTTATCTATTTTGTCAAAGCGTTATTTCCTCACGACTTTGCTGTAGATGTAGGTATGAGACATTTTAATAGTCCACTGCAATAGTCGTTATTAGCGAAAATTACACCACACATGATGACGAGACAAATCTGAGCACGCATAATGGAATAAATGCGTCTGGATGCAGGTGGGTTTTGTATGTTAAGCAGGATGTTATTAAAGTGTGATGGGTATTGTGAGATTACTTCAGCAAGCACAAATCTGAGGTTGATGTCATGTTGAATTGAGGTATTCTTGTGATAACCTTTATTATTAAGATATCATTTCCTGCCTGCAGTCTTACTTTAGTGCGAGATAACCGGATATGCCAACGAGAAGGATTTCAAACGATTAGTGTTTTGATGCTACCGACGAGGTTTAGTGATGTTTTCTACTTTTAACAATTTCCAGCACATTATTGAGGTAACGCGATTTCAATCAAAAACTGATCCAAGTTTGCGCATTATCTAAAAGCATTTATGTACTATGTGTCTTTAAAATCTGATGAATGGTACTTGAGAAAAGAATGAAAGTTTAAAATCGCTTAATTAATATGCAAATTAGGTAATTAATATGCAAATTAGGTAATTAATATGCAAAGATTTCAACCAAAAACTAATCAGGTCTGAGCATTGTCCCAGAGCATCTATGTACACTGTTTCATTAATATCTGATAACTGGTTCTTGAGACATCAGTGGAACATGTGCACGAAGGTGCATGAAGGCACAGACACGCATGCTCTACAAAAACTACCATTGGATCTTTCGCACACGGGAGTCAACAACCCACCACTTGTATAATACTGATCACCAAGTTTACATACCTGTTGATGCTCCGAGAGCAAGGGCCTTTGTGATGTGTCCAACTGTTCCTATACCACCATCAGCAATAACTGGTACACCAAACCTCCTGGCGTACTCAGCTACTTTGTATACAGATGTACCCTGTGGTCTCCCAACAGCCATTACTGTCAAAAAATGAATATCTGATTTTCATTTTTGTACTTGCGGTATAGCATATAGGGGAAAAAAATGGAATAAAAACTGCGACTATCATGCACAATGCAGTGTTCTACAATTAAACACCTTGTACAAGACCATACAAAAACAAAAGGCTGAATGCTTCAAGTTACATATTATCAAAATTACGGGAAACACAGACTGTTCAATTTCTGGCAAGGTAAGAGGATTTGGAATTTTAAAATTCTTATTGTTTAATATCAACATCAACCCAACCAAAACAAACCCAAACCTTAACTTTTCCCTTTAAAACCAACATCCTGCACACACAACCATATCTTGAAGCGATTTAATGGAAAATAAAATAAAACACCTAAAAATAAATAAACTATAACACAAATACCACACCTTATACCGTAATCATGCAAAACCAAACAAAGACAAGACACTTTAACCGGGATGTATTAAACATTGAACTTTGACCAAAGCATTTCACAAGAAAATTTGTATTTTTTTTTTAATCTGCATGGTCCAAATTTAGAAGATCAAAACTTACATGTACTGGTATAATCCCCGTTTCTATATTTTGTCAAAGTCTTTTTAGTTGAAGCTGAAAGAGCTATGCAAACCACGCGTGTTGTGTTAGTTGAGTGTATTGCAGTGTCTTGTTTTCATTTTAGTTTGCCACTCATCAAGACTGATCCTAAAAACTCTTAAAATGATGTCAACATGATCAATGACAAGCCATTTAGTAGATAGACTTAGTAGTTAGCCAGTCTTTATAAACATATTTGGTACCATAGAGAACCTTAACATTCATAATTACACACTATAATTTCATTAATCAGAAAAAATACAACAATTTAATGATTTGGCAGTCAAATACGGGGAACTTCGAAAGAGATGGGTTCTGAAAAATAGAATCTATAAAAGTGGAAAGTGGGTGCTAAGTCAAGCATGGGCACTAACTAAGCCAGTTGAGAACAAGTGTTGGAACAAGCAAAAATAAAGAAGGTGAAATAATGACAACAGACACAATTTCAAAAATCCACCATTTTAAAAAACCTAAATGACATACTGGTAATCACCAGCACTGTAGTACATGTACATTCATGTAATACTTGGTTCACATAACATAGAAGTCTGGATTCAACAATTAACAATTCAACTCTGGTACAAAAGTAGGGGTAATTTGATGGCTACATCCTACAGAACATGAATACACAACCATCACCATGGCAAGCAGTGTGCAATGCCTCTCTCATCCCCAGGCAGTTATAAATAAACCAATAGTTCATTTATCAAACGTTTATGGTTCTCAATCTTTTTTTTTTTTTAAACTACTACACAGCAATGTACGTGTCTACTCACCTTCTTGAGTTATGCATATTGAACCGCTACCCATCCCGACTCTCAGCGCATCAACTCCAGCATCTATTAAATTCTTGGCTTGAGCTGCTGTGACAACTAAAAACAAAGTGTTTTTGATAATTCCTTGTTTAAGTGGGCAGGGAAAGTGAATGGAGATGTAAATTTCACAGAACATAGTACATGTGGTGAAATGCATTTGGTTTTTGAAACTAAACTCGCTATAATTTTCTCGTCCTAAATCTTTTTGCATTCTTCAATATTTCTATAAATGAACCCTAATTTTGGAGGCAACTGACAAAATTTGAGTCAATTTCAAGGAAATTGCAGACTATAAATGGGAAAATTTTATTAATCTCTGATGAAAAAAGGGAACTGGTGGAGAAAAAGTTAATAAGGTAATTTTGCATCAAATACTGTAAAATATATTTATTTTAGCTGGAATTAATTTTCACTGAAAAGACTTTAGGTGTTTGGTATTGCATTTTTCACTGATTTTTGATGAGTTGAATGTAAACTATAGGAAAAAAAGGTATATTCACTGGATTTTATTTTCACTGAATCATTCCTTCAGCGAAAATAGCGAAAATTATTTTAAAAGTATTTTACAGTAGACAATTTATTATTAGCTAATTACAGGTTTATTATGGTGTATGGTAATAATGGTGAATACACCACATGACTAAAAAAAATCAAAGCAAGAAACAGAAAAATGAGGCTTGTGGTCATGACAACAACAGCAGTTTCTGCGAGTGATTTGTTTTTTTTGGAGAGTGGGTATAAAAATATTAACTAATCAATTAACCTTCAAAGCAATAATTAATTATAGTATTATCTGGGCACTATGAGATAAACATGATTAATCTACCTTCAGCTTATCATTAAAATATAAATGAATACAGTGACCTATACTTCAGTCCCAATTGGTATAAAATGGCTTTTGACAATCATAGTAATTGGACTTCACCTTCACTAATCAGTGTAATAAACTTGTATTAACAATAACATAGAACTGTAGCAAGTGTTTATAGTATCCTCATTACAGAAGAAATGATTCCCTTAAGAAAATGACCATTAAAAAGAAATGCTGACAAATTGCCCTCATCTCATAATAATGCATGGCACAGTCCCCGTTAGTTATTGAATTTAAGATATATAGTTTTGTTTATATTAATATAGCTGGAACATAAACACGTCAGGAATATGATGATGATGATTGTTTAACATTAAAATGATTGACATGTGTATCCGATCGTCAAACAAGTATGACAGATATTGCTCGCACGGACACACAGACGCACAGAGGTCAAAAGTCCCCGTTTTCAGACTGCGACTGCTAACAAGCACAAGAATATTGTGAACTGCTTTAATTTCACAATTCAGTAAAAAATTCTCTTGGGCCTCAGTGACTTACAAAATGTCGTACACAATCCTGAAGTCACCAACATATGTTTTGCAGTGAAATCAAACAATTCACAATATACTGTAGAACGCTTTATTTTCACAAGTGTCACATTTTTTACGAGACAAGGTGGTGCAAAATTCCGAGATCGTGAAAATTTCTAGCACTGAAACTTTTTAGACAGTACACTGGCTTCATTGTTTGGAAAATGTTGTCGTCAAGATATGCAAATCATCAAATCACAAACATCAATAGCAACGGTATTTGTATTGAAGGCTCAAAGGGGAAAGCTTAAAAAGGTACATACCATTACCTCCAATGACTTGTAAATCAGGATATTTTTCTTTTATGTAACGAATCATATTAATCTGAAATATTGAGTTTCCCTGTGATGAATCCTAGAAGATAAAATAAGTCAAAAATTTCTCAAGAAAAGTTTACTACAATACAAATGCATGCAACCCATTTAATACGATGTGAATGTGCTCATTCCAGGTATGGGGCATAAGTTTGACCGAAATCCATTCAGCAATGCCTGCTTGCCTGAGTTCCAGTTCTACAATCCAGCAATGATTGGCTTGATTTTTACAACCTAAATGCAGCCAATCAGCAGATTGGATTGTCGAATGAATACATGTGCAATACAAAGGTGATCTGTTCAGGCACGGCACAGATAAATGACCTGATTTAGTGAAGCCCCTGTGCATTTCCGTAACAGAATTCACTTCCTGTCAACGTGAACAGCCCCCTTGGACTGCTCATTCAGCAATGCCTGCTTGCCTGAGTTCCAGTTCTACAATCCAGCAATGATTGGCTTGATTTTTACAACCTAAATGCAGCCAATCAGGAGATTGGATTGTCGAATGAATACATGTGCAATACAAAGGTGATCTGTTCAGGCACGGCACAGATAAATGACCTGATTTAGTGAAGCCCCTGTGCATTTCCGTAACAGAATTCACTTCCTGTCAACGTGAACAGCCCCCTTGGACTGCTCATTAGAGTTGCCTTGAATTCACATTGTAATGAAACCTTAGGGTAGTCTTGGTAGGGGGCGGGGGGTGCTTTGAGGAGGCATATTCTCTATATAAGTCTGCTGGAAAGCTACATAGTAGTGGAAATAAATATTTCCGTTTGTAAGAAAGGGCCGGAAACTATGTATATAATTGATAGCATAGTGATTGCATGAATTGTTGATAATTTCAAGCATGATATCACCTTGTTCATTTCTCAGAAATGGTTCTGAACATGTTTACAAACTGCAATTTCAACAAAATGGTTATCATTACAACAAATCTGCTCAAATGACAAAATGACACAACACAACCAAAGGAATTAGTATAGTACTTGTATGTAAACTTTTGAACTCAATAAGGCAACATATTAGTGAGAAATTGGCATGGACATGAATAAAAATAGAATGGCCGCCAGTCAGCCATTTCTGTGTTAAGTTTGAATGATCTGTCAAAGCACGTCTGAGAAATTGGTTCCAAATTAATTCATCCGAAGCGGAGACTAAAAAATTGCTCCTAGTCATGATTATTCAATTGAATCGTAGCACAATGATTTACAATGTGGTCTGATAGCTTGTATAGACATTGGTGCAGACTGTATTTGATATTCAGTCAATTCATCTCTGAAGTAATTCCACAATTAATGAACTTTGGTCTGAACAAGCATTAAACAGTTAAAGCGGGAGGGTCGTCACCTGCGCACGCATGGGAATCGAGTCTCAAGCGACGATAACATGCGCTAAAAATGCAAAGGCTTATGTAAACAATGACATGCTATGGCCATCTGACACAGGCGCAGGTGACAACTCTCCCGCTTTAACTGTTTAGCAAATCAAAAAATTAACATAATGTTATCGCATTTTAATAAAGAGAACAAAGTAAACAGGTGCATTACACTAGACTCACCAGTATAATAACATCAACTCCAGCCTGTACCAGCAAATCTAGTCTATTTTTGTCAGATTCGTGAGTACCGATTGCGGCACCACACAATAATTGTTTTTTGGAGTCTTTTGAAGCAAGCGGAAATTCCCTGTGTTTCTTCAAATCTGTTCTTGATATTAGTGACACCAATTCATCATTTTCGTTAACGATAGGAAGTTTACCTGCAAGAGAAAATATATCTCTAGATGTCAGAGAAAATTTAGCACACAAGTGACTGATACTAGATTTGGATAATACCAATGAACTTGGATCTTCTTCAATTTCCAGCATTCTCTACTTGTACAAAATAAAGTGATCAAAATTGATGGTTCATCAATATGCAAATGACCTTAAGCAGTCCTAAGGCATAATGTATGAGCAACCTGTGTATAAAGACCACCTGTCTTATGTGACCACCCTTTCAGCAGTATGTTTACAGATTTGCTTTTGTTTAAAGACAAAAATAATTAGAATTCTATTTATAAAATAACTTTTTTATTTCTTCAAATCAGACTTAATTGATTTGATCTCAAACAATTAAAAAGGCAACACTACCATCTCATTATTTTCTGGGCAAATACATCAAATATACGAGTTGGTGAACCATAAAATAAATTCCAACCTCCATATTATAAAGACCACCTACTGGTATCTATAGAGTCCTTGAGTGGTCGCTATACACAATTTTGAATTTTCAAAAAATCTGAAAACTACAAAGGCATATCATTCCATTAATTTTGAAGATATTTTTCACACCCATCACTAAATAAACTAATAAATCAAAATAAAAAATAAAATATAGCTGTACCTTTTTTACTTTTCTGCAATATATCGTTAGCCTCTTTCAAAGTCACATTGGCAGGTGCTACAACAAGATCCTCTCTTTTAGTCATGAATTGTTCTAGTGGTTTGTCATTAAATTCAGGTTCTACAAAGTCAATATCTCTGGCAGTGACAATTCCTAATAGCCTCCCTCCTAGTTTCCCATTATCTGTAATAGGTATACCCGAGAATCCATGCTGACTTTTAGCGGCAAAAACTTCTTTAATTGTGGTGTTGGCACTCATTACCAGAGCATCCATGATGAAACCTTGCTCATATTTCTAGAAGGAAAATAAAACATTATTAGAGCATGTTCACATCTGTTTTTCGTGTCTCCTCATACCGGCGGAGCTTGTCAGCACAAGAGAAACGAGCAGCCTGTCGGCCGAGATAGCTCTGCTGTTAGCAATGCACATTTCAATTAAAGAACTGAAGATATCATTAGAAAATGAACAATATGTATAGTATCAAAGCAATCGGACTTGATTGGTTTTTAACAAGAAGTCAAAAATACCACTTTTTACAAAAAATTACATATTCATCAAAATTGAAGAATTGAAGATATCATCATGAAATGAACAAATCTAAACACCAAGTATCAAAGCATTCAGACTTTTAGTTTTC
The DNA here is from genome assembly GCF_978046115.1 of Saccoglossus kowalevskii. NCBI lineage: Eukaryota > Metazoa > Hemichordata > Enteropneusta > Harrimaniidae > Saccoglossus > Saccoglossus kowalevskii. The sequence goes on along the minus strand of NC_140643.1, from coordinate 22,502,310 downwards.
AAGAAAAAGTCGAAAAAGTAAAAAGACAGACAATCTCACTCGTATGATAAGCTCCGCTCGATAAAGTCATGATCAACGTAAATATAATGTATATATAATGTAACATTTTCTGTATAAAAACAGGTGTGAACAGGGTTTAAACGAAACGATCTATTATATAGACCTGTACAAGTTAATTTTGAGTAGATCTGCAGTGGATTCAAACACATTTATATACACATATATTATTATATTCTAAGATGGCAGAGTTGTTAACGCTCAATTGCTCCAAAGATATAAATAAATGAAAATGTACACAAAAGCCCCCAGTGTGCATGCTTGTGTGAATGCAAGCATGCACAACTTGCATTGGCGCAACATTTTTTTGTGTGTGTGAAAATAGTAATGAATGAGCACTAACACATCTGTTATAAATAAAGTAAAACCATTTTTGTTTTCAAGACCCGAGGAGAAAGGAGAAACACAAGGTAGCTTGCTCAATGAGGTGTGGTAATAAATTGTCATGCACACACTATTTTTTAATGTCTGTATCCTACATAACTGTTATTTGTCGAACAAGTAATTGCAAATTACCCCCCCCCCCCCCTAAATTACTAAAAGCGATCATCAAAAAAACAAAAATTTGAGATGTTGACACAAAATGAACAAATGAGAGAGAACCTCCCAGCAAAGCACCCAAAGGCTACTGGTTTTCAGGTAGAAGATGAAAATATAAATGTTGACAGATGGACAGACAACTGGACAGACAGCTGGACAGACAGACAGATGGACAGCTAGTAATATGAACAACAATGACAGTGAAACTAAAAAGGAGTTCATCTCGGCAGGCAAAATAGAACACTCATGCGACTCGTAGAAAACGCACTGAATACACAAGATCAGTTTGACAGTTTAGCGTTCATCACATGCAATCAAGCAATTTGAAGTACTGAATAGTCACCAGGTAATTATCAGTGACTGCATTATAACAATAACCAAAAACCCTCCAAAAAAAGAAAAAGACAGAGACAAGGCTTTGAATTGCATACTTACTTTAACTTTACGCACTTCATTGGCTTGAAACTCTGGTGTACAGTTATGGTGAATTATTCCAATACCACCTTGTAACTGAAATGAACACAAAGGTGTTAAAAATCAACCAAACTGAACTTGGTACATTTCAGATACTAATTCACCTTGACCAGATACTTAATATACACTGGGGTACAATTTCACTGTAAGAGAAATAATCTCAAAAAACGAAAATAGAGTGAAATTCCTAAAAAAGTTTACAACTCTAACCTATGACCCAGTATCAAGGACGAGTGGATGGTCACTGAATGCATTTGAAAATGTAATTTAGAATAAACTAAAACAAATCTTACTGCTAATGCTATAGCCATATCTGCTTCAGTCACTGTATCCATTGGCGAGGACACACATGGTGTTCTGAGTGTTATCTTCTTGGTTAGTGCTGATGTTAATTCCTGGAAATGAGAAAAACACACGTTACAAAAAACTTGTTAAATACTGTAAAATACTTTATTCTAGCTGGAATTAATTTTTGCTGAAAAGACTTTTTAAGTGTTTTGTATGGAATTTATTTTCACTGATTTTTGACAAGTTGAATGTAAAATATAGGAAAAAAGGTATATTTGCTGGATTTTATTTTTACTGAATCGTTCCTTCAGCGAAAATAAATTCCAAGCGAAAGTATTTTACAGTGTATATAATCACATGATACATAGAGTTAGTCACCAGCAGACAAGTGATCAGACCAGAGAAGCGGTTATCATGAATGTCTACTGACGTCAACGTAGGGAAAATATCACAAGATTGTGATTGAGATTTATGAAATATTTCCACAGTACAAACTAGAGGAATGGTGGGTAAATAACACCCAATACATGTACATCATTGAACAAGTTGTGTATGCTACCGGTAATGTTCTTGAAAGTATGATGTTCTATTTCACGTGAACGCCTTGCGTACGCTATGCGGCAATTCTGCTCATTCAAATATTTTATCAAACTTCCATGGAATTTTTTTTTTTTTGAATTTCAACCATATTTTTTTTTGAAGGGAAATAATAATACTGAAAGTACACACACAAGCTATAACCCAAATAAACTACTGTTACTACATATTGTAGTTAACCACCACCACCACAAGAAAACTTAACTTTCTGGCTTTCGTACACTGAAAACAAGCAGCCAGTAGGCTGAGATTGCTCCGCTGTTAGCGATGCACATTTAAATTAAAGAACAGAAGATATCATTAGAAAATGAACAATATGCATAGTATCAATGCAATGGGACTTGCTGTTTTCAACAAAAATTCAAAAATATCATTTTTCACCATAAATGATTATGGTTTTTAACAAGAAAATATCACTTTTTACCAAAAATGACAAAAATATTCACCAAAATTACTGTAGATAATTAAAGATATCATTACAAAATGAACAAATCTGAGAGAGGTCCACATGTAGTACCTATATACGGTATGTAATAATATCAAAGCAATTGGACTTGTCGTTTTTAACAAGAAGTAGAAAATATCACTTTTTACCAAAAATGACAACAATATTCACCAAAATTAGAGAATTAAATATATCATTACAAAATGAACAAATCTGAGAGAGGACCACTGTAGTACCTATATATGTAATATCAAAGCAATTAGACTTGCGGTTTTTAACAAGAAGTTGAAAATATCACTTTTTACCAAAAATTACAAAAATATTCACCAAATTTAGAGAATTAAAGATATGATCATGAAATGAACAAATCTGAGAGAGGTCTACCCAAGGTACATATACACCAAGTATCAAAACATTCAGGCTTGTAGTTTTCAAGAAGAAGTCGAAAAAGTAAAACATTGACACGGACGACGAAAGACAATCACTCATATGATAAGCTCCGCTCGACAAAGTCGACAGCGGAGCTAAAAATGACAAAAATATACATAAAAATTAGAGAATTTAAGATATCATTACGAAATGAACAAATCTGAGAGAGGTCCAAATACAGTACCTATATATGTAATATCAAAGTAATCAGACTTGCGTTTTTTTTTTTTACAAGAATTCGAAAATATCACTTTTTACCAAAAATGACAAAAATATTCACCAAAACTAGAGAATTTGAGATTTTGACATGAAATGAACAAATCTGAGAAAGAACCATCCAAGGTACTTGCATATCAAATTTGAAAACATTCTGACCTGCGGTTTCGAAGAAGAAGTTGAAATTGTAAAGTTGACGCCGACGACACCGGACAATCAGTAATATGAACAGCTCCGCTGTGTCGACTTTGTTGACAGCGGAGCTAAAAATGCAATAATATGTCACACTGTGGTGGTACTTTAGTTATGCAAAGTACAAGGAGATAGAAGAAAGGCACTGTGGTAATCACAATAAGAAGCAACTTAGAGCGACAAATGTCTTACTGTTTTTATACTATAGGAATAAGAAACAATTGCCCATTCTGCCAAAAATGTTTTTTATAAATTGTAGCAAATGCACTTATGAAAAATAAGGGGGAATAAAAATAAATCCTATTTTAATGATCCAGCATACAATAATTAATAGAATAAACATTCAGATTTTAGCGTTGCGTTGCGTTTGTAACTGTGGACATATTTTAAACGTGTTGCAAATTCAACATGATAGAATAACTTGTGCCAGCTGCATGAATGGTAGAATAGACTGAAATCCATTATTATCGAGAATATGGGCCAATAATCTCGCAATTGTCTTCTCCAAGAAAGTGGAAAAAATATAACATGTATATACTGTAAATGCATTTATTATTCACTGGGTTTTAGTTTTGCTAATACGTAAAAAAAAATGTAAAATACTTTATTTTAGCTGGAATTAATTTTCGCTGAATAGACTTTTTGAGTGTTTTTGTATGGAATTTATTTTCACTGATTTTTGACAAGTTGAATGTAACATATAGGAAACAAGCAGCCTGACGGCTGAGAATAGCTCCGCTGTTAGCAATGCACATTTCAATGAAAGAACAGAAGATATCATTAGAAAATGAACAATATGTATAGTATCAAAGCAATGGAACTTTCAACAAGAATTTAAAAATATCACTTTTCACCAAAAATGACAAAAACAATCATCAAAATTACATAATTGAAGATATCATCATGAAATGAACAAATCTGAGAGAGGTCCACATGTAGTACCTATATATGTAATATCAAAGCAATCAAGCTTATAGTTTTCAAGAAGTCGTCAAATCAAAGAAAGCTTAGAAAGAACTCCCATGTGCTGAGAGTATTGGAGACACATTAAATATAATTCGAAATTACTTAGCTGAAAACTAATTATGCAAATCAGAAAATTAATATGACCAGATTTGAGTGTAATTGAAATGTGATTAGAACCAAAAAATTATGAATTATTATGCTTATTAGGGAATTATTATGAACAGATTTTTACCCCAAACTAATTAAGTTTGTACATTGTCCTAGAGCATCTTTTGTACTAAGTTTCATTGAAATGGAATAATTAGTACTTTAGATATCAGTGTGAAAGCTTAAAATTGGTTAATTATGCAAATTAGGTAATTAATATGTACAGATTTTAACCCACAATTATTCAGGTCTGTCTATTGTCCTACAGCATCCATGTACATTCATTGATATGTGATGATTAGTACCTGAGATATCAGTGTGAAAGTTGGTTAATTATGCAAATTAGGTGATTAATATGCACAAATATTTACCGGAAACTAATTGGGTCTGCATAATTCTAGATTCATTGAAATGTGATGATTAGTACTTTAGATATCAGTAGAAAAGCTGAAAAATAATTATGCAAATTAGGTAATTAATATGCACAATTATTTACCCTAAAACTAATCAGGTCTCTGCATAGTCCTAAAGGATCTATATACCAAGTTTCATTGAAATGCGATGATTAGTACTTGAGAAACCCGTGGAAAAGCTGAAAATTAACCAATTATGCAAATTAGGTGATTAATATGCACAAATATTTATCGAAAACAATCAATCTCTGCATAGTCCTTGAGTATGTAAGTATCAAGTTTCATTGAAATGTAATGCTCACTACTTATATCAAATGCTGAAAATTAATTAATTATGTAAATTAGGTACTGATATTACCAGAAAAACTATCAGGTCTGTGCAGTGTCATATGACATCTATGTACCAAGTTTCATTGAAATGTCATGATCAGTACTTATATCAAATGCTGAAAATTAATTAATTATGCAAATTAGGTAATTAATATGTACTGATATTACCATAAAAACTATCAGGTCTGTGCAGTGTCATATGACATCTATGTACCAAGTTTCATTGAAATGTGATGATTAGTACTTATATCAAATGCTGAAAATTAATTAATCATGCAAATTAGGTAATTAATATGAACTGATATTACCATAAAAACTATCAGGTCTGTGCAGTGCCATATGACATCTATATACACTGTAGCCTTGTTATAACAAACTCTTTGGGGGACATACAATTAGTTTGTTATAGTGAAATGTTCACTATATTGAAGCACATAATACATTGGGTTTGTTGTGAGCGGGAGACACCTTATGTGTTCATTATATCAGGAAATTCATTATAACGGTGTTCATTATATTGAGGTTACAGTGTACCAAGTTTCATTGAAATGTGATAATTAGTACTTGAGATAGTGGAAAAAACGAAAATTGACTAATCATTATGCAAATTAGGTAATTAGTATCCACGGATTATTACCAAAAACTAATCAAAACCTAGCATTAGTTCAGAGCATCTATGTACCAAGTTTCATCAAAATCCAATGAGTGGTTGTTTAGATATCAGTGGAACAATCATGGAACAGCTAAAAATCAGCTAATTAACATGCAAATTAGGCAATTGATATGCACGGATTTTTACCAAAAACGAATCAAATCTGCGCATTGGCCCAGAGCATCTATGCACCAAGTTTCATCAAAAACCGATGTATGGTTCTTGAGATAGCAGTGGAACAGTCGGACACACATACACACATATACACACACACACACACACACACACACACAGACACACTAACTGCAAAGACTCCCATTATGTGCTTCGCACATGGGAGTCAAAAAGTAAAACATTGACACGGACGACAACGGACAATTACTCATATGATAAGCTCCGCTCGACAAAGTCGACAGCGGAGCTAAAAAAGGTATATTCGCTGGATTTTATTTTCACTGAATCATTACCTCAGCGGAAATAGCAAAAATTAATTCCAAGCAAAAATAAAGTATTCCACAATAAATTAGATGCACACGCATATTAACATAAAATAACAATATAACTCATTGTTTCACAAGCAAATTTGTGAAATTGTATGTCATCGGAGATCAAAGAAAGAAACAAGTAGCCTCTCGGCTGAGATAGCAATGCACATTTCGATTAAAGAACAGAAGATATCATTAGAAAATGAACAATATGCATAGTATTAATGCAATGGGACTTGCCGTTTTCAACAAGAATTCAAAAATATCATTTTTGACCATAAATGATTGTGGTTTTTAACAAGAAAATACCACTTTTTACCAAAAATGACAAAAATATTCACCAAAATTAGAAAATTAAAGATATCATTATGAAATGAACAAATTTGAGTGGTCCACATGTAGTACCTATATATGTAGTATCAAAGCAATTGGACTTGCGGTTTCTAACAAGAAGTTGAAAATATCACTTTTTGCCAAAAATGACAAAAATATTCACCAAAATTAGAGAATTGAAGATATGATCATGAAATGAACAAATCTGAGAAAGGTCTACCCAAGGTACATATACACCAAGTATCAAAGCATTCAGACTTGTAGTTTTCAAGAAGAAGTCGAAAATGTAAAACCGATGTATGGTTCTTGAGATAGCAGTGGAACAGTCGGACACACATACACACATACACACACACACACACACACACACACACACACACACACACACACACACTAACTGCAAAGACTCCCATTATGTGCTTCGCACATGGGAGTCGAAAATGTAAAACATTGACACGGACGACGGACAGTCACTCATATGATAAGCTCCGCTCGACAAAGTCGACAGCGGAGCTAAAAAATAATTGCAAATCAATTGAAGAAATATTCTGATTCTACAAATAACTGGTATAAATACTATTGAAAACAAACAGCTGCTGGTCATTTATGTTTTTAAAAAATACGCTCATTAATGACAGAGTGGGCACTGCATTACAATCACAATCTTAAAGGCATATGACGTATGTATGGCTCTTCCGCACATTGGGACAATCGTACCAGCAAAATCAATACTGTCCAATACGATAGACTAAATCACGTCACCTGTTCTGAAGCTGATAAAAGAAGAAAAAAAAATAGATCTGAAAAATCTTTGGTTATAAAGTCAATGCAATTGATGAGGAACGATCAGTCACGAAAACAAAGATTTTCTGCTCTCCAGGCAAAAGAAGATCTCATCGATTCATTATTTGCTCGGTTCTAAGCATGATTAAATCACTATGACAGTTTCTATATCAAAGTTGCCCACTGAGATTATTTCTAAAGCTTTTTTCGGGGCTGTATTAATTATGTAAAATATTTCATCTGAATGTGTGAATTTACAAAAGATATATTCATTGAAGGTCTAGTTTTCAATGATTTACAAATAAACAATTGCCAGGGGTTTTGTTAAGAGCCGGCCGGTTTTACTTGCTAAAGCTTTTGAATTGAAATGCTACTCAGTAAAAAACAAAACAAAAACAAAAACAAAAAAACAAAAACATAGTTCACTGTATTACATGCCCATGTGTATCACGGAGCAACAATGCGACACATGCCGTTATGCTTGCGGCATTTGCAACTTTTCTTCTTCAGCCTGCAAGCCATAATAGATTTATACATTGTCAGAACTGAAGCAAATCCAGTTATACAATATTGTGGACTCAGTTGAGACATTGGGAAAAGGACAATATCCATAGAAACGAAGGGACTATATCCATAGGAACGAGGGAACAAGAAGAACGCATACATGCCCACCATTTTGGCAAGAAAGTATAGCCTACAGAGAAACAAATCGTACATTGCGGAAAAAGGTTTGATCGTGTCTGAAGTGCAAATATGAGTCACAAATTTCAGACAAAAAGCTTGAAAATCAGCGAAAAGACGCCTCGTATACTTCAAGTGTTTCCAAGGACTTGCGTTCGTGCCTTTAGCAGCTCATTAAAGTGTTAATTCAGGAGAATGGAATCGACATGGCTCTGCAATCAAGCGTCTGCTCCATTCAGTCATATGGTTCACTGTTTGTTGAAGGATCTTTCAGCTCAATACATCTGCCAATCAAAACATTTTTTGAGAGGCAGCCTTCATTTGCTCTGAAGCATGCAATAACGATTAATCTCAAACAGGATTATAAATACACTTTTCTTTTTTTTTTTGCCGAAGAAAAATGAGTGAATTCTTTGGTTCAAGCTGCTTTTACTCACTAAACAAACCAAACAACGTGAACTGTCAATCGCAGGATTTAAGTCAAGGTGTTTTTTTTGAAACTCACTCTAAGAAATGAAATTTACATTGTAGCAAAATGAAAATGCGGAAGAGCCAAAAATAAAGCTGACTTCATTAAAATAATAGTACAGAAAAGACACCAATTTTGTTTTCGGCATTCATGAACTCTGACAATTAGATACATCTCAAAAAAATTTCACTGAAACACAACAGAACATCAGTTTAACCAAAAAATTCCAAGCAAATTCCTGTTTTTTATGCATCACCAACAAACACAAATCTCCAAGAATATCCATTTCGAAGGAAATTAGTAGAAAAACAACTATTACAGAGAATTGAAAAATGGATAGCCTTGCACAACAAAATAATCTCTGCATAATTAACTAAGAAATAATTAAATAATTACCAAGGGACAATACTGATCATGGAAAGGTCTTCTGTGATAATCACATTAACAACATTCCTAATTAAATCACTGAACACACAATATAGACAGATAAAGTCGACAAATTAATGGAAAAAAAAATTCATACCACTGATTTCATTCAAGGTAGTAATTATAATAGTGTCACGCTCATTAATTTTTTAAAGTGGTAAAATTAAAAATGTTAATAAGAACGGAGAGATTACAAGAGCAATTGAGAAAGTACAGGCTGAAAAACTCCAATTCTAGACAATTAGAATATTACAAAAGACAGCTTGGCGACGATGACTGAAAAGAGCTGTAGCTAAATACTCATAGAGCCATCGAGTGATATATAATTTATGGCTCAAACTGATCACATTAGGACTGTATTTCTATTTATAGTATCTTACATGCATGGGGATAATAGTAAACACTGTAATGATGAATATATCACACACAGAACTGGCATCAAAAACAAAATAAATTAGATGTGGCTGAAACAGCATGATTAACGGTTCAATCACCTCTATGTGTACGGTATAGAAGAAGATTTCTTATTGAACATTTAACAGCGTACACTGCGACACTCTTCTTTTTTTTTTGTGCATCTTGTAAAATGCAGTACTGAACAGGTAATCATCGAGTAGACACGAGTTTTTCAAATCCTTGCTGTTTGGATGACCTTTTTAACAAGTTTGATGACACTGTCACAACAATCATGTGATTGGAAATACTTACGATGACTGAATTTTTTAAAATTTCCTTATGGGAATCTTGAAGTCAACAGTGCAAAGAAAATGTTGACTTTCATTTGTGACAACCCTGGATTATGATATTTGTACACAAATGCAATTATTGTAGATCCTAGTTTTTTTTTTTAGTTTTTTTTTCAATTTCGGACTATTTGCATAATTATTTTTCTTAATTACTGATAGAGGATTTTTTCTATTGCAGGCACATTCTTTGACACAATGACATTATCACATACACTGTACATAATGTGCATATCCACGGTGTGATGTAATATAGGACACGTAGAAAATGCATATCACATAGTATGGCGTCACATATTTGCCAGACTTTTGCAATGCGTTTTGCAATGCTACGGACATGTAAAAATGACGATTTATAGTGCTTTTACATAAAAATTTGGCGTCAGCCAGCCATATTGAATTGAATCACAAAAACAATGTTAGTGCAGATGTATCTCTAGGCATACTATCTTCGTACAAAATTTAAACAGAAATGTTCATTGCATTCAAGAGAAAGTAGCATGGGTACCATGAAAAACAGACTTCGTCTGAACGGGGACTAAAAAAACACTGTCTGTGATCACTTGTGTCTGCTGAAATCAACCAAATAAAAAATAACGTGGGATTACCAATATATAACAAAAATTACCGGGTAGGGTCAGCCACACTTGCTTGTACACGCATCTATTTGCTGTATTTTACATTGTATGTATGTCCCTTTCTGAAAACTATGCACGACTCACAAAAGAAATACATTTCAACACAAAGGTTACCGAGAAGTGGGTCACTGCAGTCTCAACTATAAAACAGATATTACTGTAAAATCTGCATTAAAAGCTGCGGCTTCTCTTAAAATGGTACAATGCAACAGGGGGAATGTGGCTTCTATTAGAGCATCTACACATATGAGAAATAGTGAATTTTTGGGTCTCAATTATTCAAAAAGAATTGGTGCGGCTTCTATTAGAGACGCAGCTTTTACTGTAGGTATAATTAATCTGAAGACTTGTAAGAGACATTTTACAGAAAGCTTGCCCAAACATTTTGCTCAGAAGACACAAATAATTTTTTTTTACTCTTAGTACCCATGTATTCAGAAATATTGCACCTACTTTTGGTGATCTGGTTTATTCTTTTAAAACAGTAAACAGTAATTATAATCATTCGTTTCTTTGATAACAAAATTCATGTTGATACTTTCCGATGGTTAATGCAAAGTCATGACAAACACTGCAGGCGATGTTTTATAGAATATTACAGGGGAAACCATAATACCTGTTTTTTGTCACCCACTGTATTTGAAAAATGATTAGTTCAATTGCTGGTTTTAAGGAACACAGAAATTTATACTATACTTTTTATGTTTTGACTAAAACAAAAATCTGAACTGCTCATTTTTCGCCCCAAAATTATTTAATTCTATAATGATCAGGCCACTCACTATTTTGCACATACTGTGGAATACTTTATTTTCGCTGGAATTATTTTTTGCTGACAAGGCTTTTTGGAATGGAATTTATTTTCACTGATTTTTGATGAGTTTTATAGGAAAAAAAAGTATATTCGCTGGATTTTATTTTCACGGAATCATCCTTTCAGCCAAAATAAATTCCAAATGAAAATAAAGTATTCTACAGTACACAGTATTATTGAGTAATATTAAATGTGTCAAGTTGTACATTTTTTTTATCCATACATCGAATCGACATGCTGAAGACGTATATGTACCAATCACAAGGTATACACATCTTCCCATGGTTTTTAGTGACTGCAGAACATGAAGGAAACAAGAAATTGAGAGTCTATTTTCCAGGTTGCGATAACAACCCATCTTGCCAAATGAAATTTCAGAACTTAACAGACAGGCTTATTACTACTAGCTAGTAGGTTCAGAACAAATCCATTAAAGCAAGCAAATGAGTCTGAAATCTGAAATCATTGGTGGTAGATTGACATGAATATTAGTCTTCAGTAGTGAAGAATGACGATAATGACCTGATTATTACCATAGATGCTATTATGTACTGTAAAATAATAAGGGTCTTCAATCAATTCTGTTTGAATGAAAAGTAACAGAACACGAGCACAAAAATGACAGTTTATGTTGCTAAGAAACCTTTCTAAGCTTAATTCAACTATTTTACCTAATAACCGTATACATGGTGCAGGCGATGCGATGTGTAATATTTTTGGGACTAATTTTTTTTATATGTCAGAATACATACTTTCATGATGTTATATGCCACCTAATCACCCAAGTGTATTGGTATGCAAAAAGTAGTGCCATTGATGTAGCTCAAAATGGCGGAATAAACAATACCGGGGTAAGACAATTGTGAAAGCTATCTGCTTTAATTGGATGTTTCGTGTACTTCTGAAACACATCACAGTGAACCTTGTTTATTTTATTGCAACAATAAAATAGTCACTGGAGGTTCTTCTGAGATGGGCAGTCAGTTTGACAGCCACCAGAGTTCATATGACATGACGCCGACTGCCGAATTTGCAGTCAGTATAGGTAGTCATGGTGACTGCAACACAAAATAAATTGGCCATCAAATGGTGAAATTTAAAAAAAGAAAATCAATTAAAGCCAAATCAAACACTGAAATATTTAACCAGTTGCATTTTACACTCAAATCACAACAAAACAAATGGAAACGGGTACAATGTAGCAATGTAATTGGAACACACACAACAGACTGTTTATATATATATATATATATATACACATACTAGAAATAGAAATCTACTCGTTCCATCTAGGTAATCATTTTTGTTTCCATTCAGTAACATTTTTTTTTCTAGCAATAAAAAACATTCTGCTAAGAAATGTACCAAACATTTTATTAACATCCACTCTATTCACATTTATTGGGAATATTGATTGACCTCTCTGAATAGGTAACAAGGCAGACACCAAAGAATAAAGGAAACGATAAGTGGTACAGCTGACATAGCAAGAAATATGTCAATCATGTAATGGCATTCCAGATTTTCAAAAAAAAAAAAAAAGCTGCTTTCTTACTTCTAGAATTAAATTTCTTCTTTTCTTTTGCAGTTCATCTACTCCATATACCGCATGTTGTTCATAACAGTAAATACTGAGGTAATCTAATGTTAACATAGCAAAATGGTGGTATACTTGCCTATTTGTAGAAAAGGCATCCTACTCAAAAAATTTTTTAGTAGAGATAGAAACTGATGATTTTTAACCATTGAATTCATAGCCTAACTCTGAACCTGAGTGAAACATTTTGAATACATTGTTTCCACAAAGTTTAACTGCAACTGGAGCACTTTATTAAAAACACAAGAAAAGGAGGAGTCCTTGACAATGCAAATCCAACGGCGATGGCGATGTCTTTCAGACACAAAATAAAAATCCCTGAATCCCATTATTTACAATTAATTTGGATGAAAGTAGAGTTGAGTAGTGCCAAACGTACTATTAGAAGCACACCTCCAATAGAAGTGCACATACCATACAAGCTCCATAAGAAGGGTATCTTTAATGGAAGCTTATGCAAACCCGAAACCAAATTTATTGTAAACTGGATTGAGGTAAGACTTAGTATAACCTACATGTACCTCTGTGGTTCACGCAAGTGCACATGCTAAAATATAGTAAATATTCTATATGTATTCATTATTAAAAAAAAAAAAAAAAAATCAAGAAGAATGTGCTAATCACGATCAATACATTTTTACCCAAGCAGATGCTGCATATATTATACAACAATGAGGCTTCCAATTCAGCTCAATGTGTGTTGACCACTTGGGTGGCAATATTTGTTGCAGGGGAACAAAGAATGCTGGGAACTAGCAGATACATGTACAATAGAGAAAAAAAGGAACATCTGGAGAAAAGGAAACGTATCTATGGGAGGTCATTCATGTAATTGACAGATACCAGTGGGACAACGTGCATTTTTTTTTTAATTTCATAATGAAATAGGGAAATTAATTTAGCTCGAGAAATGACATATAAAGCAAGGTCAAAACATAGTGAGCTTATAGAAACGTTTTCCTTGAGAACGCTTCAACAGAAACTGATCAAAATGCGTTCTTACATCACACTTGACAAACTGGCATCCTAAAAGAACATTTTCCATTACTGGTATGCCCCAAAACACAAGACAAATTTTGAACCCCAAATGTAGAAATATAATACTGTATGCAATGTAAAATTAATTTCTTAGACCCAAATATGCAACAAAAATCTCAGATCTAATAAATAAAGTTTCAAAACAAATTATTTAAGTACTGGTCGAAATATAAAGAGAAAATTATGAGAGGAAAAATAAACATTGTTACCTAAGTTTTGATTGTTCATGTTTGTGATTTTTTTGCCTTGTGTGTTATTCAATTCCATACCTCGTTTTAGCAAGTTAGATTTTCTTGATAGAGAATAACTGCTCCAGGCATGGTTATTTACAACACAGACTAAAATCTAATGAAGTTTTATGGTCACCATGATGACCTGGTTGACTTCTATAAGGTCGTGTCAGAGCCGATTGCGAATATACAGCCTTTGTTGATTACGTGTAGGCTCCCCACCTTATCAAAGATAGTAGTACCTAGTCTGTATTTATAGTTATTTTGTAAATTACAAAAAATATTTCAATCAAAAGTAGACAAGCTTGAGAAATTTAGCCTGTCAAATGAAATTTTTTACCAGTCTAAAATGACAGTTACACGAGAGGCTGGCAAAAAGAACTGATTGTGTATATACATGTACTATCCTTTTTGTAATGTACATGTTGCCTTTGCTGATCCTTCGTAGGTCATACATTACCCTGGCCTATAAGGACAATATGATGGGTAGCAGATACAGCATAGGAAATGCAGACATGTTCTTGCGTCACTCTAAGAGGGAATTTAGTGTTGTTACTCGACATTTGTTATTTCTATTGGTAATACAGATCATTCAATCATTCATTCATTCATTCATTCATCAGCATTTTTTTAAACAGTGATCGCTCCAACTCCAATACACAATTTATTTATCCAGCGTTGTTTTCAGATGATTCATTGATTTAATTTAACATTTATTTTTTTCTCATTCAAATAACATACTTTCTATTTTTTACTCAGATTATCAGCATTCCAATTTGATTAAATTTATACTGCCCATTAGTGGCAATGACTATATTCATTTTCACAACCCCCAAACTACTAATGAAATGCAGCATAATAATCTCTAATAAGTTAGCATGCCAGCTGGTGCATGTACGATGCGAATCTTACCAAATTAAGTGACCGGCCATTTATTCCACATTTCTCGATTACAACATGTTATCACTGAGATGCCAAAAATATGTCATAAACAGAGCTAGTTGGTCCCAGTAGGTACATGGAGACGCCAGGGATTTTTTTAAACAAGGAAACAGGGGCGCAGCGCCCTCATGCCATGGCCATGCGCCTCCTTACCCTAGGGAGCAGATCCTCTGGCAACCTCAAAATTCTGATTGACCAGGGATCACATGTGGCCAGTCTTCAACTGTGACCTGTGATAGTAATTTTGGCCCCAAGGAAGCCATAGAATGCTCCGTTTTAACTTAGAATTATCAAAACTCCACACCCTGGTAGGGAGAACCCTATCTCCCCCACTTGGTGGCGCCGCTGAACAGCAGTGCTCCTTCTTGCATTTTTTTTCTAGAAAAAGCCCTGCACGCTATGGTAGAATTAATATCAACGAACCCACAACTATAATCCCCTGTATCCATATAATTAGATTTGTCTAACAGCAGTTAGACATTTAGCTTTTTTCACAACCAGACTTCCTCGCCCACATTTTTCTGCACTTTATTCTTATATTCTTCAACATTTTTAGAAATGAACTTATTTTGGAGCCAACAGACAAAATTTATATAAAAAATTTTGCTATTTTTGTTCTAATCTTCTGAAGGAAAGTACAGACTATAAACAGGACTATTTTGTGAATTTGTGATGAGAAGAGGGAACTGGTGGTGAAAAGGTTATTATAAAAGGTGTACAAAGCTGGGTCATCTTTTTTAATATTCCAAATACCAGTGGTAGCTGAATCAGCTTTATTTTGACTGCAGTACGAGACAAAAACTCATCGTTTTACAATTGCTTTGCACGCAATTATTATTCCATCTCACAGCATTAGAACTACGGTATTCAATATATCACATAATTAATCATACTTACAACTTCTTCTGATGTAAAATCAATAAAGCCAGGCAGGATGAGAAAATCACTACAAAAAAAAACAAAAAAACAATTGCACATTATTCATTAATTGTTGTAAGCACGTGATCTATGATCTATACAAATTGATTTAGCATTACCGATACGATCAATTTTTTTTCACTGAATTTTCAGTCATTTCTAAATAGAAAAATAATTGCATTCCATTTACTGTATTTGCTCTATTAGTAGCACAAAAACAATATGAAAATCACAAATTTTTCTGCATGATCATAATATGAGGTCATTATGAGAATACTTCATAGTATGCACAAAGACAGTACAGCGCGAGTATCGACCGACGCGCAGTGGCGTACTGTCTGGCTGAAGTATGACTGCATACTTTGAGGTATTCTCGCAATAACCTTATTACTATTATTATACATCTTTTCTTTCCAAGGATACATCATGGGAATGCCGAAATCCAAAAGGTTTAAAGAGAAGAATTAGCACACTTCTTTGTGTGAAGTCCGATCAAACCCTGATGGCAGCCATGTTGGTTTTATTATTAGAATTATGGAATTCACATTTCCTTATCTGGTAGGATGAAAATACCCCGTAAAATACCGCAAAATTACGGCACGCTGTAACTTATGGCGTTACGGTGACAGATGTATAATAATGAGTAATATTTTTATGATTTAGTAAACAACTCTTAAATATATACAAGGGGAGAGGAAGGAGGCAAATTATTGAACAGTACAGTAGAGAATTTCATTCAATTCAGGAGAAATTCAACTTGAACACAGACTTTGCATGTTTACAAACCTCTGAATTATACCATAACACTTGACCCTTGGAAGTCTGACCCACAATGCTTCCTCGTAAGAAACCAAGTATTGGGATGTGTAACATAACCCTATTCTCATGACAGTCTCAGTCTGCTAGAGTCAGCATTTCCAAGCCATGGATAAGGAGTGGATTCTATGGGAGACAATTGTCTGATTAGCACGGTATCGCTGAAGCAGACAATCCATGGCCATCCCTACAAAGCTGTGCATGATAGTGTGTAGGAAAAAGCTGCATCAAACTCCATTAAATGATTTGATTGTGCAGGCCAAGGAGCTGGATCATTACAACTTGCACCAATTTCAAATTTAAACTAAAAGATTTTGCTGTTTTGTATCACATCATTCATACTTTATCTGAGGAAAAAAAAACATGACTTGGCATTCAATTTTCCATGGAAAAGAATCACAACATGTGAAACACACAAGAGTGCGCGTCATTGTGTTGACAGCGAATACATGTTTATAGAGAGAATGTTACCAAGGTAAAATTGACAAGGTGACAGTTAAATAAATGGAATCAGCTGGTGAAGATTATGGCAAACAGTTGCAGTTGAACATTGAATAAAATTTAAATCAGCACTCTGGACAAAGTCAAGAAAATTAACTGTCCTAACCATTAAAAAAATTTAAGCAAAATTCTTCTAAACCTGAAACTTCATGCATAAAATAAACAAATGAAACATGATACACAACCATATATATAAAGGATATCTTATGAATAAGCCTACACCATCAGATTTATTAAACAAGGAAAACTTCTTTTCGAAAAGGTTGTGGTCGCAGTTGCTATATCACATTATGGGCGTAGACAATGTTGAGCTCAATCAATATTAAACATTTGAATTTGAATGCAGATATTTACAAATGGTTACACACATGACATGATTTTTTAGGTACAAATATGAGCATGAACAACTTCCTAGGCTAGGGCAGTTAATTATTGTTACATGATGTGTATACTATTACTGTGTGCTACGTACAGTAAGTGTTAATGTGAGACACTACATGTACCGACTGTAATATAGTACATGTATGTTTCATTTTAGGTACAAAGTTTCAAATGGCATAGAACACTTGGTAGTCGCCAAACAACAAACAAGTCACACATATATATATTTTTTGAACATACACTTAGCTGAAATTTGAGATTTTTGCTAGGGATTGAGGAAACACCACATCACGCATTATGTTACCTCACAAATCTCTTATCATAAATTGTTACATAATTTCTCATTACCAAACTCGGTAACAACGTTATTCAAGACCAGGTTCGGGGGCTGATGAAAAGATCTATCGTCTATATTGTGGTTATCAGGTCTTAAAATTAACATTTTTCCTTGGGAGTCTGAGTGGGCTACAAATTTCTAAAGCAGGTAGCCAAACAATATGGCAAATACATGTACATGGAAAAAAAAACTTAGTGTAGGACAACCCGTAATTTTGGTACATTAAAGAATTATTTTTAATTTTGGTTACTACTAGCAAGATTGTTAATCACTGTTAATTGGACTATCGTTATTTGCATGCCCTGAAACTTTGATATCCATATATGGTGTTATACGATGAAGATCTCATGACCACACATGTTCCACATGCATCAAACAATGAAACTCATTTCAACAAAAGGAATCACAGCAATTACAGAAATGAACAAGGTGATTTCTGTATTTAAAAACAGGGAATGCACATAATCATTTGCGTGTGAATAATCAAAAACAGCCAAAAAGATGTACCCTAACTAGTTCTTTCACAAAATCACTCATCTGCAATTACTACATGTGTGTTTCCAGAAATAGACACAAGTCTTGACTTTTTTTTCGTGATCATCGCCAAATTGTGTGCAACTTTGTACATGTATTTAGATCTTCATTGCATCTTACACCAAATGCATTTATGTGTTTTATCGACCTCAAAGATGGCCGCCATCAGGGTTATAGCTAGAAAAATAAAAGTGCCAGTCTAAAAAATACAAATGTATATTGATAGTATCAGTTGTTTGGGTCTGTAGCGAAAAACATATAGTCTATCAAATTTTGTTCCTGGCTGAAATAGGGAGGGAGTGGCTGTCTAAAATGACAAGCAGACAGGTGGTTGGCTATAAACCCTCAGTTTGTCACTCGTGTCACAAACATGAAAAGGATAAGGGAAACCAATGTGAAAAATATAATTTTTGACATCATATTGTATGTGAATCTGTCGATTTGAAAACTTGTTAAATTTTAATGTGACAAGACATTTTCTAAGGTAATTTGACCAAAAGCAGAAAGCCAGGAAAGAGCCATTTCGAAAATCAACTAAACTGCTAAGGAAATTGAACATCTTGGGTCCGTCCCATACATGCAGATTTTAGCTGAAACAGGTAAATGTAGAAATTGTCTGTCCCTGTGGACAGGTGAATAAAGATATCAAGTTTTTACTTTGATTGATCAAGTTTAATCCCAAGTTGTTGATCTCCAAAAAATTGCTTTCAGAATTGAGGATGAACCAAGAACGAGAATGTTATGTCCGATAATAAGCATGCGTCATCACAGTGAGGTCAACTGCAGTTTACATTTTATGCAAGGTAATGTTCAGCACCATCAAATGAGGTTTGTCAACCGAACCTCATTGACGGTGCTGACCTTTGTATTCGTATTTGAAGCCCACACATAAGCGACGCTACCAGATATATACTGTACACCAACACAGCGACTGCTCAGACTGCAAAGGATTTGTACACACTCCACCATGTCATACACTGTAATTTGAAATTCTGGTACCCCCATAACTCTGGACCTTGCAGTTAATAGAAAATCATCTATTGCGAGAACCAGTATCAGTGTCAAAGAAAAGGTTAACTGACTGCAGTGGAGTTCTATACTGGAAGAATTCGTCCCCTAAGGCTTGTGATTGGTCCTAATGTTTTTTGATCACCATTGGAAATTTATAAACAATTATAAATATATAAAGAAAAATTTATGTTTTAATGCATAATGCAATACTAATAATGCTTTACTTTGATAGACATTTTTATTGAATAACATATACCAGTCCACATAGCCTACAAACAAAATGGCCACGGTCAGCAATCAATATTATATTATAAAAGTATTAAAATGAATCAAATTAAGACAGTTCAATGTGAATTCAAGTTTTGCAGTGCTGGGCAAGTAACCACAAATATGCGCAATGCATTATGGGAGAGTACTCATTCTACAGTCTATAATGGAAAAATATTAATTTAATCAAAGAAAGCTTAGAAAGAACTCCCGTGTGCTGAGAGTTTTGGAGACACATTAAAAATTAATTCAAAATTACTTATACTTGAGATATTGATGGAATAGCTGAAAACTAATTATGCAAATAAGGTAACTAATATGAACAGATTTAAGTGTAAAACTAATAAGGTCTGCACAATGTACCAAGTTTCATTGAAATGTGATTAGAACCAAAAAAATATTAATCATTATGCTAATTAGAGAATTAATATGAACAGATTTTAACCCAAAATTAATCAGACTGTCTATTGTCCTAGAGCATTTATGTACCAAGTTTTATTCAAATGTGATGATCAATACTTGAGATATCAGTATTAATTAATTAATTAATTATCTTAATTAGGTGATTAAGAAGCATAAATATTTGCCAAAAACTAGTATGGTGCATTAGTCTTAGGTTTATTGAAATGTGATGGGTACTCTTTAAAAGTTTCATTGAAATGGAATGAGTGGTTTTTAGACATCATAGAACAGCAAAAAATTAACTAATTATGCAAATTAGGTAATTAATAGGCACAATTATTTATCCCAAAATTAATCAGGTCTCTGCATAGTCCTAGAATATCTATGTCGCAAGTCTCATTGAAATGTGATGATTAGTACTTGAGATATCAGGTGAAAAGCTGAAAATTAACTAATTATGCTAATAAAGGTGATTAATATGCACAAATATTTACCCAAAAACTAATTAGGTCTCTGCACAATCCTCAAGTAACTATATACCAAGTTTCATTGAAACGTGATCATTACTACTCGAAATATCAAAAGCTGAAAATTAATTAATTATGCAAATTAGGTAATTAATATGTACTGATATTACCCTAAAAACTATCAGATATGTGCAGTGTCATATGACACCTATGTACCAAGTTTTATTGAAATGTTATGATTAGTATTTGAGATATCAGTGGAAAAGCCGAAAATTGATTAATCATTATGTAAATTAGGTAATTAATATTCATAGATTTTTACCAAAACCTAATCAACTCTGCGCATTATCCCAGAGCATCTATGTACCAAGTTTCACCAAAATTTGATTAGTGGTTCTTGAGATAACGGTGGAACAAAAAAAGTGACATACATACATACATACAGACATACAGACATACATACATACATACATACAGACAGGGTAACTGCAAAGACTTCCTTTTGTGCTTCACACACGGGAGTCAAAAACTAAAAATTCACTAAATTAAATGTAATTTTTTGTACTGTTTTGCCAATATTAGGATTTATAATCTCAGGTCGTCAAGCAAAATTGAAAAAACAAATTTCACCATGGAAACCAATGCAAAACACAAATTTGTGCCATTTATGGTGATATTTTGTTTTCTAGTTTCTGAATAAATTGACCCATTTTTTCCCTATTTTCAGTATCCTACTGGCATTATACTTTTCACAAATTCGGCTCGAATATCCTTAACTTGTTCCCCCAACCATCTGTGAACATTATGAACAGTCTACTATAAAAACAGTGCCCTCGCAGTCAGTACAGCACTACACATGTAGTTGAAAACATTTGGTTAATAATACGGTACGTCTGCCACTGCCCAGACAAACAAAAAGAAAAACAATATATTGAGTTGTGATTCGTTACAGTGTTTGTCTAGGTACTTGGTGTAAACACAGACGGTAGTAAAATATTACGGCAACAGCTGGCCTCACACATGCATAGGCTGAACCAGCCATGCCGTTTTTAAAGATTGAATGAGGTCGTACCTTTCATCTTTCGACTCAACGATCAAGCGAAATTCGTTTAAAATTTCCTCATTATTCGCTCGGAAATATTCATCCATTGTTGTCAAAACTGTTGAGGAAACCTTGCATCCAAGCAAAAAGCAGTCATTCACAGTCACTAGTTCGAGAGAGACACGCGCAACGCCACGGCAAGCCGTCGACTGATCAGACTAGTAGCATGTGTATGACGTTGCACGTTACACACAATGACATCAACAACATAATCAAGAAGCCGACTTACTTGTACGTTAGTCCTTCGCCACAACTGAACAACACAGCGCCAGTCATCCCATCTTCAGGAACGTACCCAGTGCCACCACTGATCAGGTAGTCCGCCATGCTGCCAGAAAAAGAGAGAAGAAATAAATAAATATTTCTATAACGCGTCACCCGATTCGCTGAATCAGTTCACGTGAAAATGGCGCTGTCTGTAGTGAGGACGGATATGAACAAGTCGGCGGGAATACGTCGACCTCATTTGCATATGAGTTTACAATATACGAGTATCCGCTGGAGTATACAACATACAATATTTTAATGAAATATGAGTGTTCCATAAGCGGGATGTACGGCCATTACTCCTGCAAAGAAACTGAATTCCTGAATTGGGCATGGACAAAATACAGAATCATAACAAAGAGTGAAATGAATTAAAAATGTCAGTGAGTGTTGACGTTAAAATTCTCATTGCATTGCGTGCTGATCCTCTTCTACTGATATTTTAGGAGAACTTTAATTTATAAAAATAAATAAATAAATAAATATTAATTTTGATACAAATCATTAACTTTTTTCTCGGTACGAAATAATAATCAAAAAAATAATACATAATTTTAACAAATCAATTCAAAACCATTATTTCAAAAACGAAATATTACCTATGGTGACAAATATTAAAAAATATATTGACACCCTTTTATCATAGAAACCGGTACATTAATGATGAATTGCACAAAATAATCATGTTTGAACCATTGTTTATGGGTAAATTAGTTAGGCGATCACGGTATTTATTTCGAATTTGTGAACAACAGCATAACAATAAAATCACAATGTATAATTCAGAGAAATTCATAATTACTGGACTTATTAGCCGTGTATGTGTAGACTTCGGGTGACCCGTTACAACATTATTCATGTAAATGAACTCACGTGAATACGGGACTGCCATGATTACATTTCACAGTGAGCGTAACGCCAGTGCATATTGGTTACTTCAAATGATCCCATATATGTATTACGTTAATCGCGTAACATTTGAGGACGTAATTATATATTTTGCACGTGACATAGTCAGTAATGGCCAATACCATGATCCTCAGTCGTAACAGAGGTAACCGGGGTGTAATAACACACTGACACTGCAATCACTGGCTACGAGGAAAGTGGTTTGATACTCAGGAAAAGCCCTATTCAAATGTGTATTTCAGTAAGGGTGATAATGTCAATTTGTCAACATAATAGATATAATAACGGAAGTCATCATTTAGCGTAAAATATTTGTCATAATTGGTGGAAACTCATTCCTCTTTCATTTATTGAAAAGAGAAATAAGAATAATATCAGACTGATAATAATATAGTTCCGGCTGTATTTTAAATCTGCAAACGACTTCAGCATCCGACCGATTCCGTCTTATCCCAATTATCGCACGTAGCGTGAGTCCCAATAGCGCTCCTTACTACTACACTAGAGATATGCGTACCAAGGTGATACCTCGAGATCGAACACAAGTTTCGGCTAATTGTAATTGCCCTAGGTAGTATCGACAGCGAGCTCATTGATTGAAATTTGGTAGGAGAAAGAACGGGGTCGCACGGTAAACTCTCGCATTGGAATAGCATACAACTAAATATCAACATTGAATCTGAGTTTTTGACAACATACAAGTAATAAACACCAAACGGAATACGAAGTTCAACCGTACGCTGAACGATCCGACCAATGTCTTGTAGACATACCCACCTTGAACGTAAACAAACACTATTTGCATAAGTCAATGATAATACACCGTATTTTAAAACCTCTCTGTAATATCGCATGACACGTGTCCATATGGTGTTTTCCAGCCGGAAGCAATAAGTATAAGAAACGAACATGAAGGAAAAGTACATGCGTTGTTCTATATCATAACACTTACTTGTTAACATCATATCCTGCCTGAATGAAGGAGTCGAGCGAACGTTGTTGGACGCTAGTGTGACCTGCTAACGACTTACGGTTTGCTACTGCATGCGTTTGCTCCATCAATTCTGTCAGTGCGTTCTCTGACACCGATAGGATGATCCACCTGAATCAAACACCTTTCCTTGCTAAAACCGCGACACTGTCAGTGGTTTTGTTTTTGTTTTTGTGTTGTCTCTTTAAATCGGTGTGAGCTCATAAACTGACCTGTGAGGAATTACGGAGCAATGATGGTTGTGCAATCGGCATCGGCAATTGCCAACATCATTTGCAGTCACGGAGTGGTGGACTCAGTACGGATCTGAGTGGATGGCGATCCTCGTGGTCAATGCACGCTTGAATGCTGCCACCCGATCGTTTCTCTCTCAAGTCCGTTGATCACCCACAATCACGAACTGATACATATATATATACCCTGAGATACTGAGAGGCCGCTCAGTCATGAAGAAAAACAGCGCAATTTGCATATCACGTGACACGCCAAATGGTTCTTTGTGGAAAATCTACAAATCGTCGGGCCTCAGAACAGTTGCTAGGTAACGAGCTTCACGCAGAGTACGCTGAAGACGGGATAATTTGATCGATGTGAAATCGCCCTGCTTCTGATATCACCTATATATAGCGAGATGTTCTGTCTCTGTGCGGTGATAGTAATTTGAACAGATCGTCATACATGTTCAGAATAATAATATTAGCCTGCCTAAGATTCTGGGGACGTTAAAATCAATGCTGCTCATGCAAACTGCCTGTTTTAGAAACATTTAAGATTAAACTTGGTGTGTAATAATAATTTTTCCCAGTCAGTCTATCCTCATTATACGGTACTACGAACCTATTATTCGTATTACTGCTTGTGTGTGATTTTCCCCGTTTTAGCAAGCACATCAATGTTAGCCTTTCAAATTCTTATGCTTGTATTCTCAATGATCGCCAACGTTTGTCAGGGTTAACGAAATAAAAGGTACTTTTGTTGAATAATAAAATTAATCTGAACAATTAAAAACCAACAATATTTTTTTTTATTAATAACAGCAATCATGATGTGTGCCGAACGTACCGCTTGAATGGGAAATACATACTTGTATGGATTAGGGAAAACGAAGCTAACTAGTAGCACGTAGCGTTGGCAAACATTATTACATTGTATTCCCATCACCAGCACGGCGTGGTTGCATTATGAGGAAGCGTTGGGAATCATAAAACGCCACATTAACACTCATCTAGGTCAATGTTGTTATTGGGAAGTTACCATGGCAACTAAATGAGGCTATGGACACACGTCGCGGACTATGATGACGGAGTAATTTACATTATATAGAGTTTGCCAAGGAAACATATATGTCATGTCGCATCGCAAATTTTAGGCAAAGTTTCGTTCAGGCTAAAATTTATATAAATTTACCAAAAATATGTCTTGTACAATGTCTAAATCGTAATTATTTGTTTGTTCTTTGCGATCGCCCACTTTCCGTCTCAGGTAGCAATTATAATACAAGTTCATCGGGTCATTTTTGCTGTCAACTCGAAGTCGAAGGAACAAAGGAAAACATAAAAGAAGGCGCTTTGCTCTGTCGGAATTATGCCGATATACAGAGTGGTAAAATGTCCTCATTCATCGTTATAAAATTACGCTGTTCATTGGAGGTAACCCTCGGAAAGTCGTATTCCTCGCAATATTTCATTGCGTCGACAACGGGGGCGTCACTCCGAGTCGAGGTTTGGGAATTTCATCCAGATTCCAAGTTTCCTACTAGTACTAGTATTTAATTTAAGGGATCAACATGAAAATGCTTTTAAAAGGTTAAATTCAAATTCTTAACTTTATGGAGATACTTTATGTTGAGGGCAGCATCGTATACTATCTTCTATACGAATCAAATAAACTGATTTCCGTGAATTCCTCGGATCAGCATCGCGACACTACGCACATGCGTACAGCCAAATACGGATTTGTGGGCGCTTCGTCACCATCCGAATTGGATCAAGCTCAAGACTAAACAAGTAACCTGTAGAATGATGTGTGGGTAATATATTTATTACCAAACGCTTCAGCGTGGTATTAAGAGTTTGTTTTCGGAGGTGGGTGATACCAAGGTGAAAAATGGGTGCACATATGGGTGTAATTCCTGGAATTGCAATAGAGAGGGTTCAGGCCGAAATACAATATATAGTGTTTCCATGTGTCGTCTGATATTTTTGTGGTATTCTGCTGCTGTAAATAATGCAAGATTTGTTTCGAAATTCAGTGTGTTGTGTGCACTCCAGAGTTTTTCGTTTTTTGCTCAAAACACCCCTATTTTTTAATGGCAGAGTCGAATAGATTCACTCCCACTGGGAAATCTGCATTGTTGCTTGAATGAAAGCTAATTAAACACATTTTCCAGACCGGCGAAACTGTATGCAACAGCCAATTTTAACAGCCTGTCACGTGATTTTACTCTGAATGTCAACATGAAAAGAGACTAGTCCATTTTACGCAGGAATAATTGGGAGTAGAATATGTGAGGTATAGTATCAACAGAGATGTGTATACTGAAAAGTAACATCTATCCTTCTTTTGCATCGCTGAACATTTCTGTTTTAGTATTTGAAAATGTTGAATTTGCATGATTTGCATGATGTTTTTTTCTTAACTGAAACTCCCCTATTGATTGAATGCCGGGTTTGAAGAAGAACGGCACACCACGTGATTCGTTTGAATACAATAGTGAAGGGTTGACACAAATTTCTGTTGAAGTTAAAAGTTCCTCCACAGAATTTTGCATTGGCAAACATGCCATGCTACTGCGGTACTCCACTGGCGGGATGACTTTCGTCGCTGAGCTGCACGCTACAACTTCGCTTGTGATGTAACTTGTTAGCCGTGGATTGAATGAATCTTGATTACCGGTTAAAATGTTGCTCATTTGGCGTTGGTAATCTTTATTTGGAACTGGGTAACGTCGCAACGTCGCCAGCAGAAACCTCCTGGTACTTTGATCTTGAGGCAATCGCGAATTTTACTGCGGGGGGGGGGGGTCTTCGAGAGCCCTTCAGGATTTATAAAACTCAACATACACCAAGTTCTCTCAATCGTAGTATTCCATGTGATGTACACTTAGTATGCCAAAAATGTTGCTGAGCGATTTGAACTGGATAAAAATAGCAGACGAAAATTTGTATACAAAATAAAAGTAGTCCGGTTGCCAATGAAAACAAGCCGATAGGCTGGTTGGCGATGCTAGGACATGAACGTGAAGCTAACGTCGGTTTATAACTAAAACCGGGCATCGTATACGAAGTTCGCAAAAAACATTCAGTCTTTAGAAGTCACTTGATTTTATTGCTAGGACGTATGCTGCCGTTAAATGTAGTATTTCCAACCGTTTTGCGATATTATTTGCTAAATTGGAGGCAGCATTTACATTTCATTCAAAGTTTAAAGTTGCGTTGAGATTACGTTGATACAGTGTAACAATGTCGGCGCCGGTGTGCAACGTAGCCAAAATAAAAGGCATAATCATTTAAACACTGCTATTACAAGACTGGTAATACTGCTCAAATTGGCTAAGTGTTCAAAACGTCATAAAAAAGACGCCGCCGACGGTGCGCGTCGCACGATCTTTTTGTTAGCTGTCAAACAACTTGCAAAACATCTACGCGCCAAAGTGAAAAGGTTGACGCACGAAAAATAAAAGTGAACCCGCCAACCGTCTCCACTCTAAACCACGCCCACAGAATAAATAAGTTTATCTGCGTTGCTTCTCACGATATTCGACCGTCAAATGCCAGAAATATGGCTAATACCGTTCCTGCCACCGGTAAAATATTGAAGAGACGGTCAAAAACATCAGAGGTTGAAAATATGATTGTTAACGAAATTATATTGTGTGGCGGTAATCCGATCACTGGTCATTTTTCTTCTTTTCGTGAAATAGCAGAAACGTCTGTTTCACTGACAAGGGGGTCCGCAAAATATGGCGAAGTGTATTATTATGCAGAGCAAGCAAAGGCAACAGACGATATTACAATATCAATTTGAGCAGTAAAGTTGGCGCGAAAGTATTAAAAAAAAACAGTTTCTGGCTGTTGCCATGGTAGCTGTGGGCCAGGATTGTTTTTCCAATTAGCGACGGTACGACCTGCCTGTCATGTATGAACAAAATTAGCCAAGAGAGGCAGTGGCGGATCCAGCAAAATGTATTGGATGGGGCCAAGCTACGCTTAAAATTACGGAGCGTAAATCGCAGAGAAGCTATGCGTAATCCGGATGATATAAATCGTCATGCGTTTGGAGGGGGCCATGGCCCCCTGCCCCCCTCTGGATCCACCACTGAAGAGAGGAGTTAAAAGCTGTTGCTGGTGAAAAGTTACCCCAACGTTGGGGTCCATTTTCTCGGTAATGAAAATAGACATAAAAAAACAGTAA
This sequence comes from Saccoglossus kowalevskii, assembly GCF_978046115.1. Classification (NCBI taxonomy): domain Eukaryota; kingdom Metazoa; phylum Hemichordata; class Enteropneusta; family Harrimaniidae; genus Saccoglossus; species Saccoglossus kowalevskii. Next base: position 22,474,069 of record NC_140643.1, on the reverse strand, counting down.
ATTGTTGCCCACATTCATGCTGAGTGAAATGAGCTACGTCCGTGCTTTTCAATCATGGAAATGTAAGGTGTGATACATCTGGCGTGAAGGTATTTTAAGAATCAGTTTTGAGCTGTTGCCATGGAAACGGTGGTCAGAATTTGTTTTAGGATTTTACAAAAAGTAACTTTGTGCCCACACTCAAGCTAAGTAAAATGAGCTATGTCTGAGATGTTGTATCCTAAATTTGTTGGAGGAGATACATTTAGCGCGAAGCTATCAAAAAATCAGTTTTTTGGCTGTTGCTATGGCAACGGTGGGCACATTTGTTCTCCAGATTTTTTTCTGATGAAGGAGTGATCTACCTGCTAAGTTTGAGCGAAATCGGCCAAGCCAAGACACCCAAAAGTGATTACAAGAGCAATCCCAGTGGAGCGTATCGCCAATACCATGTTCATTTGCATATTGACCGTGAAAATACCAAAAACCTTATTGCATGAGTGATATGCAAATTAGTTTTAGTCAAAATAAGTGACTGCCTAGAAGTACCATTACTTTTGTTCAAAATTTATTTCAGTCGGCAAGTATATTCATGTACCCAATGGTAAAATATCGTACTTCTAAATATAGTTTATTTTTGCTGTTTCAAAAAACGCTACTTTTGAAAGGACTACTAGTAATTTGTTTGCTCTCAGACCTCATTTGCATATGTGGTGTGGAAATACCGATTTTGATTTCAGGTACGAATCAAAATAAACTGTAGTACATATGTAATAATGTGGCATACTTTATTTTCACTGAAAACATTTTTCCATAAAATAAATTCCAGTGAAAATGCCAGTTCCCTCATACTCCATTGAGACTTGACACAGCACAGTGAAAACTGGATTCACACGTAATGCTTGAAAACGAAAATAAATTAAGTGAAATTCTATGTGATTTCATGAGAGTTGGTTGAAAATGAACAAAATATATGACACCCAACCCTACCAATTCCATACACAGTGTAAACAACACCCCCAAAACATCCATTCACCAATATATTCTATTTGACTTCAGGAAAAATTGAAATAAACAAATTATATGACAACAATTTCAGCTTCTAGCTCAGCACTGGTTAAATAAACTACCTCGTCTTTATGCCAACTTGAAGTTATTCATTGCCTACACCAGTGACTTCAAAGTCTAGGTTTCAATCCGAGGAATTTCACTTGCTATTAATTGCTTTGGAGTGCCAGTCTTTTATTTTTTATTGTAATGTCAATTTCTTGCGATTACTCGGAACATGAAGCTGTAACCACAGACCGTCTAGGTGCATAATTAAATCCTTGTATAAGCACCTGTTAGGCAGGCTTCAACTATGTATTTGAAGCCAGCTGAGAGGTAAATCCAATCCAATAGATTTCTCATTGTTTGGTAACTATTTGCTGCAAATGCAACAAGAATCAATATAAAAATATTACCCACACAGCATTCTACAGGTTACTTGTATTGACTTTTGTTGCATTTGCAGCAAATAGTTACCAAACAAAATAGTTACCAGCTGGCTTTAAATACATAGTTCAAGACTGCCTAACCGGTGCTTACACCAGGATTTAGTTACAGCACCTAGACGGTCTGTGGTTACGCTTCATGCTCCGAGTAATCGCAAGAAATTGACATTACAATAGAAAACAAGAAAACTGGTGATGGTTGTAGAACCATAATTGCCTCAGCTCAAAGATTGTTATGCAATACATGGGAATGTGAAGGAGAATGTATTGTAATGTTATCTCTGTGTAATTTACAATATATCTGAATTAACCTTCACTGTGAAGGACTGGTAGAAGTGTCATGAATTTGTTTTTGTGTATCTGTTAACCGACTTAATTAGCTGATTATTAGCTGAATTGCTGTGTTATGTCTGTCATCGTGTAGGCCTATTTGAAGTTTTGGACGGAACTTGGCTCAGTGGTTTGGAACTAATTACAAGATACCGTCGCTATTCTGACATCCGTAGTTATTAATGTAGTGAACGATTAATCAAAAGATATGACGTATTCAGTACTTGGTTTGATTGGCTTTATGATTGAAGGTTACGCCCTAGAGTCTTTTTACTGCTTTGTAATTGGTTAGAGTTTTGAAAATGAATAAAGAGAGTTTGAGTTGGTCTTGGCGAATACTCCACGACAGACGCAGTCAGTCCGAGAGAGTCCAGGGGCGAGCCTTGAGGCAGTCCAGTCTTGGGCTAGTCTTGGTTCAGTCTAAGGAAGTCTTGGAGATTTTTCCCCAGGGCGCTGTGTCTTATAGAGTGCTCCGAAAGATCGACTAAGACGAGAGCTGAAACGTATTTCGTTGTGTGCGTCTTATTTGACTGTAAAGTATAAGTGACTTTCCCGATTCCGTACCTCAAGGGGACGAGATAGAGAGACGAGACGAGTTTTCCCCCTGACAAGTGTGGAGAACCCCGAGAGAGAGATTTCCCCCTGATACGTTTTGGATGAACCCGGGCAGGTGTTTAACACACATTGACATCCTGTGAAGAGAAGTGGAATGGCGAAGATGTGTCTTTCTTGTGAACCGAACTAACTAGCAGCGATGGCAGAGACGACTCGGAAACTGCGTTTGACGACTAACGACTTTACCCGAACGACACCGATGTACAACGCTGAAGAGATGAAGATTTCAGAACCCCTTCGGAAGGACCAGTACCGGATAGGACTGTATAATTAAGAATTGAGCGACATTAAAGACAAGAAGATGAAAGAACGACCCGGACTAACGCGACAAGAGAGAAGACGCTTATAGACTTTGACTTTAGCTATCTGTGTATTGCTTAGAGAACCGCTCACTGGACACTGTAACTGACACTGTGTAACTCAAGGACGTTGAACTCTTTTCCAGAATCCTAACCCTATTGCTCAGTAATGTAATGTATTGCTTGCTTTTCCTATCGTTTTTACCGTTTCTTTTAGTGATGTCGAATTGTATGTTATGTAAGCGCCCAGATCTTTGTTTTGAACTGATATGACGTGCGAGGTCCTTTATAACGATTTAAGCGCGTTTCAGTGGACAAGTATTTGCAACACAGTGTTTTGAGTTTTGTGAAGTTTTTATGGTGTTTTAATGAGTTTATGAGTACGGATTATGATGGGGAGAGTAATGCCCCAATGAGTTTTTCAGAGTTTTGAGATTTGTCGAGTACAGAGATATCGACGTTTTAAGAGTTGTTTTTGTTTATGTGTTGTTCCGGAATACTTCTGACGCTTTTTGAGTGGAGAGCACCTTTGTAACGTTTTTTAATGTCTTTTTGAGGTGAGAGTTTGGTGCGCTTATATATGTATTGTTTGATATCGCAAGCTTTTGTTCATGATTGACAGGCTTATATGTAATTCAGTAGTTTCTATCGTTTTAGTCTTTTTCCCGTCTTTATTGCCAGAGGAGTAATGTGTTATGAAAGCGACATTCGTCTTTGCATTCTGTTTCCACGCCGTATGACTTTTGTTTAGATTATTAACGACTTTTGAGTTCAGTTGAAGTTTATAAGCGTATGTGACAGGAGTTTGATTAATAGCTTTTTCATTCATTCTTTATTAGTTACCGCTTTGCAATGCTTTAACCGAGAGACGCATCCCTGGTAATCACGTGATCATGCTGTCGACTGCAGCGATTGGCTGATCGCATGGTTACACCGCCACGCCTTAGTTTTTTTTGACCTTTTGACATAGAGTTTGTAACCTTAGTAACGGAGAAAGTGAAGCGACGGGTTATCTTAGCGAACTGTTTGAGAAAAGTGAGTCGATTGGTAGCCTTTCCCTTGTTTTTGATTTATAACCGTTGATATTTGAAACTTTATAACCATTGTATTTAGACTTTATAATCATTGTACTTAATTAGTGTGTTTTACTCTTTTTGATTTATACCTTTTATTATTAGTATTGTATTTAACCCTATGACGATGAGTGGCTGACGGTATTTTTGATTTGTGAACGTGCAATGCCGAGAGGCATATCTCAGTTTGGGTGAAGGGATGTGTCATGAATTTGTTTTTGCGTATCTGTTAACCGACTTAATTAGCTGATTATTAGCTGAATTGCTGTGTTATGTCTGTCATCGTGTAGGCCTATTTGAAGTTTTGGACGGAACTTGGCTCAGTGGTTTGGAACTAATTACAAGATACCGTCGCTATTCTGACATCCGTAGTTATTAATGTAGTGAACGATTAATCAAAAGATATGACGTATTCAGTACTTGGTTTGATTGGCTTTATGATTGAAGGTTACGCCCTAGAGTCTTTTTACTGCTTTGTAATTGGTTAGAGTTTTGAAAATGAATAAAGAGAGTTTGAGTTGGTCTTGGCGAATACTCCACGACAGACGCAGTCAGTCCGAGAGAGTCCAGGGGCGAGCCTTGAGGCAGTCCAGTCTTGGGCTAGTCTTGGTTCAGTCTAAGGGAGTCTTGGAGATTTTTCCCCAGGGCGCTGTGTCTTATAGAGTGCTCCGAAAGATCGACTAAGACGAGAGCTGAAACGTATTTCGTTGTGTGCGTCTTATTTGACTGTAAAGTATAAGTGACTTTCCCGATTCCGTACCTCAAGGGGACGAGATAGAGAGACGAGACGAGTTTTCCCCCTGACAAGTGTGGAGAACCCCGAGAGAGAGATTTCCCCCTGATAGAAGCAAGGCTGGTCAAATTTTGCGAAATGGTAGTTAGAATTTCCAGATACGCAATCAACACATTGTGGGATATCAAAATATGGATGATAAACAGCAAGTGATATTTCCAGAGATGTAGTTGGAATTGAAGCAAAGGAGTGGCCTATTAATCCATGAAACATACTCGCACATATCTGTACATATCATCTTGTCTTATTGTGTGTGGACAAAGGTGTCATGCACACAATCGGAAAAATATGTTATTACTGTAAATAATTATGAACAATAAAAACTGAAATTTAGAAAATCTATGAAAAATTAATAAGGAAAATATGTGATTTGCTGTACATTTTCCAGAAAATTATTACAAGTCCCAGAAGTGCATACAAGTCGTCAAAACGTACAGTTTGGCGACAGTTGGGAATGATACCAAGATTTAACAATTCCATGAGAACATCACAATGTTTTTTTAACACATGAAACGGGTGTGCATTAGTCGAATTATGTATGGTTTGAATAGGCATACAAGCACCTGTATATATTTTGACAATAAATCCCTCATTCACATTGTGCAAATACAAACAAGACATTAAACCTTCTTGATAGTAACAAGTAAGTGTTGCATAAACCCGAATGAAAAGTCCGGAGTCACGGCGAATACTTCTAGCCAGTCACCCCTCTAAAAACGTCATTACTGTGCCAATGACATTGAACTTTGCTCATCCATAAAGCAGCAGTTTCCATCTTCAAATAATCAAAATAAACTTGATACCCTGGCGAAGCATGTCTATTGTTTCACAACGACTGTCCCAGGGGATTTTCGCCTTCTCAATTTCTCAAGATAAACGTCCAAGGGTTGTTTTGTGTACTAGAAGGGCATGTTTATTGGCAGCATTTCTTGTATTAATTTCCATTGCACAAAAAAAGAAGCAAATACTGTTACTGAAGCACAGAATTTGCACAAATTTTTCTCCCCGGCCATTCACGCAAACTGCAATCGAAGTCTTTTACCTCATCGATAGTTGTTGACACTTTGCAACCGCCGTGATGAATGTATTGTGACGTATTTTGACCCGGATTCTGACCTTGCGTTCCGTCTACATGTACTGCCCTTTCATACCCATACCCTTTCATTTCCTTTCATTATTACATCCAAATGTCATGATATTTAATATTTAAAACCAACCTTTATTTCACAGTCTCTTTAGTTTTCACTTTTCTAAAATTATTTTACTGATCAAAAGACTTTTCACTCCCATCATGCAATCTCCCATAGTACTTCTGCAGGTCTCATGCCACTAATTAACCAATGACCAATTAACCAATTTAAATGCCTAGCAAGAACCAATGAAATTTTTTAAATATTATTTTTCTCAGGTGCTCCCTGTTTGAGGGTGTAATCACCTGGGTCAGAGGTGAGACCAACATGTGGTTTTTTGTTTACTACTTAGCGGCTGTGTACCTGTGGGTTTATTCTGTGTGTTAATGGATGTTCTAATCTTGGTGTTTTTCCAGTGATTTCTCTTGGTGCAATCCAAATACAGTAGGTGTGTCTTGTTTACCTGAGATTTGCAAGAGTTTGAGCTGGCCAACATGTTAGTTTTTTCATATGGTTGATTACTGGCATGTTGATTTCCTATTTTTGAGCCATATTTTCAACTTTCTTCGTCATTTTCATATAGCAATCTCGTCATATGTTAACATTGTCGTCTATGGAAATTCAATTAGTGGTATGAGCCCTGAAGACACAGCGTCGATCGCCAACATATCTACAAATAACCTCGCTCTCAGGAGCTGAGGAATAATCTCAATCGACAATGCTTGGCAGAGGTTTGGCGTTTTGGTTGTACCAGGGAGACAGTCTGTTGATTTGAAGAGGAGGCAGTATGTATGCGGCGGAGATGGGGTCGGATGTGTTTTGGAGTGGGTGGATATACTGGTGCTCAATTCACAGTCGCTGACATCTTCTTGTGTGCTTCTTTTGTTTACACGCCCTCTTGCACGACGGTACAGTGATGTTACTTTTCTTTTCAGAGTCCGTTTTGGGCGCCTTGGTGAGTTGTTGTTATTGCTTATTGGGGTTTCTACGTGTACATTGCTTCAATTTTTTCAATACTGATTGTTTCGATGACAATTTCTCACCCCTTACACGACGGTACAGTGAGAGTCTTCCTTCTTGGCAAATTGTCGGAATTGCTGTTGGGACTCATCACGTTGTCCGGGGCGTCGCAAACTACACAGTCACCGTCCCCTTTGTGTACATCGCTTCTAATTATGTCAATACTGATTGTTTCGACGACAGTTTCCCCCTTGACTGCATTTGTTCATAGTCTCCCGTGGCCTTGGCGTGTAGTCGGAACTGGGAACAAAACCGGTATCTCACTGGTCTCAGGGGAGGAGAAGGCGGGTAGGGAATGCAATGCTCTGATTCCAGGTCATTTACAGCAATCACACCTGGTTGATAGCGGAGACGGATTTCTCATGGAATAATACAGTATTTTCGAAACCGCTCTCGATTTTTCGATAAAGATTAGTACGGAAAAATGCATTTATGTTAACCCAAACGTCCCCAAATAAATACTTATTCCCTCATATATTTTCTCTATTGATTAATAGTAATTTAAACAAGTGACTGTGACTTATCCAACCTCTTTTAGACATAGCATTAGCATAAAATCTTACCATCATGAATATTTATTACCAATGCGGCGGACTCTCTCCAAATGAAGGCTCGGTTCCGCCGGAGCGAACCCCTGCCATAGAGAGCCCTTATCGGACACTGGCCACTTGACAAATTTCAAAATATGATTTTTTTATATGTGCTGAACTTTTAAAATAGCTCTGTATATAAAAACTGTAACACTTTACAATAGCGAGTAATATGTATCCTCGTTTTCCTGTACTGATTTCACACTGTAGTGTATTTTTACTTTCACTTATGTATACCATGGTAAATCCACTATCACTGGAAACATTACGTGAACACCTAAATATATCCATTCAATGAAACGTTACCAACTATATCATTTTTTGCTGAAAAATTGTTATACCTGACTATTGCTGCAGTCTCACAATCATGTGTATTCTCCTAATCTTTACTAATAAACATATGCGTTTATGCAATAATATTGTTACCACAGCGACATCACGTACGCACATTCGGTTCGGTATTGTTTAGAATCAACAACTTACATGTTTGGGGTGGAGATTATAAACATATATTACAGGAATTTGATAAATATATTTACTGTTAAATTGTATTTAGTTGCCCCTTCCCCAGTAATCACGTGATCGTGCCAACGAGTGCAGCGATTGGCTGATCGCATGTTTACTTTAACACTTTGGTAAGAGGAGAACGAGAGAGCGAGACAGCGGGGGGGGGTGCTTCAGCTGACCGTTTGGATAATGAAGCTGGACTATCTGTAATTTGCTAAAGTCAGGCATTTTATCAATGTAATGGATGGTGGTCGTGGGGTTATTGGCTGGTATCAGGCACAGATGGAGGCGTGGCTATTTAGAATGTTGACATGCACCAATCACAAGAAGGTTAACTGATTCGTGACCCCGTTCAGGTTTATATAACCAGTCTTGCAATGGGTGAATGGCAAATTTTAAATATGGTCATTACACCCGTCGTCATCTAAACGCAAGATTTGTGAACGAATGCACCCTAGTCGTGTAAGATAACAGCTACATAGTCGGTGTCAAATGACACAATTTAAAACAGACACCGATTTATTTTCTGTCTGAGATTAGTGTCATTGAAGATTATGTGAAAGACCATGAATAATGCAAGGTATGGCTAATATTAACAGTACTACGGTTGACAGAACGAAGAATAACAAACAACTACACAATTGTTAATTCTCGACTGCGGGCACTGAGCAAACAGATAATAAGTTAAAGGGCGGTGTCGCGAATTATTGGACTCATATGAATAAAGATGGCGACTTTGACTGAGACGTGGCAGGTATCAAAGGAGTCACCGGCAGTAATTAGTGCATTTTTCGCTCAGGGCAAAACTCGTACTCATGATTTTCAATTGAAAAGCGCATTTGGAATGTGGGAAAATCAATGTTTATCAACAAATGTCGCACATGAGCGACGCGACCACCATCACCCTTTAAAAAGTACATGAGCCATGGAAAAATCGCTTCTGTCAGAAATGACAAAGAAAATGTCAGCACATTGCCGGCTACGAGATGATTCCCTGCTATCATCAACTTCCCACATCTTTGCTACAATATCCTCCACTGTCAAACCTCATTTTGAATTGTCAAAATACAATGTTCCTGCTTAATGTCTCCATATATCATGGCAGACTTATGTCGTGTGAGGACATTGTTCATGGCGGCCATTTTGAATAAATAAAACGAGTATTCTCAACGATTACAATGTGTCCAAAACTAGAGCACATATTAGTAAATAGGGAATGACAATTTTTTTAGCGGGATAAACTAGTTTTCTATTTGAGATTTACCAAATTAATATAGAAATATGTTATATTTATTTCAGTTGAAAACAACAACCATGCTCAGCAAATTCCAACACTGTGACATCTGTTTCAAAAATAGAATTGCGTGGTTTGCAATTTAATCACATGGGTCACTGTCCTGCAACTAAAGAAGTAGCACATGTTGCACTATTGACCTATTCATCACGTGTACTTTCGGTTTCACTCAAGAGCTTACGTCACCAGAACTCCACGTCACATTCATACATACATACATACAAAAACACATATACACGGCCACGCATTAATTGCAATGACTCTCACATTTCAAGGCAAAACTGCGCGAAAACTATTTTATTTTGGCTAGCATTATGTTCGAGGATCAGGGAATTTCGTCTCGCTTAGTTGATGTCACTTACACGTAGAGATACCAGATTCGACCCAAATGAATACACATAAGTTCATTACAGATAGTCCAGCTTTATTCACACAATCAATTAGCCGAGGTAACTCCTCGCTGTACCGTTTTTTCTACCTCCCTCCCTTATACCAAAGTTTACAAAGTGAAACCTCTAAGGCGTGGCAGAGTAACAATGCGACCAGTCAATCGCTGCAGTTGACACGACCACGTGATTACCAGGGATGTGGCTCACGGTTAAAGCCTTCCGAAGTCGCCACTACTAAATACAATAAGTAAACAATCTGTTTATCAAATTCCTCTAATATAATAAAATGTCCCATTTGTAAAGCTAATAAAGTAGAGGATGAAATACACTTTCTTCTAAATTGTAAATTATACATAAATGAAAGAAACGATATATTCAAAAAATTAAAAATACACCCTAACAATACCAATAGAGAGAAATTAGAAACTCTTCTAAATAACAAAGATGAAAAACTGATTCTCAAAATATCAAAATACATTCACAAATGCTTTCTTATGAGAAAAGAAAATATACAGAGATTGCCAGCTGCCCTGAAAATATAATGCATTTTTACATTTATATGTAAACTATTTATTTACTACTTTGTCAAAGACTATTTTAACAGTTATTTTTTCTTTTTCGATTATACTTTTATTTATTGTTGTTGTATTTTAAATTTATATTTTCTGTATCTTTTAATCTTAATTGTATGTTAGTCCAGATCTCAATGGAGATAGGTTGACAATAAAGTTATTATTATTATGTTTATAATCTCCACCCTAAACAATAAATTCTAAACAATAGTCAACCGACGTGTGAACCGAATGTGCGAACGTAAAGTCGCTACCCTAGTTACATGTTTAAGCTGTTTGTCTCATTTATACACCCACATTTTCTTTGACAGAAACCCAAAAACTTAATAAAATAAAACTGTTCGCAACTTCTTTACAACGTGATAGTATACAATACTCTCAACAAAACTAAAATTTCGTAAGAATTTATAAAATTTAAAATGATGGTTCCAAATCAGTGCCTAATCAAAGACACAACATTTTAACATTGGAACGTTTTTGTTTTTTTAAATGACGTTATTGAAATTTATAAAGTTAAAGAGATGACTTTGTTGCACTGGGAGTTATTTATGCTCTTCTCTAAAACGTTGCAGTGCATAATAGGAGTTTGACCAATAAATGAAAAAATAATTCTGAAACATTTATTTCGAATGATATTGGAAAGTGATTTAGGTAAAGGAATCACTTCTAGTATTAGTAATTATAAAATTCAAATTAGTGTAGTATTTATACAATGAAAATACAAAAAAGCTACGCTTAAAATTACGGAGCGTAAATCGCAGAGAAGCTATGCGTAATCCAGATGATATGAATCGTCATGCGTTTGGAGGGGGCCATGGATCCGCCTCTGTTGCCCACACCTCGGCCGTCATTGTAGTAGCTACAGTGTGCCCATCTAGAACCAGAATTACACCATCGATAATCTTCTCCTTGGTAATCACATACACCAGTGCAGCAATATTCCCAGTTATTGCTATAGTCTGTGTAACACCAACTGTACGTTTCTCCATGGAGACCGCATGGCGAATCTTCTCTGCAGATAGTATTGCCCGCTGAGACGTAATATTGCTTTCAGGCAGTGCATAAAATCCCTTCTTGTCTACTATCTTTGCATTCGTAATAGATCGGTGTGTTCTGCTTCAGTTCTTCTGGGGACTTTATAGGGTCTATGCTATAGGTAGGGTTATCAAATCAAGGGTTATCAAATGGGCGTGACACAAAATGCATGTCTAAATTGTTTATATCATTCTTCATAGCATCCTTTACAAACTCGGCGAGTGACTTTGAAATGACAGTTGGTTTGAAACAACCACATGCAGACCCAAGTAGATTAATAGCAGCATTCTCGATACATGTTTCAAGTGTTGCCAAAGCTGAATTACACTTTGACATGAGTCTGTTTATGAAATCTGCCGTGGCAGACGAGTACGCCGTCTGTGTTTGTACACAGCATTCTAGAGAATCGCCAAGTTCATTCATCAAATATTCTTGAATAGAGTAACATTTAGTTCTGACATTAACCAGTTCAGTTGCGTCACGTCTGATTTGCCTCTGTTCTAACCCACAGCTACTAAGATAAGAAAGGCTTAAACGAAAAAAATGTACTCCATATCGGTCAAACATGATCCAACTATAGCTTGTGTTGACATTGGGTACATTTTAGTAGAGACAAACTGAATGAGAATGTAACAGCACATGATTTTTTATGTCTACAAAAAAACATGGCTTCATAGCACTAATCAGGTCCGTATGCCAACCACCTTAGCTGATTATGAATTTTTTCGATTGGATCGTTATAAAAATACTGCTAAGCGCCAGCGAGGAGGTGTTGCTGTCTTATTCAAAAACAAATTTACTAAATACATTACTGTTGTAAACAACAATAAAACAGATTTCCTTTGGTGCAAAATTGATAAATCCGTTCTTACAACTGGTAAACACTTATTTATAGGATGTATCTATATTCCACCAGAAAATTCACCTATATATAAACATAATGATACAGATTTATTTAAACACTTGGAGAGTGAAATTACGCAATTCTCTTCACAAGGTGACATATTACAGATAACTTATGGGAGACTTCAATTCGCGTATAAGCAGCCTAAGCGACACAATTATTGATGAAAACAGTGACCACTTACCTACTCCCGATGGCTATATCAAAGACGATTTCAGAATAAGAAATAGTAAGGACATAAATTCAAAATGCAGTGTTAATAAATGTGGTCGTTACTTAAATTAAATTATGTTTCGACTGTAACCTAGTAATTCTAAATGGACGAACCATTGGCGATTCCATGGGAAAACTAACCTGTCATACCCCACGAGGTAGCAGCACTGTCGATTATGCAATAACATCAAAACATTTGTATTTTAGAATACAAAACATAACACACATTTCAGACCACTGCTCGATCTCTCTTTCACTAAAAGTAAATAATATGGCTGAACAATAGTTAAGAGTAACTACAATCTACAACCAATGCCAGCAAAATATATTTGGGATGATCAGGGAAAAGATAAATTCTTGTCAACTTTACAAATGGCAAAGGATGGTGAAATTAATACATTTATCAACACAAATTACAGCTATGAAGACCCGACCAAGCCTGTCTCTGATTTTATTTCATTAGTCTCATCCATAGCTGACAAAAGCCTGAAAAAAATAACACCAAAAAAGAAAAAGAATACTAATCCCAAAAGGAAAAAGCAATTATGGTTTGACCAAGACTGTTGGTCACTTAAAAAAGAGTTTAGAAATATTTCATCTCTTCTGAAGAAATATCCAAGAGGCAGATTTTTCTGTATTAAAAGGAATATAAAAAAACACTGAAAAAAAGAGAAATGAATTTAAAGTTTCGCAACTAAATGAACTTGAGAGTTTAAAGGGAGATTCCTCTAAATTCTGGAAATTATTACGAGATTTAGATGATGATAGAAACAGTAATGAAATACATAATTCAATAACACCAAATGAGTGGTTAAATTACTTTAATAAATTGCTAAATCCACCAACGGAAGACAATAGTACTCTAAACAATAACATTAATTCTGAACTAAACGCCTTGGAGAGAGACATGGATGATAATCCAGATATTAATGGACCAATCCTGCAAAGTGAAATCATAAAAGCAATAAAGTTATTAAAATATAACAAAGCAACTGCCGAAGATAATATTTCAAATGAATTTCTAAAATCTGGCCAATCACACCTTATCAATGCCCTGCAAAAACTTTTTAATATCATTTATAATAGCAATAAATTCACCAAATCATGGAGCTCGGGTTTGATAGTACCAATTTTTAAATCAGGAAAAAAATCAAATCCTTCAAACTATATAGGCATAGTCCTATCAATCTGTATGGGGATATAATTAACCAAAGAATAACATCATACCTAGAAAAAAATAATATTATTTCTAAAAAGCAATTTGGATTCAGGAGAGATTGTCGCACATCAGACAACCTCTTCATTTTAAAAACAATAATTAATAAGTACCTACACATCATAACAACAATCTACTAGTAAATGATCTTACAGGAAATAAGAACAAACAAAACCCCAAAAGACTATATGCTTGTTTCGTAGACCGTAAGAAGGCATTTGACAGTGTGTGGCATGAAGGAATGTTTTTAAAATTATTAAAATCTGGCATAACAGGCAATATTTATAACATTATAAAAGACATGTACAGTAAAGTAAACTATAAAGTCAAGGTTAATGATGGATTAACAACTGAATTCACATCACATACTGGGGTTAAACAAGGGTGTAACTTAAGTCCAACTCTTTTCAATTTGTTTATTAATGACCTACCAGGAATTTTTGATACTGCAACATGTAATCCACCCACACTGGGAAACAGTAAAGTTGGGTGCCTCCTCTTTGCGGACGACATTGTCATCCTTTCAGAAACAAAACATGGATTACAAAAGAGCTTAGATAATCTCTCCACATACACAAAACACTGGAAGCTGAATGTTAATACAGAGAAAACAAAAATAATGGTTTTCAATAAAAATAATCGTCTATTAGACAACAATATCTTATTCTATGAGAGTAAAGAAATTAATGTGGTTGGACACTACAACTATTTAGGGGTTGTATTAAGTTCGAACAGAAACAACAACTATACTGAACGACAGAGAAACCAAGAAATTAGGTTTGGAAGTTGAAAAAAATATATAAATTATACTGGAAAAGGGAAATTAACAATAACAGAAGAAATAAACTCAGAACGTACAACAATTTCAAAAATGAATTTACTTTAGAAAATTATGTGATCAAAATAAAGAATGCCGAACTACGTGAATGTCTAAGTATGTTCCGTCTGAGCAACCATAAACTAAAAATTGAAACAGGGAGGTACACCAAACCAAAAACTGAAATAGGAAAAAGAACCTGCGAACTGTGTTCAAATAACAAAGTAGAAGATGAGTACCATTTCATGATTGAATGCATGCCCCTTTTACGAAAAATCGCGGAAAGCATTATTTGAAGAGACTACTAAGCACATTATAAATTTCACGAATATGAGTGACTACAACAATTTTTTAAAATTAATGGGTGATACAAATCTGAATGTACAAATACCAGTTGCCCAATTTATCAAAAATAACACGAACCTCAGACAGCAACATCTTCTGGTAAATTAACATAATCCAGTGACCAGCACCCCAATTATTTATTTATTAAAGTGACTGAAACCTTATATATTGTGTTGTTTTGATTTATTGTATTCGTTACTGGTATATTTTTCTTCCCTGCACCGCCTCAGTTGTGGTGATATACATTCACCAAACGATCCCCACCCCGTGACAGCGTACGAGCTGAAAGGGAGGAGACTTATAAGATAAGTACGCTGCCAGAGACGTTGATTATTAGACCTTTAATGAAGATAAAGATCCCAGATCCTGAATACGGAGCCCAGGGGGTCACTATATGCCGTTGCTATCCCATGTGCGTTCCAAAATTTAGCAGGAAATGGTGGTGTTTTTCACCTTCTAAAACGGGCCCGCGCGGGAGGTCTATAGATTTTTCCGGTAGCAAAACTGAGGTGCAAAAATACTCCTGCTTTGTCATGTCGGGAAATACAAACGGCATGCGCGCGACTTCCTCACAGACGTGAAGCATACTGGGAGCGAGCGCCCTCTGTGTGGAGAGTGGACGTAACGTTTTAAATTCGCCAACGCTGCTGGCGTACCTCATTAGGACCGGTATCAAACATGGCGGAGATTAGTCCTGTGAAAAATTTCTTCGCCGGTGGTTTTGGTGGTGTATGCCTTGTTTTTACCGGTCACCCACTGGATACCAT
The DNA here is from genome assembly GCF_978046115.1 of Saccoglossus kowalevskii. NCBI lineage: Eukaryota > Metazoa > Hemichordata > Enteropneusta > Harrimaniidae > Saccoglossus > Saccoglossus kowalevskii. The sequence goes on along the minus strand of NC_140643.1, from coordinate 22,458,688 downwards.
CAAGGTATGTTACACTTTAAGTACAAACTATTACCACACTACATCATTTTATGAATAGGTTTTTAGGGGAAACACGAAAAAACCTTCTCGATCGACGTGACCTGTTCACCGCCGACCGTGCACGGGCTCGTACCAGTTTGTTGCCTTTTGGTGTTGATGTGTCTTGAATAGCTCGGCCTCACACATGTATATGTGAAAAGTGCCGTGATATGTGTTACTATAATTCAACGTAAATGACCACTGCCATAATATCCGTAATATTTTGCCATCTGAGTCCAATAGACAGCGTAGAATCAGTGTCCAAAAGTCCTTCGATACGACTTGTACTGTGCTCTGCAGGGCGAATAGAGTTCACTGACACCAATAGGCTTCCATTGGACCCGGTTAGTGTACAGGGGGGTATAGATCGTTGATAAAATCAACTACTACTGGTACAGATTGTTTTTTTTTGTGTCGGTGGCTATAATCAAGTTACAGTCTGTGAAATGAATCTTGTCCCTATTTTACCACAGACGACCTTTACGTTTCTATGTCAATATTTAAATAATCAGTATCAATGTCATAATAGTTTAGTGCGTACTTTACTACCGTAATTGAAATTTTAATAATAATTACTAATTTAGGTATAAAAATTGTTGGTTTATAAACGTATTTGGATAAACTGTATTCATCTGTTATGTTTTCTAGGTGTCGACACTTAGTGGAGCACCCATCTTGACAAATTATCTCCCAAAAAAATTTATGTTCACCATGTGTCAGGTTCGGAGAGAAATTTTTTGGGGAAATAACATTGCAGAACACTTTTACAATGATGAAACAGAAATGATAATAAAAATATGCACATTTTATTACAATATTATTTACATACTATTAAAATTTATTGTGTGAAAATTATTAGTTTGTGGAAAACTATAAAAGTCAATAGCTTTATCATTATCCTCGTTGTTGAATGTTTAGATTGTATGAAAACTCTTGATACAAAATAATTTCCGCCTTTATGTTTTGCTGCTTGAATTGACCTGCAGCAACTCCTTTTGACCATCTGACAATTCACGTCGGTTATTAACCAGTCAGAATGCTATTTTCCAAGGATTTTTGTATTTTTTCATGACAAGAAGTTACCACTGTTTAAATATGAACTGTTGCACTGATTTGGACAAACGGAACATTGGTGTTCTATGTTCTTCGTTGTAATTAGGTGTTTGCATTCAATTGATTTTTCCACATATAAACAATGAATATAGTAGAATTTTGTTAGTGATTGGCATAATATTCCCCAACAGCCGGCTGTGAAAGATTGGTATTTTTTTTTTCTGATTTGTAGGAATCTGAAAAATTCCGTTCACAACTTGTCTTTTTATTTAGTTTCGTGTCTCATTCAAGATGGCAGCCCTCCTATTGTAAATATTGCATTTATTTTATTATCACTTGACAGCTGACTGTGATTGTCAATACTGCATGAATATACCATAAATCCACAGTTATTACTTACTAAATAAATCGATTAACTTTTTCTGAATTTTTCATTTCTCTTCCTCGCTTTAGAAAACACAAGTTCTGAAACTTTGATAATCAATTTCTTACCTCAAACGGGACAAATACAAATTTCTACATTCTCAGGGATACATTAATAACCATTCTTTTGATCACAAAGTTTATTTTATTCAAAACCATACAATTCTGAGTATTCTGACAGCTTCTGCCAATTTCATTGCTATTTAATCACGAGGGGCTTGTGCTGAGAATTTTAGGTAACAACAACAAAATATGTTCTTGCACTCCAGATCATGTCCTAATCAGCTAACTTTCAGTCAATCAGTGGTGGGATAACAACGGGTATATATTAGCTCACTGAAATACAATTGTGTAAAACCAAATTTGAGCGAATGCTACAATAAATGTGTATTTCTGAGCTACAAGACACTATTTAGTGAATCAAATAGTTTAAGGCACTAGCACTGTACATTTTTATTTCAAGGGGGCAGGGAAATCATGACATTTGCAAGTGACACATTTTTAGTTAAATGTAAGGAGTCTCAGTGACTTGCCAGAATTCAATCACAGTAGTGGACATCGTGGTTGTCCCATCATGGATGTTTTTGTCCCCAGTAATTTAATGATTGACCTTTTGATAACTTTGTACTCAATAAATAAAACAATGAATGTACCAGTATATACCGGTGTATATATATATGCTAATGCACCATATGTACACGTGTCTAAAAATAACTAAATAACAAATTTGTATTTTTGTGATTTACTCACGGGTCTTCCTGCATTCAAAACTACCATAGATAAGATTATACTCAAATTCATCACCTGTATAAGAGGTCCTAATGAGAACTAAAATCTTCTACTGAAAACAGATGTACATGTATTGTGTTTTGCCTTGTACACTGTATACTTTTAAAGCACCAAGGAGATTATAGTTTAGATTAGAGATTATAGTATATATATAGCTTTATTTTGAATAAGCGAAAAAAACGGCTTGCCCAATTAGTTCAAATAACATACTAGTATAGTAGCTGAAATGAAATGATACGTTTGATGATATTAAATAATCTCTCGTGTATTTCTACGTAATTGTAATTTCTGCACTACAAGTGGTATAACATTGATTTATTATATGTGACCCAGGGTGTTTTTCTAGAAAACAAACTGCAAGAGGGAGCACTGCAATTCAGCGGAGCCACCAAGTGGGGGAGATAGGCTTCTCCCTACCAGGGTGTGGAGTTTTTGATAATTCTAAGTTAAAATGGAGCATTCTATGGCTATCTTGAGGCCAAAATTACTATCAGACAGGTCACAGTTGAAGACTGTGGCCACATGTGATCCCTGGTCAATCGGAATTTTATGGTTGCCAGGGAATCTGCTCCGCAGGGTAAGAGGGCGCATGGCTATGGCATGAGGGCGCTGCGCCCCTGTTCCCTGTCACCAATGTTAATAAATGTAACCAGAAAGTTTCCATGTGAAAAATGAGACTTAAAATATTGTGGGAACATGGACAGTCTGGCTTTCAAATTTTTTTCCTCTGGTTGTTTGGATTATATTTTTTTCAAATATATTTAAAAAAAAACAAACATGGTAGAGCATAATAACTGTCTTACTAGAATTCCATAGTAAAGATTTTGGATCACCAGGTTTTCAATAATTACATATACCGGTATTTCTCCTGTTGCTGTGATCTGTTGCGTTCAAAAACAAACACCAGGAACAAACGCATGATTTATGATTTACAGTGATGTTAATTTTGGGCTGCATTGGGTTAGTTGGATGTGTACATGTATGTATGATTATTGGCACGACGATAGCCGTAATACATACTTTAAATATATTAATTATTCATTGGGTTTTAATTCTGCTATTTTTGCTGATAAGTAAAATCCACTAAATTAAATCTATGTGAACATGTAAAATAACAATAAAACTCATTGTTTTCTTGACAAATTAGTAAAATTAAAACACAATGAATATGCTTAAAACATCAAAATAGTGAAATTAAATGTCAGTGAAAATGAATGGTTTTACGGTATGTTTTTTTTGTATCTCTCTTCTAAACAGGTTCGGTTACAGACACAGCCACTACCGGGACCAGGCCAGTCAGTGCTCTATAAAGGTACTTTTGACTGCGCTCTTAAGACCATAAGAAATGAAGTAAGACCTGCTTTCTTCTTCTACATTTACAATCGAGTTATTAAAGTAATTAAATGAGAGATAACACTTCAAAATTCAACAAAATTGTTTTGCACTGTGCAAACATTTGCATTCAGTGATGAGATTCTGTGATCAGTCATGCTCTGTATCGATGTGTTCGATGTGAATAGAGGAAATTGTTCAAATACTTCATCAGAAATCATGAACTCCTCAATTTTGGTATTTAGTTCATCCCAAAAAAATTTGTAAGGTTTCAACACACACAGACACACATGTGTAATTAAAATTTTGTAATAACTAGCAGTACTGACAATTTGTTGAATTATTTAAAGTGACCAACTGTCATCAATATCTTGCATTATCTCACGGTGTATTCAAATATCTTACAATCCTCTGTTTGATGTTATACTGACAATGCATGTGAGTAGACTTAATAAGATGCCAAAGCTTGCCTTCATTAAATATTACCATAGTTGCCAGGGGCGGATTTAGAGGGGGGCTGAGGGGGCCGCCCCCCCTATTTTTAACTCCCTGCAAGGGCTTCGCGAACTCGGCCACCGGCCAACTTATCGCCCCCCCCCCCCAATTCCAGAATCCTAGATCCGCCCTGGTTGCTACATTACCAGTATATGTGCTTCTCTAAATGAAAGGTGTGTCTATAATCAAAATAAGTCATATTTAATAATCTAACATGCAATGCATTTTTCTGTAAAAGAATTAATTATTCACTGGGTTTTCATTTTGCTTATTTCGCCGACTGGAAAATGCGCTAAATTAAAACCCAGTGAATTTGTAAAATTTAGCATAGAACACATTATCTAAATAATAAAACTAAATTTAAAACCCACTGTATATGCCTGAAATGGTAAATCAGCGAAATTTAAACCCAGTGAAAATTAGTCATTTTACAGTAGCTAAAATTTGTGTTTATGTGTACTTCTATCATTCTATTCGAATGAATGTGGTACAAATATATGATATCGTGACTAAATCTGTTGCAATCTGTCTTTATTGAATCTTCACAGGGTGTACGAGGTTTATACAAAGGAATGGGAGCCCCAATCATGGGAATAGCTCCAATTTTTGCAATCTGTTTCTTTGGCTTTGGAGTGGGAAAGAAACTACAGCAGAAGCACCCTGGGGAAGAGTTGACGTAAGTTTAGACTATTTTCAGAGTCTGCTCATAATTAAAGTACTAGGCTGTGAGAAACAAGTTGGCTGACAACTGTACTTTCTACGTTTTTTTTTTTTTTTTTCATCAGATATCTTCAGTTATTCAATGCTGGAATGTTGGCAGGTGTGTTCACCACAGTCATCATGACTCCCGGGGAGAGAGTCAAGTGTCTTCTTCAGGTAACATGCAATCACAGGGAGTTACCGTTAATCAGTGTATTACCAGATTACTGCTAAGTACGCATAAATTGAGTATGGGGAGCATATCTCATCTTGTACTACCCCAGTACATACCTTGCAGTATTTCCGTAGTAACATAATTATTGCTTGTAGTCATTATGTAGTGATAGGTACCATAACAGCCAAAAGAGACCATTTAACGTTTATTGTGTGGGTTTTGACAAATGCGAAACTATTTTTTGTGTATTCCCACACTTAATAATGTGCTGTACCTAGATGCGCTCCACTTTGTTTTGTAGATTAAATTCATATTGGCCGACTGGAAGCAGTTTTGTTTTAATGAATCTTTCTCTGGACTGCACAGCCTTTTTAATTGTAAAAATCCATGACAATCAAGCATTTCTGCCTTTCTGAACTTTAGAACTTTATGCATAAGTTGTACATCAATCAAAACTGATTCAAAATTGCTGACTGGTTTCCGTTTTGTTCATTATCGCATAACTACCGTATGTCATGTCAATTTTGAGTTGTGATGGTTGTGTGATATCTCCCAGTGTATCAATTTGTTGCTACTTAATATGCTATTGATGTGTTATTATTTACAAATCAATGACTGTCATTGATGTATATTTTAGATCCAAGCAGCTGAAGGCACAGCTAAATACAAAGGACCAGTTGACTGTTTCCGTCAAATCTACAGGGAATCCGGTTTGTTTAAGGGTGTTTACAGAGGAACATTAGCAACTCTGCTTAGAGGTACAGTATAGAGGACATACTGATTGCATGATGTTATCATAAAGCTTGTCTTGTAAAGCTCTTAAATATGTCTATTATTCCTAGTTGTTACATGGTTCTTTGGTAACCATTTTCTTAAACTTTTCAAGTATTTAGCTAATTTTCTCATTTAGTCTCTTGATTCTGAATCGTTTGATTTAATCTGTACAATTCTCTGCAATTCTAGATGTTCCTGCCAGTGGTGTTTACTTCATGACCTATGAGTGGCTGAAAAAAACTCTTACACCAGAAGGAAAAAAGCAAGTAAACTGAATAGTGGCTTCTAATTCGAAATACTAATACAAGTGTCATATCAAAACTAGTCACTATGTAAACATAAAAATGAAAAAAAAAAAATGTTTTGATGGAGTCCAGCCCCCCCCCCCCCCCCCAAAAAAGAATTACTGGGACAAATTTGTCTGTGGCCTTGATTCATGCTTTTTTGTCTTGTCTAATTCAGATATTTATTTGTCTTTGTTTCAGACCCACTGATTTGAGTGTTGGTAGCATATTATTTGCTGGTGGTATGGCAGGTATTTTCAATTGGGTAGTGGCAATTGGTCCAGACACCCTCAAATCTAGGTTTCAAACAGGTCAGTAGTGTAAAAGTTCACATGTGAAACATCTCTGTGACCTATGTATGACCCCTAAATGTCAAACACCCTGCCAATGTCTACATGGGGTTGGGGTGGGGTATCAGTTTGACGAGTGCTCTCTCATTTGCATATTTTTTTCATTCATGCTCTAAAATGGCTTCTTGACAATTGTTAATTGCATTTGCTTTAAATTATGGTCACAATATTATATCTTGTGTACCAGACAATTAAATTATTTTTCCACTTATCTATCCTGATTCTCAGTCACCATGTGTCCAAAATAACTTACTGCTACACCAAAAAGTGACGCTCAAGGAGCATGCTTGGCAAAAGTAATCTTGCATGAATACTCCAAAAATAAAAACTTAATAGTAAATTATGGTTCGCACTGCTACAATAAAATTATAAACTACTGAATTATCAGAATTCATCTCCTTTTTTTGCAGTTTGTTCACTTAAGATGAAAGTATATTCATGAAATATCACCACTCTATTTCTAGATTTAATTGATTTGTTTCAGCTCCTGCTGGTAAATATCCCAATGGTATTCGTAGTGTCTTTACAGAATTAGTAAGAAATGAAGGTATCTTTGCCATTTATAAAGGAATCACTCCTGTCATGTTGAGAGCATTCCCTGCCAACGCAGTAAGTATTGCTCTCTTAGCTGTCTTATCTCATACTGGTACATTACAGAGCTCCTATTATAGTTTAATGTTGTTGCTAACACTCTACACCAGCTTGCTTGCCTTACGTATGCCCTTCCGTTCGCAATAGATTTGAATATCTATGTTCTGTGAATGGCAGCCAATCACAAACCACCATCAGCTACACTCAGCTGCATGATGCTTTTCAATTGACACTCAATAATTCAACCAATAGACCAGGGCAAACAAAGGTCATAGTGAGGTCAAAACACCACATGGGATTTGACAACTGCAAAAGTATTTTCGGAGTATTTCATCTCTTAATAGTTTGCTTTACGCATTTGACAATGGTCAATTTTGATAAGTAAGAGTATCTCAACAGATTTTGACAAAGAGATATAAAAAAAGAAACACAAGTTCAAAAACAAATCATTTAGTTTCAACAATACAGTTGTTTTGCCCGTGCACTTGTGAGTTGGTTGTGTTATAGCTGTGGTTGATTTGTTTTGTGTTTGTTTTTTTAATCCCTTTTGGTTAGTTTGGTATATGGTATTTCTATTTTTGACTCTTGTGTGCAAAACACAAAAGGGAGTCTTTGCAGACAGGGTGTCTGTATGTCTGTATGTCTGTATGTGTGTATGTCACTTTTTTTGTTCCACCGTTATCTCAAGAACCACTAATCAAATTTTGGTGAAACTTGGTACATAAATGCTCTGGGATAATGCACAGAGTTGATTAGGTTTTGGTAAAAATCTATGAATATTAATTACCTAATTTGCATGATAATTATCTGATTTTTAGCTGTTCCAAGACTGTTCCACTGATATTTGAAGAACCACTCATTGGATTTTGATGAAACTAGGCACATGGATGCTCTGAACTAATGCGCAGATTTGATTAGTTTTCGGTAAAAATCTGTTAATATTATTAATTACCTAATTTACATAATGATTAATAAATTTTCGGCTTTTTCACTGATATCACAAGTACTAATCATAACATTTCAATAAAACTTGGTACATAGATGTCATATGACACTGCACAGACCTGATAGTTTTTAGGGTAATATCAGTACATATTAATTACCTAATTTGCATAATTAATTAATTTTCAGCTTTTGACATTTCGAGTAGTAATGATCACGTTTCAATGAAACTTGGTACATAGTTACTTGAGGACTGTGCAGAGACCTAATTAGTTTTTCGGTAAATATTTGTGCATATTAATCACCTTATTAGCATAATTAGTTAATTTTCAGCTTTTCACCTGATATCTCAAGTACTAATCACATTTCAATGAGACTTGCGACATAGATATTCTAAGACTATGCAGAGACCTGATTAATTTTGGGATAAATAATTGTGCCTATTAATTACCTAATTTGCATAATTAGTTTATTTTTTGCTGTTCTATGGCTGTTGCACTGATGTCTAAAAACCACTCATTGGATTTCAATGAAACTTTTAAAGAGTACCCATCACATTTCAATGAACCTAAGACTATACACCATATTAGTTTTTGGTAAATATTTATGCTTCCTAATCACCTAATTAACATAATTAATTAATACTTATATCTCAAGTATTGATCATCACATTTTAATAAAACTTGGTACATAAATGCTCTAGGACAATAGACAGCCTGATTAATTTTGAGTTAAAATCTGTTCATATTCCCTAATTAGCATAATAATTAATATGTTTTTGGTTCTAATCACATTTCAATGAAACTTGGTACATTGTGCAGACCTTATTAGTTTTACACTTAAATCTGTTCATATTAGTTACCTTATTTGCATAATTAGTTTTCAGCTATTCCATCAATATCTCAAGTTCAAGTAATTTTTAATTAATTTTAGATGTGTCTCCAATACTCTCAGCACACGGGAGTTCTTTTTAAGCTTTCTTTGATTATTATTTTTTTTGACTAGTTTCAAGTCTGATTCCATGGCATCAAACTGTGTTTCCATTGTTTACATACACCTTAAATGTAGTTGTTCATAAATTGTTGTGGTTCACATGTATAAACTCCATCAGTGTGTACTTCGCGCGCGAGCTTCATCAAATCTCACCGTATACCTATTTTAACATACACATGTGCTATTGAAATCAAATTATCCATGCTTTCTCGTTCTTTACCACAGGCTTGTTTTGTTGGATTTGAAGTTGGTATGAAGTTTTTAAATTGGGCATTACCGGGATGGTAGGCTGTGTGGAGAACTGTATTACTATCCATGCATCCAACATACCATGTACGCACACTTGTTTTAAATCTTTTGGTGCTTCCATGTTTCTGAACATACACTGATCTGATTGAAATGTGTATGTATTTAATAAGTTTGGGCTAAGTAGTCTGTGCCGTAAAATCTGTATTAGAAGCCGCATCCTTAATAGAAGCCGAACTTATTCTTTTTGAAAAATTGAGAACAAAAAAATCACCATTTCTCATATGTTTAGGTCCTTTAATAGAAGTTACATCCCTTTTGTAGCATTGTATCATTTTAATACAGAATTTGCAAACATTTTGCTGAATTGTCTATTTGTTCACTATATACTGTAAAACACTTTGAAATATCTACATGTCATTTTTAGTGAATTTGAACAAAATCTTAATTTAGCTAAAGTGTCAACAATCTCATTATGAGAATATACTTTATTCTAAATTAGCAACATCTTGAATTAGCGAAATTATAGCTTACCGGTAGCTAAATTAGCTACAATGATATGCTAGCTAAAAAGACATGTTTTACAGTACTTTATTTAATTTAATCAAGCTTGTAAACCATGCTTCTCATTACACTTAATTAAAGTAGAGCATTCATTAGTTAATATCATCAATCCAACACAAGCCTGCAAAATACATCTTAGTTCAGTCAGATAATGTGAATGTACTGTGCTCCAGGAGTTTAAGAATTTGTTTGTCACATCAGGTATTTTTATTCCAAATCATAATAAATAAAAGGTTCATTAACAATGTGTTGTGTGTTTATTTCTATAAGGTTAAAGGTTAAAAGAACACTTCTGTGTTTACTGCCAAATTGGCTTTAGAACTCGTTGTCTAGGCAGCGTATTTATTTCTGTAATTTTACTACTGGTTAGTAATCCACCACAGTTTTTGACTCCCGTGTGCGAAGCACAAAAGGGAGTCTTTGCAATTACCCTGTCTGTATGTCTGTCTGTATGTATGTATGTATGTCACTTTTTTTGTTCCACCGTTATCTCAAGAACCACTAATCAAATTTTGATGAAACTTGGTACATAGATGCTCTGGGATAATGCGCAGAGTTGATTAGGTTTTGGTAAAAATCTATGAATATTAATTACCTAATTTGCATGATAATTAGATGATTTGTAGCTGTTCCAAGACTTTTCCACTGATATCTGAAGAACCACTCATTGGATTTTGATGAAATTTGGCACATGGATGCTCTGAACTAGTGCGCAGATTTGATTAGTTTTGGGTAAAAATCTATGAATATTAATTACCTAATTTGCATGATAATTAGATGATTTGTAGCTGTTCCAAGACTGTTCCACTGATATCTGAAGAACCACTCATTGGATTTTGATGAAATTTGGCACATGGATGCTCTGAACTAATGCACAGATTTGATTAGTTTTGGGTAAAAGTCTGTTAATATTATTAATTACCTAATTTACATAATGATTAATCAATTTTCGGCTTTTCCACTGATATCTCAAGTACTAATCATAACATTTCAATAAAACTTGGTACATAGGTGTCCTATGACACTGCACAGACCTGATGGTTTTTAGGGTAATATCAGTACATATTAATTACCTAATTTGCATAATTAATTAACTTTCAGCTTTTGATATTTCGAGTAGTAATGATCACGTTTCAATGAAACTTGGTACATAGTTACTTGAGGACTGTGCAGAGACCTAATTAGTTTTTTGGTAAATATTTGAGCATATTAATCATCTTATTAGCATAATTAGTTAATTTTCAGCTTTTCACCTGATATCTCAAGTACTAATCATCACATTTCAATGAGACTTGCGACATAGATATTCTAGGACTATGCAGAGACCTGATTAATTTTGAGATAAAAAAATTGTGCCTATTAATTACCTAATTTGCATAATTAGTTAATTTTTTACTGTTCTATGGCTATTGCACTGATATCTAAAAACCACTCATTGGATTTCAATGAAACTTTTAAAGAGTACCCATCACATTTCAATGAACCTAAGACTATGCACCATATTAGTTTTTGGTAAATATTTATGCTTCTTAATCACCTAATTAACATAATTAATTAATACTAATATCTCAAGTATTGATCATCACATTTGAATAAAACTTGGTACATAAATGCTCTAGAACAATAGACAGCCTGATTAATTTTGGGTTAAAATCTGTTCATATTAATTCTCTAATTAGCATAATAATTAATATTTTTTTGGTTCTAATCACATTCCAATGAAACTTGGTACATTGAGCAGACCTTATTAGTTTTACACCTAAATCTGTTCATATTAGTTACCTTATTTGCATAATTAGTTTTCAGCTATTCCATCAATATCTCATGTACAAGTAATTTTGAATTAATTTTTAATGTGTCTCCAAAACTCTCAGCACATGGGAGTTCTTTCTAAGCTTTCTTTGATTTGTTTTATATGCATATTAGTAACACCCAAAGTTTTAGTTCATTATATATATATATTCAAATTAACACTTGTGTTCACATGTAAATTTATAAATGGCCAGGAATTTTAGCTTGGCAATATGTCTTGGTTTTATTTTTAGAAAGAAATGTCTGTTCTTTCTCAACAATCCAAAAAACTGATATTGACCAAATGAATCATTGATATTTGGGCTATTTCCATGATTAATAAATGTGCTATACAGATTTGATGATGATCAATTTTGCCGATGTAATGATATCTCAATACAATATGGGCCTTTTCAAAGCTCAACAATTCAAAACACTAAAAGATGTACATCCTATACTTTGACCACTGTGCTATGTTCAGCTTTCTGCTTTGCTAAATGGAGCTTCAACCTCTTGGCATGTAACCTTGACATTCCTAAATCTGTGGTTAGAATTTCTTCATCTAAGGCATCTAGTATAGTACCATCGATCTGCTCCTCCTCAAATTGCGGGGTATACTGTGATAGATTCAGTTGTAACAGCATTCTACAGACGTCACTAACTGTCACAGATGCATGCATTTCAGCATGCAGCTCGCACGGTTCTGAGCTCCTACGCTGTGTTTTAACAACTGGTAAAGGCACATTAAGCCGGGGTAGTATCCTCTGTTTGGAGTGTGGAGTGTAGAACTTTTGTTCTGTCTGTATTGGTCGAACTTGTTGAATGAGCTCCTCATTTCTCTTTGGTGGGACCTGTTTGATAATGTTAGAAGCTATTATGTATTTATTTATACTGGAATATAATATAAATTGCAGGCACACTTACAAACATAAACATGAAACTCATAAACATGTCACTGTAAGCAGATGCGTTCCCTGTCACACTATAATGCACTACCCTAAAAATTGAAAGACAGATTGAATTTCCAGCTTCACAAATGACTTTAAAGCAGAGCATTTTTCATGGTCAGAAAAACCTACCAGTACTCAATTACGATTACATCTACATGTACTATGTAGACACAATGAATCATGAGCATAACTTACAAGCTAAATAACTTGAAAATTCCACATTTAATAAATAAACAGACAAATATGAAACCCTGGATTTGAATCTGCAGTCACCTTAACACTGTAGGTAAACTAGCTACCTACAATGCCACACTTACTGCGCAAAAAAAGCAGTTCCAAATGATGTATAGTGAACACTGCCCACAGCAACTAGATGGTAATGCACAAGTCTAGGACATCACAAACAACATATATAGTCAAGATATAGATATGTAGTCAAGATTTGAATAAATCTGGTTTATGTACAGAGCCCTATTGTGTTTTAGTCCCTGTTTGGACGCAGTCTGAGAAGAGGGACTTATGGATTGACCTTTGTACATGCATGTGTATTAAGTATTTAGCCATATTTCACACATGCTTGGTTTAAACTTCACAAGTACTTTATATACATTATATTGAACATATGCACATGGATTTGTTTAAAAATGCGTCAAAATCACACTTTTTATAGTTCCTGGGCTCAGTCATGTATAGACAGATTGGGTTTAAATTTGGTACATACATTGAACACAATAGACCATGATGCACGTCATTTTATTGTTCGGATCAAGTTCAAAATAGCTGACTGATGACCATTTTGTTTCAAAGAATGGTATATCAGACATGTTCAGACTAAAAAAGTTTAAACTTCACACATTAGGTCAAGTGGAAGATAGCGTTTTCTTGGGGTTTATTTCACAAAAGGTTATGTAAATGTTAATGTCAAGAATGATTGGCAGCGATAGGTTAATCATCTAGATTGTGACATTATGTTACTTTGATGTCTGTTGCAGTTGCTGGTTGTAAATAGTCTCAGGCCAAAATATTCACAGGATCCTTGTGAAGTTCTTGGTGTGGAAGGTGGACAGTTTGTTGAGGTCCCTTTCGGCTTAGTCTTTTCCACGAAACGAAACCCTAACCCGCTTTTTTTTTCATTGTCCTAATTATATCTGAGAAAATTTCACACTGTGAAACACAAAATGAATAGCGCCATCAGTGTTCAACAATTCCAAAATGGCTGTCACGTCATGTCAGCACAATTGAATCGAGCTGCAAAGTAGGCGGAAAAGAGGTGGAAACTAAATATTGTCGACACATTTATTTCTGTGACGTGGCGATGTTTGAAGTCATTTAATTTCATTTCGGTTTTTTTTTTCACTTTCGTTTCGTTCCAGCATTCTGATCTATACAGCAGCTCTGGTACAGTCTTAGTTTGGTCTTTGTGCTGTACTGAGATGACTTCCACACATTGTTCAGTATTATGAAAGCGTTTCGTCCCTTTGCTAGCTGAGTCGGCTGCCTGCTCCACCATCATGCCTGACCATTCTCCAAAGATAGGTCAATTTTTCTGACGTTGAGCAAAATCATCTGCGTTTTCTTCTCGCTGATCTGTAGTCCAACTCGCTGTGCAAATGTGCTGAGCTGTGTCGTCTTCTTCAGCATGTGTGTACGCGAGACAAATGCTAGATTATCAGCAATATCTAAGTCTTTGAGGGTTGGGATGAGAGTTCACCTGATGCCTCTTGGTTTGTCCTCTGTCGTTTTTCTCATCACCCAGTTGATTGCTTTGTTGAAGAGAATCAGCAGCAAACAACATCCTTGTTTGACGCCGGTGTTCATGGTTGTCTTCACTTCAAAGCTTGATTTCCCTCTCAATGACCAGAACATTCTGCTGTGGAATTCCGTATGCCCTGAGGATAGGCCTTAGACATTCTCAATGACCAGAACATTCTGCTGTGGAATTCCGTATGCCCTGAGGATAGGCCTTAGACATTCTCAATGACCAGAACATTCTGCTGTGGAATTCCGTATGCCCTGAGGATAGGCCTTAGACATTCTCAATGACCAGAACATTCTGCTGTGGAATTCCGTATGCCCTGAGGATAGGCCTTAGACATTCTCAATGACCAGAACATTCTGCTGTGGAATTCCGTATGCCCTGAGGATAGGCCTTAGACATTCTCAATGACCAGAACATTCTGCTGTGGAATTCCGTATGCCCTGAGGATAGGCCTTAGACATTCTCAATGACCAGAACATTCTGCTGTGGAATTCCGTATGCCCTGAGGATAGGCCTTAGACATTCTCAATGACCAGAACATTCTGATGTGGAATTCCGTATGCCCTGAGGATAGGCCTTAGACATTCTCAATGACCAGAACATTCTGCTGTGGAATTCCGTATACCCTGAGGATAGGCCTTAGACATTCTCAATGACCAGAACATTCTGCTGTGGAATTCCGTATGCCCTGAGGATAGGCCTTAGACATTCTCAATGACCAGAACATTCTGCTGTGGAATTCCGTATGCCCTGAGGATAGGCCTTAGACATTCTCAATGACCAGAACATTCTGCTGTGGAATTCCGTATGCCCTGAGGATAGGCCTTAGACATTCTCAATGACCAGAACATTCTGCTGTGGAATTCCGTATGCCCTGAGGATAGGCCTTAGACATTCTCAATGACCAGAACATTCTACTGTGGAATTCTGTATGCCCTGAGGATAGGCCTTAGACATTCTCAATGACCAGAACATTCTGCTGTGGAATTCCGTATGCCCTGAGGATAGGCCTTAGACATTCTCAATGACCAGAACATTCTGCTGTGGAATTCCGTATGCCCTGAGGATAGGCCTTAGACATTCTCTGTGTATGCTGTCAAAGGCCATTTCAAAATCGACAAAGTTGATGTACAACTGCCTCTGCCACTCTGTGCACTTCTCAATAATATTTCGTAAGGTGAAGATGAAGATCTAGTCTATACACTCTTTTACTCTCCGAAAACCTGCTTGTTCTTTTCTTAAGTTTCTGGTCCACTGCTTCTGATATTCTTTTCATGGTTGTCTTTACCAGGATTTTATTTGGAAATGACACTTGTCAGTGATTCTACTCCAGTTGTTAAGTTGTTTCAACTGTTCGCCTAGTTTCTATGCGAGGGCCCTAACCGAGTCTTTAAACTCACTACGATTCGTAAGCAGCTGGTATTTTTATACATTTTATTTTACACATTTTTTCATCTATTTTTTACCAGTTTAAAAAATATAGGCTCACTGGAGACTTCATAACTTGTCTATTTCTTACACTACATACCAGCGACTCCCCCCCCCCCGAATAGAGACTAGGCGTACAGTTGACTATAGTTTCTGGGCTCTCTGTGGTCGTACGTGTATATCTCACGTCTATAATACAAACATGGACTATGGATACTTTTATAGTAACCAACTTCATTCTCAATATGCTTACCATGCGCGTGTCCAGTTTATCCCGTTCTTCCAAGACACTCTCTAGTTCCACAATCTTCTGTATAAAGATATAAACCAAACGATATAATGTGTGAACTGTACTATGGTTCTGTTCATCGCAGATATATCCTGTTAACTAATATATTCTTTATATTATATATATATTTGTTCTCTTTGACTTACCTTAGTTTTCACTGACAACACACCCTTCAAGTGTTCGCACACCAATTTATAGTCTATTACTTTATGAGTATCATTCATCGAATCTATACTTCTAATAAGGGATTTAAATTACAATTACATGTGTGAAAATCCACGTTTATATTGGAACTTTCAAAAACTACATAGATTTCAACTGCTTGGGTGTTCCTTTTAGATTATTTATTGTATTTTACCCTTCGCCATTTCAGCATGGTGAAAACTGTAATTGAGAATTAAAAAGTCTACTTATTATGAAACTTACTCATCCTTTATGGTGGAGTAATATACCGTTTCATTTTCATCGCACTTTACAGTACTTTCTGTTTTAAACTGAAGGGGTTCGTATATATGAGCATCTGTAATTACAAATAATTAAGTTGTGAATTAGACATTGTCAAAGATAGGAGATACAGGCAGCTCAAATATGACCAACGTTTCGAGAATACTAGTGTAGGAGCAATCTGGTCTTTAATTTACTTCTTCTTCTTTTTTTTAATATGTATTCAATGATTTATATTCCTATACTTTATTTTGTATTTTTACTGTATTATATGCTGTCAGTATAGGGGTATAAGAGTATGTTGCAATAGCTAAAAAATAGCACAAAATGCGATGTGTGTAATAGTAATAAAATATAATCCCAAAAAATACACGCTTGAGAGTAGGGTGATACTGTATGACGGAGTACTTACCTGTTTGATCTTCCCCTGTATATTTACTGCACATGTCTGCGGTCTTCAGTCTACCTACAATTCGATTTATAATAAGAACCGAATGAATTATATCTGATAATACAATTACTGTCAGGTTTATAGAAAGATGCCATTCTAGTGTATGATAATGTTATATTCCATCATTATATCTTGTACACATGTAAAGAACGAGTTTTTGAATACCATGTTTAAATCGTTAGGTTTTCCAGCATGTGAGCCAACTTGTAGGCCGAACTATGCCTGGCATATCCTCGCGAAATATTTCTTGGCAAATACCTTTACCTTGATAAGAATTGCCCCAGGTATGTAGTACATCTTCCAATGGCTGTGGGACAGCCTGCATCGAACTGGGTAATTTCGACGCCCCAACATCTTTAATATTCCAGGTGGAATTGACAGATTTGTATAGCGCTTTCATAGCGCTGAACACGGTCGTCACATCAGTATCGCGGGCTGTGATTTTAAACACTTGAAGCGGTGTTGCTAGCGGAATTGATAAGACCTCATCATGAAATGGTCTTGTTGCGATGACGTGCTTTTCTGTTGCGACACTTTTTAACCTCAGAATCTTGCCGTTCATTTTGTCATCTTTCTCTGAGCATGAGTCTGATGGGATTTTAACTCTCTGTGTAGAAATGTACAAATTAAAAAATAACGTCAATTACTCCGAATCAATGACAATTGTTTTTTTCGCTGTTTGTAAAAATGTTGAATGTTTATGGCTTTTGTATTACGAATGATAGCCAATCGATTGATCATATTTAGACAAAGTTTAATTATATGTTCATGTGGGATACCCAGTCACGTGTTAAGGTAAATAATAAATAATAAAATCCAATGAAAATAACCCCTTTTCCCATATCGTACATTCAACTGTTCATAAATCTTTGAAAATAACAGCCAAAATGTCTTTACAGTAAAAATTAATTCCAGCTAAAATAAATATTTTTTTTTAGTATACCATATTTTCCAGAATGCATTGCGCGATATGAATCGCTGCTATAGGGGTTGTTCAGACTGCCAGCTATATTTGTTTTCGCAAGCTCTAAAATTTGTGTAAATTACAAAAAGTAATTGTCATTCATAGTTGTCCCGAATTATTGGGAAATTCCGAAGAATACCAATTATTTTTTATGAAATAATGCTTTGACAGAATTCTTATGAAAAAAGTTCAAACGGTAAAATGTTATTTTACCAGCAACATTTACCAATGCAAGTGGTGATTTTACAAGTACAAATGGTGATTCTTAATACGAATATAAATAGTGGTTTCACGAATACAGCTGTAGATATTACAAATAAAATGAAAACATGTCATTTATAAATATGAATTTAAGTCCTTGCACATAAATATTTGTAATGAACATTGCAACATTCGGCCTTCCATAAATACTGCAACACTCGATCTCCAATGGCCAACAGTGACGTGTTCTTACTAACCAGTGGAAGTTTTTCTTTGATAAGTTCTGGCAGTGGTTTCAGAGATACGGTTATGTTTGTGCTATATTCTCCGGATTCCTCTGTCTCCGATAAACGTATGGTGTAATTATTCTTGTTGCATACCAATAGTTGCTGCGAAAAAAACAGGTGTGCCATTAGGAAGCAGAAAATCATCAGAAGAATTTTTTGATTGGATTTGGGTAATCATCATTAATGTGAAAAGACTGCACTATATGTTACGCATTGATTACCTGTGATCTCATAGTAAAATGATACACCACAAAATGGTTAAACAATAAAATTAGTTAGTTACGGCTGGACAGGCAAGGGTAACACATCGCACCAACCTGGGAACGTTCAGCCGTGGCATATTACATATACAAGTGTGGAAAACGCGTATTGCGACTAGAATGCCACCTACACGATCTCAAGAAAGCACCTCTCCAAAGCCAACGCCCCCAAACTCAATCCGTGCTCTATCATCCGATAATTAGGTCGTGAGGTAAGTACTCAAAGATCTCACCAAATCCCAGCATATGCCTAACACAATGGACAGGAAATAATCCCAATAGTTTGTGTACTTTTTTTTCATTGACATCCTGGAAATATATATTGTCATACTTAATGTACGTAATGGATCAAGACTAAAACTAAAACAGCACACCCTTTAAAAACCAAAGGCCGTGTTACATAAGATAATTCATAAAGCAACGCTTCGAGCATCGCAAGAGGCAACGCAGTTGCTTCACGTGCTGCCTCGCGTAACGCGGCTTTAAAACAAAATGGTTGTACCAAAGCAGTATAATTACAACACCAAGTTGTATTGTTTTATGATCGAATACCAGTGAAAATATCTTATTATGCCATCGAAAGACCAAATAAATCCTTAGTTAGGACAAGTAAAATAACGATTTGAACCATTCATTGTTATACAGTACAATGGTCAATACTAATACGTAAATTAATCCCAGAATACATACATACTTTAACACCGTCGACTTCTTCAACTCTGTTCACTTCGATGACTTCGTCGCAGTCTAGTAACTTACAATGTATTGTAGATGGCCTTTTAGTTACTCGTAAATACTGTGGCAATGGACAATCTTCAATTATTTCACGAATGCTTGTATACGACCTATCATCATGATGTGAATCTATAATGTATAGAATCATACAAACGTAGCTTTGTTATTGGTCATTGTGCTGGATTCTTTGCAATCTTTATATTTTGACATGTGCTAATGTTCACACATACTCGTTATTGATATTTGGAGATGTTTTATTTACACGTATGCACAGAGCAGCATCACATCCCCTATGGTGATCTATACACTATCCTTGTGAAATCTTTACACATATATACAATAAATTTGCATAATTAACCATGCATGCCAATTAGTGTTAACACGTGTCATTATATTTTACTTTTACAGAACAAAAACCATTACACGTAAGCGAGATGCTAGGCTGTATTGTTCGAGTTACGGACATCGGGTTACAAAAAGGACCACGCCCAATTGTGCGAAACCACGCCCAAATTGTAACTCGATATTCAATCAACAGTTACCTGAACTTGAAATTATGGGCAATAAATGTATTGTTTTGTTGCACATCATATGTTTCCCGTCACTCGAAGTTCGGTTAACTGTTAATTAAAATTCGAGTTACTAAATTTGAACATTAAATAAAACTCTGTTTGGTTAACTCGAACAATTCGGCATCGCCATGTTTTCGCATAAAGTCTATATATGAACATTCATAAGCAATTTAAAAACAAATTCTAACTCTCGATTGCAAGAGAATGATCAGTCACATATATGTTCTGAAACTAATTGTTTCTAAAACGTGATAACACCCTGTTTGTCAGTTTGAATGAGCGAGTAAATGATCTCAGTATTAGCAAGTATATCAAGAGTACAGTGGAAGACAATAAACTGGGGATGTAATACACGTTTTATAAATAGAATTTTGTATAAACCAAAAATGGTTGTTCAAATTCAAATTCAAAAATGATATCATGACATCATCGTCAGTTCCAATTATATGAATGAGTCAGTTCAACATCATCCAATCAGAAAGTGCTTTACACAATTTTTTTTGTTTTTGTTTTTGAATAACTGGAATAACTTTTGAATAACGGTCACAGTTGCTATGTCATTTGAAGGCTTGTGAATGCATTATTGGCGTAGACAATGTGGAGTTTTTGAGCCAAACATAAACGTAGCAATCGCCATTGGTGAGTTGAGTCTAAATTTACTTTTCCCAAAACCTTTAAAAAAATTCTTTGTATGACGCAGTTTTTCGCGATCCCCGGTGAAATGAACCGTGCCAAGTTCAACGCTATTCTAATTTAGTTAAACGACTCGATTGAAATGGGCCGTAATATTTTGCTACGCAACGGCTGTTCGCCGTTTTTACTACTCATTCGCTCAATTGCCAGTTACACAGTTTTGAAATGAAGTCGCATTGGAAAGGACATTATTGTAAATCGAGGCAGGTTTCATTCAACTACAGACGAGACGGGCCGATAAAAATGAGACGAACCCTGACTTCAGGTAATAGCTCATTCATACCACAGACTGCCGGGCACGGCCATACAACGTTTGCGACATCGCCACCGGTGCATGCTGATTAAGCAAGGTAACCAAGATGGCATCGCAGAGTGCTTGATTTTTACGCGGTGTTTGAAAACAGCATCTCGTTGCCGATTTTTTTTTAATTTCCAGGGTATTTATTTTTTATTTTTAATTAACCGAACATTTTACGTTTGTGTATTTTGACACTGAAAAGTTAGTTACCGTTGATAGAAACAGCAGTGGTGGAATGCTATCAGCACGGTGATCAGCGAAATTGTTTTACTTCAGTGTTTAAATGCCTTTGGGGAAAAACATTGTTTCGCCCACAATGCGAAAAACTTGAAATCTATACACCAAGAGAACAAAAGAAAGTGTGGCATTGTTTTGCGCGTGGATTAAATCGCGCTATCAGGCCTTCCTAATAAATAAAAGCAAACAAGCAAACCAATGGCATGACTACTTTGAAAAACTCTTTTCTTGTGCACCTTTAAGTAATGAATTCGTCGATCAAAGCAAAATGTTAAGTTACTTGGAATCTGTGAATGAATTTAGTTATGCAAATGAAAGAGACTGGGACATGTTAAATGGCCCAATTACTGAAATAGAAATAATTGAGAGCATCAAACGGCTCAAGAATGATAAATCACCAGGACCTTATGGTTTGCCTGGAGAGTATTTTAAATCTTCTGTGAATATACTATTGCCTTATCTACACGTCTTGTTCAATAAGATCTTTGATTCTCAGACTGGCGAAATGCCAACAGACTGGTCAAATGCAATCATTATATCTATATATAACAAGGGGTCGAGGGTTGATCCAGGGAGCTATAGGGCAATTTCACTACTTGATATTTTTGGGACAATTTTTACGTCAATTCTTAATGTACGTTTAAACTTTTGGTCTGATGCTTTGGGGAAAATAAACAGGCGGGTTTTCGTCATAGATATTCGACAACTGACAACATATTTATCCTTCTATTCAAAAATATATAACCAAGAAGCGGGGAAAATTATACTGCGCCTTCGTGGATTTCTCCAAAGCATTTGATAATGTAGAGAGACAACGTCTTTGGTATGTCCTACTTAAAGGGGGAGTAAATGGAAAGATGCTTAAGGTATTACGTAATACCTATGCAAAAGTAAAATCATGTGTCAAAACTTTAACCGGATATACTGAATACTTTTCGCGTCCTATGTGTGTTCGCCAGTGTTGTATGTTAAGCCCATTCCTGTTCTCCTTCTTTATCAATGAATTATGTAATGAGCTGAATACTTCAGAGCACCACGGTGTTTAATTATCTCCTGAGTTAATTGCGGATGACGTGTCAATTATATTTGATTCAGTTGTCGGATTCCAGAGGTTACTAGATAAACTAGAATTGTATTGTGAGCGCTGGAGTATGTCT
This sequence comes from Saccoglossus kowalevskii, assembly GCF_978046115.1. NCBI lineage: Eukaryota > Metazoa > Hemichordata > Enteropneusta > Harrimaniidae > Saccoglossus > Saccoglossus kowalevskii. The sequence goes on along the minus strand of NC_140643.1, from coordinate 22,436,423 downwards.
GTAAACTTGGACAAGACCAAAATTATTGTTTTCAAGGGCGGGGGACATTTATCAAGGAACGAAAAGTGGGTTCATGATGAGAACAATTATGCAATTATGTTCTCCTGTAGACTACACTGTTCAATGACAACAAAACTATTGGCACAGCAAGCGAAAAAAACTTTATTTTGTTCATTTAAAGCTCTGAATTGTTTACGCCCTCTATCCTACAGAACCTACTTTAAGGTTTTTGATACAATGATATTACCAATACTAACGTATGGGGCGGAAATCTGGGATTTTAGAGAGTGTAAATATCTAGAACAAATCCAATATCTTGTCTGTAGAATGTTTCTTGGTGTTTCAAATAGATCACCAAATAGTAGTATTCTAGGATAATGTGGGAGGTATCCTATCTATCTGTACTCGGCGAAACGCTGCATTAAATATTGGGCAAAATTAATTTCCATGCCAAATTCAAGGTACCCTAAGAAATGTTACAATATGCCATACAATATCAAAAAGTCGGGAACCAGAACAAAACACACCTGGGTCAGTGACATCCAAAATTTACTTTCCATTTGTAATATGAATGATGCTTGGCATGCACAAGAAGTTGGAAATGTTAATGTGTTTATAAATACATTTGTGGAACGATTCAAACAGTATCTTTCTTTGGTATGGCGGGCTGACTTGTGTACTTTAGACAAGTTACATACTTACTGTCAATTTAAAACCACCATAGAACCAGAAAGATATTTGTTTTCTGTTCATATTCGAACCCATATGCAATCATAAGCTCGGCTACGATGTTCATCACATTGTTTACGAATTCACACTGTTGATGATTTGAAAAAGACAGAGGTCATCTAGAAAGAGATCAACGTACGTGCGAGCTTTGCAATATGAATTCTATTGAAAACGAGTTCCATTTTTTTTATTAGTTTGTATTTTTTATAACCACATTAGATGTCTCTATATCCCACACTACTACTGCACTCCACCAACTGTAAATAAATTTATCGAATTACTGAAAACTCAAAATGAGCGTTCAGCTGCGTTTGTATTTAATGCTATGAAACTTAGGAGGAAAGCCGCTGAAATATTGTAAATAATTTTAATATTTTGTATTTACTGTTTTGGGCCGATGGCCATGTATCAGTTAATAAAGATCCTACTACAATCTGCTAAAAAAAATAAAAAAATAAAATTATTTAAAGGGGAAGTCAAGCCAAACAACACAATGACCCCAAGGAAAAGCTCCACAAATGTAGGAGAATGTAATTTACAGTTTTTTATATCACATTTCATTCTCTAGATATTCAACATTTCATCAGTATTATGTAGTCTGTCGTCTTGATTCTCAAGCAAAGGATTATGGGTAAAGTATGACATCATAGAATCTGTTGTCAGAAATTGAGAAAATGATTTCATCTATAACATGGGAAATACTGATGCGAATTAGTTCAAATTTTCGTTGTGCATATTACTCTTGTATATGATTATAGTAGTGTAAATTAGAATGTTACAAATACACATGAAGTGAGAATATTGCCAAAAACGTTAAAAAAATAAAAAAAAAAATTTTCGTTGTGAAATATAAAATGACATGTTTTTGTCCACTTGTTATGGTCAACAGGTAATATATCACCTATATAACCTACTGACATCGGTTAATTGTATACAATATAAGGAAATTTGAGAATTTGGTAGAAAAAAAACATAAAAATAAATATTTTCAGTTCTGTTTCCATGACAACTATTTTATAAGCATGTTTGGCACCAGTACATCTACGTTCAACTTTTGAAGGTATAGATGAAATCATTTTCATAATTTCTGACAACAGGTTCTATGATGTCATACTTTACCCATAATTCTTTGCTGAATAATCAAGATGGCGGTCTACATAAATTGATGAAAAATTCTAGAGAATGAGAAGTGATATAAAACAAAACTGTAAATTCCATGTTCTTACATTTGATGAGCTCTTTCAGCGGGGTGTATTATGTTGTTAGCCTTGACTTTTCCTTTAACAGTATACCACTGGAAGCTGCCAGCTAGAAGTTGTCGATATGTTGCAAGATAAGGGTGAACTTTACTTATTATTTACAATTGTATGTTTTTTTTCATTCCGCTTGCATGCTGGAAGCGTCTACGTCTCGTCTGTTTTTTCGTAGTTTGTAGTTGACTACTAGTAGTTGATCGCGCTTGAGGAAAGTAAGCAGGGAGCCAGTATGTCCCAACATTGACAATGCTCCGAAATTTGAACATTATCTCTGAATGAGAAAAAGCAAAAAAAGTAAAGAAAAGTCACTCTGAGTGCTCTCGAACATGCACCTATACCTGAGAGCGGGGGAGTCGTCAGCTGCGCATGCGTCCGATGGCCATAGCGTGTTATTGTTTACAAACAAGCGTCTACCCATGAGCCTTTGCGTTTTTAGCGTGTGTTGTTATCGTCGCTTGGGACTCAATTTCAGCGCATACGCAGGTGACAACCCTCCCGCTTTAAGTTTGAATGAAAGCGTATTATTTATAAATACGTTTATTTAATTACGTTTTATTGACATTATTAATTTTTGAATAGCACGTAGTCAAATGCTAATAAAAACACACACACAAAAAATAATGATTTTAAAAAGAAATAATGATACATTTAAATTTAATACCCTTTTTGTTAATATGAACTGCAAGGTGTTCATTTGTGATATCCATAATATTTAAAGAGCGGCAGTCGTCACGCCGCGTCGTGGTCGATATGGGACTCATAGCGACGTATACAACGCGTGTACAATACATTATTTATTTACATGAAATTCGAACACGCGCTGCGCGACGACCACCGCGCTTTAAGAACCTTGCCTCATTGTCAAACAAATTGAACTATGGATCTGAGGTTTGTATTCACTTAAAATGATCTTATTCTTGCTTATTTATGTTGTGAACAGTCAACCAAGAAGTTCGTTCTCAACTTAACCAGTATCGACCATTTCCCATTACACACATATTTGTCTTGGTTGTATTCCACCCTTTCTCTATTAATTTTTCCGATTATTATAACTAAACGAAACTAATTCTCAGTTGTGTACAGCACAGTACCACCCCAGTCAGTGTTTCACACAGCGTCATATATTTACAGGCCCCCATGCTTAAATGCACCAACAAAAATAAGACAAGTGTACTGAAGATACTTGTTTGTGAACAATGACACTCTATGGCCATTTGACGCATGCGCAGGTGACGACAAACCCCAAAACACCCTTTCCGTTTGCCATGTCCGATAACAACGGTAATAAAATGCGTATTACTATAGCCATTTTCTTGTCGCCTATACATGTATATGTGAATTTTTTCTGAATGCTAACGTGTAACTATCTAATAACTATACTTGTATATCAGATAGCCCGAAGTATGACTAACTGCAGTTAGAATCGCCGGGAATAGCAACAAGAAAATGGCCTAATCGTTAGATACAGACCCTACTAGGTCTCCGCTTACTTACCCAGTGGCATTATCTGATAGCGTTGTTGCCCCGTTAGTGGTAGTGTATACTGCACACCGTCATTGTCAGTAGCATATACTCTCTGCATTTCTTTGGTAAAATGCAACAGTAATACCTCTCTGTCTTCCAACATCGGACCATCGTAGTCATCGGTAGTACCGCAATAGTTGCCGTTTACTTGTACTGCACACGGAAGCGGTGTGTTTGTGACTAACTTGTCTAGCGTTGTCGCCATCTTCTAGTTAATGATTAATACGCACACCGTCCCCTCAACACCGGTGATTTACTATGAACAAGCGTGTTAGTGGTGTCAACAACGTTGCACGTAGTACGATGAAGTGACTAGGACAGACCGCGAAGTGAAATTAAAGACACTGTGGGGGTGAAGGTACACACCTGGATTGTGTCACGGTGTGGGAGTGCTCCTTAGCCAGTTAAAAAATGGTCGCATAATGAACGACATTGGGGGCGGCTTTCGCCAAACATTGCCTACATTTGTTTCTAAAATGGCCGAAAATTTTAATATTGGGAGTCAAAAAGACCGACCCAACCGTGAAAATGTTACCAAAACAGCGACACATGCCCATATACTCCAACTATGGGAATATCTCCCCGGGTGGTGTTAGGTTGGAGACAGCGTGCATAATATCCATCTGAAATAGGCAACATGCACAATTTCAAAGATTTTACAGCAATTCTAGGCACTGATTTGACGCTGAAGTAGTGCTAGATGTTGATAACTTACTACAATAGGTTACACACTTTGTTTTCAAATTTAATTGTAACGAAATATGTAAACAATTATTATGTCGATTTTGTGTATGGTTAGTGCATGTCATTTTCCATCGAGATACAGTATTTGTAAAACGATTTCTGTTGGTTGTCAAGAATATTCCTTGCTGCATTTGATCATTGGAAACCATTTTCCAGATTGGAAAGACCCATTGCAAGTCTCTGCGTCTCAAAATAAAAGCGCGGCCTCTATTGGCGGCACGCCATACAAGAGAGTAGAAAATATTTTTGGTCGTGACATTTTTTTTAATTTAAACATTATTCCTATTATTTCCATTAATATCTTTTTGAGTTAATTGGCAAATTTACCCAACCTCATTAATTGACCTATTTCTAAGCTCCATCTTCAAAAAAATGAGAACTGTAGTTTGCCTCGTTTATAGTTTGACAAATTCAGTTTTATTAGTAATAATTGTTAATTTTCGACCGCACTAATTTACTATCATTGCAGAAATGTGTGAAAGAATTGTGTGTCATCTGCAAATAATAAATTGAGTGATAGCATAATATGAGGCCTGTGCAACATCATTTACAACTATAACGTTGGACAGAAACAAAACATGTTGTTTCCTACTGCACATATTTTAGTTTCTCTCAACACCAATTTTGATAATTGCTGTATTGAATGCTTGTTTTAAACCCAGAAATATTCCCATAACTATACAACTCTTATTGCTCGCAATATATCTTGCACACACGACTAATAGGTTTAGTGTGAAAAAATGTTGAGTTGGATCTCGAAAGTAAACTTTATGGTAAATATGCCATTGACATGCCTAGACGACAACTGAAGGTGACGTAATTCAACGCATAGTGAGAACGCATGCGCAAAATGAAGCCAATGTCAATACAATTGTAATGCCGAACTAACTAGTGAATGACCTTTTGTATGTGACAAAATAAAATCACACACAGGAGCTAAAAATAATAGATTTGTAAAACTATAGTTTCTACGTAGTACAGACAGAAAAGAATGTTTTTTTTTCAGTTTCCTGGATGGCGCGTCTGGCGTAACACGATGTCATGTTATATAGCATTTTTAACTTTATATTTGTCTAAAATTTGTTGAAACAGTTCATGGTGAACTTGACTGTCTATTCTGTCGTCGCCATTGGTCGCGATGCCATCACTACTTGAGAATCCTATAATTTGGCTGATGCACCTACCTTTGTCGCACCGTCTTTTCTTGAGATTGACATTCATTAAAAATCAATAGCTCCTGGTACAGATTTTATGTATTGGGTGACAATTTCGCCGGGAAGGCTTATGTCAAAAAAACTGTGTTACACACGTTCAGCTTTATGTACTGTTATCCTCATTTACATACAAGCAATACTGGCCAAGTTAATGAGATTCTCGCCAAACAAGAGCTGCCGCGAATTCAACATAGTGCTAAAATTAGTGCACAGCGTGTGTTACATAAGTATAAAGCCATTTCCTATTCGATGTCTGTTGTTGCATAAACACCCTAATTACTTTTTTTTAAAATCATATCCACCATAGCACAATACCTTAGTGGTTGGTGCATTCTTCGGCACTGTCTTCCAGTATTTATTCACTGAATTTGAGTTGTTAAATTGTGAAAATAAATGTCTCTACAAATATTGGCCGTGTTTAATTAATTTTCACCATTAAAAGTTGCTAAATTGTGAAAATAAATGTCTCGACAAATATTAGACATGTTTAATTAATTTTTACCATTAAAAATTGCTAAATTGAGAGAATAAATGTCTCGACAAATATTAGCCATGTTTAATTAATTTTCACCATTAAAAATTGCTAAATTGGGAGAATGAATTTCTCGACAAATATCTGGGACTTATTATGATTTAAACAACTTTTGTTTCAATTCATTCCCACCATTACAAATTGTTAAATTGTGAGAATAAATGTACATATATCGACAAATATTTATAATTTATTTTGATTTAAACAACTCTTGTTTAATTCATTTCCACCATTACAAGCTATTACATTGAGAGACTGAATGTCTCGACAAATATTTGGGACTGACTTATTTTATTGTGAAAACTCTTGTTTTCAAGCTATTTTCAAAAATATGTCTCTAGTAAAAACACTAACAGTGGTGTTACTAAAAACAATTTTCAATACATGTTTCTAGTTCACACTCCCTTAATGTTGCAATCAAAAACACTGACATAAAATGTTTCATAATTTAAAAAAAAGTGTCATATTTTAAAACACTTAGATTTACAGTTTATTCACATATCTTGGTCTGGTTATCTAATGATGAAAAATAATAGCAAATTGTCAACTTTATCAGGTGATAAATCGACGTTAGTTCAAATAGGCGATAGGTAAAGGCTCTATATCACATTACAGCTTTTTCCTGTCCAAATATCTTTGATCTTAAATGTACGATGCAGTTACGAGTAGGGCGGAATTTGTTTATTAAGATGCTTTTAATTCTTACTCAGTTACTGTTCTAATATCACAGGATATGCTTTGAACTGACACATTATACCAAGAATCATATTTCACCTTTCCAGTCTCATACTTTCAACAAAGATACTTACCAACTTGAGTTATATATTGAGGTGTATAGTAGCCCGGGAAGGGTTGTTTTGACATTATTGGTGTTTATTATTACGTACGGAATATTTACTCTACGTAAACCTCGGGGATTCCCAACAGCGTAAATTGATGGACCCTGAGTGGCAAAGTCACATTGTCGTTTTTGTTTTGATATATAGTTATCGGTCAATCAATTTTGTTAGCAATAGTTGCTATATTTTCTAAATGACGAATGGCTACGTAACCGAACAAAATTGTCGATGTAGACTTTCAACCAAGAGCGCGACTTACCAAAAAGTAGACAATAAATAAACAGATGCAGATGGCCTGTCATTGTGTCCACTGTTCCAAATAACATAGGCCAGGGTAATATAGATTAGAGTATTTTCCTGTAACAATATTTGAACAAACTTTGATTTATGGTCGATAACGTTTGCAATTTGGGTCTTATTTTAAGCGACAGTCATGCACCGTGAACAAGTTTTGTTGTTGTTGCTGTATACAGCTAGTCCGAGTTCAATGTTTGTTCATACATGATAAGAGTAAGTTGTACACTTGTTACGTAATAGGTGTTGACATGCGTGTTTGTGTGGGGTTATGATTCGTGACTGGGTTATATTCAAAATAAGTAAGAAATGCCAGGCTATGCAAACAAATCAATCACAGGAAACGAATACGTAAGTAACAAGTCATTGTCAATGACACGTCCCCGTTTCGTTCATATTTGAGTGACATATACATTCAAAGCAGATCATGACCGAAATGTACCTGCATATGTACAACACATTGTGCTAAATCTGAACAAAATCCATCCATGCATCACTGAGATCCGGTTCTGGAATTGTGAAAATACGTGATTTTGATGCATTTTCGGCCTTAAAATGGCCATCATTCCGCTATTGTTAAGCAGATCATGAAACAAATGCACATATCTATTTGTGACATGATGTACCATGTGTGTGTGAAGTTTGAACTTGATCAATCCAGACATGTCTTGGATACGGATCCAGAACTGAATTCTTTAACAAAATGGCCGCCAGTCGGCCATTTCGAACTTGATCCGAAAAAAAAAGACGTGCATCAAGGTCCTATTATGTTTAATGTATGTACCAAATTTGAACAAAATCCATCCATGCATAACTGAGATACGGGTCCGGAATGGTGAAAATGTGCGATTACAATGCATTTTCGGCCTTAAAGCGGCCCCCATTTGGCTATCGTTAATGAGATCATGAAACAAATGCACATACATATTTGTGACATGATGTACCTTGTGTGTGTGAAGTTTGAACTTGATCAATCCAGACATGTCTCGGATACGGATCCAGAACTAAATTCTTTAAAACAAAATGGCCGCCAGTCGGCTATTTCGAACCCGATCCAAAAAAAAAGTGACGTGCATCAAGATCCTATTATGTTTAATATATGTACCAAATTTGAACAAAATCCGTCCATGCATAACTGAGATCCGGGTCGGAATGGTGAAAATGTGCGATTTCAATGCATTTTCGGCCTTAAAGCGGCCGCCATTTGGCTATCGTTAATGAGATCATGAAACAAATGCACATACATATTTGTGACATGATGTACCTTGTGTGTGTGAAGTTTGAACTTGATCAATCCAGACATGTCTCGGATACGGATCCAGAACTAAATTCTTTAAAACAAAATGGCCGCCAGTCGGCTATTTCGAACCCGATCCAAAAAAAAAGTGACGTGCATCAAGATCCTATTATGTTTAATATATGTACCAAATTTGAACAAAATCCGTCCATGCATAACTGAGATCCGGGTCGGAATGGTGAAAATGTGCGATTTCAATGCATTTTCGGCCTTAAAGCGGCCGCCATTTGGCTATCGTTAATGAGATCATGAAACAAATGCACATACATATTTGTGACATGATGTACATTGTGTGTGTGAAGTTTGAACTCTATCAATCCAAGCATGTCTCAGATACGGATCCAGAACTGAATTCTTTAAAACAAAATGGCCGCCAGTCGGCTATTTCGAACCCGATCCAAAAAAAAAAGTGACGTGCATCAAGGTCCTATTATGTTTAATGTATGTACCAAATTTGAACAAAATCCGTCCATGCATAACTGAGATCCGGGTCGGAATGGTGAAAATGTGCGATTTCAATGCATTTTCGGCCTTAAAATGGCCGCTATATGCATGTGCATATGTCCCATATAATGTGTGATGTATGAGTGAAGTTTGAACTTAATCGGTCCATGCATGTTCGAGATACAGGTGAC